>NW_027331942.1:526364-1726364 GCF_048418815.1 Hemitrygon akajei | reverse complement strand
CTCACTGGAACGTACCAATGCAGAACTACACACAAATATGCCCTGAACCTGTACCCCTCCATAACTTCCCTGTCTCACTGGAACGCACCAATGCCGAACTCCACTCAAATATGCCCTGAACCTGTAACGTGCATAACCTCCCTGTCTCACTGGAAATTACCAATGCAGAATTCCACAGAAGTATGCCCTGAACGTGTACCCGCCCATAACCTCCTTGTCTCACTGGAACGCACCAATGCAGAACTCCAAACAAATTTGCCCTGAACCTGTACCCCTCCATAACCTCCCTGTCTCACTGGAACGTACCAATGCAGAACTCCACACAAATATGCGCTGAACCTGTACCCCTCCATAAACTCCCTGTCTCACTGGAACGCACCAGTGCCGAACTCCACTCAAATATGCCCTGATCCTGTACCGTGCATAACCTCCCAGTCTCACTGGAACGTACCATTGCAGAACACCACACAAATATGCCCTGAACGTCTACCCGCTCATAAGCTCCTTGTCTCACTGGAACGTACCAACGCAGAACTCCAAACAAATATGCCCTGAACCTGTACCCTCCATAACCTCCCTGTCTCACTGGAACGTACCAATGCAGAACTACACACAAATATGCCCTGAACCTGTACCCTCCATAACCTTCTGTCTCACTGGAAAGTACCATTGCAGAACACCACACAAATATGCCCTGAAAGTGTACCCGCCCATAAACTCCTTGTCTCGCTGGAACGTACCAATGCAGAACTCCACACAAATATGCCCTGAACTTGCACCCTCCATAACCTCCCTGACTCACTGGAACGTACAAATGCAGAAATACACTCAAATATGCCCTGAACCTGTACCCCTCCATAACCTCCCAGTCTCACTGGAACGTACCATTGCAGAACACCACACAAATATGCCCTGAACGTCTACCCGCTCATAAGCTCCTTGTCTCACTGGAACGTACCAACGCAGAACTCCAAACAAATATGCCCTGAACCTGTACCCTCCATAACCTCCCTGTCTCACTGGAACGTACCAATGCAGAACTACACACAAATATGCCCTGAACCTGTACCCTCCATAACCTGCCTGTCTCACTGGAACGTACCAATGCAGAACTACACACAAATATGCCCTGAACCTGTACCCCTCCATAACTTCCCTGTCTCACTGGAACGCACCAATGCCGAACTCCACTCAAATATGCCCTGAACCTGTACCGTGCATAACCTCCCTGTCTCACTGGAAATTACCAATGCAGAATTCCACAGAAGTATGCCCTGAACGTGTACCCGCCCATAACCTCCTTGTCTCACTGGAACGCACCAATGCAGAACTCCAAACA
Source organism: Hemitrygon akajei (assembly GCF_048418815.1). Classification (NCBI taxonomy): domain Eukaryota; kingdom Metazoa; phylum Chordata; class Chondrichthyes; order Myliobatiformes; family Dasyatidae; genus Hemitrygon; species Hemitrygon akajei. Next base: position 1,725,025 of record NW_027331942.1, on the reverse strand, counting down.
AATTTGCCCTGAACCTGTACCCCTCCATAACCTCCCTGTCTCACTGGAACGTACCAATGCAGAACTCCACACAAATATGCGCTGAACCTGTACCCCTCCATAAACTCCCTGTCTCACTGGAACGCACCAGTGCCGAACTCCACTCAAATATGCCCTGATCCTGTACCGTGCATAACCTCCCTGTCTCACTGGAACGTACCATTGCAGAACACCACACAAATATGCCCTGCACCTGTACCCCTCCATAACCTCCCTGTCTCAATGGAACGTACCAATATAGAACTCCACACAAATATGCCCTGAACCTGTACCCGTCCATAACCTCCCTGTCTCATTGGATCGTCCCACTGCAGAACTCCACACAAATATGCCATGAACCGGTACCCTCCATAACCTCCCTGTCTCACTGGAAAGTACCAAAGCAGAACTCCACACAAATATGCCCTGAACCTGTAACGGTCCATAACCTCCCTGTCTCATTGGATCGTCCCACTGCAGAACTCCACACAAATATGCCATGAACGGGTACCCTCCATAACCTCCCTGTCTCACTGGAAATTACCAATGCAGAATTCCACAGAAATATGCCCTGAACGTGTACCCGCCCATAACCTCCTTGTCTCACTGGAACGCACCAATGCAGAACTCCACACAAATATGCCCTGAACCTGTACCCTCCATAACCTCCCTGTCTCACTGGAACGTAGCAATGCAGAACTACACACAAATATGCCATGAACCTGTACCCCTCCATAACCTCCCTGTCTCACTGGAACGTACCAATGCAGAACTCCACACAAATATGCCCTGAACCAGTACCCTCCATAACCTCCCTGTCTCACTGGAACGCACCAATGCCGAACTCCACTCAAATATGCCCTGAACCTGTACCCCTCCATAACCTTCTGTCTCACTGGAACGTACCATTGCAGAACACCATACAAATATGCCCTGAAAGTGTAACCGCCCATAACCTCCTTGTCTCACTGGAACGCACCAATGCAGAACTCCACACAAATTTGCCCTGATCCTGTACCCCTCCATAAACTCCCTGTCTCACTGGAACGTACCAATGCAGAACTCCACACAAATATGCCCTGAACCTGTACCCGCCCATAACCTCCTTGTCTCACTGGAACGTACCAACGCAGAACTCCACACAAATATGCCCTGTACCTGTACCCGACCATAAACTCCCTGTCTCACTGGAACGTACCACTGCAGAAATCCACACAAATATTCCCTGAACCTGTAACCTCCATAACATCCCTGTCTCACTGGAACGTACCAATGCAGAACTACAAACAAATATGCCCTGAACCTGTACCCCTCCATAACTTCCCTGTCTCACGGGAACGCACCAATGCCGAACTCCACTCAAATATGCCCTGAACCTGTACCCCTCCATAACCTTCTGTCTCACTGGAACGTACCAATGCAGAACTCCACACAAATATGCCCTGAACCTGTACCCCTCCATAACTTCCCTGTCTCACTGGAACGCACCAATGCCGAACTCCACTCAAATATGCCCTGAACCTGTACCCCTCCATAACCTCCCTGTCTCACTGGAACGTACCACTGAAGAACACCACACAAATATGCCCTGAACGTGTACCCGCTCATAAGCTCCTTGTCTCACTGGAACGCACCAATGCCGAACTCCACTCAAATATGCCCTGAACCTGTACCCCTCCATAACCTCCCTGTCTCACTGGAACGTACCACTGAAGAACACCACACAAATATGCCCTGAACCTGTACCCTCCATAACCTCCCTGTCTCACTGGAACGTAACAATGCAGAACTACACACAAATATGCACTGAACCTGTAACCCTCCATAACCTCCTTGTCTCACTGGAACGTACCAATGCAGAACTCCACACAAATTATCCCTGAACCTGTACCCCTCCATAACCTCCCTGTCTCACTGGAACGCACCAATGCCGAACTCCACTCAAATATGCCCTGAACCTGTACCCCTCCATAACCTTCTGTCTCACTGGAACGTACCATTGCAGAACACCATACAAATATGCCCTGAAAGTGTAACCGCCCATAACCTCCTTGTCTCACTGGAACGCACCAATGCAGAACTCCACACAAATTTGCCCTGATCCTGTACCCCTCCATAAACTCCCTGTCTCACTGGAACGTACCAATGCAGAACTCCACACAAATATGCCCTGAACCTGTACCCGCCCATAACCTCCTTGTCTCACTGGAACGTACCAACGCAGAACTCCACACAAATATGCCCTGTACCTGTACCCGACCATAAACTCCCTGTCTCACTGGAACGTACCACTGCAGAAATCCACACAAATATTCCCTGAACCTGTAACCTCCATAACATCCCTGTCTCACTGGAACGTACCAATGCAGAACTACAAACAAATATGCCCTGAACCTGTACCCCTCCATAACTTCCCTGTCTCACGGGAACGCACCAATGCCGAACTCCACTCAAATATGCCCTGAACCTGTACCCCTCCATAACCTTCTGTCTCACTGGAAAGTACCATTGCAGAACACCACACAAATATGCCCTGAAAGTGTACCCGCCCATAAACTCCTTGTCTCGCTGGAACGTACCAATGCAGAACTCCACACAAATATGCCCTGAACTTGCACCCTCCATAACCTCCCTGACTCACTGGAACGTACAAATGCAGAAATACACTCAAATATGCCCTGAACCTGTACCCCTCCATAACCTCCCAGTCTCACTGGAACGTACCATTGCAGAACACCACACAAATATGCCCTGAACGTCTACCCGCTCATAAGCTCCTTGTCTCACTGGAACGTACCAACGCAGAACTCCAAACAAATATGCCCTGAACCTGTACCCTCCATAACCTCCCTGTCTCACTGGAACGTACCAATGCAGAACTACACACAAATATGCCCTGAACCTGTACCCTCCATAACCTCCCTGTCTCACTGGAACGTACCAATGCAGAACTACACACAAATATGCCCTGAACCTGTACCCCTCCATAACTTCCCTGTCTCACTGGAACGCACCAATGCCGAACTCCACTCAAATATGCCCTGAACCTGTACCCTCCATAACCTCCCTGTCTCACTGGAACGTACCAATGCAGAACTGCACTCAAATATGCCCTGATCCTGTACCGTGCATAACCTCCCTGTCTCACTGGAAATTACCAATGCAGAATTCCACAGAAGTATGCCCTGAACGTGTACCCGCCCATAACCTCCTTGTCTCACTGGAACGCACCAATGCAGAACTCCAAACAAATTTGCCCTGAACCTGTACCCCTCCATAACCTCCCTGTCTCACTGGAACGTACCAATGCAGAACTCCACACAAATATGCGCTGAACCTGTACCCGTCCATAACCTCCCTGTCTCATTGGATCGTCCCACTGCAGAACTCCACACAAATATGCCATGAACCGGTACCCTCCATAACTTCCCTGTCTCACTGGAAAGCACCAATGCAGAACTCCACACAAATATGCCCTGAACCTATACCCGACCATAACCTCCTTGTCTCAATGGAAGGTACCACTGCAGAACTCCACACAAATATGCCCTGAACCTGTACCCTCCATAACCTCCCTGTCTCACTGGAACGTACCAATGCAGAACTCCACCCAAATATGCCCTGAACCTGTACCCGCCCATAACCTCCTTGTCTCACTGGAACGCACCAATGCAGAAATACACTCAAATATGCCCTGAACCTGTACCCCTCCATAACCTCCCAGTCTCACTGGAACGTACCGTTGCAGAACACCACACAAATATGCCCTGAACGTCTACCCGCTCATAAGCTCCTTGTCTCACTGGAAAGTACCAACGCAGAACTCCAAACAAATATGCCCTGAACCTGTACCCTCCATAACCTCCCTGTCTCACTGGAACGTACCAATGCAGAACTACACAAATATGCCCTGAACCTGTACCCCTCCATAACCTCCCTGTCTGACTGGAACGCACCAATGCCGAACTCCACTCAAATATGCCCTGATCCTTTACCGTGCATAACCTCCCTGTCTCACTGGAACGTACCATTGCAGAACACCACACAAATATGCCCTGAACCTGTACCCCTCCATAACCTCCCTGTCTCAATGGAACGTACCAATATAGAACTCCACACAAATATGCCCTGAACCTGTACCCGTCCATAACCTCCCTGTCTCATTGGATCGTCCCACTGCAGAACTCCACACAAATATGCCATGAACCGGTACCCTCCATAACCTCCCTGTCTCACTGAAAATTACCAAAGCAGAACTCCACACAAATATGCCCTGAACCTGTACCGGTCCATAACCTCCCTGTGTCATTGGATCGTCCCACTACAGAACTCCACACAAATATGCCATGAACGGGTACCCTCCATAACCTCCCTGTCTCACTGGAAATTACCAATGCAGAATTCCACAGAAATATGCCCTGAACGTGTACCCGCCCATAACCTCCTTGTCTCACTGGAACGAACCAATGCAGAACTCCACACAAATATGCCCTGAACCTGTAACCTCCATAACCTCCCTGTCTCACTGGAACGTACCAATGCAGAACTACACACAAATATGCCATGAACCTGTACCCCTCCATAACCTCCCTGTCTCACTGGAACGTACCAATGCAGAACTCCACACAAATATGCCCTGAACCTGTACCCTCCATAACCTCCCTGTCTCACTGGAACGTACCAATGCAGAACTACACACAAATATGCCCTGAACCTGTAGCCCTCCATAACCTCCCTGTCTCACTGCAACGTACCAATGCAGAACTCCTCACAAATATGCACTGAACCTGTACCCCTCCATAACTTCCCTGTCTCACTGGAACGCACCAATGCCGAACTCCACTCAAATATGCCCTGAACCTGTACCCCTCCATAACCTCCCTGTCTCACTGGAACGCACCAATGCCGAACTCCACTCAAATATGCCCTGAACCTGTACCCCTCCATAACCTTCTGTCTCACTGGAACGTACCATTGCAGAACACCATACAAATATGCCCTGAAAGTGTAACCGCCCATAACCTCCTTGTCTCACTGGAACTCAACAAATGCAGAACTACACACAAATTTGCCCTGATCCTGTACCCCTCCATAACCTCCCTGTCTCACTGGAACGTACCAATGCAGAACTCCACACAAATATGCCCTGAACCTGTACCCGCCCATAACCTCCTTGTCTCACTGGAACGTACCAACGCAGAACTCCACAAAAATTGGCCCTGTACCTGTACCCGACCATAAACTCCCTGTCTCACTGGAACGTACCACTGCAGAAATCCACACAAATATTCCCTGAACCTGTAACCTCCATAACCTCCCTGTCTCACTGGAACGTACCAATGCAGAACTACAAACAAATATGCCCTGAACCTGTACCCCTCCATAACTTCCCTGTCTCACGGGAACGCACCAATGCCGAACTCCACTCAAATATGCCCTGAAACTGTACCCCTCCATAACCTTCTGTCTCACTGGAAAGTACCATTGCAGAACACCACACAAATATGCCCTGAAAGTGTACCCGCCCATAAACTCCTTGTCTCGCTGGAACGCACCAATGCAGAACTCAACACAAATTTGCCCTGAACCTGTACCCCTCCATAACCTCCCTGTCTCACTGGAACGTACCAATGCAGAACTCCACACAAATATGCCCTGAACTTGCACCCTCCATAACCTCCCTGACTCACTGGAACGTACAAATGCAGAAATACACTCAAATATGCCCTGAACCTGTACCCCTCCATAACCTCCCAGTCTCACTGGAACGTACCATTGCAGAACACCACACAAATATGCCCTGAACGTCTACCCGCTCATAAGCTCCTAGTCTCACTGGAACGTACCAACGCAGAACTCCAAACAAATATGCCCTGAACCTGTACCCTCCATAACCTCCCTGTCTCACTGGAACGTACCAATGCAGAACTACACACAAATATGCCCTGAACCTGTACCCTCCATAACCTCCCTGTTTCACTGGAACGCACCAATGCCGAACTCCACTCAAATATGCCCTGATCCTGTACCGTGCATAACCTCCCTGTCTCACTGGAACGTACCATTGCAGAACACCACACAAATATGCCCTGAATCTGTACCCCTCCATAACTTCCCTGTCTCAATGGAACGTACCAATGCAGAACTCCACACAAATATGCCTTGAACCCGTACCCGTCCATAACCTCCCTGTCTCACTGGAAAGTACCAATGAAGAACACCACACAAATATGCCCTGAACCTGTACCCCTCGATAACCTCCCTGTCTCAATGGAACGTACCAATGCAGAACTCCACACAAATATGCCTTGAACCCGTACCCGTCCATAACCTCCCTGTCTCACTGGAAAGTACCAATGAAGAACTCCCCACAAATATGCCATGAACCGGTACCCTCCATAACTTCCCGGTCTCACTGGAAAGCACCAATGCAGAACTCTACACAAATGTGCCCTGAACCTGTACCCGACCATAACCTACTTGTCTCAATGGAATGTACCACTGCAGAACTCCACACAAATATGCCCTGAACCTGTACCCTCCATAACCTCCCTGTCTCACTGGAACGTACCAATGCAGAACTCCACTCAAATATGCCCTGATCATGTACCGTGCATAACCTCCCTGTCTCACTGGAACGTACCAATGCAGAACTCCACACAAATATGCCCTGAACCTGTACCCTCCATAACCTCCCTGTCTCACTGGAACGTACCAATGCAGAACTACACACAAATATGCCCTGAACCTGTAGCCCTCCATAACCTCCCTGTCTCACTGCAACGTACCAATGCAGAACTCCACACAAATATGCCATGAACCGGTACCCTCCATAACCTCCCTGTCTCACTGGAAAGTACCAATGAAGAACTCCCCACAAATATGCCATGAACCGGTACCCTCCATAACTTCCCGGTCTCACTGGAAAGCACCAATGCAGAACTCCACACAAATGTGCCCTGAACCTGTACCCGACCATAACCTACTTGTCTCAATGGAATGTACCACTGCGGAACTCCACACAAATATGCCCTGAACCTGTACCCTCCATCACCTCCCTGTCTCACTGGAACGTACCAATGCAGAACTACACACAAATATGCCATGAACCTGTACCCCTCCATAACATCCCTGTCTCACTGGAACGTACCAATGCAGAACTCCACACAAATATGCCCTGAACCTGTACCCTCCATAACCTCCCTGTGTCACTGGAACGTACCAATGCAGAACTACACACAAATATGCCCTGAACCTGTAGCCCCCCATAACCTCCCTGTCTCACTGCAACGTACCAATGCGGAACTCCTCACAAATATGCACTGAACCTGTACCCCTCCATAACTTCCCTGTCTCACTGGAACGCACCAATGCCGAACTCCACTCAAATATGCCCTGAACCTGTACCCCTCCATAACCTTCTGTCTCACTGGAACGTACCATTGCAGAACACCACACAAATATGCCCTGAAAGTGTAAACGCCCATAACCTCCTTGTCTCACTGGATCGAACAAATGCAGAACTAGAAACAAATATGCCCTGAACCTGTACCCCTCCATAACTTCCCTGTCTCACTGGATCGCACCAATGCAGAACTCCACACAAATATGCCCTGAACCTGTACCCCTCCATACCCTCCCTGTCTCACTGGAACGCACAAATGCCGAACTCCACTCAAATATGCCCTGAACCTATACCGTGCATAACCTCCCTGTCTCACTGGAACGTACCAATGCAGAAGTCCACACAAATATACCCTGAACCTGTACCCCTACATAAATTCCCTGTCTCACTGGAACGAACAAATGCAGAACTCAACACAAATATGCCCTGAACCTGTACACCTCCATAACCTCCCTGTCTCACTGGAAGTACCATTGCAGAACACCACACAAATTTGTCCTGAACCTGTACCCCTCCATAACTTCCCTGTCTCACTGGAACATACCAATGCAGAACTACACACAAATATGCCCTGAACCTGTACCCCTCCATAACCTCCCTGTCTCACTGGAACGTACCATTGCAGAACACCACACAAATATGCCCAGAACCTGTACCCCTCCATATCCTCCCTGTCTCACTGGAACGTCCCAACGCAGAACTCCACACAAATATGCCCTGAACCTGTACCCTCCATAACCTCCCTGTCTCACTGGAACGTACCATTGCAGAACACCACACAAATATGCCCTGTTCCTGTACCCCTCCATAACCTCCCTGTCTCACTGGAACGTACCATTGCAGAACACCACACAAATATGCCCTGAACCTGTACCCCTCCATAACCTCCCTGTCTCACTGGAACGTACCAATGCAGAACTCCACACAAATATGCCCTGAACCTGTACCCCTCCATAACCTCCCTGTCTCACTGGAACGCACCAATGCCGAACTCCACACAAATATGCCCTGAACCTGTACCCCTACATAAATTCTCTGTCTCACTGGAACGAACAAATGCAGAACTCCACACAAATATGCCCTGAACCTGTACCCCTCCATAACTTCCCTGTCTCACTAGAAAGTACCAATGCAGAACTCCACACAATTATGTCATGAACCTGTACCGTCCATAACCTCCCTGTCTCACTGGAAAGTACCAATGCAGAACTCCACACAAGTCTGCCCTGAACCTGTACCCGTCCATAACCTCCCTGTCTCACTGGAACGTACCACTGCAGAACTCCACACAAATATGCCCGGAAACTGTACCCTCCATAACCTCCCTGTCTCACTGGAACGTACCAATGCAGAACTCCACACAAATATGCCCTGAACCTGTACCACTCCATAACCTCCTTGTCTCACTGGAACGTACCAATGCAGAACTCCACACAAAAATGCCCTGAACCTGTACCCCTCCATTACCTCCCTGTCCCACTGGAACGTACCAATGCAGAACTCCTCAAAAATATGCCCTGAACCTGTACCCCTCCATAACCTCCCTGTCTCACTCGAACGTACTAATGCAGAAATCCATACAAATATGCCCTGCAACTGTACCCCTCCATAACCTCCCTGTGTCACTGGAACGTACCAATGCAGAACTCCTCACAAATATGCCCTGTTCCTGTACCCCTCCATAACCTCCCTGTCTCACTGGAACGTACCAATGCAGAACTGTACACAAATATACCCTGAACCTGTACCCTCCATAACCTCCCTGTCTCACTGGAAAGTACCAATGCAGAACTCCACACAAATATGCTCTGAACCTGTACCCCACCATTACCTCCCTGTCTCACTGGAACGTACCAATGCAGATCTCCACACAAGTATGCCCTGAACCAGTATCCTCCATAACCTCCCTGTCTCACTGGAACGTACAAATGCAGAACTCCACGCAAATATGCCCTGAACCTGTACCCCTACATAAATTCCCTGTCTCACTGGAACGAACAAATGCAGAACTCCACACAAATATGCCCTGAACCAGTACCCTCCATAACCTCCCTCTCTCACTGGAACGTACCAATCCAGCGCTCCACACAAATATGACCTGAACCGGTACCCCTCCATAACCTCACTGTCTCACTGGAACGTACCAATGCAGAACACCACACAAATATGCCCTGAACCTGTACCCCACCATAACCTCCCTGTCTCACTGGAACTTACCATTGCAGAACACCACAAAAATAAGCCCTTAACCTGCACCCCTCCATAACAGCCCTGTCTCACTGGAACGTCCCAACGCAGAACTCCACACAAATATGCCCTGAGCCTGTATCCTCCATAACCTCCCTGTCTCACTGGAACGTACCATTGCAGAACACCACACAAATATGCCCTGAACCTGTACTCCTCCATAACCTCCCTGCCTCACTGGAACGTACCAATGCAGAACACCACACAAATATGCCCTGAACCTGTACCCTCCATAACCTCCCTGTCTCACTGGAAAGTACCAATGCAGAACTCCACACAAATATGCCCTGAACCTGTACCGTCCATAACCTCCCTGTCTCACTGGAAAGTACCAATGCAGAACTCCACACAAGTCTGCCCTGAACCTGTACCCTCCATAACCTCCCTGTCTCACTGGAACGTACCAATGCAGAACTACACACAAATATGCCCTGAACCTGTACCCTCCATAACCTCCCTGTTTCACTGGAACGCACCAATGCCGAACTCCACTCAAATATGCCCTGATCCTGTACCGTGCATAACCTCCCTGTCTCACTGGAACGTACCATTGCAGAACACCACACAAATATGCCCTGAACCTGTACCCCTCCATAACCTCCCTGTCTCAATGGAACGTACCAATGCAGAACTCCACACAAATATGCCTTGGACCCGTACCCGTCCATAACCTCCCTGTCTCACTGGAAAGTACCAATGAAGAACACCACACAAATATGCCCTGAACCTGTACCCCTCCATAACCTCCCTGTCTCACTGGAACGTACCAATGCAGAACTCCACACAAATATGCCATGAACCGGTACCCTCCATAACCTCCCTGTCTCACTGGAAAGTACCAATGAAGAACTCCCCACAAATATACCATGAACCGGTACCCTCCATAACTTCCCGGTCTCACTGGAAAGCACCAATGCAGAACTCCACACAAATGTGCCCTGAACCTGTACCCGACCATAACCTACTTGTCTCAATGGAATGTACCACTGCAGAACTCCACACAAATATGCCCTGAACCTGTACCCTCCATAACCTCCCTGTCTCACTGGAACGTACCAATGCAGAACTCCACTCAAATATGCCCTGATCATGTACCGTGCATAACCTCCCTGTCTCACTGGAACGTACCAATGCAGAACTCCACACAAATATGCCCTGAACCTGTACCCTCCATAACCTCCCTGTCTCACTGGAACGTACCAATGCAGAACTACACACAAATATGCCCTGAACCTGTAGCCCTCCATAACCTCCCTGTCTCACTGCAACGTACCAATGCAGAACTCCACACAAATATGCCATGAACCGGTACCCTCCATAACCTCCCTGTCTCACTGGAAAGTACCAATGAAGAACTCCCCACAAATATGCCATGAACCGGTACCCTCCATAACTTCCCGGTCTCACTGGAAAGCACCAATGCAGAACTCCACACAAATGTGCCCTGAACCTGTACCCGACCATAACCTACTTGTCTCAATGGAATGTACCACTGCGGAACTCCACACAAATATGCCCTGAACCTGTACCCTCCATCACCTCCCTGTCTTACTGGAACGTACCAATGCAGAACTACACACAAATATGCCATGAACCTGTACCCCTCCATAACATCCCTGTCTCACTGGAACGTACCAATGCAGAACTCCACACAAATATGCCCTGAACCTGTACCCTCCATAACCTCCCTGTCTCACTGGAACGTACCAATGCAGAACTACACACAAATATGCCCTGAACCTGTAGCCCTCCATAACCTCCCTGTCTCACTGCAACGTACCAATGCTGAACTCCTCACAAATATGCACTGAACCTGTACCCCTCCATAACTTCCCTGTCTCACTGGAACGCACCAATGCCGAACTCCACTCAAATATGCCCTGAACCTGTACCCCTCCATAACCTTCTGTCTCACTGGAACGTACCATTGCAGAACACCACACAAATATGCCCTGAAAGTGTAAACGCCCATAACCTCCTTGTCTCACTGGAACGAACAAATGCAGAACTAGATACAAATATGCCCTGAACCTGTACCCCTCCATAACTTCCCTGTCTCACTGGAACGCACCAATGCCGAACTCCACACAAATATGCCCTGAACCTATACCGTGCATAACCTCCCTGTCTCACTGGAACGTACCAATGCAGAAGTCCACACAAATATACCCTGAACCTGTACCCCTACATAAATTCCCTGTCTCACTGGAACGAACAAATGCAGAACTCAACACAAATATGCCCTGAACCTGTACCCCTCCATAACTTCCCTGTCTCACTAGAAAGTACCAATGCAGAACTCCACACAAATATGTCGTGAACCTGTACCGTCCATAACCTCCCTGTCTCACTGGAATGTACCAATGCAGAACTCCACACAAGTCTGCCCTGAACCTGTACCCGTCCATAACCTCCCTGTCTCACTGGAACGTACCACTGCAGAACTCCACACAAATATGCCATGAACAGGTACCCTCCATAACCTCCCTGTCTCACTGGAAAGTACCAATGCAGAACTTCACACAAATATGCCCTGATCCTGTACCCCACCATAACCTCCTTGTCTCAATGGAAGGTACCACTGCAGAACTCCATACAAATATGCCCTGACCCTGTACCCTCCATAACCTCCCTGTCTCAGTGGAACGTACCAATGCAGAACTACAAACAAATATGCCCTGAACCTGTGCCCCTCCATAACCTCCCTGTCTCACTGGAACGTACCAATGCAGACCTCTACACAAATATGCCCTGAACCTGTACCCCTCCATAACTTCCCTGTCTCACTGGAACGTACCAATGCAGAACTCCACACAAATATGCCCTGAACCTGTACCCGCCCATAACCTCCTTGTCTCACTGGAACGCACCAATGCAGAACTCCACACAAATTTGCCCTGAACCTGTACCCCTCTATAACCGCCCTGTCTCACTGGAACGTACCAATGCAGAACTCCACACAAATATGCCCTGAACCTGCACCCTCCATAACCTCCCTGACTCACTGGAACGTACAAATGCAGAAATACACTCAAATATGCCCTGAACCTGTACCCCTCCATAACCTCCCAGTCTCACTGGAACGTACCATTGCAGAACACCACACAAATATGCCCTGAACGTCTACCCGCTCATAAGCTCCTTGTCTCACTGGAAAGTACCAACGCAGAACTCCAAACAAATATGCCCTGAACCTGTACCCTCCATAACCTCCCTGTCTCACTGGAACGTACCACTGCAGAAATCCACACAAATATTCCCTGAACCTGTAACCTCCATAACCTCCCTGTCTCACTGGAACGTACCAATGCAGAACTACAAACAAATATGCCCTGAACCTGTACCCCTCCATAACTTCCCTGTCTCACGGGAACGCACCAATGCCGAACTCCACTCAAATATGCCCTGAAACTGTACCCCTCCATAACCTTCTGTCTCACTGGAAAGTACCATTGCAGAACACCACACAAATATGCCCTGAAAGTGTACCCGCCCATAAACTCCTTGTCTCGCTGGAACGCACCAATGCAGAACTCAACACAAATTTGCCCTGAACCTGTACCCCTCCATAACCTCCCTGTCTCACTGGAACGTACCAATGCAGAACTCCACACAAATATGCCCTGAACTTGCACCCTCCATAACCTCCCTGACTCACTGGAACGTACAAATGCAGAAATACACTCAAATATGCCCTGAACCTGTACCCCTCCATAACCTCCCAGTCTCACTGGAACGTACCATTGCAGAACACCACACAAATATGCCCTGAACGTCTACCCGCTCATAAGCTCCTAGTCTCACTGGAACGTACCAACGCAGAACTCCAAACAAATATGCCCTGAACCTGTACCCTCCATAACCTCCCTGTCTCACTGGAACGTACCAATGCAGAACTACACACAAATATGCCCTGAACCTGTACCCTCCATAACCTCCCTGTTTCACTGGAACGCACCAATGCCGAACTCCACTCAAATATGCCCTGATCCTGTACCGTGCATAACCTCCCTGTCTCACTGGAACGTACCATTGCAGAACACCACACAAATATGCCCTGAACCTGTACCCCTCCATAACCTCCCTGTCTCAATGGAACGTACCAATGCAGAACTCCACACAAATATGCCTTGAACCCGTACCCGTCCATAACCTCCCTGTCTCACTGGAAAGTACCAATGAAGAACACCACACAAATATGCCCTGAACCTGTACCCCTCCATAACCTCCCTGTCTCACTGGAACGTACCAATGCAGAGCTCCACACAAATATGCCATGAACCGGTACCCTCCATAACCTCCCTGTCTCACTGGAAAGTACCAATGAAGAACTCCCCACAAATATACCATGAACCGGTACCCTCCATAACTTCCCGGTCTCACTGGAAAGCACCAATGCAGAACTCCACACAAATGTGCCCTGAACCTGTACCCGACCATAACCTACTTGTCTCAATGGAATGTACCACTGCAGAACTCCACACAAATATGCCCTGAACCTGTACCCTCCATAACCTCCCTGTCTCACTGGAACGTACCAATGCAGAACTCCACTCAAATATGCCCTGATCATGTACCGTGCATAACCTCCCTGTCTCACTGGAACGTACCAATGCAGAACTCCACACAAATATGCCCTGAACCTGTACCCTCCATAACCTCCCTGTCTCACTGGAACGTACCAATGCAGAACTACACACAAATATGCCCTGAACCTGTAGCCCTCCATAACCTCCCTGTCTCACTGCAACGTACCAATGCAGAACTCCACACAAATATGCCATGAACCGGTACCCTCCATAACCTCCCTGTCTCACTGGAAAGTACCAATGAAGAACTCCCCACAAATATGCCATGAACCGGTACCCTCCATAACTTCCCGGTCTCACTGGAAAGCACCAATGCAGAACTCCACACAATTGTGCCCTGAACCTGTACCCGACCATAACCTACTTGTCTCAATGGAATGTACCACTGCGGAACTCCACACAAATATGCCCTGAACCTGTACCCTCCATCACCTCCCTGTCTCACTGGAACGTACCAATGCAGAACTACACACAAATATGCCCTGAACCTGTAGCCCTCCATAACCTCCCTGTCTCACTGCAACGTACCAATGCTGAACTCCTCACAAATATGCACTGAACCTGTACCCCTCCATAACTTCCCTGTCTCACTGGAACGCACCAATGCCGAACTCCACTCAAATATGCCCTGAACCTGTACCCCTCCATAACCTTCTGTCTCACTGGAACGTACCATTGCAGAACACCACACAAATATGCCCTGAAAGTGTAAACGCCCATAACCTCCTTGTCTCACTGGAACGAACAAATGCAGAACTAGAAACAAATATGCCCTGAACCTGTACCCCTCCATAACTTCCCTGTCTCACTGGATCGCACCAATGCAGAACTCCACACAAATATGCCCTGAACCTGTACCCCTCCATAACCTCCCTGTCTCACTGGAACGCACCAATGCCGAACTCCACTCAAATATGCCCTGAACCTATACCGTGCATAACCTCCCTGTCTCACTGGAACGTACCAATGCAGAAGTCCACACAAATATACCCTGAACCTGTACCCCTACATAAATTCCCTGTCTCACTGGAACGAACAAATGCAGAACTCAACACAAATATGCCCTGAACCTGTACCCCTCCATAACTTCCCTGTCTCACTGGAACGTACCAATGCAGAACTCCACACAAATATGTCATGAACCTGTACCGTCCATAACCTCCCTGTCTCACTGGAAAGTACCAATGCAGAACTCCACACAAGTCTGCCCTGAACCTGTACCCGTCCATAACCTCCCTGTCTCACTGGAACGTACCACTGCAGAACTCCACACAAATATGCCATGAACAGGTACCCTCCATAACCTCCCTGTCTCACTGGAAAGTACCAATGCAGAACTTCACACA
Source organism: Hemitrygon akajei (assembly GCF_048418815.1). NCBI lineage: Eukaryota > Metazoa > Chordata > Chondrichthyes > Myliobatiformes > Dasyatidae > Hemitrygon > Hemitrygon akajei. Next base: position 1,709,420 of record NW_027331942.1, on the reverse strand, counting down.
AATATGCCCTGATCCTGTACCCCACCATAACCTCCTTGTCTCAATGGAAGGTACCACTGCAGAACTCCACACAAATACGCCCTGACCCTGTACATTCCATAACCTCCCTGTCTCAGTGGAACGTACCAATGCAGAACTACAAACAAATATGCCCTGAACCTGTGCCCCTCCATAAACTCCCTGTCTCACTGGAACGTACCAATGCAGACCTCTACACAAATATGCCCTGAACCTGTACCCCTCCATAACTTCCCTGTCTCACTGGAACGTACCAATGCAGAACTCCACACAAATATGCCCTGAACCTGTACCCGCCCATAACCTCCTTGTCTCACTGGAACGCACCAATGCAGAACTCCACACAAATTTGCCCTGAACCTGTACCCCTCTATAACCGCCCTGTCTCACTGGAACGTACCAATGCAGAACTCCACACAAATATGCCCTGAACCTGCACCCTCCATAACCTCCCAGTCTCACTGGAACGTACCATTGCAGAACACCACACAAATATGCCCTGAACGTCTACCCGCTCATAAGCTCCTTGTCTCACTGGAAAGTACCAACGCAGAACTCCAAACAAATATGCCCTGAACCTGTACCCTCCATAACCTCCCTGTCTCACTGGAACGTACCAATGCAGAACTACACAAATATGCGCTGAACCTGTACCCCTCCATAAACTCCCTGTCTCACTGGAACGCACCAATGCCGAACTCCACTCAAATATGCCCTGATCCTGTACCGTGCATAACCTCCCTGTCTCACTGGAACGTACCATTGCAGAACACCACACAAATATGCCCTGAACCTGTACCCCTCCATAACCTCCCTGTCTCAATGGAACGTAACAATATAGAACTCCACACAAATATGCCCTGAACCTGTACCCGTCCATAACCTCCCTGTCTCATTGGATCGTCCCACTGCAGAACTCCACACAAATATGCCATGAACCGGTACCCTCCATAACCTCCCTGTCTCACTGGAAAGTACCAAAGCAGAACTCCACACAAATATGCCCTGAACCTGTAACGGTCCATAACCTCCCTGTCTCATTGGATCGTCCCACTGCAGAACTCCACACAAATATGCCATGAACGGGTACCCTCCATAACCTCCCTGTCTCACTGGAAATTACCAATGCAGAATTCCACAGAAATATGCCCTGAACGTGTACCCGCCCATACCCTCCTTGTCTCACTGGAACGCACCAATGCAGAACTCCACACAAATATGCCCTGAACCTGTACCCTCCATAACCTCCCTGTCTCACTGGAACGTACCAATGCAGAACTACACACAAATATGCCCTGAACCTGTACCCTCCATAACCTCCCTGTCTCACTGGAACGCACCAATGCCGAACTCCACTCAAATATGCCCTGAACCTGTACCCCTCCATAACCTTCTGTCTCACTGGAACGTACCATTGCAGAACACCATACAAATATGCCCTGAAAGTGTAACCGCCCATAACCTCCTTGTCTCACTGGAACGCACCAATGCAGAACTCCACACAAATTTGCCCTGATCCTGTACCCCTCCATAAACTCCCTGTCTCACTGGAACGTACCAATGCAGAACTCCACACAAATATGCCCTGAACCTGTACCCGCCCATAACCTCCTTGTCTCACTGGAACGTACCAACGCAGAACTCCACACAAATATGCCCTGTACCTGTACCCGACCATAAACTCCCTGTCTCACTGGAACGTACCACTGCAGAAATCCACACAAATATTCCCTGAACCTGTAACCTCCATAACATCCCTGTCTCACTGGAACGTACCAATGCAGAACTACAAACAAATATGCCCTGAACCTGTACCCCTCCATAACTTCCCTGTCTCACGGGAACGCACCAATGCCGAACTCCACTCAAATATGCCCTGAACCTGTACCCCTCCATAACCTTCTGTCTCACTGGAAAGTACCATTTCAGAACACCACACAAATATGCCCTGAAAGTGTACCCGCCCATAAACTCCTTGTCTCGCTGGAACGTACCAATGCAGAACTCCACACAAATATGCCCTGAACTTGCACCCTCCATAACCTCCCTGACTCACTGGAACGTACAAATGCAGAAATACACTCAAATATGCCCTGAACCTGTACCCCTCCATAACCTCCCAGTCTCACTGGAACGTACCATTGCAGAACACCACACAAATATGCCCTGAACGTCTACCCGCTCATAAGCTCCTTGTCTCACTGGAACGTACCAACGCAGAACTCCAAACAAATATGCCCTGAACCTGTACCCTCCATAACCTCCCTGTCTCACTGGAACGTACCAATGCAGAACTACACACAAATATGCCCTGAACCTGTACCCTCCATAACCTCCCTGTCTCACTGGAACGTACCAATGCAGAACTACACACAAATATGCCCTGAACCTGTACCCCTCCATAACTTCCCTGACTCACTGGAACGCACCAATGCCGAACTCCACTCAAATATGCCCTGAACCTGTACCCTCCATAACCTCCCTGTCTCACTGGAACGTACCAATGCAGAACTCCACTCAAATATGCCCTGATCCTGTACCGTGCATAACCTCCCTGTCTCACTGGAAATTACCAATGCAGAATTCCACAGAAGTATGCCCTGAACGTGTACCCGCCCATAACCTCCTTGTCTCACTGGAACGCACCAATGCAGAACTCCAAACAAATTTGCCCTGAACCTGTACCCCTCCATAAACTCCCTGTCTCACTGGAACGTACCAATGCAGAACTCCACACAAATATGCGCTGAACCTGTACCCGTCCATAACCTCCCTGTCTCATTGGATCGTCCCACTGCAGAACTCCACACAAATATGCCATGAACCGGTACCCTCCATAACTTCCCTGTCTCACTGGAAAGCACCAATGCAGAACTCCACACAAATATGCCCTGAACCTATACCCGACCATAACCTCCTTGTCTCAATGGAAGGTACCACTGCAGAACTCCACACAAATATGCCCTGAACCTGTACCCTCCATAACCTCCCTGTCTCACTGGAACGTACCAATGCAGAACTCCACCCAAATATGCCCTGAACCTGTACCCGCCCATAACCTCCTTGTCTCACTGGAACGCACCAATGCAGAAATACACTCAAATATGCCCTGAACCTGTACCCCTCCATAACCTCCCAGTCTCACTGGAACGTACCGTTGCAGAACACCACACAAATATGCCCTGAACGTCTACCCGCTCATAAGCTCCTTGTCTCACTGGAAAGTACCAACGCAGAACTCCAAACAAATATGCCCTGAACCTGTACCCTCCATAACCTCCCTGTCTCACTGGAACGTACCAATGCAGAACTACACAAATATGCCCTGAACCTGTACCCCTCCATAACCTCCCTGTCTGACTGGAACGCACCAATGCCGAACTCCACTCAAATATGCCCTGATCCTTTACCGTGCATAACCTCCCTGTCTCACTGGAACGTACCATTGCAGAACACCACACAAATATGCCCTGAACCTGTACCCCTCCATAACCTCCCTGTCTCAATGGAACGTACCAATATAGAACTCCACACAAATATGCCCTGAACCTGTACCCGTCCATAACCTCCCTGTCTCATTGGATCGTCCCACTGCAGAACTCCACACAAATATGCCATGAACCGGTACCCTCCATAACCTCCCTGTCTCACTGAAAATTACCAAAGCAGAACTCCACACAAATATGCCCTGAACCTGTACCGGTCCATAACCTCCCTGTGTCATTGGATCGTCCCACTGCAGAACTCCACACAAATATGCCATGAACGGGTACCCTCCATAACCTCCCTGTCTCACTGGAAATTACCAATGCAGAATTCCACAGAAATATGCCCTGAACGTGTACCCGCCCATAACCTCCTTGTCTCACTGGAACGAACCAATGCAGAACTCCACACAAATATGCCCTGAACCTGTAACCTCCATAACCTCCCTGTCTCACTGGAACGTACCAATGCAGAACTACACACAAATATGCCATGAACCTGTACCCCTCCATAACCTCCCTGTCTCACTGGAACGTACCAATGCAGAACTCCACACAAATATGCCCTGAACCTGTACCCTCCATAACCTCCCTGTCTCACTGGAACGTACCAATGCAGAACTACACACAAATATGCCCTGAACCTGTAGCCCTCCATAACCTCCCTGTCTCACTGCAACGTACCAATGCAGAACTCCTCACAAATATGCACTGAACCTGTACCCCTCCATAACTTCCCTGTCTCACTGGAACGCACCAATGCCGAACTCCACTCAAATATGCCCTGAACCTGTACCCCTCCATAACCTCCCTGTCTCACTGGAACGCACCAATGCCGAACTCCACTCAAATATGCCCTGAACCTGTACCCCTCCATAACCTTCTGTCTCACTGGAACGTACCATTGCAGAACACCATACAAATATGCCCTGAAAGTGTAACCGCCCATAACCTCCTTGTCTCACTGGAACTCACCAAATGCAGAACTACACACAAATTTGCCCTGATCCTGTACCCCTCCATAACCTCCCTGTCTCACTGGAACGTACCAATGCAGAACTCCACACAAATATGCCCTGAACCTGTACCCGCCCATAACCTCCTTGTCTCACTGGAACGTACCAACGCAGAACTCCACATAAATTGGCCCTGTACCTGTACCCGACCATAAACTCCCTGTCTCACTGGAACGTACCACTGCAGAAATCCACACAAATATTCCCTGAACCTGTAACCTCCATAACCTCCCTGTCTCACTGGAACGTACCAATGCAGAACTACAAACAAATATGCCCTGAACCTGTACCCCTCCATAACTTCCCTGTCTCACGGGAACGCACCAATGCCGAACTCCACTCAAATATGCCCTGAAACTGTACCCCTCCATAACCTTCTGTCTCACTGGAAAGTACCATTGCAGAACACCACACAAATATGCCCTGAAAGTGTACCCGCCCATAAACTCCTTGTCTCGCTGGAACGCACCAATGCAGAACTCAACACAAATTTGCCCTGAACCTGTACCCCTCCATAACCTCCCTGTCTCACTGGAACGTACCAATGCAGAACTCCACACAAATATGCCCTGAACTTGCACCCTCCATAACCTCCCTGACTCACTGGAACGTACAAATGCAGAAATACACTCAAATATGCCCTGAACCTGTACCCCTCCATAACCTCCCAGTCTCACTGGAACGTACCATTGCAGAACACCACACAAATATGCCCTGAACGTCTACCCGCTCATAAGCTCCTAGTCTCACTGGAACGTACCAACGCAGAACTCCAAACAAATATGCCCTGAACCTGTACCCTCCATAACCTCCCTGTCTCACTGGAACGTACCAATGCAGAACTACACACAAATATGCCCTGAACCTGTACCCTCCATAACCTCCCTGTTTCACTGGAACGCACCAATGCCGAACTCCACTCAAATATGCCCTGATCCTGTACCGTGCATAACCTCCCTGTCTCACTGGAACGTACCATTGCAGAACACCACACAAATATGCCCTGAACCTGTACCCCTCCATAACCTCCCTGTCTCAATGGAACGTACCAATGCAGAACTCCACACAAATATGCCTTGAACCCGTACCCGTCCATAACCTCCCTGTCTCACTGGAAAGTACCAATGAAGAACACCACACAAATATGCCCTGAACCTGTACCCCTCGATAACCTCCCTGTCTCAATGGAACGTACCAATGCAGAACTCCACACAAATATGCCTTGAACCCGTACCCGTCCATAACCTCCCTGTCTCACTGGAAAGTACCAATGAAGAACTCCCCACAAATATGCCATGAACCGGTACCCTCCATAACTTCCCGGTCTCACTGGAAAGCACCAATGCAGAACTCCACACAAATGTGCCCTGAACCTGTACCCGACCATAACCTACTTGTCTCAATGGAATGTACCACTGCAGAACTCCACACAAATATGCCCTGAACCTGTACCCTCCATAACCTCCCTGTCTCACTGGAACGTACCAATGCAGAACTCCACTCAAATATGCCCTGATCATGTACCGTGCATAACCTCCCTGTCTCACTGGAACGTACCAATGCAGAACTCCACACAAATATGCCCTGAACCTGTACCCTCCATAACCTCCCTGTCTCACTGGAACGTACCAATGCAGAACTACACACAAATATGCCCTGAACCTGTAGCCCTCCATAACCTCCCTGTCTCACTGCAACGTACCAATGCAGAACTCCACACAAATATGCCATGAACCGGTACCCTCCATAACCTCCCTGTCTCACTGGAAAGTACCAATGAAGAACTCCCCACAAATATGCCATGAACCGGTACCCTCCATAACTTCCCGGTCTCACTGGAAAGCACCAATGCAGAACTCCACACAAATGTGCCCTGAACCTGTACCCGACCATAACCTACTTGTCTCAATGGAATGTACCACTGCGGAACTCCACACAAATATGCCCTGAACCTGTACCCTCCATCACCTCCCTGTCTCACTGGAACGTACCAATGCAGAACTACACACAAATATGCCATGAACCTGTACCCCTCCATAACATCCCTGTCTCACTGGAACGTACCAATGCAGAACTCCACACAAATATGCCCTGAACCTGTACCCTCCATAACCTCCCTGTGTCACTGGAACGTACCAATGCAGAACTACACACAAATATGCCCTGAACCTGTAGCCCTCCATAACCTCCCTGTCTCACTGCAACGTACCAATGCGGAACTCCTCACAAATATGCACTGAACCTGTACCCCTCCATAACTTCCCTGTCTCACTGGAACGCACCAATGCCGAACTCCACTCAAATATGCCCTGAACCTGTACCCCTCCATAACCTTCTGTCTCACTGGAACGTACCATTGCAGAACACCACACAAATATGCCCTGAAAGTGTAAACGCCCATAACCTCCTTGTCTCACTGGAACGAACAAATGCAGAACTAGAAACAAATATGCCCTGAACCTGTACCCCTCCATAACTTCCCTGTCTCACTGGATCGCACCAATGCAGAACTCCACACAAATATGCCCTGAACCTGTACCCCTCCATACCCTCCCTGTCTCACTGGAACGCACCAATGCCGAACTCCACTCAAATATGCCCTGAACCTATACCGTGCATAACCTCCCTGTCTCACTGGAACGTACCAATGCAGAAGTCCACACAAATATACCCTGAACCTGTACCCCTACATAAATTCCCTGTCTCACTGGAACGAACAAATGCAGAACTCAACACAAATATGCCCTGAACCTGTACACCTCCATAACCTCCCTGTCTCACTGGAAGTACCATTGCAGAACACCACACAAATTTGTCCTGAACCTGTACCCCTCCATAACCTCCCTGTCTCACTGGAACATACCAATGCAGAACTACACACAAATATGCCCTGAACCTGTACCCCTCCATAACCTCCCTGTCTCACTGGAACGTACCATTGCAGAACACCACACAAATATGCCCAGAACCTGTACCCCTCCATATCCTCCCTGTCTCACTGGAACGTCCCAACGCAGAACTCCACACAAATATGCCCTGAACCTGTACCCTCCATAACCTCCCTGTCTCACTGGAACGTACCATTGCAGAACACCACACAAATATGCCCTGTTCCTGTACCCCTCCATAACCTCCCTGTCTCACTGGAACGTACCATTGCAGAACACCACACAAATATGCCCTGAACCTGTACCCCTCCATAACCTCCCTGTCTCACTGGAACGTACCAATGCAGAACTCCACACAAATATGCCCTGAACCTGTACCCCTCCATAACCTCCCTGTCTCACTGGAACGCACCAATGCCGAACTCCACACAAATATGCCCTGAACCTGTACCCCTACATAAATTCTCTGTCTCACTGGAACGAACAAATGCAGAACTCCACACAAATATGCCCTGAACCTGTACCCCTCCATAACTTCCCTGTCTCACTAGAAAGTACCAATGCAGAACTCCACACAAGTCTGCCCTGAACCTGTACCCGTCCATAACCTCCCTGTCTCACTGGAACGTACCACTGCAGAACTCCACACAAATATGCCCGGAAACTGTACCCTCCATAACCTCCCTGTCTCACTGGAACGTACCAATGCAGAACTCCACACAAATATGCCCTGAACCTGTACCACTCCATAACCTCCTTGTCTCACTGGAACGTACCAATGCAGAACTCCACACAAAAATGCCCTGAACCTGTACCCCTCCATTACCTCCCTGTCCCACTGGAACGTACCAATGCAGAACTCCTCAAAAATATGCCCTGAACCTGTACCCCTCCATAACCTCCCTGTCTCACTCGAACGTACTAATGCAGAAATCCATACAAATATGCCCTGCACCTGTACCCCTCCATAACCTCCCTGTGTCACTGGAACGTACCAATGCAGAACTCCTCACAAATATGCCCTGTTCCTGTACCCCTCCATAACCTCCCTGTCTCACTGGAACGTACCAATGCAGAACTGTACACAAATATACCCTGAACCTGTACCCTCCATAACCTCCCTGTCTCACTGGAAAGTACCAATGCAGAACTCCACACAAATATGCTCTGAACCTGTACCCCACCATTACCTCCCTGTCTCACTGGAACGTACCAATGCAGATCTCCACACAAATATGCCCTGAACCAGTATCCTCCATAACCTCCCTGTCTCACTGGAACGTACAAATGCAGAACTCCACGCAAATATGCCCTGAACCTGTACCCCTACATAAATTCCCTGTCTCACTGGAACGAACAAATGCAGAACTCCACACAAATATGCCCTGAACCAGTACCCTCCATAACCTCCCTCTCTCACTGGAACGTACCAATCCAGCGCTCCACACAAATATGACCTGAACCGGTACCCCTCCATAACCTCACTGTCTCACTGGAACGTACCAATGCAGAACACCACACAAATATGCCCTGAACCTGTAGCCCTCCATAACCTCCCTGTCTCACTGCAACGTACCAATGCAGAACTCCTCACAAATATGCACTGAACCTGTACCCCTCCATAACTTCCCTGTCTCACTGGAACGCACCAATGCCGAACTCCACTCAAATATGCCCTGAACCTGTACCCCTCCATAACCTCCCTGTCTCACTGGAACGCACCAATGCCGAACTCCACTCAAATATGCCCTGAACCTGTACCCCTCCATAACCTTCTGTCTCACTGGAACGTACCATTGCAGAACACCATACAAATATGCCCTGAAAGTGTAACCGCCCATAACCTCCTTGTCTCACTGGAACTCACCAAATGCAGAACTACACACAAATTTGCCCTGATCCTGTACCCCTCCATAACCTCCCTGTCTCACTGGAACGTACCAATGCAGAACTCCACACAAATATGCCCTGAACCTGTACCCGCCCATAACCTCCTTGTCTCACTGGAACGTACCAACGCAGAACTCCACATAAATTGGCCCTGTACCTGTACCCGACCATAAACTCCCTGTCTCACTGGAACGTACCACTGCAGAAATCCACACAAATATTCCCTGAACCTGTAACCTCCATAACCTCCCTGTCTCACTGGAACGTACCAATGCAGAACTACAAACAAATATGCCCTGAACCTGTACCCCTCCATAACTTCCCTGTCTCACGGGAACGCACCAATGCCGAACTCCACTCAAATATGCCCTGAAACTGTACCCCTCCATAACCTTCTGTCTCACTGGAAAGTACCATTGCAGAACACCACACAAATATGCCCTGAAAGTGTACCCGCCCATAAACTCCTTGTCTCGCTGGAACGCACCAATGCAGAACTCAACACAAATTTGCCCTGAACCTGTACCCCTCCATAACCTCCCTGTCTCACTGGAACGTACCAATGCAGAACTCCACACAAATATGCCCTGAACTTGCACCCTCCATAACCTCCCTGACTCACTGGAACGTACAAATGCAGAAATACACTCAAATATGCCCTGAACCTGTACCCCTCCATAACCTCCCAGTCTCACTGGAACGTACCATTGCAGAACACCACACAAATATGCCCTGAACGTCTACCCGCTCATAAGCTCCTAGTCTCACTGGAACGTACCAACGCAGAACTCCAAACAAATATGCCCTGAACCTGTACCCTCCATAACCTCCCTGTCTCACTGGAACGTACCAATGCAGAACTACACACAAATATGCCCTGAACCTGTACCCTCCATAACCTCCCTGTTTCACTGGAACGCACCAATGCCGAACTCCACTCAAATATGCCCTGATCCTGTACCGTGCATAACCTCCCTGTCTCACTGGAACGTACCATTGCAGAACACCACACAAATATGCCCTGAACCTATACCCCTCCATAACCTCCCTGTCTCAATGGAACGTACCAATGCAGAACTCCACACAAATATGCCTTGAACCCGTACCCGTCCATAACCTCCCTGTCTCACTGGAAAGTACCAATGAAGAACACCACACAAATATGCCCTGAACCTGTACCCCTCGATAACCTCCCTGTCTCAATGGAACGTACCAATGCAGAACTCCACACAAATATGCCTTGAACCCGTACCCGTCCATAACCTCCCTGTCTCACTGGAAAGTACCAATGAAGAACTCCCCACAAATATGCCATGAACCGGTACCCTCCATAACTTCCCGGTCTCACTGGAAAGCACCAATGCAGAACTCCACACAAATGTGCCCTGAACCTGTACCCGACCATAACCTACTTGTCTCAATGGAATGTACCACTGCAGAACTCCACACAAATATGCCCTGAACCTGTACCCTCCATAACCTCCCTGTCTCACTGGAACGTACCAATGCAGAACTCCACTCAAATATGCCCTGATCATGTACCGTGCATAACCTCCCTGTCTCACTGGAACGTACCAATGCAGAACTCCACACAAATATGCCCTGAACCTGTACCCTCCATAACCTCCCTGTCTCACTGGAACGTACCAATGCAGAACTACACACAAATATGCCCTGAACCTGTAGCCCTCCATAACCTCCCTGTCTCACTGCAACGTACCAATGCAGAACTCCACACAAATATGCCATGAACCGGTACCCTCCATAACCTCCCTGTCTCACTGGAAAGTACCAATGAAGAACTCCCCACAAATATGCCATGAACCGGTACCCTCCATAACTTCCCGGTCTCACTGGAAAGCACCAATGCAGAACTCCACACAAATGTGCCCTGAACCTGTACCCGACCATAACCTACTTGTCTCAATGGAATGTACCACTGCGGAACTCCACACAAATATGCCCTGAACCTGTACCCTCCATCACCTCCCTGTCTCACTGGAACGTACCAATGCAGAACTACACACAAATATGCCATGAACCTGTACCCCTCCATAACATCCCTGTCTCACTGGAACGTACCAATGCAGAACTCCACACAAATATGCCCTGAACCTGTACCCTCCATAACCTCCCTGTGTCACTGGAACGTACCAATGCAGAACTACACACAAATATGCCCTGAACCTGTAGCCCTCCATAACCTCCCTGTCTCACTGCAACGTACCAATGCGGAACTCCTCACAAATATGCACTGAACCTGTACCCCTCCATAACATCCCTGTCTCACTGGAACGTACCAATGCAGAACTCCACACAAATATGCCCTGAACCTGTACCCTCCATAACCTCCCTGTGTCACTGGAACGTACAAATGCAGAACTACACACAAATATGCCCTGAACCTGTAGCCCTCCATAACCTCCCTGTCTCACTGCAACGTACCAATGCGGAACTCCTCACAAATATGCACTGAACCTGTACCCCTCCATAACTTCCCTGTCTCACTGGAACGCACCAATGCCGAACTCCACTCAAATATGCCCTGAACCTGTACCCCTCCATAACCTTCTGTCTCACTGGAACGTACCATTGCAGAACACCACACAAATATGCCCTGAAAGTGTAAACGCCCATAACCTCCTTGTCTCACTGGAACGAACAAATGCAGAACTAGAAACAAATATGCCCTGAACCTGTACCCCTCCATAACTTCCCTGTCTCACTGGATCGCACCAATGCAGAACTCCACACAAATATGCCCTGAACCTGTACCCCTCCATACCCTCCCTGTCTCACTGGAACGCACCAATGCCGAACTCCACTCAAATATGCCCTGAACCTATACCGTGCATAACCTCCCTGTCTCACTGGAACGTACCAATGCAGAAGTCCACACAAATATACCCTGAACCTGTACCCCTACATAAATTCCCTGTCTCACTGGAACGAACAAATGCAGAACTCAACACAAATATGCCCTGAACCTGTACACCTCCATAACCTCCCTGTCTCACTGGAAGTACCATTGCAGAACACCACACAAATTTGTCCTGAACCTGTACCCCTCCATAACCTCCCTGTCTCACTGGAACATACCAATGCAGAACTACACACAAATATGCCCTGAACCTGTACCCCTCCATAACCTCCCTGTCTCACTGGAACGTACCATTGCAGAACACCACACAAATATGCCCAGAACCTGTACCCCTCCATATCCTCCCTGTCTCACTGGAACGTCCCAACGCAGAACTCCACACAAATATGCCCTGAACCTGTACCCTCCATAACCTCCCTGTCTCACTGGAATGTACCATTGCAGAACACCACACAAATATGCCCTGTTCCTGTACCCCTCCATAACCTCCCTGTCTCACTGGAACGTACCATTGCAGAACACCACACAAATATGCCCTGAACCTGTACCCCTCCATAACCTCCCTGTCTCACTGGAACGTACCAATGCAGAACTCCACACAAATATGCCCTGAACCTGTACCCCTCCATAACCTCCCTGTCTCACTGGAACGCACCAATGCCGAACTCCACACAAATATGCCCTGAACCTGTACCCCTACATAAATTCTCTGTCTCACTGGAACGAACAAATGCAGAACTCCACACAAATATGCCCTGAACCTGTACCCCTCCATAACTTCCCTGTCTCACTAGAAAGTACCAATGCAGCACTCCACACAAGTCTGCCCTGAACCTGTACCCGTCCATAACCTCCCTGTCTCACTGGAACGTACCACTGCAGAACTCCACACAAATATGCCCGGAAACTGTACCCTCCATAACCTCCCTGTCTCACTGGAACGTACCAATGCAGAACTCCACACAAATATGCCCTGAACCTGTACCACTCCATAACCTCCTTGTCTCACTGGAACGTACCAATGCAGAACTCCACACAAAAATGCCCTGAACCTGTACCCCTCCATTACCTCCCTGTCCCACTGGAACGTACCAATGCAGAACTCCTCAAAAATATGCCCTGAACCTGTACCCCTCCATAACCTCCCTGTCTCACTCGAACGTACTAATGCAGAAATCCATACAAATATGCCCTGCAACTGTACCCCTCCATAACCTCCCTGTGTCACTGGAACGTACCAATGCAGAACTCCTCACAAATATGCCCTGTTCCTGTACCCCTACATAACCTCCCTGTCTCACTGGAACGTACCAATGCAGAACTGTACACAAATATACCCTGAACCTGTACCCTCCATAACCTCCCTGTCTCACTGGAAAGTACCAATGCAGAACTCCACACAAATATGCTCTGAACCTGTACCCCACCATTACCTCCCTGTCTCACTGGAACGTACCAATGCAGATCTCCACACAAATATGCCCTGAACCAGTATCCTCCATAACCTCCCTGTCTCACTGGAACGTACAAATGCAGAACTCCACGCAAATATGCCCTGAACCTGTACCCCTACATAAATTCCCTGTCTCACTGGAACGAACAAATGCAGAACTCCACACAAATATGCCCTGAACCAGTACCCTCCATAACCTCCCTCTCTCACTGGAACGTACCAATCCAGCGCTCCACACAAATATGACCTGAACCGGTACCCCTCCATAACCTCACTGTCTCACTGGAACGTACCAATGCAGAACACCACACAAATATGCCCTGAACCTGTAGCCCTCCATAACCTCCCTGTCTCACTGCAACGTACCAATGCAGAACTCCTCACAAATATGCACTGAACCTGTACCCCTCCATAACTTCCCTGTCTCACTGGAACGCACCAATGCCGAACTCCACTCAAATATGCCCTGAACCTGTACCCCTCCATAACCTCCCTGTCTCACTGGAACGCACCAATGCCGAACTCCACTCAAATATGCCCTGAACCTGTACCCCTCCATAACCTTCTGTCTCACTGGAACGTACCATTGCAGAACACCATACAAATATGCCCTGAAAGTGTAACCGCCCATAACCTCCTTGTCTCACTGGAACTCACCAAATGCAGAACTACACACAAATTTGCCCTGATCCTGTACCCCTCCATAACCTCCCTGTCTCACTGGAACGTACCAATGCAGAACTCCACACAAATATGCCCTGAACCTGTACCCGCCCATAACCTCCTTGTCTCACTGGAACGTACCAACGCAGAACTCCACATAAATTGGCCCTGTACCTGTACCCGACCATAAACTCCCTGTCTCACTGGAACGTACCACTGCAGAAATCCACACAAATATTCCCTGAACCTGTAACCTCCATAACCTCCCTGTCTCACTGGAACGTACCAATGCAGAACTACAAACAAATATGCCCTGAACCTGTACCCCTCCATAACTTCCCTGTCTCACGGGAACGCACCAATGCCGAACTCCACTCAAATATGCCCTGAAACTGTACCCCTCCATAACCTTCTGTCTCACTGGAAAGTACCATTGCAGAACACCACACAAATATGCCCTGAAAGTGTACCCGCCCATAAACTCCTTGTCTCGCTGGAACGCACCAATGCAGAACTCAACACAAATTTGCCCTGAACCTGTACCCCTCCATAACCTCCCTGTCTCACTGGAACGTACCAATGCAGAACTCCACACAAATATGCCCTGAACTTGCACCCTCCATAACCTCCCTGACTCACTGGAACGTACAAATGCAGAAATACACTCAAATATGCCCTGAACCTGTACCCCTCCATAACCTCCCAGTCTCACTGGAACGTACCATTGCAGAACACCACACAAATATGCCCTGAACGTCTACCCGCTCATAAGCTCCTAGTCTCACTGGAACGTACCAACGCAGAACTCCAAACAAATATGCCCTGAACCTGTACCCTCCATAACCTCCCTGTCTCACTGGAACGTACCAATGCAGAACTACACACAAATATGCCCTGAACCTGTACCCTCCATAACCTCCCTGTTTCACTGGAACGCACCAATGCCGAACTCCACTCAAATATGCCCTGATCCTGTACCGTGCATAACCTCCCTGTCTCACTGGAACGTACCATTGCAGAACACCACACAAATATGCCCTGAACCTATACCCCTCCATAACCTCCCTGTCTCAATGGAACGTACCAATGCAGAACTCCACACAAATATGCCTTGAACCCGTACCCGTCCATAACCTCCCTGTCTCACTGGAAAGTACCAATGAAGAACACCACACAAATATGCCCTGAACCTGTACCCCTCGATAACCTCCCTGTCTCAATGGAACGTACCAATGCAGAACTCCACACAAATATGCCTTGAACCCGTACCCGTCCATAACCTCCCTGTCTCACTGGAAAGTACCAATGAAGAACTCCCCACAAATATGCCATGAACCGGTACCCTCCATAACTTCCCGGTCTCACTGGAAAGCACCAATGCAGAACTCCACACAAATGTGCCCTGAACCTGTACCCGACCATAACCTACTTGTCTCAATGGAATGTACCACTGCAGAACTCCACACAAATATGCCCTGAACCTGTACCCTCCATAACCTCCCTGTCTCACTGGAACGAACCAATGCAGAACTCCACTCAAATATGCCCTGATCATGTACCGTGCATAACCTCCCTGTCTCACTGGAACGTACCAATGCAGAACTCCACACAAATATGCCCTGAACCTGTACCCTCCATAACCTCCCTGTCTCACTGGAACGTACCAATGCAGAACTACACACAAATATGCCCTGAACCTGTAGCCCTCCATAACCTCCCTATCTCACTGCAACGTACCAATGCAGAACTCCACACAAATATGCCATGAACCGGTACCCTCCATAACCTCCCTGTCTCACTGGAAAGTACCAATGAAGAACTCCCCACAAATATGCCATGAACCGGTACCCTCCATAACTTCCCGGTCTCACTGGAAAGCACCAATGCAGAACTCCACACAAATGTGCCCTGAACCTGTACCCGACCATAACCTACTTGTCTCAATGGAATGTACCACTGCGGAACTCCACACAAATATGCCCTGAACCTGTACCCTCCATCACCTCCCTGTCTCACTGGAACGTACCAATGCAGAACTACACACAAATATGCCATGAACCTGTACCCCTCCATAACATCCCTGTCTCACTGGAACGTACCAATGCAGAACTCCACACAAATATGCCCTGAACCTGTACCCTCCATAACCTCCCTGTGTCACTGGAACGTACCAATGCAGAACTACACACAAATATGCCCTGAACCTGTAGCCCTCCATAACCTCCCTGTCTCACTGCAACGTACCAATGCGGAACTCCTCACAAATATGCACTGAACCTGTACCCCTCCATAACTTCCCTGTCTCACTGGAACGCACCAATGCCGAACTCCACTCAAATATGCCCTGAACCTGTACCCCTCCATAACCTTCTGTCTCACTGGAACGTACCATTGCAGAATACCACACAAATATGCCCTGAAAGTGTAAACGCCCATAACCTCCTTGTCTCACTGGAACGAACAAATGCAGAACTAGAAACAAATATGCCCTGAACCTGTACCCCTCCATAACTTCCCTGTCTCACTGGATCGCACCAATGCAGAACTCCACACAAATATGCCCTGAACCTGTACCCCTCCATACCCTCCCTGTCTCACTGGAACGCACCAATGCCGAACTCCACTCAAATATGCCCTGAACCTATACCGTGCATAACCTCCCTGTCTCACTGGAACGTACCAATGCAGAAGTCCACACAAATATACCCTGAACCTGTACCCCTACATAAATTCCCTGTCTCACTGGAACGAACAAATGCAGAACTCAACACAAATATGCCCTGAACCTGTACACCTCCATAACCTCCCTGTCTCACTGGAAGTACCATTGCAGAACACCACACAAATTTGTCCTGAACCTGTACCCCTCCATAACCTCCCTGTCTCACTGGAACATACCAATGCAGAACTACACACAAATATGCCCTGAACCTGTACCCCTCCATAACCTCCCTGTCTCACTGGAACGTACCATTGCAGAACACCACACAAATATGCCCAGAACCTGTACCCCTCCATATCCTCCCTGTCTCACTGGAACGTCCCAACGCAGAACTCCACACAAATATGCCCTGAACCTGTACCCTCCATAACCTCCCTGTCTCACTGGAACGTACCATTGCAGAACACCACACAAATATGCCCTGTTCCTGTACCCCTCCATAACCTCCCTGTCTCACTGGAACGTACCATTGCAGAACACCACACAAATATGCCCTGAACCTGTACCCCTCCATAACCTCCCTGTCTCACTGGAACGTACCAATGCAGAACTCCACACAAATATGCCCTGAACCTGTACCCCTCCATAACCTCCCTGTCTCACTGGAACGCACCAATGCCGAACTCCACACAAATATGCCCTGAACCTGTACCCCTACATAAATTCTCTGTCTCACTGGAACGAACAAATGCAGAACTCCACACAAATATGCCCTGAACCTGTACCCCTCCATAACTTCCCTGTCTCACTAGAAAGTACCAATGCAGAACTCCACACAATTATGTCATGAACCTGTACCGTCCATAACCTCCCTGTCTCACAGGAAAGTACCAATGCAGAACTCCACACAAGTCTGCCCTGAACCTGTACCCGTCCATAACCTCCCTGTCTCACTGGAACGTACCACTGCAGAACTCCACACAAATATGCCCGGAAACTGTACCCTCCATAACCTCCCTGTCTCACTGGAACGTACCAATGCAGAACTCCACACAAATATGCCCTGAACCTGTACCACTCCATAACCTCCTTGTCTCACTGGAACGTACCAATGCAGAACTCCACACAAAAATGCCCTGAACCTGTACCACTCCATTACCTCCCTGTCCCACTGGAACGTACCAATGCAGAACTCCTCAAAAATATGCCCTGAACCTGTACCCCTCCATAACCTCCCTGTCTCACTCGAACGTACTAATGCAGAAATCCATACAAATATGCCCTGCAACTGTACCCCTCCATAACCTCCCTGTGTCACTGGAACGTACCAATGCAGAACTCCTCACAAATATGCCCTGTTCCTGTACCCCTACATAACCTCCCTGTCTCACTGGAACGTACCAATGCAGAACTGTACACAAATATACCCTGAACCTGTACCCTCCATAACCTCCCTGTCTCACTGGAAAGTACCAATGCAGAACTCCACACAAATATGCTCTGAACCTGTACCCCACCATTACCTCCCTGTCTCACTGGAACGTACCAATGCAGATCTCCACACAAATATGCCCTGAACCAGTATCCTCCATAACCTCCCTGTCTCACTGGAACGTACAAATGCAGAACTCCACGCAAATATGCCCTGAACCTGTACCCCTACATAAATTCCCTGTCTCACTGGAACGAACAAATGCAGAACTCCACACAAATATGCCCTGAACCAGTACCCTCCATAACCTCCCTCTCTCACTGGAACGTACCAATCCAGCGCTCCACACAAATATGACCTGAACCGGTACCCCTCCATAACCTCACTGTCTCACTGGAACGTACCAATGCAGAACACCACACAAATATGCCCTGAACCTGTACCCCACCATAACCTCCCTGTCTCACTGGAACTTACCATTGCAGAACACCACAAAAATAAGCCCTTAACCTGCACCCCTCCATAACAGCCCTGTCTCACTGGAACGTCCCAACGCAGAACTCCACACAAATATGCCCTGAGCCTGTATCCTCCATAACCTCCCTGTCTCACTGGAACGTACCATTGCAGAACACCACACAAATATGCCCTGAACCTGTACTCCTCCATAACCTCCCTGCCTCACTGGAACGTACCAATGCAGAACACCACACAAATATGCCCTGAACCTGTACCCTCCATAACCTCCCTGTCTCACTGGAAAGTACCAATGCAGAACTCCACACAAATATGCCCTGAACCTGTACCCCTCCATAACTTCCCTGTCTCACTAGAAAGTACCAATGCAGAACTCCACACAAATATGTCATGAACCTGTACCGTCCATAACCTCCCTGTCTCACTGGAAAGTACCAATGCAGAACTCCACACAAGTCTGCCCTGAACCTGTACCCGTCCATAAACTCCCTGTCTCACTGGAACGTACCACTGCAGAACTCCACACAAATATGCCCGGAAACTGTACCCTCCATAACCTCCCTGTCTCACTGGAACGTACCAATGCAGACCTACACACAAATATGCCCTGAACCTGTACCAATCCATAACCTCCTTGTCTCACTGGAACGTACCAATGCAGAACTCCACACAAATATGCCCTGAACCTCTACCCCTCCATTACCTCCCTGTCCCACTGGAACGTACCAATGCAGAACTCCTCAAAAATATGCCCTGAACCTGTACCCCTCCATAACCTCCCTGTCTCACTGGAACGTACTAATGCAGAACTCCATACAAATATGCCCTGCAACTGTACCCCACCATAACCTCCCTGTGTCACTGGAACGTACCAATGCAGAACTCCTCACAAATATGCCCTGTTCCTGTACCCCTCCATAACCTCCCTGTCTCACTGGAACGTACCAATGCAGAACTGTACACAAATATACCCTGAACCTGTACCCTCCATAACCTCCCTGACTCACTGGAAAGTACCAATGCAGAACTCCACACAAATATGCTCTGAACCTGTACCCCACCATTACCTCCCTGTCTCACTGGAACTTACCATTGCAGAACACCACACAAATATGCCCTTAACCTGTACCCCTCCATAACATCCCTGTCTCACTGGAACGTCCCAACGCAGAACTCCACACAAATATGCCCTGTGCCTGTACCCTCCATAACCTCCCTGTCTCACTGGAAAGTACCATTGCAGAACACCACACAAATATACCCTGAACCTGTACCCCTCCATAACCTCCCTGTCTCACTGGAAGTACCATTGCAGAACACCACACAAATTTGTCCTGAACCTGTACCCCTCCATAACCTCCCTGTCTCACTGGAACATACCAATGCAGAACTACACACAAATATGCCCTGAACCTGTACCCCTCCATAACCTCCCTGTCTCACTGGAACGTACCATTGCAGAACACCACACAAATATGCCCAGAACCTGTACCCCTCCATATCCTCCCTGTCTCACTGGAACGCACCAATGCCGAACTCCACTCAAATATGCCCTGAACCTATACCGTGCATAACCTCCCTGTCTCACTGGAACGTACCAATGCAGAAGTCCACACAAATATGCCCTGAACCTGTACCCCTACATAAATTCCCTGTCTCACTGGAACGAACAAATGCAGAACTCCACACAAATATGCCCTGAACCTGTACCCCTCCATAACTTCCCTGTCTCACTGGAAAGTACCAATGCAGAACTCCACACAAATATGCCCGGAAACTGTACCCTCCATAACCTCCCTGTCTCACTGGAACGTACCAATGCAGAACTCCACACAAATATGCCCTGAACCAGTACCACTCCATAACCTCCTTGTCTCACTGGAACGAACAAATGCAGAACTCCACACAAATATGCCCTGAACCTGTACCCCTCCATAACTTCCCTGTCTCACTAGAAAGTACCAATGCAGAACTCCACACAAATATGCCCTGAACCTGTACCACTCCATAACCTCCTTGTCTCACTGGAACGTACCAATGCAGAACTCCACACAAATATGCCCTGAACCTGTACCCCTCCATTACCTCCCTGTCCCACTGGAACGTACCAATGCAGAACTCCTCAAAAATATGCCCTGAACCTGTACCCCTCCATAACCTCCCTGTCTCACTGGAACGTACTAATGCAGAACTCCATACAAATATGCCCTGCAACTGTACCCCTCCATAACCTCCCTGTGTCACTGGAACGTACCAATGCAGAACTCCTCACAAATATGCCCTGTTCCTGTACCCCTCCATAACCTCCCTGTCTCACTGGAACGTACCAATGCAGAACTGTACACAAATATACCCTGAACCTGTACCCTCCATAACCTCCCTGTCTCACTGGAAAGTACCAATGCAGAACTCCACACAAATATGCTCTGAACCTGTACCCCACCATTACCTCCCTGTCTCACTGGAACGTACCAATGCAGATCTCCACACAAATATGCCCTGAACCGGTACCCCTCCATAACCTCACTGTCTCACTGGCACGTACCAATGCAGAACTCCACACAAATATGCCCTGAGCCTGTACCCTCCATAACCTCCCTGTCTCACTGGAAAGTACCATTACAGAACACCACACAAATATACCCTGAACCTGTACCCCTCCATAACCTCCCTGTCTCACTGGAAGTACCATTGCAGAACACCACACAAATTTGTCCTGAACCAGTACCCCTCCATAACCTCCCTGTCTCACTGGAACATACCAATGCAGAACTACACACAAATATGCCCTGAACCTGTACCCCTCCATAACCTCCATGTCTCACTGGAAAGTACCAATGCAGAACCCCACACAAATATGCTCTGAACCTGTACCCCACCATTACCTCCCTGTCTCACTGGAACGTACCAATGCAGATCTCCACACAAATATGCCCTGAACCAGTATCCTCCATAACCTCCCTGTCTCACTGGAACGTACCAATGCAGAACTCCACACAAATATGCCCTGAACCTGTACCCCTCCATAACCTCCCTGTCTCACTGGAACGCACCAATGCCGAACTCCACTCAAATATGCCCTGAACCTATACCGTGCATAACCTCCCTGTCTCACTGGAACGTACCAATGCAGAAGTCCACACAAATATACCCTGAACCTGTACCCCTACATAAATTCCCTGTCTCACTGGAACGAACAAATGCAGAACTCAACACAAATATGCCCTGAACCTGTACCCCTCCATAACTTCCCTGTCTCACTAGAAAGTACCAATGCAGAACTCCACACAAATATGTCATGAACCTGTACCGTCCATAACCTCCCTGTCTCACTGGAAAGTACCAATGCAGAACTCCACACAAGTCTGCCCTGAACCTGTACCCGTCCATAACCTCCCTGTCTCACTGGAACGTACCACTGCAGAACTCCACACAAATATGCCCTGAACTTGCACCCTCCATAACCTCCCTGACTCACTGGAACGTACAAATGCAGAAATACACTCAAATATGCCCTGAACCTGTACCCCTCCATAACCTCCCAGTCTCACTGGAACGTACCATTGCAGAACACCACACAAATATGCCCTGAACGTCTACCCGCTCATAAGCTCCTTGTCTCACTGGAACGTACCAACGCAGAACTCCAAACAAATATGCACTGAACCTGTACCCTCCATAACCTCCCTGTCTCACTGGAACGTACCAATGCAGAACTACACACAAATATGCCCTGAACCTGTACCCTCCATAACCTCCCTGTTTCACTGGAACGCACCAATGCCGAACTCCACTCAAATATGCCCTGATCCTGTACCGTGCATAACCTCCCTGTCTCACTGGAACATACCATTGCAGAACACCACACAAATATGCCCTGAACCTGTACCCCTCCATAACCTCCCTGTCTCAATGGAACGTACCAATGCAGAACTCCACACAAATATGCCTTGAACCCGTACCCGTCCATAACCTCCCTGTCTCACTGGAAAGTACCAATGAAGAACACCACACAAATATGCCCTGAACCTGTACCCCTCCATAACCTCCCTGTCTCACTGGAACGTACCAATGCAGAACTCCACACAAATATGCCATGAACCGGTACCCTCCATAACCTCCCTGTCTCACTGGAAAGTACCAATGAAGAACTCCCCACAAATATGCCATGAACCGGTACCCTCCATAATTTCCCGGTCTCACTGGAAAGCACCAATGCAGAACTCCACACAAATGTGCCCTGAACCTGTACCCGACCATAACCTACTTGTCTCAATGGAATGTACCACTGCAGAACTCCACACAAATATGCCCTGAACCTGTACCCTCCATAACCTCCCTGTCTCACTGGAACGTACCAATGCAGAACTCCCCTCAAATATGCCCTGATCATGTACCGTGCATAACCTCCCTGTCTCACTGGAACGTACCAATGCAGAACTCCACACAAATATGCCCTGAACCTGTACCCTCCATAACCTCCCTGTCTCACTGGAACGTACCAATGCAGAACTACACACGAATATGCCCTGAACCTGTAGCCCTCCATAACCTCCCTGTCTCACTGCAACGTACCAATGCAGAACTCCACACAAATATGCCATGAACCGGTACCCTCCATAACCTCCCTGTCTCACTGGAAAGTACCAATGAAGAACTCCCCACAAATATGCCATGAACCGGTACCCTCCATAACTTCCCGGTCTCACTGGAAAGCACCAATGCAGAACTCCACACAAATGTGCCCTGAACCTGTACCCGACCATAACCTACTTGTCTCAATGGAATGTACCACTGCGGAACTCCACACAAATATGCCCTGAACCTGTACCCTCCATCACCTCCCTGTCTCACTGGAACGTACCAATGCAGAACTACACACAAATATGCCATGAACCTGTACCCCTCCATAACATCCCTGTCTCACTGGAACGTACCAATGCAGAACTCCACACAAATATGCCCTGAACCTGTACCCTCCATAACCTCCCTGTCTCACTGGAACGTACCAATGCAGAACTACACACAAATATGCCCTGAACCTGTAGCCCTCCATAACCTCCCTGTCTCACTGCAACGTACCAATGCTGAACTCCTCACAAATATGCACTGAACCTGTACCCCTCCATAACTTCCCTGTCTCACTGGAACGCACCAATGCCGAACTCCACTCAAATATGCCCTGAACCTGTATATCTCCATAACCTTCTGTCTCACTGGAACGTACCATTGCAGAACACCACACAAATATGCCCTGAAAGTGTAAACGCCCATAACCTCCTTGTCTCACTGGAACGAACAAATGCAGAACTAGAAACAAATATGCCCTGAACCTGTACCCCTCCATAACTTCCCTGTCTCACTGGATCGCACCAATGCAGAACTCCACACAAATATGCCCTGAACCTGTACCCCTCCATAACCTCCCTGTCTCACTGGAACGCACCAATGCCGAACTCCACTCAAATATGCCCTGAACCTATACCGTGCATAACCTCCCTGTCTCACTGGAACGTACCAATGCAGAAGTCCACACAAATATACCCTGAACCTGTACCCCTACATAAATTCCCTGTCTCACTGGAACGAACAAATGCAGAACTCAACACAAATATGCCCTGAACCTGTACCCCTCCATAACTTCCCTGTCTCACTAGAAAGTACCAATTCAGAACTCCACACAAATATGTCATGAACCTGTACCGTCCATAACCTCCCTGTCTCACTGGAAAGTACCAATGCAGAACTCCACACAAGTCTGCCCTGAACCTGTACCCGTCCATAACCTCCCTGTCTCACTGGAACGTACCACTGCAGAACTCCACACAAATATGCCCGGAAACTGTACCCTCCATAACCTCCCTGTCTCACTGGAACTTACCAATGCAGACCTACACACAAATATGCCCTGAACCTGTACCACTCCATAACCTCCTTGTCTCACTGGAACGTACCAATGCAGAACACCACACAAATATGCCCTGAACCTGTACCCGTCCATTACCTCCCTGTCCCACTGGAACGTACCAATGCAGAACTCCTCAAAAATATGCCCTGAAGCTGTACCCCTCCATAACCTCCCTGTCTCACTGGAACATACTAATGCAGAACTCCATACAAATATGCCCTGCAGCTGTACCCCTCCATAACCTCCCTGTGTCACTGGAACGTACCAATGCAGAACTCCACACAAATATGCTCTGAACCTGTACCCCACCATTACCTCCCTGTCTCACTGGAACGTACCAATGCAGAACTGTACACATATATACCCTGAACCTGTACCCTCCATAACCTCCCTGTCTCACTGGAAAGTACCAATGCAGAACTCCACACAAATATGCTCTGAACCTGTACCCCACCATTACCTCCCTGTCTCACTGGAACGTACCAATGCAGATCTCCACACAAATATGCCCTGAACCAGTATCCTCCATAACCTCCCTGTCTCACTGGAACGTACCAATGCAGAACTCCACGCAAATATGCCCTGAACCTGTACCCCTACATAAATTCCCTGTCTCACTGGAACGAACAAATGCAGAACTCCACACAAATATGCCCTGAATCAGTACCCTCCATAACCTCCCTCTCTCACTGGAAAGTACCAATGCAGAGCTCCACACAAATATGACCTGAACCGGTACCCCTCCATAACCTCACTGTCTCACTGGAACGTACCAATCCAGAACACCACACAAATATGCCCTGAACCTGTACCCCACCATTACCTCCCTGTCTCACTGGAACTTACCATTGCAGAACACCACACAAATATGCCCTTAACCTGTACCCCTCCATAACATCCCTGTCTCACTGGAACGTCCCAACGCAGAACTCCACACAAATATGCCCTGAGCCTGTACCCTCCATAACCTCCCTGTCTCACTGGAAAGTACCATTGCAGAACACCACACAAATATACCCTGAACCTGTACACCTCCATAACCTCCCTGTCTCACTGGAAGTACCATTGCAGAACACCACACAAATTTGTCCTGAACCTGTACCCCTCCATAACCTCCCTGTCTCACTGGAACGTACCAATGCAGAACTCCACACAAATATGCCCTGAACCTGTACCCCTCCATAACCTCCCTGTCTCACTGGAACGCACCAATGCCGAACTCCACACAAATATGCCCCTGAACCTGTACCCCTACATAAATTCTCTGTCTCACTGGAACGAACAAATGCAGAACTCCACACAAATATGCCCTGAACCTGTACCCCTCCATAACTTCCCTGTCTCACTAGAAAGTACCAATGCAGAACTCCACACAATTATGTCATGAACCTGTACCGTCCATAACCTCCCTGTCTCACTGGAAAGTACCATTGCAGAACTCCACACAAGTCTGCCCTGAACCTGTACCCGTCCATAACCTCCCTGTCTCACTGGAACGTACCACTGCAGAACTCCACACAAATATGCCCGGAAACTGTACCCTCCATAACCTCCCTGTCTCACTGGAACGTACCAATGCAGAACTCCACACAAATATGCCCTGAACCTGTACCACTCCATAACCTCCTTGTCTCACTGGAACGTACCAATGCAGAACTCCACACAAATATGCCCTGAACCTGTACCCCTCCATTACCTCCCTGTCCCACTGGAACGTACCAATGCAGAACTCCTCAAAAATATGCCCTGAACCTGTACCCCTCCATAACCTCCCTGTCTCACTCGAACGTACTAATGCAGAAATCCATACAAATATGCCCTGCAACTGTACCCCTCCATAACCTCCCTGTGTCACTGGAACGTACCAATGCAGAACTCCTCACAAATATGCCCTGTTCCTGTACCCCTCCATAACCTCCCTGTCTCACTGGAACGTACCAATGCAGAACTGTACACAAATATACCCTGAACCTGTACCCTCCATAACCTCCCTGTCTCACTGGAAAGTACCAATGCAGAACTCCACACAAATATGCTCTGAACCTGTACCCCACCATTACCTCCCTGTCTCACTGGAACGTACCAATGCAGATCTCCACACAAATATGCCCTGAACCAGTACCCTCCATAACCTCCCTCTCTCACTGGAACGTACCAATGCAGAGCTCCACACAAATATGACCTGAACCGGTACCCCTCCATAACCTCACTGTCTCACTGGAACGTACCAATGCAGAACACCACACAAATATGCCCTGAACCTGTACCCCACCATAACCTCCCTGTCTCACTGGAACTTACCATTGCAGAACACCACAAAAATAAGCCCTTAACCTGCACCCCTCCATAACAGCCCTGTCTCACTGGAACGTCCCAACGCAGAACTCCACACAAATATGCCCTGAGCCTGTATCCTCCATAACCTCCCTGTCTCACTGGAACGTACCATTGCAGAACACCACACAAATATGCCCTGAACCTGTACTCCTCCATAACCTCCCTGCCTCACTGGAACGTACCAATGCAGAACACCACACAAATATGCCCTGAACCTGTACCCTCCATAACCTCCATGTCTCACTGGAAAGTACCAATGCAGAACTCCACACAAATATGCCCTGAACCTGTACCCCTCCATAACTTCCCTGTCTCACTAGAAAGTACCAATGCAGAACTCCACACAAGTCTGCCCTGAACCTGTACCCGTCCATAAACTCCCTGTCTCACTGGAACGTACCACTGCAGAACTCCACACAAATATGCCCGGAAACTGTACCCTCCATAACCTCCCTGTCTCACTGGAACGCACCAATGCACAACTCCTCAAAAATATGCCCTGAACCTGTACCCCTCCATAACCTCCCTGTCTCACTGGAACGTACTAATGCAGAACTCCATACAAATATGCCCTGCAACTGTACCCCTCCATAACCTCCCTGTGTCACTGGAACGTACCAATGCAGAACTCCTCACAAATATGCCCTGTTCCTGTACCCCTCCATAACCTCCCTGTCTCACTGGAACGTACCAATGCAGAACTGTACACAAATATGCCCTGAGCCTGTACCCTCCATAACCTCCCTGTCTCACTGGAAAGTACCATTACAGAACACCACACAAATATACCCTGAACCTGTACCCCTCCATAACCTCCCTGTCTCACTGGAAGTACCATTGCAGAACACCACACAAATTTGTCCTGAACCAGTACCCCTCCATAACCTCCCTGTCTCACTGGAACATACCAATGCAGAACTACACACAAATATGCCCTGAACCTGTACCCCTCCATAACCTCCATGTCTCACTGGAACGTACCAATGCAGATCTCCACACAAATATGCCCTGAACCAGTATCCTCCATAACCTCCCTGTCTCACTGGAACGTACCAATGCAGAACTCCACACAAATATGCCCTGAACCTGTACCCCTCCATAACCTCCCTGTCTCACTGGAACGCACCAATGCCGAACTCCACTCAAATATGCCCTGAACCTATACCGTGCATAACCTCCCTGTCTCACTGGAACGTACCAATGCAGAAGTCCACACAAATATACCCTGAACCTGTACCCCTACATAAATTCCCTGTCTCACTGGAACGAACAAATGCAGAACTCAACACAAATATGCCCTGAACCTGTACCCCTCCATAACTTCCCTGTCTCACTAGAAAGTACCAATGCAGAACTCCACACAAATATGTCATGAACCTGTACCGTCCATAACCTCCCTGTCTCACTGGAAAGTACCAATGCAGAACTCCACACAAGTCTGCCCTGAACCTGTACCCGTCCATAACCTCCCTGTCTCACTGGAACGTACCACTGCAGAACTCCACACAAATATGCCCTGAACTTGCACCCTCCATAACCTCCCTGACTCACTGGAACGTACAAATGCAGAAATACACTCAAATATGCCCTGAACCTGTACCCCTCCATAACCTCCCAGTCTCACTGGAACGTACCATTGCAGAACACCACACAAATATGCCCTGAACGTCTACCCGCTCATAAGCTCCTTGTCTCACTGGAACGTACCAACGCAGAACTCCAAACAAATATGCACTGAACCTGTACCCTCCATAACCTCCCTGTCTCACTGGAACGTACCAATGCAGAACTACACACAAATATGCCCTGAACCTGTACCCTCCATAACCTCCCTGTTTCACTGGAACGCACCAATGCCGAACTCCACTCAAATATGCCCTGATCCTGTACCGTGCATAACCTCCCTGTCTCACTGGAAAGTACCAATGAAGAACACCACACAAATATGCCCTGAACCTGTACCCCTCCATAACCTCCCTGTCTCACTGGAACGTACCAATGCAGAACTCCACACAAATATGCCATGAACCGGTACCCTCCATAACCTCCCTGTCTCACTGGAAAGTACCAATGAAGAACTCCCCACAAATATGCCATGAACCGGTACCCTCCATAATTTCCCGGTCTCACTGGAAAGCACCAATGCAGAACTCCACACAAATGTGCCCTGAACCTGTACCCGACCATAACCTACTTGTCTCAATGGAATGTACCACTGCAGAACTCCACACAAATATGCCCTGAACCTGTACCCTCCATAACCTCCCTGTCTCACTGGAACGTACCAATGCAGAACTCCCCTCAAATATGCCCTGATCATGTACCGTGCATAACCTCCCTGTCTCACTGGAACGTACCAATGCAGAACTCCACACAAATATGCCCTGAACCTGTACCCTCCATAACCTCCCTGTCTCACTGGAACGTACCAATGCAGAACTACACACGAATATGCCCTGAACCTGTAGCCCTCCATAACCTCCCTGTCTCACTGCAACGTACCAATGCAGAACTCCACACAAATATGCCATGAACCGGTACCCTCCATAACCTCCCTGTCTCACTGGAAAGTACCAATGAAGAACTCCCCACAAATATGCCATGAACCGGTACCCTCCATAACTTCCCGGTCTCACTGGAAAGCACCAATGCAGAACTCCACACAAATGTGCCCTGAACCTGTACCCGACCATAACCTACTTGTCTCAATGGAATGTACCACTGCGGAACTCCACACAAATATGCCCTGAACCTGTACCCTCCATCACCTCCCTGTCTCACTGGAACGTACCAATGCAGAACTACACACAAATATGCCATGAACCTGTACCCCTCCATAACATCCCTGTCTCACTGGAACGTACCAATGCAGAACTCCACACAAATATGCCCTGAACCTGTACCCTCCATAACCTCCCTGTCTCACTGGAACGTACCAATGCAGAACTACACACAAATATGCCCTGAACCTGTAGCCCTCCATAACCTCCCTGTCTCACTGCAACGTACCAATGCTGAACTCCTCACAAATATGCACTGAACCTGTACCCCTCCATAACTTCCCTGTCTCACTGGAACGCACCAATGCCGAACTCCACTCAAATATGCCCTGAACCTGTATATCTCCATAACCTTCTGTCTCACTGGAACGTACCATTGCAGAACACCACACAAATATGCCCTGAAAGTGTAAACGCCCATAACCTCCTTGTCTCACTGGAACGAACAAATGCAGAACTAGAAACAAATATGCCCTGAACCTGTACCCCTCCATAACTTCCCTGTCTCACTGGATCGCACCAATGCAGAACTCCACACAAATATGCCCTGAACCTGTACCCCTCCATAACCTCCCTGTCTCACTGGAACGCACCAATGCCGAACTCCACTCAAATATGCCCTGAACCTATACCGTGCATAACCTCCCTGTCTCACTGGAACGTACCAATGCAGAAGTCCACACAAATATACCCTGAACCTGTACCCCTACATAAATTCCCTGTCTCACTGGAACGAACAAATGCAGAACTCAACACAAATATGCCCTGAACCTGTACCCCTCCATAACTTCCCTGTCTCACTAGAAAGTACCAATTCAGAACTCCACACAAATATGTCATGAACCTGTACCGTCCATAACCTCCCTGTCTCACTGGAAAGTACCAATGCAGAACTCCACACAAGTCTGCCCTGAACCTGTACCCGTCCATAACCTCCCTGTCTCACTGGAACGTACCACTGCAGAACTCCACACAAATATGCCCGGAAACTGTACCCTCCATAACCTCCCTGTCTCACTGGAACTTACCAATGCAGACCTACACACAAATATGCCCTGAACCTGTACCACTCCATAACCTCCTTGTCTCACTGGAACGTACCAATGCAGAACACCACACAAATATGCCCTGAACCTGTACCCGTCCATTACCTCCCTGTCCCACTGGAACGTACCAATGCAGAACTCCTCAAAAATATGCCCTGAAGCTGTACCCCTCCATAACCTCCCTGTCTCACTGGAACATACTAATGCAGAACTCCATACAAATATGCCCTGCAGCTGTACCCCTCCATAACCTCCCTGTGTCACTGGAACGTACCAATGCAGAACTCCACACAAATATGCTCTGAACCTGTACCCCACCATTACCTCCCTGTCTCACTGGAACGTACCAATGCAGAACTGTACACATATATACCCTGAACCTGTACCCTCCATAACCTCCCTGTCTCACTGGAAAGTACCAATGCAGAACTCCACACAAATATGCTCTGAACCTGTACCCCACCATTACCTCCCTGTCTCACTGGAACGTACCAATGCAGATCTCCACACAAATATGCCCTGAACCAGTATCCTCCATAACCTCCCTGTCTCACTGGAACGTACCAATGCAGAACTCCACGCAAATATGCCCTGAACCTGTACCCCTACATAAATTCCCTGTCTCACTGGAACGAACAAATGCAGAACTCCACACAAATATGCCCTGAATCAGTACCCTCCATAACCTCCCTCTCTCACTGGAAAGTACCAATGCAGAGCTCCACACAAATATGACCTGAACCGGTACCCCTCCATAACCTCACTGTCTCACTGGAACGTACCAATCCAGAACACCACACAAATATGCCCTGAACCTGTACCCCACCATTACCTCCCTGTCTCACTGGAACTTACCATTGCAGAACACCACACAAATATGCCCTTAACCTGTACCCCTCCATAACATCCCTGTCTCACTGGAACGTCCCAACGCAGAACTCCACACAAATATGCCCTGAGCCTGTACCCTCCATAACCTCCCTGTCTCACTGGAAAGTACCATTGCAGAACACCACACAAATATACCCTGAACCTGTACACCTCCATAACCTCCCTGTCTCACTGGAAGTACCATTGCAGAACACCACACAAATTTGTCCTGAACCTGTACCCCTCCATAACCTCCCTGTCTCACTGGAACGTACCAATGCAGAACTCCACACAAATATGCCCTGAACCTGTACCCCTCCATAACCTCCCTGTCTCACTGGAACGCACCAATGCCGAACTCCACACAAATATGCCCCTGAACCTGTACCCCTACATAAATTCTCTGTCTCACTGGAACGAACAAATGCAGAACTCCACACAAATATGCCCTGAACCTGTACCCCTCCATAACTTCCCTGTCTCACTAGAAAGTACCAATGCAGAACTCCACACAATTATGTCATGAACCTGTACCGTCCATAACCTCCCTGTCTCACTGGAAAGTACCATTGCAGAACTCCACACAAGTCTGCCCTGAACCTGTACCCGTCCATAACCTCCCTGTCTCACTGGAACGTACCACTGCAGAACTCCACACAAATATGCCCGGAAACTGTACCCTCCATAACCTCCCTGTCTCACTGGAACGTACCAATGCAGAACTCCACACAAATATGCCCTGAACCTGTACCACTCCATAACCTCCTTGTCTCACTGGAACGTACCAATGCAGAACTCCACACAAATATGCCCTGAACCTGTACCCCTCCATTACCTCCCTGTCCCACTGGAACGTACCAATGCAGAACTCCTCAAAAATATGCCCTGAACCTGTACCCCTCCATAACCTCCCTGTCTCACTCGAACGTACTAATGCAGAAATCCATACAAATATGCCCTGCAACTGTACCCCTCCATAACCTCCCTGTGTCACTGGAACGTACCAATGCAGAACTCCTCACAAATATGCCCTGTTCCTGTACCCCTCCATAACCTCCCTGTCTCACTGGAACGTACCAATGCAGAACTGTACACAAATATACCCTGAACCTGTACCCTCCATAACCTCCCTGTCTCACTGGAAAGTACCAATGCAGAACTCCACACAAATATGCTCTGAACCTGTACCCCACCATTACCTCCCTGTCTCACTGGAACGTACCAATGCAGATCTCCACACAAATATGCCCTGAACCAGTACCCT
This sequence comes from Hemitrygon akajei, assembly GCF_048418815.1. Classification (NCBI taxonomy): domain Eukaryota; kingdom Metazoa; phylum Chordata; class Chondrichthyes; order Myliobatiformes; family Dasyatidae; genus Hemitrygon; species Hemitrygon akajei. Next base: position 1,676,350 of record NW_027331942.1, on the reverse strand, counting down.
CCATAACCTCCCTCTCTCACTGGAACGTACCAATGCAGAGCTCCACACAAATATGACCTGAACCGGTACCCCTCCATAACCTCACTGTCTCACTGGAACGTACCAATGCAGAACACCACACAAATATGCCCTGAACCTGTACCCCACCATAACCTCCCTGTCTCACTGGAACTTACCATTGCAGAACACCACAAAAATAAGCCCTTAACCTGCACCCCTCCATAACAGCCCTGTCTCACTGGAACGTCCCAACGCAGAACTCCACACAAATATGCCCTGAGCCTGTATCCTCCATAACCTCCCTGTCTCACTGGAACGTACCATTGCAGAACACCACACAAATATGCCCTGAACCTGTACTCCTCCATAACCTCCCTGCCTCACTGGAACGTACCAATGCAGAACACCACACAAATATGCCCTGAACCTGTACCCTCCATAACCTCCATGTCTCACTGGAAAGTACCAATGCAGAACTCCACACAAATATGCCCTGAACCTGTACCCCTCCATAACTTCCCTGTCTCACTAGAAAGTACCAATGCAGAACTCCACACAAGTCTGCCCTGAACCTGTACCCGTCCATAAACTCCCTGTCTCACTGGAACGTACCACTGCAGAACTCCACACAAATATGCCCGGAAACTGTACCCTCCATAACCTCCCTGTCTCACTGGAACGTACCAATGCAGACCTACACACAAATATGCCCTGAACCTGTACCAATCCATAACCTCCTTGTCTCACTGGAACGTACCAATGCAGAACTCCACACAAATATGCCCTGAACCTCTACCCCTCCATTACCTCCCTGTCCCACTGGAACGTACCAATGCAGAACTCCTCAAAAATATGCCCTGAACCTGTACCCCTCCATAACCTCCCTGTCTCACTGGAACGTACTAATGCAGAACTCCATACAAATATGCACTGCAACTGTACCCCACCATAACCTCCCTGTGTCACTGGAACGTACCAATGCAGAACTCCTCACAAATATGCCCCGTTCCTGTACCCCTCCATAACCTCCCTGTCTCACTGGAACGTACCAATGCAGAACTGTACACAAATATACCCTGAACCTGTACCCTCCATAACCTCCCTGTCTCACTGGAAAGTACCAATGCAGAACTCCACACAAATATGCCCTTAACCTGTACCCCTCCATAACATCCCTGTCTCACTGGAACGTCCCAACGCAGAACTCCACACAAATATGCCCTGAGCCTGTACCCTCCATAACCTCCCTGTCTCACTGGAAAGTACCATTGCAGAACACCACACAAATATACCCTGAACCTGTACCCCTCCATAACCTCCCTGTCTCACTGGAAGTACCATTGCAGAACACCACACAAATTTGTCCTGAACCTGTACCCCTCCATAACCTCCCTGTCTCACTGGAACATACCAATGCAGAACTACACACAAATATGCCCTGAACCTGTACCCCACCATTACCTCCCTGTCTCACTGGAACGTACCAATGCAGATCTCCACACAAATATGCCCTGAACCAGTATCCTCCATAACCTCCCTGTCTCACTGGAACGTACCAATGCAGAACTCCACACAAATATGCCCTGAACCTGTACCCCTCCATAACCTCCCTGTCTCACTGGAACGCACCAATGCCGAACTCCACTCAAATATGCCCTGAACCTATACCGTGCATAACCTCCCTGTCTCACTGGAACGTACCAATGCAGAAGTCCACACAAATATACCCTGAACCTGTACCCCTACATAAATTCCCTGTCTCACTGGAACGAACAAATGCAGAACTCAACACAAATATGCCCTGAACCTGTACCCCTCCATAACTTCCCTGTCTCACTAGAAAGTACCAATGCAGAACTCCACACAAATATGTCATGAACCTGTAACGTCCATAACCTCCCTGTCTCACTGGAAAGTACCAATGCAGAACTCCACACAAGTCTGCCCTGAACCTGTACCCGTCCATAACCTCCCTGTCTCACTGGAACGTACCACTGCAGAACTCCACACAAATATGCCCGGAAACTGTACCCTCCATAACCTCCCTGTCTCACTGGAACGTACCAATGCAGAACTCCACACAAATATGCCCTGAACCTGTACCACTCCATAACCTCCTTGTCTCACTGGAACGTACCAATGCAGAACTCCACACAAATATGCCCTGAACCTGTACCCCTCCATGACCTCCCTGTCCCACTGGAACGTACCAATGCAGAACTCCTCAAAAATATGCCCTGAACCTGTACCCCTCCATAACCTCCCTGTCTCACTGGAACGTACTAATGCAGAACTCCATACAAATATGCCCTGCAACTGTACCCCTCCATAACCTCGCTGTGTCACTGGAACGTACCAATGCAGAACTGTACACAAATATACCCTGAACCTGTACCCTCCATAACCTCCCTGTTTCACTGGAAAGTACCAATGCAGAACTCCACACAAATATGCTCGGAAACTGTACCCCACCATTACCTCCCTGTCTCACTGGAACGTACCAATGCAGATCTCCACACAAATATGCCCTGAACCAGTATCCTCCATAACCTCCCTGTCTCACTGGAACGTACCAATACAGAACTCCACGCAAATATGCCCTGAACCTGTACCCCTACATAAATTCCCTGTCTCACTGGAACGAACAAATGCAGAACTCCACACAAATATGCCCTGAACCAGTACCCTCCATAACCTCCCTCTCTCACTGGAACGTACCAATGCAGAGCTCCACACAAATATGACCTGAACCGGTACCCCTCCATAACCTCACTGTCACACTGGAAGTACCATTGCAGAACACCACACAAATTTGTCCTGAACCTGTACCCCTCCATAACCTCCCTGTCTCACTGGAACATACCAATGCAGAACTACACACAAATATGCCCTGAACCTGTACCCCTCCATAACCTCCCTGTCTCACTGGAAAGTACCAATGCAGAACTCCACACAAATATGCTCTGAACCTGTACCCCACCATTACCTCCCTCTCTCACTGGAACGTACCAATGCAGAGCTCCACACAAATATGACCTGAACCGGTACCCCTCCATAACCTCACTGTCTCACTGGAACGTACCAATGCAGAACACCACACAAATATGCCCTGAACCTGTACCCCACCATAACCTCCCTGTCTCATTGGAACTTACCATTGCAGAACACCACACAAATATGCCCTTAACCTGTACCCCTCCATAACATCCCTGTCTCACTGGAACGTCCCAACGCAGAACTCCACACAAATATGCCCTGAGCCTGTACCCTCCATAACCTCCCTGTCTCACTGGAAAGTACCATTGCAGAACACCACACAAATATACCCTGAACCTGTACCCCTCCATAACCTCCCTGTCTCACTGGAAGTACCATTGCAGAACACCACACAAATTTGTCCTGAACCTGTACCCCTCCATAAACTCCCTGTCTCACTGGAACATACCAATGCAGAACTACACTCAAATATGCCCTGAACCTGTACCCCTCCATAACCTCCCTGTCTCACTGGAACGTACCATTGCAGAACACCACACAAATATGCCCTGAACCAGTACCCTCCATAACCTCCCTCTCTCACTGGAACGTACCAATGCAGAACTCCACACAAATACGACCTGAACCGGTACCCCTCCATAACCTCCCTGTCTCACTGGAACGTACCAATGCAGAACACGACACAAATATGCCCTGAACCTGTACCCCACCATAACCTCCCTGTCTCACTGGAACTTACCATTGCAGAACACCACACAAATATGCCCAGAACCTGTACCCCTCCATAACCTCCCTGTCTCACTGGAACGTACCATTGCAGAACACCACACAAATATGCCCTGAACCTGTACCCCTCCATAACCTCTCTGTCTCACTGGAACGTACCAATGCAGAACTCCACACAAATATGCCCTGAACCTGTACCCCTCCATAACCTCCCTGTCTCACTGGAACGCACCAATGCCGAACTCCACTCAAATATGCCCTGAACCTATACCGTGCATAACCTCCCTGTCTCACTGGATCGTACCAATGCAGAAGTCCACACAAATATGCCCTGAACCTGTACCCGTCCATAACCTCCTTGTCTCACTGGAACGTCCCAACGCAGAACTCCACACGAATATGCCCTGAACCTGTACCCTCCATAACCTCCCTGTCTCACTGGAACGTACCATTGCAGAACACCACACAAATATGCCCTGAACCTGTACCCCTCCATAACCTCCCTGTCTCACTGGGACGTCCCAACGCAGAACTCTACACAAATATGCCCTGAACCTGTACCCTCCATAACCTCCCTGTCTCACTGGAACGTACCATTGCAGAACACCACACAAATATGCCCAGAACCTGTACCCCTCCATAAACTCCCTGTCTCACTGGAACGTACCATTGCAGAACACTACACAAATATGCCCTGAACCTGTACCCGTCCATAACCTCCCTGTCTCAGTGGTACGTCACACTGCAGAACTCGACACAAATATGCCCTGAACCTGTACCCCTCCATAACTTCCCTGTCTCACTAGAAAGTACCAATGCAGACCTCCACACAAATATGCCATGAACCTGTACCCTCCATAACCTCCCTGTCTCACTGGAAAGTACCAATGCAAAACTCCACACAAGTCTGCCCTGAACCTGTACCCGTCCATAATCTCCCTGTCGCACTGGAACGTACCACTGCAGAATTCCACACAAATATGCCCGGAAACTGTACCCTCCATAACCTCCCTGTCTCACTGGAACGTACCAATGCAGAACTACACACAAATATGCCCTGAACCTGTACCACTCCATAACCTTCTTGTCTCACTGGAACGTACCAATGCAGAACTCCACACAAATATGCCCTGAACCTGTACCCCTCCATAACCTCCCTGTCCCACTGGAACGTACCAATGCAGAACTCCTCAAAAATATGCCCTGAACCTGTACCCCTCCATAACCTCCCTGTCTCACTGGAACGTACGAATGCAGAACTCCATACAAATATGCCCTGCAACTGTACCCCTCCATAACCTCCCTGTGTCACTGGAACGTACCAATGCAGAACTGTACACAAATATTCCCTGAACCTGTACCCTCCATAACCTCCCTGTCTCACTGGAAAGTACCAATGCAGAACTCCACACAAATATGCTCTGAACCTGTACCCCACCATTACCTCCCTGTCTCACTGGAACGTACCAATGCAGAACACCACACAAATATGCCCTGAACCTGTAGCCGTCCATAACCTCCCTGTCTCAGTGGTACGTCACACTGCAGAACTCCACACAAATATGCCATGAACCTGTACCCTCCATAACCTCCCTGTCTCAATGGAAAGTACCAATGCAGAACTCCACACAAATATGCCCTGAACCTGTACCCCTCAATAACTTCCCTGTCTCACTAGAAAGTACCAATGCAGAACTCCACACAAATATGCCATGAACCTGTACCCTCCATAACCTCCCTGTCTCACTGGAAAGTACCAATGCAGAACTCCACACAAGTCTGCCCTGAACCTGTACCCGTCCACAACCTCCCTGTCTCACTGGAACGTACCACTGCAGAACTCCACACAAATATGCCCGGAAACTGTACCCTCCATAACCTCCCTGTCTCACTGGAACGTACCAATGCAGAACTACACACAAATATGCCCTGAACCTGTACCACTCCATAACCTCCTTGTCTCACTGGAACGTACCAATGCAGAACTCCACACAAATATGCCCTGAACCTGTACCCCTCCATTACCTCCCTGTCCCACTGGAACGTACCAATGCAGAACTCCTCAAAAATATGCCCTGAACCTGTACCCCTCCATAACCTCCCTGTCTCACTGGAACGTACTAATGCAGAACTCCATACAAATATGCCCTGCAACTGTACCCCTCCATAACCTCCCTGTGTCACTGGAACGTACCAATGCAGAACTCCTCACAAATATGCCCTGTTCCTGTACCCCTCCATAACCTCCCTGTCTCACTGGAACGTACCAATGCAGAACTGCACACAAATATACCCTGAACCTGTACCCTTCATAACCTCCCTGTCTCACTGGAAAGTACCAATGCAGAACTCCACACAAATATGCTCTGAACCTGTACCCCACCATTACCTCCCTGTCTCACTGGAACGTACCAATGCAGATCTCCACACAAATATGCCCTGAACCAGTATCCTCCATAACCTCCCTGTCTCACTGGAACGTACCAATGCAGAACTCCACGCAAATCTGCCCTGAACCTGTACCCCTACATAAATTCCCTGTCTCACTGGAACGAACAAATGCAGAACTCCACACAAATATGCCCTGAACCAGTACCCTCCATAACCTCCCTCTCTCACTGGAACGTACCAATGCAGAGCTCCACACAAATATGACCTGAATCGGTACCCCTCCATAACCTCACTGTCTCACTGGAACGTACCAATGCAGAACACCACACAAATACGCCCTGAACCTGTACCCCACCATAACCTCCCTGTCTCCCTGGAACTTACCATTGCAGAACATCACACAAATATGCCCTTAACCTGTACCCCTCCATAACATCCCTGTCTCACTGGAACGTCCCAACGCAGAACTCCACACAAATATGCCCTGAGCCTGTACCCTCCATAACCTCCCTGTCTCACTGGAAAGTACCATTGCAGAACACCACAAAAATATGCCCTGAACCTGTACCCCTCCATAACCTCCCTGTCTCACTGGAAGTACCATTGCAGAACACCACACAAATTTGTCCTGAACCTGTACCCCTCCATAACTTCCCTGTCTCACAGGAACATACCAATGCAGAACTACACACAAATATGCCCTGAACCTGTACCCCTCCATAACCTCCCTGTCTCACTGGAACGTACCATTGCAGAACACCACACAAATATGCCCAGAACCTGTACCCCTCCATATCCTCCCTGTCTCACTGGAACGTCCCAACGCAGAACTCCACACAAATATGCCCTGAACCTGTACCCTCCATAACCTCCCTGTCTCACTGGAACGTACCATTGCAGAACACCACACAAATATGCCCTGTTCCTGTACCCCTCCATAACCTCCCTGTCTCACTGGAACGTACCATTGCAGAACACCACACAAATATGCCCTGAACCTGTACCCCTCCATAACCTCCCTGTCCCACTGGAACGTACCAATGCAGAACTCCACACAAATATGCCCTGAACCTGTACCCCTCCATAACCTCCCTGTCTCACTGGAACGCACCAATCCCGAACTCCACTCAAATATGCCCTGAACCTATACCGTGCATAACCTCCCTGTCTCACTGGAACGTACCAATGCAGAAGTCCAACAAATATGCCCTGAACCTGTACCCCTACATAAATCCCCTGTCTCACTGGAACGAACAAATGCAGAACTCCACACAAATATGCCCTGAACCAGTACCCTACATAACCAAACTCTCTCACTGGAACGTACCAATGCAGAACTCCACACAAATACGACCTGAACCGGTACCCCTCCATAACCTCCCTGTCTCACTGGAACGTACCAATGCAGAACACGACACAAATATACCCTGAACCTGTACCCCACCATAACCTCCCTGTCTCACTGGAACTTACCATTGCAGAACACTACACAAATATGCCCAGAACCTGTACCCCTCCATAACCTCCCTGTCTCACTGGAACTTACCATTGCAGAACACCACACAAATATGCCCTGAACCTGTACCCCTCCATAACCTCCCTGTCTCACTGGAACGTACCAATGCAGAACTCCACACAAATATGCCCTGAACCTGTACCCCTCCATAACCTCCCTGTCTCACTGGAACGCACCAATGCAGAACTCCTCAAAAATATGCCCTGAACCTGTACCCCTCCATAACCTCCCTGTCTCACTGGAACGTACTAATGCAGAACTCCATACAAATATGCCCTGCAACTGTACCCCTCCATAACCTCCCTGTGTCACTGGAACGTACCAATGCAGAACTCCTCACAAATATGCCCTGTTCCTGTACCCCTCCATAACCTCCCTGTCTCACTGGAACGTACCAATGCAGAACTGTACACAAATATGCCCTGAGCCTGTACCCTCCATAACCTCCCTGTCTCACTGGAAAGTACCATTGCAGAACAACACACAAATATGCCCTGAACCTGTACCCCTCCATAAACTCCCTGTCTCACTGGAACGTACCATTGCAGAACACTACACAAATATGCCCTGAACCTGTACCCGTCCATAACCTCCCTGTCTCAGTGGTACGTCACACTGCAGAACTCCACACAAATATGCCCTGAACCTGTACCCCTCCATAACTTCCCTGTCTCACTAGAAAGTACCAATGCAGAACTCCACACAAATATGCCATGAACCTGTACCCTCCATAACCTCCCTGTCTCACTGGAAAGTACCAATGCAAAACTCCACACAAGTCTGCCCTGAACCTGTACCCGTCCATAACCTCCCTGTCTCACTGGAACGTACCACTGCAGAATTCCACACAAATATGCCCCGACACTGTACCCTCCATAACCTCCCTGTCTCACTGGAACGTACCAATGCAGAACTACACACAAATATGCCCTGAACCTGTACCACTCCATAACCTTCTTGTCTCACTGGAACGTACCAATGCAGAACTCCACACAAATATGCCCTGAACCTGTACCCCTCCATAACCTCCCTGTCCCACTGGAACGTACCAATGCAGAACTCCTCAAAAATATGCCCTGAACCTGTACCCCTCCATAACCTCCCTGTCTCACTGGAACGTACCAATGCAGATCTCCACACAAATATGCCCTGAACCAGTATCCTCCATAACCTCCCTGTCTCACTGGAACGTACCAATGCAGAACTCCACGCAAATCTGCCCTGAACCTGTACCCCTACATAAATTCCCTGTCTCACTGGAACGAACAAATGCAGAACTCCACACAAATATGCCCTGAACCAGTACCCTCCATAACCTCCCTCTCTCACTGGAACGTACCAATGCAGAGCTCCACACAAATATGACCTGAACCGGTACCCCTCCATAACCTCACTGTCTCACTGGAACGTACCAATGCAGAACACCACACAAATATGCCCTGAACCTGTACCCCACCATAACCTCCCTGTCTCCCTGGAACTTACCATTGCAGAACACCACACAAATATGCCCTTAACCTGTACCCCTCCATAACATCCCTGTCTCACTGGAACGTCCCAACGCAGAACTCCACACAAATATGCCCTGAGCCTGTACCCTCCATAACCTCCCTGTCTCACTGGAAAGTACCATTGCAGAACACCACACAAATATGCCCTGAACCTGTACCCCTCCATAACCTCCCTGTCTCACTGGAAGTACCATTGCAGAACACCACACAAATTTGTCCTGAACCTGTACCCCTCCATAACTTCCCTGTCTCACAGGAACATACCAATGCAGAACTACACACAAATATGCCCTGAACCTGTACCCCTCCATAACCTCCCTGTCTCACTGGAACGTACCATTGCAGAACACCACACAAATATGCCCAGAACCTGTACCCCTCCATATCCTCCCTGTCTCACTGGAACGTCCCAACGCAGATCTCCACACAAATATGCCCTGAACCTGTACACTCCATAACCTCCCTGTCTCACTGGAACGTACCATTGCAGAACACCACACAAATATGCCCTGTTCCTGTACCCCTCCATAACCTCCCTGTCTCACTGGAACGTACCATTGCAGAACACCACACAAATATGCCCTGAACCTGTACCCCTCCATAACCTCCCTGTCCCACTGGAACGTACCAATGCAGAACTCCACACAAATATGCCCTGAACCTGTACCCCTCCATAACCTCCCTGTCTCACTGGAACGCACCAATCCCGAACTCCACTCAAATATGCCCTGAACCTATACCGTGCATAACCTCCCTGTCTCACTGGAACGTACCAATGCAGAAGTCCAACAAATATGCCCTGAACCTGTACCCCTACATAAATCCCCTGTCTCACTGGAACGAACAAATGCAGAACTCCACACAAATATGCCCTGAACCAGTACCCTACATAACCAAACTCTCTCACTGGAACGTACCAATGCAGAACTCCACACAAATACGACCTGAACCGGTACCCCTCCATAACCTCCCTGTCTCACTGGAACGTACCAATGCAGAACACGACACAAATATACCCTGAACCTGTACCACACCATAACCTCCCTGTCTCACTGGAACTTACCATTGCAGAACACTACACAAATATGCCCAGAACCTGTACCCCTCCATAACCTCCCTGTCTCACTGGAACTTACCATTGCAGAACACCACACAAATATGCCCTGAACCTGTACCCCTCCATAACCTCCCTGTCTCACTGGAACGTACCAATGCAGAACTCCACACAAATATGCCCTGAACCTGTACCCCTCCATAACCTCCCTGTCTCACTGGAACGCACCAATGCAGAACTCCTCAAAAATATGCCCTGAACCTGTACCCCTCCATAACCTCCCTGTCTCACTGGAACGTACTAATGCAGAACTCCATACAAATATGCCCTGCAACTGTACCCCTCCATAACCTCCCTGTGTCACTGGAACGTACCAATGCAGAACTCCTCACAAATATGCCCTGTTCCTGTACCCCTCCATAACCTCCCTGTCTCACTGGAACGTACCAATGCAGAACTGTACACAAATATGCCCTGAGCCTGTACCCTCCATAACCTCCCTGTCTCACTGGAAAGTACCATTGCAGAACAACACACAAATATGCCCTGAACCTGTACCCCTCCATAAACTCCCTGTCTCACTGGAACGTACCATTGCAGAACACTACACAAATATGCCCTGAACCTGTACCCGTCCATAACCTCCCTGTCTCAGTGGTACGTCACACTGCAGAACTCCACACAAATATGCCCTGAACCTGTACCCCTCCATAACTTCCCTGTCTCACTAGAAAGTACCAATGCAGAACTCCACACAAATATGCCATGAACCTGTACCCTCCATAACCTCCCTGTCTCACTGGAAAGTACCAATGCAAAACTCCACACAAGTCTGCCCTGAACCTGTACCCGTCCATAACCTCCCTGTCTCACTGGAACGTACCACTGCAGAATTCCACACAAATATGCCCCGACACTGTACCCTCCATAACCTCCCTGTCTCACTGGAACGTACCAATGCAGAACTACACACAAATATGCCCTGAACCTGTACCACTCCATAACCTTCTTGTCTCACTGGAACGTACCAATGCAGAACTCCACACAAATATGCCCTGAACCTGTACCCCTCCATAACCTCCCTGTCCCACTGGAACGTACCAATGCAGAACTCCTCAAAAATATGCCCTGAACCTGTACCCCTCCATAACCTCCCTGTCTCACTGGAACGTACCAATGCAGATCTCCACACAAATATGCCCTGAACCAGTATCCTCCATAACCTCCCTGTCTCACTGGAACGTACCAATGCAGAACTCCACGCAAATCTGCCCTGAACCTGTACCCCTACATAAATTCCCTGTCTCACTGGAACGAACAAATGCAGAACTCCACACAAATATGCCCTGAACCAGTACCCTCCATAACCTCCCTCTCTCACTGGAACGTACCAATGCAGAGCTCCACACAAATATGACCTGAACCGGTACCCCTCCATAACCTCACTGTCTCACTGGAACGTACCAATGCAGAACACCACACAAATATGCCCTGAACCTGTACCCCACCATAACCTCCCTGTCTCCCTGGAACTTACCATTGCAGAACACCACACAAATATGCCCTTAACCTGTACCCCTCCATAACATCCCTGTCTCACTGGAACGTCCCAACGCAGAACTCCACACAAATATGCCCTGAGCCTGTACCCTCCATAACCTCCCTGTCTCACTGGAAAGTACCATTGCAGAACACCACACAAATATGCCCTGAACCTGTACCCCTCCATAACCTCCCTGTCTCACTGGAAGTACCATTGCAGAACACCACACAAATTTGTCCTGAACCTGTACCCCTCCATAACTTCCCTGTCTCACAGGAACATACCAATGCAGAACTACACACAAATATGCCCTGAACCTGTACCCCTCCATAACCTCCCTGTCTCACTGGAACGTACCATTGCAGAACACCACACAAATATGCCCAGAACCTGTACCCCTCCATATCCTCCCTGTCTCACTGGAACGTCCCAACGCAGATCTCCACACAAATATGCCCTGAACCTGTACACTCCATAACCTCCCTGTCTCACTGGAACGTACCATTGCAGAACACCACACAAATATGCCCTGTTCCTGTACCCCTCCATAACCTCCCTGTCTCACTGGAACGTACCATTGCAGAACACCACACAAATATGCCCTGAACCTGTACCCCTCCATAACCTCCCTGTCCCACTGGAACGTACCAATGCAGAACTCCACACAAATATGCCCTGAACCTGTACCCCTCCATAACCTCCCTGTCTCACTGGAACGCACCAATCCCGAACTCCACTCAAATATGCCCTGAACCTATACCGTGCATAACCTCCCTGTCTCACTGGAACGTACCAATGCAGAAGTCCAACAAATATGCCCTGAACCTGTACCCCTACATAAATCCCCTGTCTCACTGGAACGAACAAATGCAGAACTCCACACAAATATGCCCTGAACCAGTACCCTACATAACCAAACTCTCTCACTGGAACGTACCAATGCAGAACTCCACACAAATACGACCTGAACCGGTACCCCTCCATAACCTCCCTGTCTCACTGGAACGTACCAATGCAGAACACGACACAAATATACCCTGAACCTGTACCACACCATAACCTCCCTGTCTCACTGGAACTTACCATTGCAGAACACTACACAAATATGCCCAGAACCTGTACCCCTCCATAACCTCCCTGTCTCACTGGAACTTACCATTGCAGAACACCACACAAATATGCCCTGAACCTGTACCCCTCCATAACCTCCCTGTCTCACTGGAACGTACCAATGCAGAACTCCACACAAATATGCCCTGAACCTGTACCCCTCCATAACCTCCCTGTCTCACTGGAACGCACCAATGCAGAACTCCTCAAAAATATGCCCTGAACCTGTACCCCTCCATAACCTCCCTGTCTCACTGGAACGTACTAATGCAGAACTCCATACAAATATGCCCTGCAACTGTACCCCTCCATAACCTCCCTGTGTCACTGGAACGTACCAATGCAGAACTGTACACAAATATGCCCTGAGCCTGTACCCTCCATAACCTCCCTGTCTCACTGGAACGTACCAATGCAGAACTCCACACAAATATGCCCTGAACCTGTACCCCTCCATAACCTCCCTGTCTCACTGGAACTCACCAATGCAGAACTCCTCAAAAATATGCCCTGAACCTGTAGCCGTCCATAACCTCCCTGTCTCAGTGGTACGTCACACTGCAGAACTCCACACAAATATGCCATGAACCTGTACCCTCCATAACCTCCCTGTCTCAATGGAAAGTACCAATGCAGAACTCCACACAAATATGCCCTGAACCTGTACCCCTCAATAACTTCCCTGTCTCACTAGAAAGTACCAATGCAGAACTCCACACAAATATGCCATGAACCTGTACCCTCCATAACCTCCCTGTCTCACTGGAAAGTACCAATGCAGAACTCCACACAAGTCTGCCCTGAACCTGTACCCGTCCACAACCTCCCTGTCTCACTGGAACGTACCACTGCAGAACTCCACACAAATATGCCCGGAAACTGTACCCTCCATAACCTCCCTGTCTCACTGGAACGTACCAATGCAGAACTACACACAAATATGCCCTGAACCTGTACCACTCCATAACCTCCTTGTCTCACTGGAACGTACCAATGCAGAACTCCACACAAATATGCCCTGAACCTGTACCCCTCCATTACCTCCCTGTCCCACTGGAACGTACCAATGCAGAACTCCTCAAAAATATGCCCTGAACCTGTACCCCTCCATAACCTCCCTGTCTCACTGGAACGTACTAATGCAGAACTCCATACAAATATGCCCTGCAACTGTACCCCTCCATAACCTCCCTGTGTCACTGGAACGTACCAATGCAGAACTCCTCACAAATATGCCCTGTTCCTGTACCCCTCCATAACCTCCCTGTCTCACTGGAACGTACCAATGCAGAACTGCACACAAATATACCCTGAACCTGTACCCTTCATAACCTCCCTGTCTCACTGGAAAGTACCAATGCAGAACTCCACACAAATATGCTCTGAACCTGTACCCCACCATTACCTCCCTGTCTCACTGGAACGTACCAATGCAGATCTCCACACAAATATGCCCTGAACCAGTATCCTCCATAACCTCCCTGTCTCACTGGAACGTACCAATGCAGAACTCCACGCAAATCTGCCCTGAACCTGTACCCCTACATAAATTCCCTGTCTCACTGGAACGAACAAATGCAGAACTCCACACAAATATGCCCTGAACCAGTACCCTCCATAACCTCCCTCTCTCACTGGAACGTACCAATGCAGAGCTCCACACAAATATGACCTGAACCGGTACCCCTCCATAACCTCACTGTCTCACTGGAACGTACCAATGCAGAACACCACACAAATACGCCCTGAACCTGTACCCCACCATAACCTCCCTGTCTCCCTGGAACTTACCATTGCAGAACATCACACAAATATGCCCTTAACCTGTACCCCTCCATAACATCCCTGTCTCACTGGAACGTCCCAACGCAGAACTCCACACAAATATGCCCTGAGCCTGTACCCTCCATAACCTCCCTGTCTCACTGGAAAGTACCATTGCAGAACACCACAAAAATATGCCCTGAACCTGTACCCCTCCATAACCTCCCTGTCTCACTGGAAGTACCATTGCAGAACACCACACAAATTTGTCCTGAACCTGTACCCCTCCATAACTTCCCTGTCTCACAGGAACATACCAATGCAGAACTACACACAAATATGCCCTGAACCTGTACCCCTCCATAACCTCCCTGTCTCACTGGAACGTACCATTGCAGAACACCACACAAATATGCCCAGAACCTGTACCCCTCCATATCCTCCCTGTCTCACTGGAACGTCCCAACGCAGAACTCCACACAAATATGCCCTGAACCTGTACCCTCCATAACCTCCCTGTCTCACTGGAACGTACCATTGCAGAACACCACACAAATATGCCCTGTTCCTGTACCCCTCCATAACCTCCCTGTCTCACTGGAACGTACCATTGCAGAACACCACACAAATATGCCCTGAACCTGTACCCCTCCATAACCTCCCTGTCCCACTGGAACGTACCAATGCAGAACTCCACACAAATATGCCCTGAACCTGTACCCCTCCATAACCTCCCTGTCTCACTGGAACGCACCAATCCCGAACTCCACTCAAATATGCCCTGAACCTATACCGTGCATAACCTCCCTGTCTCACTGGAACGTACCAATGCAGAAGTCCAACAAATATGCCCTGAACCTGTACCCCTACATAAATCCCCTGTCTCACTGGAACGAACAAATGCAGAACTCCACACAAATATGCCCTGAACCAGTACCCTACATAACCAAACTCTCTCACTGGAACGTACCAATGCAGAACTCCACACAAATACGACCTGAACCGGTACCCCTCCATAACCTCCCTGTCTCACTGGAACGTACCAATGCAGAACACGACACAAATATACCCTGAACCTGTACCCCACCATAACCTCCCTGTCTCACTGGAACTTACCATTGCAGAACACTACACAAATATGCCCAGAACCTGTACCCCTCCATAACCTCCCTGTCTCACTGGAACTTACCATTGCAGAACACCACACAAATATGCCCTGAACCTGTACCCCTCCATAACCTCCCTGTCTCACTGGAACGTACCAATGCAGAACTCCACACAAATATGCCCTGAACCTGTACCCCTCCATAACCTCCCTGTCTCACTGGAACGCACCAATGCAGAACTCCTCAAAAATATGCCCTGAACCTGTACCCCTCCATAACCTCCCTGTCTCACTGGAACGTACTAATGCAGAACTCCATACAAATATGCCCTGCAACTGTACCCCTCCATAACCTCCCTGTGTCACTGGAACGTACCAATGCAGAACTCCTCACAAATATGCCCTGTTCCTGTACCCCTCCATAACCTCCCTGTCTCACTGGAACGTACCAATGCAGAACTGTACACAAATATGCCCTGAGCCTGTACCCTCCATAACCTCCCTGTCTCACTGGAAAGTACCATTGCAGAACAACACACAAATATGCCCTGAACCTGTACCCCTCCATAAACTCCCTGTCTCACTGGAACGTACCATTGCAGAACACTACACAAATATGCCCTGAACCTGTACCCGTCCATAACCTCCCTGTCTCAGTGGTACGTCACACTGCAGAACTCCACACAAATATGCCCTGAACCTGTACCCCTCCATAACTTCCCTGTCTCACTAGAAAGTACCAATGCAGAACTCCACACAAATATGCCATGAACCTGTACCCTCCATAACCTCCCTGTCTCACTGGAAAGTACCAATGCAAAACTCCACACAAGTCTGCCCTGAACCTGTACCCGTCCATAACCTCCCTGTCTCACTGGAACGTACCACTGCAGAATTCCACACAAATATGCCCCGACACTGTACCCTCCATAACCTCCCTGTCTCACTGGAACGTACCAATGCAGAACTACACACAAATATGCCCTGAACCTGTACCACTCCATAACCTTCTTGTCTCACTGGAACGTACCAATGCAGAACTCCACACAAATATGCCCTGAACCTGTACCCCTCCATAACCTCCCTGTCCCACTGGAACGTACCAATGCAGAACTCCTCAAAAATATGCCCTGAACCTGTACCCCTCCATAACCTCCCTGTCTCACTGGAACGTACCAATGCAGATCTCCACACAAATATGCCCTGAACCAGTATCCTCCATAACCTCCCTGTCTCACTGGAACGTACCAATGCAGAACTCCACGCAAATCTGCCCTGAACCTGTACCCCTACATAAATTCCCTGTCTCACTGGAACGAACAAATGCAGAACTCCACACAAATATGCCCTGAACCAGTACCCTCCATAACCTCCCTCTCTCACTGGAACGTACCAATGCAGAGCTCCACACAAATATGACCTGAACCGGTACCCCTCCATAACCTCACTGTCTCACTGGAACGTACCAATGCAGAACACCACACAAATATGCCCTGAACCTGTACCCCACCATAACCTCCCTGTCTCCCTGGAACTTACCATTGCAGAACACCACACAAATATGCCCTTAACCTGTACCCCTCCATAACATCCCTGTCTCACTGGAACGTCCCAACGCAGAACTCCACACAAATATGCCCTGAGCCTGTACCCTCCATAACCTCCCTGTCTCACTGGAAAGTACCATTGCAGAACACCACACAAATATGCCCTGAACCTGTACCCCTCCATAACCTCCCTGTCTCACTGGAAGTACCATTGCAGAACACCACACAAATTTGTCCTGAACCTGTACCCCTCCATAACTTCCCTGTCTCACAGGAACATACCAATGCAGAACTACACACAAATATGCCCTGAACCTGTACCCCTCCATAACCTCCCTGTCTCACTGGAACGTACCATTGCAGAACACCACACAAATATGCCCAGAACCTGTACCCCTCCATATCCTCCCTGTCTCACTGGAACGTCCCAACGCAGATCTCCACACAAATATGCCCTGAACCTGTACACTCCATAACCTCCCTGTCTCACTGGAACGTACCATTGCAGAACACCACACAAATATGCCCTGTTCCTGTACCCCTCCATAACCTCCCTGTCTCACTGGAACGTACCATTGCAGAACACCACACAAATATGCCCTGAACCTGTACCCCTCCATAACCTCCCTGTCCCACTGGAACGTACCAATGCAGAACTCCACACAAATATGCCCTGAACCTGTACCCCTCCATAACCTCCCTGTCTCACTGGAACGCACCAATCCCGAACTCCACTCAAATATGCCCTGAACCTATACCGTGCATAACCTCCCTGTCTCACTGGAACGTACCAATGCAGAAGTCCAACAAATATGCCCTGAACCTGTACCCCTACATAAATCCCCTGTCTCACTGGAACGAACAAATGCAGAACTCCACACAAATATGCCCTGAACCAGTACCCTACATAACCAAACTCTCTCACTGGAACGTACCAATGCAGAACTCCACACAAATACGACCTGAACCGGTACCCCTCCATAACCTCCCTGTCTCACTGGAACGTACCAATGCAGAACACGACACAAATATACCCTGAACCTGTACCACACCATAACCTCCCTGTCTCACTGGAACTTACCATTGCAGAACACTACACAAATATGCCCAGAACCTGTACCCCTCCATAACCTCCCTGTCTCACTGGAACTTACCATTGCAGAACACCACACAAATATGCCCTGAACCTGTACCCCTCCATAACCTCCCTGTCTCACTGGAACGCACCAATGCAGAACTCCTCAAAAATATGCCCTGAACCTGTACCCCTCCATAACCTCCCTGTCTCACTGGAACGTACTAATGCAGAACTCCATACAAATATGCCCTGCAACTGTACCCCTCCATAACCTCCCTGTGTCACTGGAACGTACCAATGCAGAACTGTACACAAATATGCCCTGAGCCTGTACCCTCCATAACCTCCCTGTCTCACTGGAACGTACCAATGCAGAACTCCACACAAATATGCCCTGAACCTGTACCCCTCCATAACCTCCCTGTCTCACTGGAACTCACCAATGCAGAACTCCTCAAAAATATGCCCTGAACCTGTACCCCTCCATAACCTCCCTGTCTCACTGGAACGTACTAATGCAGAACTCCATACAAATATGCCCTGCAACTGTACCCCTCCATAACCTCCCTGTGTCACTGGAACGTACCAATGCAGAACTTTACACAAATATGCCCTGAGCCTGTACCCTCCATAACCTCCCTGTCTCACTGGAAAGTACCATTGCAGAACAACACACAAATATGCCCTGAACCTGTACCCCTCCATAAACTCCCTGTCTCACTGGAACGTACCATTGCAGAACACTACACAAATATGCCCTGAACCTGTACCCGTCCATAACCTCCCTGTCTCAGTGGTACGTCACACTGCAGAACTCCACACAAATTTGCCCTGAACCTGTACCCCTCCATAACTTCCCTGTCTCACTAGAAAGTACCAATGCAGAACTCCACACAAATATGCCATGAACCTGTACCCTCCATAACCTCCCTGTCTCACTGGAAAGTACCAATGCAAAACTCCACACAAGTCTGCCCTGAACCTGTACCCGTCCATAACCTCCCTGTCTCACTGGAACGTACCACTGCAGAATTCCACACAAATATGCCCGGAAACTGTACCCTCCATAACCTCCCTGTCTCACTGGAACGTACCAATGCAGAACTACACACAAATATGCCCAGAACCTGTACCACTCCATAACCTTCTTGTCTCACTGGAACGTACCAATGCAGAACTCCTCACAAATATGCCCTGTTCCTGTACCCCTCCATAACCTCCCTGTCTCACTGGAACGTACCAATGCAGAACTGTACACAAATATGCCCTGAGCCTGTACCCTCCATAACCTCCCTGTCTCACTGGAACGTACCAATGCAGAACTCCACACAAATATGCCCTGAACCTGTACCCCTCCATAACCTCCCTGTCTCACTGGAACGCACCAATGCAGAACTCCTCAAAAATATGCCCTGAACCTGTACCCCTCCATAACCTCCCTGTCTCACTGGAACGTACTAATGCAGAACTCCATACAAATATGCCCTGCAACTGTACCCCTCCATAACCTCCCTGTGTCACTGGAACGTACCAATGCAGAACTGTACACAAATATGCCCTGAGCCTGTACCCTCCATAACCTCCCTGTCTCACTGGAAAGTACCATTGCAGAACAACACACAAATATGCCCTGAACCTGTACCCCTCCATAAACTCCCTGTCTCACTGGAACGTATCATTGCAGAACACTACACAAATATGCCCTGAACCTGTACCCGTCCATAACCTCCCTGTCTCAGTGGTACGTCACACTGCAGAACTCCACACAAATATGCCCTGAACCTGTACCCCTCCATAACTTCCCTGTCTCACTAGAAAGTACCAATGCAGAACTCCACACAAATATGCCATGAACCTGTACCCTCCATAACCTCCCTGTCTCACTGGAAAGTACCAATGCAAAACTCCACACAAGTCTGCCCTGAACCTGTACCCGTCCATAACCTCCCTGTCTCACTGGAACGTACCACTGCAGAATTCCACACAAATATGCCCGGAAACTGTACCCTCCATAACCTCCCTGTCTCACTGGAACGTACCAATGCAGAACTACACACAAATATGCCCTGAACCTGTAACACTCCATAACCTTCTTGTCTCACTGGAACGTACCAATGCAGAACTCCACACAAATATGCCCTGAACCTGTACCCCTCCATAACCTCCCTGTCCCACTGGAACGTACCAATGCAGAACTCCTCAAAAATATGCCTTGAACCTGTACCCCTCCATAACCTCCCTGTCTCACTGGAACGTACGAATGCAGAACTCCATACAAATATGCCCTGCAACTGTACCCCTCCATAACCTCCCTGTGTCACTGGAACGTACCAATGCAGAACTGTACACAAATATACCCTGAACCTGTACCCTCCATAACCTCCCTGTCTCACTGGAAAGTACCAATGCAGAACTCCACACAAATATGCTCTGAACCTGTACCCCTCCATTACCTCCCTGTCTCACTGGAACGTACCAATGCAGATCTCCACACAAATATGCCCTGAACCAGTATCCTCCATAACCTCCCTTTCTCACTGGAACGTACCAATGCAGAACTCCACGCAAATATGCCCTGAACCTGTACCCCTACATAAATTCCCTGTCTCACTGGAACGAACAAATGCAGAACTCCACACAAATATGCCCTGAACCAGTACCCCTCCATAACCTCCCTGTGTCACTGGAACGTACCAATGCAGAACTCCTCACAAATATGCCCTGTTCCTGTACCCCTCCATAACCTCCCTGTCTCACTGGAACGTACCAATGCAGAGCTCCACACAAATATGACCTGAACCGGTACCCCTCCATAACCTCACTGTCTCACTGGAACGTACCAATGCAGAACACCACACAAATACGCCCTGAACCTGTACCCCACCATAACCTCCCTGTCTCCCTGGAACTTACCATTGCAGAACATCACACAAATATGCCCTTAACCTGTACCCCTCCATAACATCCCTGTCTCACTGGAACGTCCCAACGCAGAACTCCACACAAATATGCCCTGAGCCTGTACCCTCCATAACCTCCCTGTCTCACTGGAAAGTACCATTGCAGAACACCACAAAAATATGCCCTGAACCTGTACCCCTCCATAACCTCCCTGTCTCACTGGAAGTACCATTGCAGAACACCACACAAATTTGTCCTGAACCTGTACCCCTCCATAACTTCCCTGTCTCACAGGAACATACCAATGCAGAACTACACACAAATATGCCCTGAACCTGTACCCCTCCATAACCTCCCTGTCTCACTGGAACGTACCATTGCAGAACACCACACAAATATGCCCAGAACCTGTACCCCTCCATATCCTCCCTGTCTCACTGGAACGTCCCAACGCAGAACTCCACACAAATATGCCCTGAACCTGTACCCTCCATAACCTCCCTGTCTCACTGGAACGTACCATTGCAGAACACCACACAAATATGCCCTGTTCCTGTACCCCTCCATAACCTCCCTGTCTCACTGGAACGTACCATTGCAGAACACCACACAAATATGCCCTGAACCTGTACCCCTCCATAACCTCCCTGTCCCACTGGAACGTACCAATGCAGAACTCCACACAAATATGCCCTGAACCTGTACCCCTCCATAACCTCCCTGTCTCACTGGAACGCACCAATCCCGAACTCCACTCAAATATGCCCTGAACCTATACCGTGCATAACCTCCCTGTCTCACTGGAACGTACCAATGCAGAAGTCCAACAAATATGCCCTGAACCTGTACCCCTACATAAATCCCCTGTCTCACTGGAACGAACAAATGCAGAACTCCACACAAATATGCCCTGAACCAGTACCCTACATAACCAAACTCTCTCACTGGAACGTACCAATGCAGAACTCCACACAAATACGACCTGAACCGGTACCCCTCCATAACCTCCCTGTCTCACTGGAACGTACCAATGCAGAACACGACACAAATATACCCTGAACCTGTACCCCACCATAACCTCCCTGTCTCACTGGAACTTACCATTGCAGAACACTACACAAATATGCCCAGAACCTGTACCCCTCCATAACCTCCCTGTCTCACTGGAACTTACCATTGCAGAACACCACACAAATATGCCCTGAACCTGTACCCCTCCATAACCTCCCTGTCTCACTGGAACGTACCAATGCAGAACTCCACACAAATATGCCCTGAACCTGTACCCCTCCATAACCTCCCTGTCTCACTGGAACGCACCAATGCAGAACTCCTCAAAAATATGCCCTGAACCTGTACCCCTCCATAACCTCCCTGTCTCACTGGAACGTACTAATGCAGAACTCCATACAAATATGCCCTGCAACTGTACCCCTCCATAACCTCCCTGTGTCACTGGAACGTACCAATGCAGAACTCCTCACAAATATGCCCTGTTCCTGTACCCCTCCATAACCTCCCTGTCTCACTGGAACGTACCAATGCAGAACTGTACACAAATATGCCCTGAGCCTGTACCCTCCATAACCTCCCTGTCTCACTGGAAAGTACCATTGCAGAACAACACACAAATATGCCCTGAACCTGTACCCCTCCATAAACTCCCTGTCTCACTGGAACGTACCATTGCAGAACACTACACAAATATGCCCTGAACCTGTACCCGTCCATAACCTCCCTGTCTCAGTGGTACGTCACACTGCAGAACTCCACACAAATATGCCCTGAACCTGTACCCCTCCATAACTTCCCTGTCTCACTAGAAAGTACCAATGCAGAACTCCACACAAATATGCCATGAACCTGTACCCTCCATAACCTCCCTGTCTCACTGGAAAGTACCAATGCAAAACTCCACACAAGTCTGCCCTGAACCTGTACCCGTCCATAACCTCCCTGTCTCACTGGAACGTACCACTGCAGAATTCCACACAAATATGCCCCGACACTGTACCCTCCATAACCTCCCTGTCTCACTGGAACGTACCAATGCAGAACTACACACAAATATGCCCTGAACCTGTACCACTCCATAACCTTCTTGTCTCACTGGAACGTACCAATGCAGAACTCCACACAAATATGCCCTGAACCTGTACCCCTCCATAACCTCCCTGTCCCACTGGAACGTACCAATGCAGAACTCCTCAAAAATATGCCCTGAACCTGTACCCCTCCATAACCTCCCTGTCTCACTGGAACGTACCAATGCAGATCTCCACACAAATATGCCCTGAACCAGTATCCTCCATAACCTCCCTGTCTCACTGGAACGTACCAATGCAGAACTCCACGCAAATCTGCCCTGAACCTGTACCCCTACATAAATTCCCTGTCTCACTGGAACGAACAAATGCAGAACTCCACACAAATATGCCCTGAACCAGTACCCTCCATAACCTCCCTCTCTCACTGGAACGTACCAATGCAGAGCTCCACACAAATATGACCTGAACCGGTACCCCTCCATAACCTCACTGTCTCACTGGAACGTACCAATGCAGAACACCACACAAATATGCCCTGAACCTGTACCCCACCATAACCTCCCTGTCTCCCTGGAACTTACCATTGCAGAACACCACACAAATATGCCCTTAACCTGTACCCCTCCATAACATCCCTGTCTCACTGGAACGTCCCAACGCAGAACTCCACACAAATATGCCCTGAGCCTGTACCCTCCATAACCTCCCTGTCTCACTGGAAAGTACCATTGCAGAACACCACACAAATATGCCCTGAACCTGTACCCCTCCATAACCTCCCTGTCTCACTGGAAGTACCATTGCAGAACACCACACAAATTTGTCCTGAACCTGTACCCCTCCATAACTTCCCTGTCTCACAGGAACATACCAATGCAGAACTACACACAAATATGCCCTGAACCTGTACCCCTCCATAACCTCCCTGTCTCACTGGAACGTACCATTGCAGAACACCACACAAATATGCCCAGAACCTGTACCCCTCCATATCCTCCCTGTCTCACTGGAACGTCCCAACGCAGATCTCCACACAAATATGCCCTGAACCTGTACACTCCATAACCTCCCTGTCTCACTGGAACGTACCATTGCAGAACACCACACAAATATGCCCTGTTCCTGTACCCCTCCATAACCTCCCTGTCTCACTGGAACGTACCATTGCAGAACACCACACAAATATGCCCTGAACCTGTACCCCTCCATAACCTCCCTGTCCCACTGGAACGTACCAATGCAGAACTCCACACAAATATGCCCTGAACCTGTACCCCTCCATAACCTCCCTGTCTCACTGGAACGCACCAATCCCGAACTCCACTCAAATATGCCCTGAACCTATACCGTGCATAACCTCCCTGTCTCACTGGAACGTACCAATGCAGAAGTCCAACAAATATGCCCTGAACCTGTACCCCTACATAAATCCCCTGTCTCACTGGAACGAACAAATGCAGAACTCCACACAAATATGCCCTGAACCAGTACCCTACATAACCAAACTCTCTCACTGGAACGTACCAATGCAGAACTCCACACAAATACGACCTGAACCGGTACCCCTCCATAACCTCCCTGTCTCACTGGAACGTACCAATGCAGAACACGACACAAATATACCCTGAACCTGTACCACACCATAACCTCCCTGTCTCACTGGAACTTACCATTGCAGAACACTACACAAATATGCCCAGAACCTGTACCCCTCCATAACCTCCCTGTCTCACTGGAACTTACCATTGCAGAACACCACACAAATATGCCCTGAACCTGTACCCCTCCATAACCTCCCTGTCTCACTGGAACGCACCAATGCAGAACTCCTCAAAAATATGCCCTGAACCTGTACCCCTCCATAACCTCCCTGTCTCACTGGAACGTACTAATGCAGAACTCCATACAAATATGCCCTGCAACTGTACCCCTCCATAACCTCCCTGTGTCACTGGAACGTACCAATGCAGAACTGTACACAAATATGCCCTGAGCCTGTACCCTCCATAACCTCCCTGTCTCACTGGAACGTACCAATGCAGAACTCCACACAAATATGCCCTGAACCTGTACCCCTCCATAACCTCCCTGTCTCACTGGAACTCACCAATGCAGAACTCCTCAAAAATATGCCCTGAACCTGTACCCCTCCATAACCTCCCTGTCTCACTGGAACGTACTAATGCAGAACTCCATACAAATATGCCCTGCAACTGTACCCCTCCATAACCTCCCTGTGTCACTGGAACGTACCAATGCAGAACTTTACACAAATATGCCCTGAGCCTGTACCCTCCATAACCTCCCTGTCTCACTGGAAAGTACCATTGCAGAACAACACACAAATATGCCCTGAACCTGTACCCCTCCATAAACTCCCTGTCTCACTGGAACGTACCATTGCAGAACACTACACAAATATGCCCTGAACCTGTACCCGTCCATAACCTCCCTGTCTCAGTGGTACGTCACACTGCAGAACTCCACACAAATTTGCCCTGAACCTGTACCCCTCCATAACTTCCCTGTCTCACTAGAAAGTACCAATGCAGAACTCCACACAAATATGCCATGAACCTGTACCCTCCATAACCTCCCTGTCTCACTGGAAAGTACCAATGCAAAACTCCACACAAGTCTGCCCTGAACCTGTACCCGTCCATAACCTCCCTGTCTCACTGGAACGTACCACTGCAGAATTCCACACAAATATGCCCGGAAACTGTACCCTCCATAACCTCCCTGTCTCACTGGAACGTACCAATGCAGAACTACACACAAATATGCCCAGAACCTGTACCACTCCATAACCTTCTTGTCTCACTGGAACGTACCAATGCAGAACTCCTCACAAATATGCCCTGTTCCTGTACCCCTCCATAACCTCCCTGTCTCACTGGAACGTACCAATGCAGAACTGTACACAAATATGCCCTGAGCCTGTACCCTCCATAACCTCCCTGTCTCACTGGAACGTACCAATGCAGAACTCCACACAAATATGCCCTGAACCTGTACCCCTCCATAACCTCCCTGTCTCACTGGAACGCACCAATGCAGAACTCCTCAAAAATATGCCCTGAACCTGTACCCCTCCATAACCTCCCTGTCTCACTGGAACGTACTAATGCAGAACTCCATACAAATATGCCCTGCAACTGTACCCCTCCATAACCTCCCTGTGTCACTGGAACGTACCAATGCAGAACTGTACACAAATATGCCCTGAGCCTGTACCCTCCATAACCTCCCTGTCTCACTGGAAAGTACCATTGCAGAACAACACACAAATATGCCCTGAACCTGTACCCCTCCATAAACTCCCTGTCTCACTGGAACGTATCATTGCAGAACACTACACAAATATGCCCTGAACCTGTACCCGTCCATAACCTCCCTGTCTCAGTGGTACGTCACACTGCAGAACTCCACACAAATATGCCCTGAACCTGTACCCCTCCATAACTTCCCTGTCTCACTAGAAAGTACCAATGCAGAACTCCACACAAATATGCCATGAACCTGTACCCTCCATAACCTCCCTGTCTCACTGGAAAGTACCAATGCAAAACTCCACACAAGTCTGCCCTGAACCTGTACCCGTCCATAACCTCCCTGTCTCACTGGAACGTACCACTGCAGAATTCCACACAAATATGCCCGGAAACTGTACCCTCCATAACCTCCCTGTCTCACTGGAACGTACCAATGCAGAACTACACACAAATATGCCCTGAACCTGTAACACTCCATAACCTTCTTGTCTCACTGGAACGTACCAATGCAGAACTCCACACAAATATGCCCTGAACCTGTACCCCTCCATAACCTCCCTGTCCCACTGGAACGTACCAATGCAGAACTCCTCAAAAATATGCCTTGAACCTGTACCCCTCCATAACCTCCCTGTCTCACTGGAACGTACGAATGCAGAACTCCATACAAATATGCCCTGCAACTGTACCCCTCCATAACCTCCCTGTGTCACTGGAACGTACCAATGCAGAACTGTACACAAATATACCCTGAACCTGTACCCTCCATAACCTCCCTGTCTCACTGGAAAGTACCAATGCAGAACTCCACACAAATATGCTCTGAACCTGTACCCCTCCATTACCTCCCTGTCTCACTGGAACGTACCAATGCAGATCTCCACACAAATATGCCCTGAACCAGTATCCTCCATAACCTCCCTTTCTCACTGGAACGTACCAATGCAGAACTCCACGCAAATATGCCCTGAACCTGTACCCCTACATAAATTCCCTGTCTCACTGGAACGAACAAATGCAGAACTCCACACAAATATGCCCTGAACCAGTACCCCTCCATAACCTCCCTGTGTCACTGGAACGTACCAATGCAGAACTCCTCACAAATATGCCCTGTTCCTGTACCCCTCCATAACCTCCCTGTCTCACTGGAACGTACCAATGCAGAACTGTACACAAATATGCCCTGAGCCTGTACCCTCCATAACCTCCCTGTCTCACTGGAAAGTACCATTGCAGAACAACACACAAATATGCCCTGAACCTGTACCCCTCCATAAACTCCCTGTCTCACTGGAACGTACCATTGCAGAACACTACACAAATATGCCCTGAACCTGTACCCGTCCATAACCTCCCTGTCTCAGTGGTACGTCACACTGCAGAACTCCACACAAATATGCCCTGAACCTGTACCCCTCCATAACTTCCCTGTCTCACTAGAAAGTACCAATGCAGAACTCCACACAAATATGCCATGAACCTGTACCCTCCATAACCTCCCTGTCTCACTGGAAAGTACCAATGCAAAACTCCACACAAGTCTGCCCTGAACCTGTACCCGTCCATAACCTCCCTGTCTCACTGGAACGTACCACTGCAGAATTCCACACAAATATGCCCCGACACTGTACCCTCCATAACCTCCCTGTCTCACTGGAACGTACCAATGCAGAACTACACACAAATATGCCCTGAACCTGTACCACTCCATAACCTTCTTGTCTCACTGGAACGTACCAATGCAGAACTCCACACAAATATGCCCTGAACCTGTACCCCTCCATAACCTCCCTGTCCCACTGGAACGTACCAATGCAGAACTCCTCAAAAATATGCCCTGAACCTGTACCCCTCCATAACCTCCCTGTCTCACTGGAACGTACCAATGCAGATCTCCACACAAATATGCCCTGAACCAGTATCCTCCATAACCTCCCTGTCTCACTGGAACGTACCAATGCAGAACTCCACGCAAATCTGCCCTGAACCTGTACCCCTACATAAATTCCCTGTCTCACTGGAACGAACAAATGCAGAACTCCACACAAATATGCCCTGAACCAGTACCCTCCATAACCTCCCTCTCTCACTGGAACGTACCAATGCAGAGCTCCACACAAATATGACCTGAACCGGTACCCCTCCATAACCTCACTGTCTCACTGGAACGTACCAATGCAGAACACCACACAAATATGCCCTGAACCTGTACCCCACCATAACCTCCCTGTCTCCCTGGAACTTACCATTGCAGAACACCACACAAATATGCCCTTCACCTGTACCCCTCCATAACATCCCTGTCTCACTGGAACGTCCCAACGCAGAACTCCACACAAATATGCCCTGAGCCTGTACCCTCCATAACCTCCCTGTCTCACTGGAAAGTACCATTGCAGAACACCACACAAATATGCCCTGAACCTGTACCCCTCCATAACCTCCCTGTCTCACTGGAAGTACCATTGCAGAACACCACACAAATTTGTCCTGAACCTGTACCCCTCCATAACTTCCCTGTCTCACAGGAACATACCAATGCAGAACTACACACAAATATGCCCTGAACCTGTACCCCTCCATAACCCCCCTGTCTCACTGGAACGTACCATTGCAGAACACCACACAAATATGCCCAGAACCTGTACCCCTCCATATCCTCCCTGTCTCACTGGAACGTCCCAACGCAGAACTCCACACAAATATGCCCTGAACCTGTACCCTCCATAACCTCCCTGTCTCACTGGAACGTACCATTGCAGAACACCACACAAATATGCCCTGTTCCTGTACCCCTCCATAACCTCCCTGTCTCACTGGAACGTACCATTGCAGAACACCACACAAATATGCCCTGAACCTGTACCCCTCCATAACCTCCCTGTCCCACTGGAACGTACCAATGCAGAACTCCACACAAATATGCCCTGAACCTGTACCCCTCCATAACCTCCCTGTCTCACTGGAACGCACCAATCCCGAACTCCACTCAAATATGCCCTGAACCTATACCGTGCATAACCTCCCTGTCTCACTGGAACGTACCAATGCAGAAGTCCAACAAATATGCCCTGAACCTGTACCCCTACATAAATCCCCTGTCTCACTGGAACGAACAAATGCAGAACTCCACACAAATATGCCCTGAACCAGTACCCTACATAACCAAACTCTCTCACTGGAACGTACCAATGCAGAACTCCACACAAATACGACCTGAACCGGTACCCCTCCATAACCTCCCTGTCTCACTGGAACGTACCAATGCAGAACACGACACAAATATACCCTGAACCTGTACCACACCATAACCTCCCTGTCTCACTGGAACTTACCATTGCAGAACACTACACAAATATGCCCAGAACCTGTACCCCTCCATAACCTCCCTGTCTCACTGGAACTTACCATTGCAGAACACCACACAAATATGCCCTGAACCTGTACCCCTCCATAACCTCCCTGTCTCACTGGAACGTACCAATGCAGAACTCCACACAAATATGCCCTGAACCTGTACCCCTCCATAACCTCCCTGTCTCACTGGAACGCACCAATGCAGAACTCCTCAAAAATATGCCCTGAACCTGTACCCCTCCATAACCTCCCTGTCTCACTGGAACGTACTAATGCAGAACTCCATACAAATATGCCCTGCAACTGTACCCCTCCATAACCTCCCTGTGTCACTGGAACGTACCAATGCAGAACTCCTCACAATTATGCCCTGTTCCTGTACCCCTCCATAACCTCCCTGTCTCACTGGAACGTACCAATGCAGAACTGTACACAAATATGCCCTGAGCCTGTACCCTCCATAACCTCCCTGTCTCACTGGAAAGTACCATTGCAGAACAACACACAAATATGCCCTGAACCTGTACCCCTCCATAAACTCCCTGTCTCACTGGAACGTACCATTGCAGAACACTACACAAATATGCCCTGAAACTGTACCCGTCCATAACCTCCCTGTCTCAGTGGTACGTCACACTGCAGAACTCCACACAAATATGCCCTGAACCTGTACCCCTCCATAACTTCCCTGTCTCACTAGAAAGTACCAATGCAGAACTCCACACAAATATGCCATGAACCTGTACCCTCCATAACCTCCCTGTCTCACTGGAAAGTACCAATGCAAAACTCCACACAAGTCTGCCCTGAACCTGTACCCGTCCATAACCTCCCTGTCTCACTGGAACGTACCACTGCAGAATTCCACACAAATATGCCCGGAAACTGTACCCTCCATAACCTCCCTGTCTCACTGGAACGTACCAATGCAGAACTACACACAAATATGCCCTGAACCTGTACCACTCCATAACCTTCTTGTCTCACTGGAACGTACCAATGCAGAACTCCACACAAATATGCCCTGAACCTGTACCCCTCCATAACCTCCCTGTCCCACAGGAACGTACCAATGCAGAACTCCTCAAAAATATGCCCTGAACCTGTACCCCTCCATAACCTCCCTGTCTCACTGGAACGTACGAATGCAGAACTCCATACAAATATGCCCTGCAACTGTACCCCTCCATAACCTCCCTGTGTCACTGGAAAGTACCATTGCAGAACAACACACAAATATGCCCTGAACCTGTACCCCTCCATAAACTCCCTGTCTCACTGGAACGTACCATTGCAGAACACTACACAAATATGCCCTGAACCTGTACCCGTCCATAACCTCCCTGTCTCAGTGGTACGTCACACTGCAGAACTCCACACAAATATGCCCTGAACCTGTACCCCTCCATAACTTCCCTGTCTCACTAGAAAGTACCAATGCAGAACTCCACACAAATATGCCATGAACCTGTACCCTCCATAACCTCCCTGTCTCACTGGAAAGTACCAATGCAAAACTCCACACAAGTCTGCCCTGAACCTGTACCCGTCCATAACCTCCCTGTCTCACTGGAACGTACCACTGCAGAATTCCACACAAATATGCCCCGACACTGTACCCTCCATAACCTCCCTGTCTCACTGGAACGTACCAATGCAGAACTACACACAAATATGCCCTGAACCTGTACCACTCCATAACCTTCTTGTCTCACTGGAACGTACCAATGCAGAACTCCACACAAATATGCCCTGAACCTGTACCCCTCCATAACCTCCCTGTCCCACTGGAACGTACCAATGCAGAACTCCTCAAAAATATGCCCTGAACCTGTACCCCTCCATAACCTCCCTGTCTCACTGGAACGTACCAATGCAGATCTCCACACAAATATGCCCTGAACCAGTATCCTCCATAACCTCCCTGTCTCACTGGAACGTACCAATGCAGAACTCCACGCAAATCTGCCCTGAACCTGTACCCCTACATAAATTCCCTGTCTCACTGGAACGAACAAATGCAGAACTCCACACAAATATGCCCTGAACCAGTACCCTCCATAACCTCCCTCTCTCACTTGAACGTACCAATGCAGAGCTCCACACAAATATGACCTGAACCGGTACCCCTCCATAACCTCACTGTCTCACTGGAACGTACCAATGCAGAAAACCACACAAATATGCCCTGAACCTGTACCCCACCATAACCTCCCTGTCTCCCTGGAACTTACCATTGCAGAACACCACACAAATATGCCCTTAACCTGTACCCCTCCATAACATCCCTGTCTCACTGGAACGTCCCAACGCAGAACTCCACACAAATATGCCCTGAGCCTGTACCCTCCATAACCTCCCTGTCTCACTGGAAAGTACCATTGCAGAACACCACACAAATATGCCCTGAACCTGTACCCCTCAATAACCTCCCTGTCTCACTGGAAGTACCATTGCAGAACACCACACAAATTTGTCCTGAACCTGTACCCCTCCATAACTTCCCTGTCTCACAGGAACATACCAATGCAGAACTACACACAAATATGCCCTGAACCTGTACCCCTCCATAACCTCCCTGTCTCACTGGAACGTACCATTGCAGAACACCACACAAATATGCCCAGAACCTGTACCCCTCCATATCCTCCCTGTCTCACTGGAACGTCCCAACGCAGAACTCCACACAAATATGCCCTGAACCTGTACCCTCCATAACCTCCCTGTCTCACTGGAACGTACCATTGCAGAACACCACACAAATATGCCCTGTTCCTGTACCCCTCCATAACCTCCCTGTCTCACTGGAACGTACCATTGCAGAACACCACACAAATATGCCCTGAACCTGTACCCCTCCATAACCTCCCTGTCCCACTGGAACGTACCAATGCAGAACTCCACACAAATATGCCCTGAACCTGTACCCCTCCATAACCTCCCTGTCTCACTGGAACGCACCAATCCCGAACTCCACTCAAATATGCCCTGAACCTATACCGTGCATAACCTCCCTGTCTCACTGGAACGTACCAATGCAGAAGTCCAACAAATATGCCCTGAACCTGTACCCCTACATAAATCCCCTGTCTCACTGGAACGAACAAATGCAGAACTCCACACAAATATGCCCTGAACCAGTACCCTACATAACCAAACTCTCTCACTGGAACGTACCAATGCAGAACTCCACACAAATACGACCTGAACCGGTACCCCTCCATAACCTCCCTGTCTCACTGGAACGTACCAATGCAGAACACGACACAAATATACCCTGAACCTGTACCACACCATAACCTCCCTGTCTCACTGGAACTTACCATTGCAGAACACTACACAAATATGCCCAGAACCTGTACCCCTCCATAATCTCCCTGTCTCACTGGAACTTACCATTGCAGAACACCACACAAATATGCCCTGAACCTGTACCCCTCCATAACCTCCCTGTCTCACTGGAACGTACCAATGCAGAACTCCACACAAATATGCCCTGAACCTGTACCCCTCCATAACCTCCCTGTCTCACTGGAACGCACCAATGCAGAACTCCTCAAAAATATGCCCTGAACCTGTACCCCTCCATAACCTCCCTGTCTCACTGGAACGTACTAATGCAGAACTCCATACAAATATGCCCTGCAACTGTACCCCTCCATAACCTCCCTGTGTCACTGGAACGTACCAATGCAGAACTCCTCACAATTATGCCCTGTTCCTGTACCCCTCCATAACCTCCCTGTCTCACTGGAACGTACCAATGCAGAACTGTACACAAATATGCCCTGAGCCTGTACCCTCCATAACCTCCCTGTCTCACTGGAAAGTACCATTGCAGAACAACACACAAATATGCCCTGAACCTGTACCCCTCCATAAACTCCCTGTCTCACTGGAACGTACCATTGCAGAACACTACACAAATATGCCCTGAACCTGTACCCGTCCATAACCTCCCTGTCTCAGTGGTACGTCACACTGCAGAACTCCACACAAATATGCCCTGAACCTGTACCCCTCCATAACTTCCCTGTCTCACTAGAAAGTACCAATGCAGAACTCCACACAAATATGCCATGAATCTGTACCCTCCATAACCTCCCTGTCTCACTGGAAAGTACCAATGCAAAACTCCACACAAGTCTGCCCTGAACCTGTACCCGTCCATAACCTCCCTGTCTCACTGGAACGTACCACTGCAGAATTCCACACAAATATGCCCGGAAACTGTACCCTCCATAACCTCCCTGTCTCACTGGAACGTACCAATGCAGAACTACACACAAATATGCCCTGAACCTGTACCACTCCATAACCTTCTTGTCTCACTGGAACGTACCAATGCAGAACTCCACACAAATATGCCCTGAACCTGTACCCCTCCATAACCTCCCTGTCCCACAGGAACGTACCAATGCAGAACTCCTCAAAAATATGCCCTGAACCTGTACCCCTCCATAACCTCCCTGTCTCACTGGAACGTACGAATGCAGAACTCCATACAAATATGCCCTGCAACTGTACCCCTCCATAAACTCCCTGTGTCACTGGAACGTACCAATGCAGAACTGTACACAAATATACCCTGAACCTGTACCCTCCATAACCTCCCTGTCTCACTGGAAAGTACCAATGCAGAACTCCACACAAATATGCTCTGAACCTGTACCCCACCATTACCTCCCTGTCTCACTGGAACGTACCAATGCAGATCTCCACACAAATATGCCCTGAACCAGTATCCTCCATAACCTCCCTTTCTCACTGGAACGTACCAATGCAGAACTCCACGCAAATATGCCCTGAACCTGTACCCCTACATAAATTCCCTGTCTCACTGGAACGAACAAATGCAGAACTCCACACAAATATGCCCTGAACCAGTACCCTCCATAACCTCCCTCTCTCACTGGAACGTAACAATGCAGAGCTCCACACAAATATGACCTGAACCGGTACCCCTCCATAACCTCCCTGTCTCACTGGAACGTACCAATGCAGAACACCACACAAATATACCCTGAACCTGTACCCCACCATAACCTCCCTGTCTCACTGGAACTTACCATTGTAGAACACCACACAAATATGCACTTAACCTGTACCCCTCCATAACCTCCCTGTCTCACTGGAACGTACCATTGCAGAACACCACACAATTATGCCCTGAACCTGTACCCCTCCATAACCTCCCTGCCTCACTGGAACGTACCAATGCAGAACACCACACAAATATGCCCTGAACCTGTAGCCGTCCATAACCTCCCTGTCTCAGTGGTACGTCACACTGCAGAACTCCACACAAATATGCCATGAACCTGTACCCTCCATAACCTCCCTGTCTCAATGGAAAGTACCAATGCAGAACTCCACACAAATATGCCCTGAACCTGTACCCCTCAATAACTTCCCTGTCTCACTAGAAAGTACCAATGCAGAACTCCACACAAATATGCCATGAACCTGTACCCTCCATAACCTCCCTGTCTCACTGGAAAGTACCAATGCAGAACTCCACACAAGTCTGCCCTGAACCTGTACCCGTCCATAACCTCCCTGTCTCACTGGAACGTACCACTGCAGAACTCCACACAAATATGCCCGGAAACTGTACCCTCCATAACCTCCCTGTCCACTGGAACGTACCAATGCAGAACTACACACAAATATGCCCTGAACCTGTACCACTCCATAACCTCCTTGTCTCACTGGAACGTACCAATGCAGAACTCCACACAAATATGCCCTGAACCTGTATCCCACCTTTACCTCCCTGTCTCACTGGAACGTACCAATGCAGATCTCCACACAAATATGCCCTGAACCAGTATCCTCCATAACCTCCCTGTCTCACTGGAACGTACCAATGCAGAACTCCACGCAAATCTGCCCTGAACCTGTACCCCTACATAAATTCCCTGTCTCACTGGAACGAACAAATGCAGATCTCCACACAAATATGCCCTGAACCAGTATCCTCCATAACCTCCCTGTCTCACTGGAACGTACCAATGCAGAACTCTACGCAAATCTGCCCTGAACCTGTACCCCTACATAAATTCCCTGTCTCACTGGAACGAACAAATGCAGAACACCACACAAATATGCCCTGAACCTGTACCCCACCATAACCTCCCTGTCTCCCTGGAACTTACCATTGCAGAACACCACACAAATATGCCCTTAACCTGTACCCCTCCATAACATCCCTGTCTCACTGGAACCTCCCAACGCAGAACTCCACACAAATATGCCCTGAGCCTGTACCCTCCATAACCTCCCTGTCTCACTGGAAAGTACCATTGCAGAACACCACACAAATATGCCCTGAACCTGTACCCCTCCATAACCTCCCTGTCTCACTGGAAGTACCATTGCAGAACACCACACAAATTTGTCCTGAACCTGTACCCCTCCATAACTTCCCTGTCTCACAGGAACATACCAATGCAGAACTACACACAAATATGCCCTGAACCTGTACCCCTCCATAACCTCCCTGTCTCACTGGAACGTACCATTGCAGAACACCACACAAATATGCCCAGAACCTGTACCCCTCCATATCCTCCCTGTCTCACTGGAACGTCCCAACGCAGAACTCCACACAAATATGCCCTGAACCTGTACCCTCCATAACCTCCCTGTCTCACTGGAACGTACCATTGCAGAACACCACACAAATATGCCCTGTTCCTGTACCCCTCCATAACCTCCCTGTCTCACTGGAACGTACCATTGCAGAACACCACACAAATATGCCCTGAACCTGTACCCCTCCATAACCTCCCTGTCCCACTGGAACGTACCAATGCAGAACTCCACACAAATATGCCCTGAACCTGTACCCCTCCATAACCTCCCTGTCTCACTGGAACGCACCAATGCCGAACTCCACAAAAATATGCCCTGAACCTATACCGTGCATAACCACCCTGTCTCACTGGAACGTACCAATGCAGAAGTCCAACAAATATGCCCTGAACCTGTACCCCTACATAAATCCCCTGTCTCACTGGAACGAACAAATGCAGAACTCCACACAAATATGCCCTGAACCAGTACCCTACATAACCTCCCTCTCTCACTGGAACGTACCAATGCAGAACTCCACACAAATACGACCTGAACCGGTACCCCTCCATAACCTCCCTGTCTCACTGGAACGTACCAATGCAGAACACGACACAAATATACCCTGAACCTGTACCCCACCATAACCTCCCTGTCTCACTGGAACTTACCATTGCAGAACACCACACAAATATGCCCAGAACCTGTACCCTCCATAACCTCCCTGTCTCACTGGAAAGTACCAATGCAAAACTCCACAAAAGTCTGCCCTGAACCTGTGCCCGTCCATAACCTCCCTGTCTCACTGGAACGTACCACTGCAGAATTCCACACAAATATGCCCGGAAACTGTACCCTCCATAACCTCCCTGTCTCACTGGAACGTACCAATGCAGAACTACACACAAATATGCCCTGAACCTGTACCACTCCATAACCTTCTTGTCTCACTGGAACGTACCAATGCAGAACTCCACACAAATATGCCCTGAACCTGTACCCCTCCATAACCTCCCTGTCCCACAGGAACGTACCAATGCAGAACTCCTCAAAAATATGCCCTGAACCTGTACCCCTCCATAACCTCCCTGTCTCACTGGAACGTACGAATGCAGAACTCCATACAAATATGCCCTGCAACTGTACCCCTCCATAACCTCCCTGTGTCACTGGAACGTACCAATGCAGAACTGTACACAAATATACCCTGACCCTGTACCCTCCATAACCTCCCTGTCTCACTGGAAAGTACCAATGCAGAACTCCACACAAATATGCTCTGAACCTGTACCCCACCATTACCTCCCTGTCTCACTGGAACGTACCAATGCAGATCTCCACACAAATATGCCCTGAACCAGTATCCTCCATAACCTCCCTTTCTCACTGGAACGTACCAATGCAGAACTCCACGCAAATATGCCCTGAACCTGTACCCCTACATAAATTCCCTGTCTCACTGGAACGAACAAATGCAGAACTCCACACAAATATGCCCTGAACCAGTACCCTCCATAACCTCCCTCTCTCACTGGAACGTAACAATGCAGAGCTCCACACAAATATGACCTGAACCGGTACCCCTCCATAACCTCCCTGTCTCACTGGAACGTACCAATGCAGAACACCACACAAATATACCCTGAACCTGTACCCCACCATAACCTCCCTGTCTCACTGGAACTTACCATTGTAGAACACCACACAAATATGCACTTAACCTGTACCCCTCCATAACCTCCCTGTCTCACTGGAACGTACCATTGCAGAACACCACACAATTATGCCCTGAACCTGTACCCCTCCATAACCTCCCTGCCTCACTGGAACGTACCAATGCAGAACACCACACAAATATGCCCTGAACCTGTAGCCGTCCATAACCTCCCTGTCTCAGTGGTACGTCACACTGCAGAACTCCACACAAATATGCCATGAACCTGTACCCTCCATAACCTCCCTGTCTCAATGGAAAGTACCAATGCAGAACTCCACACAAATATGCCCTGAACCTGTACCTCTCAATAACTTCCCTGTCTCACTAGAAAGTACCAATGCAGAACTCCACACAAATATGCCATGAACCTGTACCCTCCATAACCTCCCTGTCTCACTGGAAAGTACCAATGCAGAACTCCACACAAGTCTGCCCTGAACCTGTACCCGTCCATAACCTCCCTGTCTCACTGGAACGTACCACTGCAGAACTCCACACAAATATGCCCGGAAACTGTACCCTCCATAACCTCCCTGTCCACTGGAACGTACCAATGCAGAACTACACACAAATATGCCCTGAACCTGTACCACTCCATAACCTCCTTGTCTCACTGGAACGTACCAATGCAGAACTCCACACAAATATGCCCTGAACCTGTACCCCTCCATTACCTCCCTGTCCCACTGGAACGTACCAATGCAGAACTCCTCAAAAATATGCCCTGAACCTGTACCCCTCCATAACCTCCCTGTCTCACTGGAACGTACTAATGCAGAACTCCATACAAATATGCCCTGCAACTGTACCCCTCCATAACCTCCCTGTGTCACTGGAACGTACCAATGCAGAACTCCTCACAAATATGCCCTGTTCCTGTACCCCTCCATAACCTCCCTGTCTCACTGGAACGTACCAATGCAGAACTGCACACAAATATACCCTGAACCTGTACCCTCCATAACCTCCCTGTCTCACTGGAAAGTACCAATGCAGAACTCCACACAAATATGCTCTGAACCTGTATCCCACCTTTACCTCCCTGTCTCACTGGAACGTACCAATGCAGATCTCCACACAAATATGCCCTGAACCAGTATCCTCCATAACCTCCCTGTCTCACTGGAACGTACCAATGCAGAACTCCACGCAAATCTGCCCTGAACCTGTACCCCTACATAAATTCCCTGTCTCACTGGAACGAACAAATGCAGATCTCCACACAAATATGCCCTGAACCAGTATCCTCCATAACCTCCCTGTCTCACTGGAACGTACCAATGCAGAACTCTACGCAAATCTGCCCTGAACCTGTACCCCTACATAAATTCCCTGTCTCACTGGAACGAACAAATGCAGAACACCACACAAATATGCCCTGAACCTGTACCCCACCATAACCTCCCTGTCTCCCTGGAACTTACCATTGCAGAACACCACACAAATATGCCCTTAACCTGTACCCCTCCATAACATCCCTGTCTCACTGGAACGTCCCAACGCAGAACTCCACACAAATATGCCCTGAGCCTGTACCCTCCATAACCTCCCTGTCTCACTGGAAAGTACCATTGCAGAACACCACACAAATATGCCCTGAACCTGTACCCGTCCATAACCTCCCTGTCTCACTGGAACGTACCACTGCAGAATTCCACACAAATATGCCCGTAAACTGTACCCTCCATAACCTCCCTGTCTCACTGGAACGTACCAATGCAGAACTACACACAAATAAGCCCTGAACCTGTACCACTCCATAACCTTCTTGTCTCACTGGAACGTACCAATGCAGAACTCCACACAAATATGCCCTGAACCTGTACCCCTCCATAACCTCCCTGTCCCACAGGAACGTACCAATGCAGAACTCCTCAAAAATATGCCCTGAACCTGTACCCCTCCATAACCTCCCTGTCTCACTGGAACGTACGAATGCAGAACTCCATACAAATATGCCCTGCAACTGTACCCCTCCATAACCTCCCTGTGTCACTGGAACGTACCAATGCAGAACTGTACACAAATATACCCTGAACCTGTACCCTCCATAACCTCCCTGTCTCACTGGAAAGTACCAATGCAGAACTCCACACAAATATGCTCTGAACCTGTACCCCACCATTACCTCCCTGTCTCACTGGAACGTACCAATGCAGATCTCCACACAAATATGCCCTGAACCAGTATCCTCCATAACCTCCCTTTCTCACTGGAACGTACCAATGCAGAACTCCACGCAAATATGCCCTGAACCTGTACCCCTACATAAATTCCCTGTCTCACTGGAACGAACAAATGCAGAACTCCACACAAATATGCCCTGAACCAGTAC
Source organism: Hemitrygon akajei (assembly GCF_048418815.1). Classification (NCBI taxonomy): domain Eukaryota; kingdom Metazoa; phylum Chordata; class Chondrichthyes; order Myliobatiformes; family Dasyatidae; genus Hemitrygon; species Hemitrygon akajei. The sequence continues at coordinate 1,635,796 of NW_027331942.1, read as the reverse complement.
CCTCCATAACCTCCCTCTCTCACTGGAACGTAACAATGCAGAGCTCCACACAAATATGACCTGAACCGGTACCCCTCCATAACCTCCCTGTCTCACTGGAACGTACCAATGCAGAACACCACACAAATATACCCTGAACCTGTACCCCACCATAACCTCCCTGTCTCACTGGAACTTACCATTGTAGAACACCACACAAATATGCACTTAACCTGTACCCCTCCATAACCTCCCTGTCTCACTGGAACGTACCATTGCAGAACACCACACAATTATGCCCTGAACCTGTACCCCTCCATAACCTCCCTGCCTCACTGGAACGTACCAATGCAGAACACCACACAAATATGCCCTGAACCTGTAGCCGTCCATAACCTCCCTGTCTCAGTGGTACGTCACACTGCAGAACTCCACACAAATATGCCATGAACCTGTACCCTCCATAACCTCCCTGTCTCAATGGAAAGTACCAATGCAGAACTCCACACAAATATGCCCTGAACCTGTACCCCTCAATAACTTCCCTGTCTCACTAGAAAGTACCAATGCAGAACTCCACACAAGTCTGCCCTGAACCTGTACCCGTCCATAACCTCCCTGTCTCACTGGAACGTACCACTGCAGAACTCCACACAAATATGCCCGGAAACTGTACCCTCCATAACCTCCCTGTCCACTGGAACGTACCAATGCAGAACTACACACAAATATGCCCTGAACCTGTACCACTCCATAACCTCCTTGTCTCACTGGAACGTACCAATGCAGAACTCCACACAAATATGCCCTGAACCTGTACCCCTCCATTACCTCCCTGTCCCACTGGAACGTACCAATGCAGAACTCCTCAAAAATATGCCCTGAACCTGTACCCCTCCATAACCTCCCTGTCTCACTGGAACGTACTAATGCAGAACTCCATACAAATATGCCCTGCAACTGTACCCCTCCATAACCTCCCTGTGTCACTGGAACGTACCAATGCAGAACTCCTCACAAATATGCCCTGTTCCTGTACCCCTCCATAACCTCCCTGTCTCACTGGAACGTACCAATGCAGAACTGCACACAAATATACCCTGAACCTGTACCCTCCATAACCTCCCTGTCTCACTGGAAAGTACCAATGCAGAACTCCACACAAATATGCTCTGAACCTGTATCCCACCTTTACCTCCCTGTCTCACTGGAACGTACCAATGCAGATCTCCACACAAATATGCCCTGAACCAGTATCCTCCATAACCTCCCTGTCTCACTGGAACGTACCAATGCAGAACTCCACGCAAATCTGCCCTGAACCTGTACCCCTACATAAATTCCCTGTCTCACTGGAACGAACAAATGCAGATCTCCACACAAATATGCCCTGAACCAGTATCCTCCATAACCTCCCTGTCTCACTGGAACGTACCAATGCAGAACTCTACGCAAATCTGCCCTGAACCTGTACCCCTACATAAATTCCCTGTCTCACTGGAACGAACAAATGCAGAACACCACACAAATATGCCCTGAACCTGTACCCCACCATAACCTCCCTGTCTCCCTGGAACTTACCATTGCAGAACACCACACAAATATGCCCTTAACCTGTACCCCTCCATAACATCCCTGTCTCACTGGAACGTCCCAACGCAGAACTCCACACAAATATGCCCTGAGCCTGTACCCTCCATAACCTCCCTGTCTCACTGGAAAGTACCATTGCAGAACACCACACAAATATGCCCTGAACCTGTACCCCTCCATAACCTCCCTGTCTCACTGGAAGTACCATTGCAGAACACCACACAAATTTGTCCTGAACCTGTACCCCTCCATAACTTCCCTGTCTCACAGGAACATACCAATGCAGAACTACACACAAATATGCCCTGAACCTGTACCCCTCCATAACCTCCCTGTCTCACTGGAACGTACCATTGCAGAACACCACACAAATATGCCCAGAACCTGTACCCCTCCATATCCTCCCTGTCTCACTGGAACGTCCCAACGCAGAACTCCACACAAATATGCCCTGAACCTGTACCCTCCATAACCTCCCTGTCTCACTGGAACGTACCATTGCAGAACACCACACAAATATGCCCTGTTCCTGTACCCCTCCATAACCTCCCTGTCTCACTGGAACGTACCATTGCAGAACACCACACAAATATGCCCTGAACCTGTACCCCTCCATAACCTCCCTGTCCCACTGGAACGTACCAATGCAGAACTCCACACAAATATGCCCTGAACCTGTACCCCTCCATAACCTCCCTGTCTCACTGGAACGCACCAATGCCGAACTCCACAAAAATATGCCCTGAACCTATACCGTGCATAACCACCCTGTCTCACTGGAACGTACCAATGCAGAAGTCCAACAAATATGCCCTGAACCTGTACCCCTACATAAATCCCCTGTCTCACTGGAACGAACAAATGCAGAACTCCACACAAATATGCCCTGAACCAGTACCCTACATAACCTCCCTCTCTCACTGGAACGTACCAATGCAGAACTCCACACAAATACGACCTGAACCGGTACCCCTCCATAACCTCCCTGTCTCACTGGAACGTACCAATGCAGAACACGACACAAATATACCCTGAACCTGTACCCCACCATAACCTCCCTGTCTCACTGGAACTTACCATTGCAGAACACCACACAAATATGCCCAGAACCTGTACCCCTCCATAACCTCCCTGTCTCACTGGAACTTACCATTGCAGAACACCACACAAATATGCCCTGAACCTGTACCCCTCCATAACCTCCCTGTCTCACTGGAACGTACCAATGCAGAACTCCACACAAATATGCCCTGAACCTGTACCCCTCCATAACCTCCCTGTCTCACTGGAACGCACCAATGCAGAACTCCTCAAAAATATGCCCTGAACCTGTACCCCTCCATAACCTCCCTGTCTCACTGGAACGTACTAATGCAGAACTCCATACAAATATGCCCTGCAACTGTACCCCTCCATAACCTCCCTGTGTCACTGGAACGTACCAATGCAGAACTCCTCACAAATATGCCCTGTTCCTGTACCCCTCCATAACGTCCCTGTCTCACTGGAACGTACCAATGCAGAACTCCACACAAATATGCCCTGAACCTGTACCCCTCCATAACCTCCCTGTCTCACTGGAACGCACCAATGCAGAACTCCTCAAAAATATGCCCTGAACCTGTACCCCTCCATAACCTCCCTGTCTCACTGGAACGTACTAATGCAGAACTCCATACAAATATGCCCTGCAACTGTACCCCTCCATAACCTCCCTGTGTCACTGGAACGTACCAATGCAGAACTCCTCACAATTATGCCCTGTTCCTGTACCCCTCCATAACCTCCCTGTCTCACTGGAACGTACCAATGCAGAACTGTACACAAATATGCCCTGAGCCTGTACCCTCCATAACCTCCCTGTCTCACTGGAAAGTACCATTGCAGAACAACACACAAATATGCCCTGAACCTGTACCCCTCCATAAACTCCCTGTCTCACTGGAACGTACCATTGCAGAACACTGCACAAATATGCCCTGAACCTGTACCCGTCCATAACCTCCCTGTCTCAGTGGTACGTCACACTGCAGAACTCCACACAAATATGCCCTGAACCTGTACCCCTCCATAACTTCCCTGTCTCACTAGAAAGTACCAATGCAGAACTCCACACAAATATGCCATGAACCTGTACCCTCCATAACCTCCCTGTCTCACTGGAAAGTACCAATGCAAAACTCCACACAAGTCTGCCCTGAACCTGTACCCGTCCATAACCTCCCTGTCTCACTGGAACGTACCACTGCAGAATTCCACACAAATATGCCCGGAAACTGTACCCTCCATAGCCTCCCTGTCTCACTGGAACGTACCAATGCAGAACTACACACAAATATGCCCTGAACCTGTACCACTCCATAACCTTCTTGTCCCACAGGAACGTACCAATGCAGAACTCCTCAAAAATATGCCCTGAACCTGTACCCCTCCATAACCTCCCTGTCTCACTGGAACGTACGAATGCAGAACTCCATACAAATATGCCCTGCAACTGTACCGCTCCATAACCTCCCTGTGTCACTGGAACGTACCAATGCAGAACTGTACACAAATATACCCTGAACCTGTACCCTCCATAACCTCCCTGTCTCACTGGAAAGTACCAATGCAGAACTCCACACAAATATGCTCTGAACCTGTACCCCACCATTACCTCCCTGTCTCACTGGAACGTACCAATGCAGATCTCCACACAAATATGCCCTGAACCAGTATCCTCCATAACCTCCCTTTCTCACTGGAACATACCAATGCAGAACTCCACGCAAATATGCCCTGAACCTGTACCCCTACATAAATTCCCTGTCTCACTGGAACGAACAAATGCAGAACTCCACACAAATATGCCCTGAACCAGTACCCTCCATAACCTCCCTCTCTCACTGGAACGTAACAATGCAGAGCTCCACACAAATATGACCTGAACCGGTACCCCTCCATAACCTCCCTGTCTCACTGGAACGTACCAATGCAGAACACCACACAAATATACCCTGAACCTGTACCCCACCATAACCTCCCTGTCTCACTGGAACTTACCATTGTAGAACACCACACAAATATGCACTTAACCTGTACCCCTCCATAACCTCCCTGTCTCACTGGAACGTACCATTGCAGAACACCACACAATTATGCCCTGAACCTGTACCCCTCCATAACCTCCCTGCCTCACTGGAACGTACCAATGCAGAACACCACACAAATATGCCCTGAACCTGTAGCCGTCCATAACCTCCCTGTCTCAGTGGTACGTCACACTGCAGAACTCCACACAAATATGCCATGAACCTGTACCCTCCATAACCTCCCTGTCTCAATGGAAAGTACCAATGCAGAACTCCACACAAATATGCCCTGAACCTGTACCCCTCAATAACTTCCCTGTCTCACTAGAAAGTACCAATGCAGAACTCCACACAAATATGCCATGAACCTGTACCCTCCATAACCTCCCTGTCTCACTGGAAAGTACCAATGCAGAACTCCACACAAGTCTGCCCTGAACCTGTACCCGTCCATAACCTCCCTGTCTCACTGGAACGTACCACTGCAGAACTCCACACAAATATGCCCGGAAACTGTACCCTCCATAACCTCCCTGTCCACTGGAACGTACCAATGCAGAACTACACACAAATATGCCCTGAACCTGTACCACTCCATAACCTCCTTGTCTCACTGGAACGTACCAATGCAGAACTCCACACAAATATGCCCTGAACCTGTACCCCTCCATTACCTCCCTGTCCCACTGGAACGTACCAATGCAGAACTCCTCAAAAATATGCCCTGAACCTGTACCCCTCCATAACCTCCCTGTCTCACTGGAACGTACTAATGCAGAACTCCATACAAATATGCCCTGGAACTGTACCCCTCCATAACCTCCCTGTGTCACTGGAACGTACCAATGCAGAACTCCTCACAAATATGCCCTGTTCCTGTACCCCTCCATAACCTCCCTGTCTCACTGGAACGTACCAATGCAGAACTGCACACAAATATACCCTGAACCTGTATCCCACCATTACCTCCCTGTCTCACTGGAACGTACCAATGCAGATCTCCACACAAATATGCCCTGAACCAGTATCCTCCATAACCTCCCTGTCTCACTGGAACGTACCAATGCAGAACTCCACGCAAATCTGCCCTGAACCTGTACCCCTACATAAATTCCCTGTCTCACTGGAACGAACAAATGCAGATCTCCACACAAATATGCCCTGAACCAGTATCCTCCATAACCTCCCTGTCTCACTGGAACGTACCAATGCAGAACTCCACGCAAATCTGCCCTGAACCTGTACCCCTACATAAATTCCCTGTCTCACTGGAACGAACAAATGCAGAACACCACACAAATATGCCCTGAACCTGTACCCCACCATAACCTCCCTGTCTCCCTGGAACTTACCATTGCAGAACACCACACAAATATGCCCTTAACCTGTACCCCTCCATAACATCCCTGTCTCACTGGAACGTCCCAACGCAGAACTCCACACAAATATGCCCTGAGCCTGTACCCTCCATAACCTCCCTGTCTCACTGGAAAGTACCATTGCAGAACACCACACAAATATGCCCTGAACCTGTACCCCTCCATAACCTCCCTGTCTCACTGGAAGTACCATTGCAGAACACCACACAAATTTGTCCTGATCCTGTACCCCTCCATAACTTCCCTGTCTCACAGGAACATACCAATGCAGAACTACACACAAATATGCCCTGAACCTGTACCCCTCCATAACCTCCCTGTCTCACTGGAACGTACCATTGCAGAACACCACACAAATATGCCCAGAACCTGTACCCCTCCATATCCTCCCTGTCTCACTGGAACGTCCCAACGCAGAACTCCACACAAATATGCCCTGAACCTGTACCCTCCATAACCTCCCTGTCTCACTGGAACGTACCATTGCAGAACACCACACAAATATGCCCTGTTCCTGTACCCCTCCATAAACTCCCTGTCTCACTGGAACTTACCATTGCAGAACACCACACAAATATGCCCTGAACCTGTACCCCTCCATAACCTCCCTGTCCCACTGGAACGTACCAATGCAGAACTCCACACAAATATGCCCTGAACCTGTACCCCTCCATAACCTCCCTGTCTCACTGGAACGCACCAATGCCGAACTCCACTCAAATATGCCCTGAACCTATACCGTGCATAACCACCCTGTCTCACTGGAACGTACCAATGCAGAAGTCCAACAAATATGCCCTGAACCTGTACCCCTACATAAATCCCCTGTCTCACTGGAACGAACAAATGCAGAACTCCACACAAATATGCCCTGAACCAGTACCCTACATAACCTCCCTCTCTCACTGGAACGTACCAATGCAGAACTCCACACAAATACGACCTGAACCGGTACCCCTCCATAACCTCCCTGTCTCACTGGAACGTACCAATGCAGAACACGACACAAATATACCCTGAACCTGTACCCCACCATAACCTTCCTGTCTCACTGGAACTTACCATTGCAGAACACCACACAAATATGCCCAGAACCTGTACCCCTCCATAACCTCCCTGTCTCACTGGAACTTACCATTGCAGAACACCACACAAATATGCCCTGAACCTGTACCCCTCCATAACCTCCCTGTCTCACTGGAACGTACCAATGCAGAACTCCACACAAATATGCCCTGAACCTGTACCCCTCCATAACCTCCCTGTCTCACTGGAACGCACCAATGCACAACTCCTCAAAAATATGCCCTGAACCTGTACCCCTCCATAACCTCCCTGTCTCACTGGAACGTACTAATGCAGAACTCCATACAAATATGCCCTGCAACTGTACCCCTCCATAACCTCCCTGTCTCACTGGAACGTACCACTGCAGAATTCCACACAAATATGCCCGGAAACTGTACCCTCCATAACCTCCCTGTCTCACTGGAACGTACCAATGCAGAACTACACACAAATATGCCCTGAACCTGTACCACTCCATAACCTTCTTGTCTCACTGGAACGTACCAATGCAGAACTCCACACAAATATGCCCTGAACCTGTACCCCTCCATAACCTCCCTGTCCCACAGGAACGTACCAATGCAGAACTCCTCAAAAATATGCCCTGAACCTGTACCCCTCCATAACCTCCCTGTCTCACTGGAACGTACGAATGCAGAACTCCATACAAATATGCCCTGCAACTGTACCCCTCCATAACCTCCCTGTGTCACTGGAACGTACCAATGCAGAACTGTACACAAATATACCCTGAACCTGTACCCTCCATAACCTCCCTGTCTCACTGGAAAGTACCAATGCAGAACTCCACACAAATATGCTCTGAACCTGTACCCCACCATTACCTCCCTGTCTCACTGGAACGTACCAATGCAGATCTCCACACAAATATGCCCTGAACCAGTATCCTCCATAACCTCCCTTTCTCACTGGAACATACCAATGCAGAACTCCACGCAAATATGCCCTGAACCTGTACCCCTACATAAATTCCCTGTCTCACTGGAACGAACAAATGCAGAACTCCACACAAATATGCCCTGAACCAGTACCCTCCATAACCTCCCTCTCTCACTGGAACGTAACAATGCAGAGCTCCACACAAATATGACCTGAACCGGTACCCCTCCATAACCTCCCTGTCTCACTGGAACGTACCAATGCAGAACACCACACAAATATACCCTGAACCTGTACCCCACCATAACCTCCCTGTCTCACTGGAACTTACCATTGTAGAACACCACACAAATATGCACTTAACCTGTACCCCTCCATAACCTCCCTGTCTCACTGGAACGTACCATTGCAGAACACCACACAATTATGCCCTGAACCTGTACCCCTCCATAACCTCCCTGCCTCACTGGAACGTACCAATGCAGAACACCACACAAATATGCCCTGAACCTGTAGCCGTCCATAACCTCCCTGTCTCAGTGGTACGTCACACTGCAGAACTCCACACAAATATGCCATGAACCTGTACCCTCCATAACCTCCCTGTCTCAATGGAAAGTACCAATGCAGAACTCCACACAAATATGCCCTGAACCTGTACCCCTCAATAACTTCCCTGTCTCACTAGAAAGTACCAATGCAGAACTCCACACAAATATGCCATGAACCTGTACCCTCCATAACCTCCCTGTCTCACTGGAAAGTACCAATGCAGAACTCCACACAAGTCTGCCCTGAACCTGTACCCCTCCATAACTTCCCTGTCTCACAGGAACATACCAATGCAGAACTACACACAAATATGCCCTGAACCTGTACCCCTCCATAACCTCCCTGTCTCACTGGAACGTACCATTGCAGAACACCACACAAATATGCCCAGAACCTGTACCCCTCCATATCCTCCCTGTCTCACTGGAACGTCCCAACGCAGAACTCCACACAAATATGCCCTGAACCTGTACCCTCCATAACCTCCCTGTCTCACTGGAACGTACCATTGCAGAACACCACACAAATATGCCCTGTTCCTGTACCCCTCCATAAACTCCCTGTCTCACTGGAACTTATCATTGCAGAACACCACACAAATATGCCCTGAACCTGTACCCCTCCATAACCTCCCTGTCCCACTGGAACGTACCAATGCAGAACTCCACACAAATATGCCCTGAACCTGTACCCCTCCATAACCTCCCTGTCTCACTGGAACGCACCAATGCCGAACTCCACTCAAATATGCCCTGAACCTATACCGTGCATAACCACCCTGTCTCACTGGAACGTACCAATGCAGAAGTCCAACAAATATGCCCTGAACCTGTACCCCTACATAAATCCCCTGTCTCACTGGAACGAACAAATGCAGAACTCCACACAAATATGCCCTGAACCAGTACCCTACATAACCTCCCTCTCTCACTGGAACGTACCAATGCAGAACTCCACACAAATACGACCTGAACCGGTACCCCTCCATAACCTCCCTGTCTCACTGGAACGTACCAATGCAGAACACGACACAAATATACCCTGAACCTGTACCCCACCATAACCTTCCTGTCTCACTGGAACTTACCATTGCAGAACACCACACAAATATGCCCAGAACCTGTACCCCTCCATAACCTCCCTGTCTCACTGGAACTTACCATTGCAGAACACCACACAAATATGCCCTGAACCTGTACCCCTCCATAACCTCCCTGTCTCACTGGAACGTACCAATGCAGAACTCCACACAAATATGCCCTGAACCTGTACCCCTCCATAACCTCCCTGTCTCACTGGAACGCACCAATGCACAACTCCTCAAAAATATGCCCTGAACCTGTACCCCTCCATAACCTCCCTGTCTCACTGGAACGTACTAATGCAGAACTCCATACAAATATGCCCTGCAACTGTACCCCTCCATAACCTCCCTGTCTCACTGGAACGTACCACTGCAGAATTCCACACAAATATGCCCGGAAACTGTACCCTCCATAACCTCCCTGTCTCACTGGAACGTACCAATGCAGAACTACACACAAATATGCCCTGAACCTGTACCACTCCATAACCTTCTTGTCTCACTGGAACGTACCAATGCAGAACTCCACACAAATATGCCCTGAACCTGTACCCCTCCATAACCTCCCTGTCCCACAGGAACGTACCAATGCAGAACTCCTCAAAAATATGCCCTGAACCTGTACCCCTCCATAACCTCCCTGTCTCACTGGAACGTACGAATGCAGAACTCCATACAAATATGCCCTGCAACTGTACCCCTCCATAACCTCCCTGTGTCACTGGAACGTACCAATGCAGAACTGTACACAAATATACCCTGAACCTGTACCCTCCATAACCTCCCTGTCTCACTGGAAAGTACCAATGCAGAACTCCACACAAATATGCTCTGAACCTGTACCCCACCATTACCTCCCTGTCTCACTGGAACGTACCAATGCAGATCTCCACACAAATATGCCCTGAACCAGTATCCTCCATAACCTCCCTTTCTCACTGGAACATACCAATGCAGAACTCCACGCAAATATGCCCTGAACCTGTACCCCTACATAAATTCCCTGTCTCACTGGAACGAACAAATGCAGAACTCCACACAAATATGCCCTGAACCAGTACCCTCCATAACCTCCCTCTCTCACTGGAACGTAACAATGCAGAGCTCCACACAAATATGACCTGAACCGGTACCCCTCCATAACCTCCCTGTCTCACTGGAACGTACCAATGCAGAACACCACACAAATATACCCTGAACCTGTACCCCACCATAACCTCCCTGTCTCACTTGAACTTACCATTGTAGAACACCACACAAATATGCACTTAACCTGTACCCCTCCATAACCTCCCTGTCTCACTGGAACGTACCATTGCAGAACACCACACAATTATGCCCTGAACCTGTACCCCTCCATAACCTCCCTGCCTCACTGGAACGTACCAATGCAGAACACCACACAAATATGCCCTGAACCTGTAGCCGTCCATAACCTCCCTGTCTCAGTGGTACGTCACACTGCAGAACTCCACACAAATATGCCATGAACCTGTACCCTCCATAACCTCCCTGTCTCAATGGAAAGTACCAATGCAGAACTCCACACAAATATGCCCTGAACCTGTACCCCTCAATAACTTCCCTGTCTCACTAGAAAGTACCAATGCAGAACTCCACACAAATATGCCATGAACCTGTACCCTCCATAACCTCCCTGTCTCACTGGAAAGTACCAATGCAGAACTCCACACAAGTCTGCCCTGAACCTGTACCCGTCCATAACCTCCCTGTCTCACTGGAACGTACCACTGCAGAACTCCACACAAATATGCCCGGAAACTGTACCCTCCATAACCTCCCTGTCCACTGGAACGTACCAATGCAGAACTACACACAAATATGCCCTGAACCTGTACCACTCCATAACCTCCTTGTCTCACTGGAACGTACCAATGCAGAACTCCACACAAATATGCCCTGAACCTGTACCCCTCCATTACCTCCCTGTCCCACTGGAACGTACCAATGCAGAACTCCTCAAAAATATGCCCTGAACCTGTACCCCTCCATAACCTCCCTGTCTCACTGGAACGTACTAATGCAGAACTCCATACAAATATGCCCTGCAACTGTACCCCTCCATAACCTCCCTGTGTCACTGGAACGTACCAATGCAGAAGTCCAACAAATATGCCCTGAACCTGTACCCCTACATAAATCCCCTGTCTCACTGGAACGAACAAATGCAGAACTCCACACAAATATGCCCTGAACCAGTACCCTACATAACCTCCCTCTCTCACTGGAACGTACCAATGCAGAACTCCACACAAATACGACCTGAACCGGTACCCCTCCATAACCTCCCTGTCTCACTGGAACGTACCAATGCAGAACACGACACAAATATACCCTGAACCTGTACCCCACCATAACCTTCCTGTCTCACTGGAACTTACCATTGCAGAACACCACACAAATATGCCCAGAACCTGTACCCCTCCATAACCTCCCTGTCTCACTGGAACTTACCATTGCAGAACACCACACAAATATGCCCTGAACCTGTACCCCTCCATAACCTCCCTGTCTCACTGGAACGTACCAATGCAGAACTCCACACAAATATGCCCTGAACCTGTACCCCTCCATAACCTCCCTGTCTCACTGGAACGCACCAATGCAGAACTCCTCAAAAATATGCCCTGAACCTGTACCCCTCCATAACCTCCCTGTCTCACTGGAACGTACTAATGCAGAACTCCATACAAATATGCCCTGCAACTGTACCCCTCCATAACCTCCCTGTCTCACTGGAACGTACCACTGCAGAATTCCACACAAATATGCCCGGAAACTGTACCCTCCATAACCTCCCTGTCTCACTGGAACGTACCAATGCAGAACTACACACAAATATGCCCTGAACCTGTACCACTCCATAACCTTCTTGTCTCACTGGAACGTACCAATGCAGAACTCCACACAAATATGCCCTGAACCTGTACCACTCCATAACCTCCCTGTCCCACAGGAACGTACCAATGCAGAACTCCTCAAAAATATGCCCTGAACCTGTACCCCTCCATAACCTCCCTGTCTCACTGGAACGTACGAATGCAGAACTCCATACAAATATGCCCTGCAACTGTACCCCTCCATAACCTCCCTGTGTCACTGGAACGTACCAATGCAGAACTGTACACAAATATACCCTGAACCTGTACCCTCCATAACCTCCCTGTCTCACTGGAAAGTACCAATGCAGAACTCCACACAAATATGCTCTGAACCTGTACCCCACCATTACCTCCCTGTCTCACTGGAACGTACCAATGCAGATCTCCACACAAATATGCCCTGAACCAGTATCCTCCATAACCTCCCTTTCTCACTGGAACATACCAATGCAGAACTCCACGCAAATATGCCCTGAACCTGTACCCCTACATAAATTCCCTGTCTCACTGGAACGAACAAATGCAGAACTCCACACAAATATGCCCTGAACCAGTACCCTCCATAACCTCCCTCTCTCACTGGAACGTAACAATGCAGAGCTCCACACAAATATGCCCTGAACCTGTACCCCTCCATTACCTCCCTGTCCCACTGGAACGTACCAATGCAGAACTCCTCAAAAATATGCCCTGAACCTGTACCCCTCCATAACCTCCCTGTCTCACTGGAACGTACTAATGCAGAACTCCATACAAATATGCCCTGCAACTGTACCCCTCCATAACCTCCCTGTGTCACTGGAAAGTACCAATGCAGAACTCCACACAAATATGCCATGAACCTGTACCCTCCATAACCTCCCTGTCTCACTGGAAAGTACCAATGCAGAACTCCACACAAGTCTGCCCTGAACCTGTACCCGTCCATAACCTCCCTGTCTCACTGGAACGTACCACTGCAGAACTCCACACAAATATGCCCGGAAACTGTACCCTCCATAACCTCCCTGTCCACTGGAACGTACCAATGCAGAACTACACACAAATATGCCATGAACCTGTACCCTCCATAACCTCCCTGTCTCAATGGAAAGTACCAATGCAGAACTCCACACAAATATGCCCTGAACCTGTACCCCTCAATAACTTCCCTGTCTCACTAGAAAGTACCAATGCAGAACTCCACACAAATATGCCATGAACCTGTACCCTCCATAACCTCCCTGTCTCACTGGAAAGTACCAATGCAGAACTCCACACAAGTCTGCCCTGAACCTGTACCCGTCCATAACCTCCCTGTCTCACTGGAACGTACCACTGCAGAACTCCACACAAATATGCCCGGAAACTGTACCCTCCATAACCTCCCTGTCCACTGGAACGTACCAATGCAGAACTACACACAAATATGCCCTGAACCTGTACCACTCCATAACCTCCTTGTCTCACTGGAACGTACCAATGCAGAACTCCACACAAATATGCCCTGAACCTGTACCCCTCCATTACCTCCCTGTCCCACTGGAACGTACCAATGCAGAACTCCTCAAAAATATGCCCTGAACCTGTACCCCTCCATAACCTCCCTGTGTCACTGGAACGTACCAATGCAGAAGTCCAACAAATATGCCCTGAACCTGTACCCCTACATAAATCCCCTGTCTCACTGGAACGAACAAATGCAGAACTCCACACAAATATGCCCTGAACCAGTACCCTACATAACCTCCCTCTCTCACTGGAACGTACCAATGCAGAACTCCACACAAATACGACCTGAACCGGTACCCCTCCATAACCTCCCTGTCTCACTGGAACGTACCAATGCAGAACACGACACAAATATACCCTGAACCTGTACCCCACCATAACCTTCCTGTCTCACTGGAACTTACCATTGCAGAACACCACACAAATATGCCCAGAACCTGTACCCCTCCATAACCTCCCTGTCTCACTGGAACTTACCATTGCAGAACACCACACAAATATGCCCTGAACCTGTACCCCTCCATAACCTCCCTGTCTCACTGGAACGTACCAATGCAGAACTCCACACAAATATGCCCTGAACCTGTACCCCTCCATAACCTCCCTGTCTCACTGGAACGCACCAATGCACAACTCCTCAAAAATATGCCCTGAACCTGTACCCCTCCATAACCTCCCTGTCTCACTGGAACGTACTAATGCAGAACTCCATACAAATATGCCCTGCAACTGTACCCCTCCATAACCTCCCTGTCTCACTGGAACGTACCACTGCAGAATTCCACACAAATATGCCCGGAAACTGTACCCTCCATAACCTCCCTGTCTCACTGGAACGTACCAATGCAGAACTACACACAAATATGCCCTGAACCTGTACCACTCCATAACCTTCTTGTCTCACTGGAACGTACCAATGCAGAACTCCACACAAATATGCCCTGAACCTGTACCCCTCCATAACCTCCCTGTCCCACAGGAACGTACCAATGCAGAACTCCTCAAAAATATGCCCTGAACCTGTACCCCTCCATAACCTCCCTGTCTCACTGGAACGTACGAATGCAGAACTCCATACAAATATGCCCTGCAACTGTACCCCTCCATAACCTCCCTGTGTCACTGGAACGTACCAATGCAGAACTGTACACAAATATACCCTGAACCTGTACCCTCCATAACCTCCCTGTCTCACTGGAAAGTACCAATGCAGAACTCCACACAAATATGCTCTGAACCTGTACCCCACCATTACCTCCCTGTCTCACTGGAACGTACCAATGCAGATCTCCACACAAATATGCCCTGAACCAGTATCCTCCATAACCTCCCTTTCTCACTGGAACATACCAATGCAGAACTCCACGCAAATATGCCCTGAACCTGTACCCCTACATAAATTCCCTGTCTCACTGGAACGAACAAATGCAGAACTCCACACAAATATGCCCTGAACCAGTACCCTCCATAACCTCCCTCTCTCACTGGAACGTAACAATGCAGAGCTCCACACAAATATGCCCTGAACCTGTACCCCTCCATTACCTCCCTGTCCCACTGGAACGTACCAATGCAGAACTCCTCAAAAATATGCCCTGAACCTGTACCCCTCCATAACCTCCCTGTCTCACTGGAACGTACTAATGCAGAACTCCATACAAATATGCCCTGCAACTGTACCCCTCCATAACCTCCCTGTGTCACTGGAAAGTACCAATGCAGAACTCCACACAAATATGCCATGAACCTGTACCCTCCATAACCTCCCTGTCTCACTGGAAAGTACCAATGCAGAACTCCACACAAGTCTGCCCTGAACCTGTACCCGTCCATAACCTCCCTGTCTCACTGGAACGTACCACTGCAGAACTCCACACAAATATGCCCGTAAACTGTACCCTCCATAACCTCCCTGTCCACTGGAACGTACCAATGCAGAACTACACACAAATATGCCATGAACCTGTACCCTCCATAACCTCCCTGTCTCAATGGAAAGTACCAATGCAGAACTCCACACAAATATGCCCTGAACCTGTACCCCTCAATAACTTCCCTGTCTCACTAGAAAGTACCAATGCAGAACTCCACACAAATATGCCATGAACCTGTACCCTCCAAAACCTCCCTGTCTCACTGGAAAGTACCAATGCAGAACTCCACACAAGTCTGCCCTGAACCTGTACCCGTCCATAACCTCCCTGTCTCACTGGAACGTACCACTGCAGAACTCCACACAAATATGCCCGGAAACTGTACCCTCCATAACCTCCCTGTCCACTGGAACGTACCAATGCAGAACTACACACAAATATGCCCTGAACCTGTACCACTCCATAACCTCCTTGTCTCACTGGAACGTACCAATGCAGAACTCCACACAAATATGCCCTGAACCTGTACCCCTCCATTACCTCCCTGTCCCACTGGAACGTACCAATGCAGAACTCCTCAAAAATATGCCCTGAACCTGTACCCCTCCATAACCTCCCTGTCTCACTGGAACGTACTAATGCAGAACTCCATACAAATATGCCCTGCAACTGTACCCCTCCATAACCTCCCTGTGTCACTGGAACGTACCAATGCAGAAGTCCAACAAATATGCCCTGAACCTGTACCCCTACATAAATCCCCTGTCTCACTGGAACGAACAAATGCAGAACTCCACACAAATATGCCCTGAACCAGTACCCTACATAACCTCCCTCTCTCACTGGAACGTACCAATGCAGAACTCCACACAAATACGACCTGAACCGGTACCCCTCCATAACCTCCCTGTCTCACTGGAACGTACCAATGCAGAACACGACACAAATATACCCTGAACCTGTACCCCACCATAACCTTCCTGTCTCACTGGAACTTACCATTGCAGAACACCACACAAATATGCCCAGAACCTGTACCCCTCCATAACCTCCCTGTCTCACTGGAACTTACCATTGCAGAACACCACACAAATATGCCCTGAACCTGTACCCCTCCATAACCTCCCTGTCTCACTGGAACGTACCAATGCAGAACTCCACACAAATATGCCCTGAACCTGTACCCCTCCATAGCCTCCCTGTCTCACTGGAACGCACCAATGCAGAACTCCTCAAAAATATGCCCTGAACCTGTACCCCTCCATAACCTCCCTGTCTCACTGGAACGTACTAATGCAGAACTCCATACAAATATGCCCTGCAACTGTACCCCTCCATAACCTCCCTGTCTCACTGGAACGTACCACTGCAGAATTCCACACAAATATGCCCGGAAACTGTACCCTCCATAACCTCCCTGTCTCACTGGAACGTACCAATGCAGAACTACACACAAATATGCCCTGAACCTGTACCACTCCATAACCTTCTTGTCTCACTGGAACGTACCAATGCAGAACTCCACACAAATATGCCCTGAACCTGTACCCCTCCATAACCTCCCTGTCCCACAGGAACGTACCAATGCAGAACTCCTCAAAAATATGCCCTGAACCTGTACCCCTCCATAACCTCCCTGTCTCACTGGAACGTACGAATGCAGAACTCCATACAAATATGCCCTGCAACTGTACCCCTCCATAACCTCCCTGTGTCACTGGAACGTACCAATGCAGAACTGTACACAAATATACCCTGAACCTGTACCCTCCATAACCTCCCTGTCTCACTGGAAAGTACCAATGCAGAACTCCACACAAATATGCTCTGAACCTGTACCCCACCATTACCTCCCTGTCTCACTGGAACGTACCAATGCAGATCTCCACACAAATATGCACTGAACCAGTATCCTCCATAACCTCCCTTTCTCACTGGAACATACCAATGCAGAACTCCACGCAAATATGCCCTGAACCTGTACCCCTACATAAATTCCCTGTCTCACTGGAACGAACAAATGCAGAACTCCACACAAATATGCCCTGAACCAGTACCCTCCATAACCTCCCTCTCTCACTGGAACGTAACAATGCAGAGCTCCACACAAATATGACCTGAACCGGTACCCCTCCATAACCTCCCTGTCTCACTGGAACGTACCAATGCAGAACACCACACAAATATACCCTGAACCTGTACCCCACCATAACCTCCCTGTCTCACTGGAACTTACCATTGTAGAACACCACACAAATATGCACTTAACCTGTACCCCTCCATAACCTCCCTGTCTCACTGGAACGTACCATTGCAGAACACCACACAATTATGCCCTGAACCTGTACCCCTCCATAACCTCCCTGCCTCACTGGAACGTACCAATGCAGAACACCACACAAATATGCCCTGAACCTGTAGCCGTCCATAACCTCCCTGTCTCAGTGGTACGTCACACTGCAGAACTCCACACAAATATGCCATGAACCTGTACCCTCCATAACCTCCCTGTCTCAATGGAAAGTACCAATGCAGAACTCCACACAAATATGCCCTGAACCTGTACCCCTCAATAACTTCCCTGTCTCACTAGAAAGTACCAATGCAGAACTCCACACAAATATGCCATGAACCTGTACCCTCCATAACCTCCCTGTCTCACTGGAAAGTACCAATGCAGAACTCCACACAAGTCTGCCCTGAACCTGTACCCGTCCATAACCTCCCTGTCTCACTGGAACGTACCACTGCAGAACTCCACACAAATATGCCCGGAAACTGTACCCTCCATAACCTCCCTGTCCACTGGAACGTACCAATGCAGAACTACACACAAATATGCCCTGAACCTGTACCACTCCATAACCTCCTTGTCTCACTGGAACGTACCAATGCAGAACTCCACACAAATATGCCCTGAACCTGTACCCCTCCATTACCTCCCTGTCCCACTGGAACGTACCAATGCAGAACTCCTCAAAAATATGCCCTGAACCTGTACCCCTCCATAACCTCCCTGTCTCACTGGAACGTACTAATGCAGAACTCCATACAAATATGCCCTGCAACTGTACCCCTCCATAACCTCCCTGTGTCACTGGAACGTACCAATGCAGAACTCCTCACAAATATGCCCTGTTCCTGTACCCCTCCATAACCTCCCTGTCTCACTGGAACGTACCAATGCAGAACTGCACACAAATATACCCTGAACCTGTACCCTCCATAACCTCCCTGTCTCACTGGAAAGTACCAATGCAGAACTCCACACAAATATGCTCTGAACCTGTATCCCACCATTACCTCCCTGTCTCACTGGAACGTACCAATGCAGATCTCCACACAAATATGCCCTGAACCAGTATCCTCCATAACCTCCCTGTCTCACTGGAACGTACCAATGCAGAACTCCACGCAAATCTGCCCTGAACCTGTACCCCTACATAAATTCCCTGTCTCACTGGAACGAACAAATGCAGATCTCCACACAAATATGCCCTGAACCAGTATCCTCCATAACCTCCCTGTCTCACTGGAACGTACCAATGCAGAACCCCACGCAAATCTGCCCTGAACCTGTACCCCTACATAAATTCCCTGTCTCACTGGAACGAACAAATGCAGAACACCACACAAATATGCCCTGAACCTGTACCCCACCATAACCTCCCTGTCTCCCTGGAACTTACCATTGCAGAACACCACACAAATATGCCCTTAACCTGTACCCCTCCATAACATCCCTGTCTCACTGGAACGTCCCAACGCAGAACTCCACACAAATATGCCCTGAGCCTGTACCCTCCATAACCTCCCTGTCTCACTGGAAAGTACCATTGCAGAACACCACACAAATATGCCCTGAACCTGTACCCCTCCATAACCTCCCTGTCTCACTGGAAGTACCATTGCAGAACACCACACAAATTTGTCCTGAACCTGTACCCCTCCATAACTTTCCTGTCTCACAGGAACATACCAATGCAGAACTACACACAAATATGCCCTGAACCTGTACCCCTCCATAACCTCCCTGTCTCACTGGAACGTACCATTGCAGAACACCACACAAATATGCCCAGAACCTGTACCCCTCCATATCCTCCCTGTCTCACTGGAACGTCCCAACGCAGAACTCCACACAAATATGCCCTGAACCTGTACCCTCCATAACCTCCCTGTCTCACTGGAACGTACCATTGCAGAACACCACACAAATATGCCCTGTTCCTGTACCCCTCCATAAACTCCCTGTCTCACTGGAACGTACCATTGCAGAACACCACACAAATATGCCCTGAACCTGTACCCCTCCATAACCTCCCTGTCCCACTGGAACGTACCAATGCAGAACTCCACACAAATATGCCCTGAACCTGTACCCCTCCATAACCTCCCTGTCTCACTGGAACGCACCAATGCCGAACTCCACTCAAATATGCCCTGAACCTATACCGTGCATAACCACCCTGTCTCACTGGAACGTACCAATGCAGAAGTCCAACAAATATGCCCTGAACCTGTACCCCTACATAAATCCCCTGTCTCACTGGAACGAACAAATGCAGAACTCCACACAAATATGCCCTGAACCAGTACCCTACATAACCTCCCTCTCTCACTGGAACGTACCAATGCAGAACTCCACACAAATACGACCTGAACCGGTACCCCTCCATAACCTCCCTGCCTCACTGGAACGTACCAATGCAGAACACGACACAAATATACCCTGAACCTGTACCCCACCATAACCTTCCTGTCTCACTGGAACTTACCATTGCAGAACACCACACAAATATGCCCAGAACCTGTACCCCTCCATAACCTCCCTGTCTCACTGGAACTTACCATTGCAGAACACCACACAAATATGCCCTGAACCTGTACCCCTCCATAACCTCCCTGTCTCACTGGAACGTACCAATGCAGAACTCCACACAAATATGCCCTGAACCTGTACCCCTCCATAACCTCCCTGTCTCACTGGAACGCACCAATGCAGAACTCCTCAAAAATATGCCCTGAACCTGTACCCCTCCATAACCTCCCTGTCTCACTGGAACGTACTAATGCAGAACTCCATACAAATATGCCCTGCAACTGTACCCCTCCATAACCTCCCTGTGTCACTGGAACGTACCAATGCAGAACTCCTCACAAATATGCCCTGTTCCTGTACCCCTCCATAACCTCCCTGTCTCTCTGGAACGTACCAATGCAGAACTGTACACAAATATACCCTGAACCTGTACCCTCCATAACCTCCCTGTCTCACTGGAAGTACCATTGCAGAACACCACACAAATTTGTCCTGAACCTGTATCCCTCCATAACCTCCCTGTCTCACTGGAACATACCAATGCAGAACTACACACAAATATGCCCTGAACCTGTACCCCTCCATAACCTCCCTGTCTCACTGGAAAGTACCAATGCAGAACTCCACACAAATATGCTCTGAACCTGTACCCCACCATTACCTCCCTGTCTCACTGGAACGTACCAATGCAGATCTCCACACAAATATGCCCTGAACCAGTATCCTCCATAACCTCCCTGTCTCACTGGAACGTACCAATGCAGAACTCCACACAAATATGCCCTGAACCTGTACCCCTCCATAACCTCCCTGTCTCACTGGAACGCACCAATGCCGAACTCCACTCAAATATGCCCTGAACCTATACCGTGCATAACCTCCCTGTCTCACTGGAACGTACCAATGCAGAAGTCCACACAAATATACCCTGAAACTGTACCCCTACATAAATTCCCTGTCTCACTGGAACGAACAAATGCAGAACTCAACACAAATATGCCCTGAACCTGTACCCCTCCATAACTTCCCTGTCTCACTAGAAAGTACCAATGCAGAACTCCACACAAATATGCCCTGAACCTGTACCCCTCCATAACCTCCCTGTCTCACTGGAAAGTACCAATGCAGAACTCCACACAAGTCTGCCCTGAACCTGTACCCGTCCATAACCTCCCTGTCTCACTGGAACGTACCACTGCAGAACTCCACACAAATATGCCCGGAAACTGTACCCTCCATAACCTCCCTGTCTCACTGGAACGTACCAATGCAGAACTCCACACAAATATGCCCTGAACCTGTACCACTCCATAACCTCCTTGTCTCACTGGAACGTACCAATGCAGAACTCCACACAAATATGCCCTGAACCTGTACCCCTCCATTACCTCCCTGTCCCACTGGAACGTACCAATGCAGAACTCCACACAAATATGCCCTGAACCTGTACCCCTCCATTACCTCCCTGTCCCACTGGAACGTACCAATGCAGAACTCCTCAAAAATATGCCCTGAACCTGTACCCCTCCATAACCTCCCTGTCTCACTGGAACGTACTAATGCAGAACTCCATACAAATATGCCCTGCAACTGTACCCCTCCATAACCTCCCTGTGTCACTGGAACGTACCAATGCAGAACTCCTCACAAATATGCCCTGTTCCTGTACCCCTCCATAACCTCCCTGTCTCACTGGAACGTACCAATGCAGAACTGCACACAAATATACCCTGAACCTGTACCCTCCATAACCTCCCTGTCTCACTGGAAAGTACCAATGCAGAACTCCACACAAATATGCTCTGAACCTGTACCCCACCATTACCTCCCTGTCTCACTGGAACGTACCAATGCAGATCTCCACACAAATATTCCCTGAACCAGTATCCTCCATAACCTCCCTGTCTCACTGGAACGTACCAATGCAGAACTCCACGCAAATCTGCCCTGAACCTGTACCCCTACATAAATTCCCTGTCTCACTGGAACGAGCAAATGCAGAACTCCACACAAATATGCCCTGAACCAGTACCCTCCATAACCTCCCTCTCTCACTGGAACGTACCAATGCAGAGCTCCACACAAATATGACCTGAACCGGTACCCCTCCATAACCTCACTGTCTCACTGGAACGTACCAATGCAGAACACCACACAAATATGCCCTGAACCTGTACCCCACCATAACCTCCCTGTCTCACTGGAACGCACCAATGCCGAACTCCACTCAAATATGCCCTGAACCTATACCGTGCATAACCTCCCTGTCTCACTGGAACGTACCAATGCAGAAGTCCACACAAATATACCCTGAACCTGTACCCCTACATAAATTCCCTGTCTCACTGGAACGAACAAATGCAGAACTCAACACAAATATGCCCTGAACCTGTACCCCTCCATAACTTCCCTGTCTCACTAGAAAGTACCAATGCAGAACTCCACACAAATATGTCATGAACCTGTACCGTCCATAACCTCCCTGTCTCACTGGAAAGTACCAATGCAGAACTCCACACAAGTCTGCCCTGAACCTGTACCCGTCCATAACCTCCCTGTCTCACTGGAACGTACCACTGCAGAACTCCACACAAATATGCCCGGAAACTGTACCCTCCATAACCTCCCTGTCTCACTGGAACGTACCAATGCAGAACTCCACACAAATATGCCCTGAACCTGTACCACTCCATAACCTCCTTGTCTCACTGGAACGTACCAATGCAGAACTCCACACAAATATGCCCTGAACCTGTACCCCTCCATTACCTCCCTGTCCCACTGGAACGTACCAATGCAGAACTCCACACAAATATGCCCTGAACCTGTACCCCTCCATTACCTCCCTGTCCCACTGGAACGTACCAATGCAGAACTCCTCAAAAATATGCCCTGAACCTGTACCCCTCCATAACCTCCCTGTCTCACTGGAACGTACTAATGCAGAACTCCATACAAATATGCCCTGCAACTGTACCCCTCCATAACCTCCCTGTGTCACTGGAACGTACCAATGCAGAACTCCTCACAAATATGCCCTGTTCCTGTACCCCTCCATAACCTCCCTGTCTCACTGGAACGTACCAATGCAGAACTGCACACAAATATACCCTGAACCTGTACCCTCCATAACCTCCCTGTCTCACTGGAAAGTACCAATGCAGAACTCCACACAAATATGCTCTGAACCTGTACCCCACCATTACCTCCCTGTCTCACTGGAACGTACCAATGCAGATCTCTACACAAATATGCCCTGAACCAGTATCCTCCATAACCTCCCTGTCTCACTGGAACGTACCAATGCAGAACTCCACGCAAATCTGCCCTGAACCTGTACCCCTACATAAATTCCCTGTCTCACTGGAACGAACAAATGCAGAACTCCACACAAATATGCCCTGAACCAGTACCCTCCATAACCTCCCTCTCTCACTGGAACGTACCAATGCAGAGCTCCACACAAATATGACCTGAACCGGTACCCCTCCATAACCTCACTGTCTCACTGGAACGTACCAATGCAGAACACCACACAAATATGCCCTGAACCTGTACCCCACCATAACCTCCCTGTCTCCCTGGAACTTACCATTGCAGAACACCACACAAATATGCCCTTAACCTGTACCCCTCCATAACATCCCTGTCTCACTGGAACGTCCCAACGCAGAACTCCACACAAATATGCCCTGAGCCTGTACCCTCCATAACCTCCCTGTCTCACTGGAAAGTACCATTGCAGAACACCACACAAACATGCCCTGAACCTGTAGCCGTCCATAACCTCCCTCTCTCACTGGAACGTAACAATGCAGAGCTCCACACAAATATGACCTGAACCGGTACCCCTCCATAAACTCCCTGTCTCACTGGAACGTACCAATGCAGAACACCACACAAATATACCCTGAACCTGTACCCCACCATAACCTCCCTGTCTCACTGGAACTTACCATTGTAGAACACCACACAAATATGCACTTAACCTGTACCCCTCCATAACCTCCCTGTCTCACTGGAACGTACCATTGCAGAACACCACACAATTATGCCCTGAACCTGTACCCCTCCATAACCTCCCTGCCTCACTGGAACGTACCAATGCAGAACACCACACAAATATGCCCTGAACCTGTAGCCGTCCATAACCTCCCTGTCTCAGTGGTACGTCACACTGCAGAACTCCACACAAATATGCCATGAACCTGTACCCTCCATAACCTCCCTGTCTCAATGGAAAGTACCAATGCAGAACTCCACACAAATATGCCCTGAACCTGTACCCCTCAATAACTTCCCTGTCTCACTAGAAAGTACCAATGCAGAACTCCACACAAATATGCCATGAACCTGTACCCTCCATAACCTCCCTGTCTCACTGGAAAGTACCAATGCAGAACTCCACACAAGTCTGCCCTGAACCTGTACCCGTCCATAACCTCCCTGTCTCACTGGAACGTACCACTGCAGAACTCCACACAAATATGCCCGGAAACTGTACCCTCCATAACCTCCCTGTCTCACTGGAACGTACCAATGCAGAACTACACACAAATATGCCCTGAACCTGTACCACTCCATAACCTCCTTGTCTCACTGGAACGTACCAATGCAGAACTCCACACAAATATGCCCTGAACCTGTACCTCTCCATTACCTCCCTGTCCCACTGGAACGTACCAATGCAGAACTCCTCAAAAATATGCCCTGAACCTGTACCCCTCCATAACCTCCCTGTCTCACTGGAACGTACTAATGCAGAACTCCATACAAATATGCCCTGCAACTGTACCCCTCCATAACCTCCCTGTGTCACTGGAACGTACCAATGCAGAACTCCTCACAAATATGCCCTGTTCCTGTACCCCTCCATAACCTCCCTGTCTCACTGGAACGTACCAATGCAGAACTGCACACAAATATACCCTGAACCTGTACCCTCCATAACCTCCCTGTCTCACTGGAAAGTACCAATGCAGAACTCCACACAAATATGCTCTGAACCTGTATCCCACCATTACCTCCCTGTCTCACTGGAACGTACCAATGCAGATCTCCACACAAATATGCCCTGAACCAGTATCCTCCATAACCTCCCTGTCTCACTGGAACGTACCAATGCAGAACTCCACGCAAATCTGCCCTGAACCTGTACCCCTACATAAATTCCCTGTCTCACTGGAACGAACAAATGCAGAACTCCACACAAATATGCCCTGAACCAGTACCCTCCATAACCTCCCTCTCTCACTGGAACGTACCAATGCAGAGCTCCACACAAATATGACCTGAACCGGTACCCCTCCATAACCTCACTGTCTCACTGGAACGTACCAATGCAGAACACCACACAAATATGCCCTGAACCTGTACCCCACCATAACCTCCCTGTCTCCCTGGAACTTACCATTGCAGAACACCACACAAATATGCCCTTAACCTGTACCCCTCCATAACATCCCTGTCTCACTGGAACGTCCCAACGCAGAACTCCACACAAATATGCCCTGAGCCTGTACCCTCCATAACCTCCCTGTCTCACTGGAAAGTACCATTGCAGAACACCACACAAATTTGTCCTGAACCTGTACCCCTCCATAACTTCCCTGTCTCACAGGAACATACCAATGCAGAACTACACACAAATATGCCCTGAACCTGTACCCCTCCATAACCTCCCTGTCTCACTGGAACGTACCATTGCAGAACACCACACAAATATGCCCAGAACCTGTACCCCTCCATATCCTCCCTGTCTCACTGGAACGTCCCAACGCAGAACTCCACACAAATATGCCCTGAACCTGTACCCTCCATAACCTCCCTGTCTCACTGGAACGTACCATTGCAGAACACCACACAAATATGCCCTGTTCCTGTACCCCTCCATAACCTCCCTGTCTCACTGGAACGTACCATTGCAGAACACCACACAAATATGCCCTGAACCTGTACCCCTCCATAACCTCCCTGTCCCACTGGAACGTACCAATGCAGAACTCCACACAAATATGCCCTGAACCTGTACCCCTCCATAACCTCCCTGTCTCACTGGAGCGCACCAATGCCGAACTCCACTCAAATATGCCCTGAACCTATACCGTGCATAACCTCCCTGTCTCACTGGAACGTACCAATGCAGAAGTCCAACAAATATGCCCTGAACCTGTACCCCTACATAAATCCCCTGTCTCACTGGAACGAACAAATGCAGAACTCCACACAAATATGCCCTGAACCAGTACCCTACATAACCTCCCTCTCTCACTGGAACGTACCAATGCAGAACTCCACACAAATACGACCTGAACCGGTACCCCTCCATAACCTCCCTGTCTCACTGGAACGTACCAATGCAGAACACGACACAAATATACCCTGAACCTGTACACCACCATAACCTCCCTGTCTCACTGGAACTTACCATTGCAGAACACCACACAAATATGCCCAGAACCTGTACCCCTCCATAACCTCCCTGTCTCACTGGAACTTACCATTGCAGAACACCACACAAATATGCCCTGAACCTGTACCCCTCCATAACCTCCCTGTCTCACTGGAACGTACCAATGCAGAACTCCACACAAATATGCCCTGAACCTGTACCCCTCCATAACCTCCCTGTCTCACTGGAACGCACCAATGCAGAACACCTCAAAAATATGCCCTGAACCTGTACCCCTCCATAACCTCCCTGTCTCACTGGAACGTACTAATGCAGAACTCCATACAAATATGCCCTGCAACTGTACCCCTCCATAACCTCCCTGTGTCACTGGAACGTACCAATGCAGAACTCCTCACAAATATGCCCTGTTCCTGTACCCCTCCATAACCTCCCTGTCTCACTGGAACGTACCAATGCAGAACTGTACACAAATATACCCTGAACCTGTACCCTCCATAACCTCCCTGTCTCACTGGAAAGTACCAATGCAGAACTCCACACAAATATGCTCTGAACCTGTACCCCACCATTACCTCCCTGTCTCACTGGAACGTACCAATGCAGATCTCCACACAAATATGCCCTGAACCGGTACCCCTCCATAACCTCACTGTCTCACTGGCACGTACCAATGCAGAACTCCACACAAATATGCCTCGAGCCTGTACCCTCCATAACCTCCCTGTCTCACTGGAAAGTACCATTACAGAACACCACACAAATATACCCTGAACCTGTACCGCTCCATAACCTCCCTGTCTCACTGGAAGTACCATTGCAGAACACCACACAAATTTGTCCTGAACCTGTATCCCTCCATAACCTCCCTGTCTCACTGGAACATACCAATGCAGAACTACACACAAATATGCCCTGAACCTGTACCCCTCCATAACCTCCCTGTCTCACTGGAAAGTACCAATGCAGAACTCCACACAAATATGCTCTGAACCTGTACCCCACCATTACCTCCCTGTCTCACTGGAACGTACCAATGCAGATCTCCACACAAATATGCCCTGAACCAGTATCCTCCATAACCTCCCTCTCTCACTGGAACGTACCAATGCAGAACTCCACACAAATACGACCTGAACCGGTACCCCTCCATAACCTCCCTGTCTCACTGGAACGTACCAATGCAGAACACGACACAAATATACCCTGAACCTGTACCCCACCATAACCTCCCTGTCTCACTGGAACTTACCATTGCAGAACACCACACAAATATGCCCAGAACCTGTACCCCTCCATAACCTCCCTGTCTCACTGGAACTTACCATTGCAGAACACCACACAAATATGCCCTGAACCTGTACCCCTCCATAACCTCCCTGTCTCACTGGAACGTACCAATGCAGAACTCCACACAAATATGCCCTGAACCTGTACCCCTCCATAACCTCCCTGTCTCACTGGAACGCACCAATGCAGAACTCCTCAAAAATATGCCCTGAACCTGTACCCCTCCATAACCTCCCTGTCTCACTGGAACGTACTAATGCAGAACTCCATACAAATATGACCTGCAACTGTACCCCTCCATAACCTCCCTGTGTCACTGGAACGTACCAATGCAGAACTCCTCACAAATATGCCCTGTTCCTGTACCCCTCCATAACCTCCCTGTCTCACTGGAACGTACCAATGCAGAACTGTACACAAATATGCCCTGAGCCTCTACCCTCCATAACCGCCCTGTCTCACTGGAAAGTACCATTGCAGAACACCACACAAATATGCCCTGAACCTGTACCCCTCCATAAACTCCCTGTCTCACTGGAACGTACCATTGCAGAACACTACACAAATATGCCCTGAACCTGTAACCGTCCATAACCTCCCTGTCTCAGTGGTACGTCACACTGCAGAACTCCACACAAATATGCCCTGAACCTGTACCCCTCCATAACTTCCCTGTCTCACTAGAAAGTACCAATGCAGAACTCCACACAAATATGCCATGAACCTGTACCCTCCATAACCTCCCTGTCTCACTGGAAAGTACCAATGCAAAACTCCACACAAGTCTGCCCTGAACCTGTACCCGTCCATAACCTCCCTGTCTCACTGGAACGTACCACTGCAGGATTCCACACAAATATGCCCGGAAACTGTACCCTCCATAACCTCCCTGTCTCACTGGAACGTACCAATGCAGAACAACACACAAATATGCCCTGAACCTGTACCACTCCATAACCTTCTTGTCTCACTGGAACGTACCAATGCAGAACTCCACACAAATATGCCCTGAACCTGTACCCCTCCATAACCTCCCTGTCCCACAGGAACGTACCAATGCAGAACTCCTCAAAAATATGCCCTGAACCTGTACCCCTCCATAACCTCCCTGTCTCACTGGAACGTACGAATGCAGAACTCCATACAAATATGCCCTGCAACTGTACCCCTCCATAACCTCCCTGTGTCACTGGAACGTACCAATGCAGAACTGTACACAAATATACCCTGAACCTGTACCCTCCATAACCTCCCTGTCTCACTGGAAAGTACCAATGCAGAACTCCACACAAATATGCTCTGAACCTGTACCCCACCATTACCTCCCTGTCTCACTGGAACGTACCAATGCAGATCTCCACACAAATATGCCCTGAACCAGTATCCTCCATAACCTCCCTTTCTCACTGGAACGTACCAATGCAGAACTCCACGCAAATATGCCCTGAACCTGTACCCCTACATAAATTCCCTGTCTCACTGGAACGAACAAATGCAGAACTCCACACAAATATGCCCTGAACCAGTACCCTCCATAACCTCCCTCTCTCACTGGAACGTAACAATGCAGAGCTCCACACAAATATGACCTGAACCGGTACCCCTCCATAAACTCCCTGTCTCACTGGAACGTACCAATGCAGAACACCACACAAATATACCCTGAACCTGTACCCCACCATAACCTCCCTGTCTCACTGGAACTTACCATTGTAGAACACCACACAAATATGCACTTAACCTGTACCCCTCCATAACCTCCCTGTCTCACTGGAACGTACCATTGCAGAACACCACACAATTATGCCCTGAACCTGTACCCCTCCATAACCTCCCTGCCTCACTGGAACGTACCAATGCAGAACACCACACAAATATGCCCTGAACCTGTAGCCGTCCATAACCTCCCTGTCTCAGTGGTACGTCACACTGCAGAACTCCACACAAATATGCCATGAACCTGTACCCTCCATAACCTCCCTGTCTCAATGGAAAGTACCAATGCAGAACTCCACACAAATATGCCCTGAACCTGTACCCCTCAATAACTTCCCTGTCTCACTAGAAAGTACCAATGCAGAACTCCACACAAATATGCCATGAACCTGTACCCTCCATAACCTCCCTGTCTCACTGGAAAGTACCAATGCAGAACTCCACACAAGTCTGCCCTGAACCTGTACCCGTCCATAACCTCCCTGTCTCACTGGAACGTACCACTGCAGAACTCCACACAAATATGCCCGGAAACTGTACCCTCCATAACCTCCCTGTCTCACTGGAACGTACCAATGCAGAACTACACACAAATATGCCCTGAACCTGTACCACTCCATAACCTCCTTGTCTCACTGGAACGTACCAATGCAGAACTCCACACAAATATGCCCTGAACCTGTACCTCTCCATTACCTCCCTGTCCCACTGGAACGTACCAATGCAGAACTCCTCAAAAATATGCCCTGAACCTGTACCCCTCCATAACCTCCCTGTCTCACTGGAACGTACTAATGCAGAACTCCATACAAATATGCCCTGCAACTGTACCCCTCCATAACCTCCCTGTGTCACTGGAACGTACCAATGCAGAACTCCTCACAAATATGCCCTGTTCCTGTACCCCTCCATAACCTCCCTGTCTCACTGGAACGTACCAATGCAGAACTGCACACAAATATACCCTGAACCTGTACCCTCCATAACCTCCCTGTCTCACTGGAAAGTACCAATGCAGAACTCCACACAAATATGCTCTGAACCTGTATCCCACCATTACCTCCCTGTCTCACTGGAACGTACCAATGCAGATCTCCACACAAATATGCCCTGAACCAGTATCCTCCATAACCTCCCTGTCTCACTGGAACGTACCAATGCAGAACTCCACGCAAATCTGCCCTGAACCTGTACCCCTACATAAATTCCCTGTCTCACTGGAACGAACAAATGCAGAACTCCACACAAATATGCCCTGAACCAGTACCCTCCATAACCTCCCTCTCTCACTGGAACGTACCAATGCAGAGCTCCACACAAATATGACCTGAACCGGTACCCCTCCATAACCTCACTGTCTCACTGGAACGTACCAATGCAGAACACCACACAAATATGCCCTGAACCTGTACCCCACCATAACCTCCCTGTCTCCCTGGAACTTACCATTGCAGAACACCACACAAATATGCCCTTAACCTGTACCCCTCCATAACATCCCTGTCTCACTGGAACGTCCCAACGCAGAACTCCACACAAATATGCCCTGAGCCTGTACCCTCCATAACCTCCCTGTCTCACTGGAAAGTACCATTGCAGAACACCACACAAATATGCCCTGAACCTGTACCCCTCCATAACCTCCCTGTCTCACTGGAAGTACCATTGCAGAACACCACACAAATTTGTCCTGAACCTGTACCCCTCCATAACTTCCCTGTCTCACAGGAACATACCAATGCAGAACTACACACAAATATGCCCTGAACCTGTACCCCTCCATAACCTCCCTGTCTCACTGGAACGTACCATTGCAGAACACCACACAAATATGCCCAGAACCTGTACCCCTCCATATCCTCCCTGTCTCACTGGAACGTCCCAACGCAGAACTCCACACAAATATGCCCTGAACCTGTACCCTCCATAACCTCCCTGTCTCACTGGAACGTACCATTGCAGAACACCACACAAATATGCCCTGTTCCTGTACCCCTCCATAACCTCCCTGTCTCACTGGAACGTACCATTGCAGAACACCACACAAATATGCCCTGAACCTGTACCCCTCCATAACCCCCCTGTCCCACTGGAACGTACCAATGCAGAACTCCACACAAATATGCCCTGAACCTGTACCCCTCCATAACCTCCCTGTCTCACTGGAGCGCACCAATGCCGAACTCCACTCAAATATGCCCTGAACCTATACCGTGCATAACCTCCCTGTCTCACTGGAACGTACCAATGCAGAAGTCCAACAAATATGCCCTGAACCTGTACCCCTACATAAATCCCCTGTCTCACTGGAACGAACAAATGCAGAACTCCACACAAATATGCCCTGAACCAGTACCCTACATAACCTCCCTCTCTCACTGGAACGTACCAATGCAGAACTCCACACAAATACGACCTGAACCGGTACCCCTCCATAACCTCCCTGTCTCACTGGAACGTACCAATGCAGAACACGACACAAATATACCCTGAACCTGTACACCACCATAACCTCCCTGTCTCACTGGAACTTACCATTGCAGAACACCACACAAATATGCCCAGAACCTGTACCCCTCCATAACCTCCCTGTCTCACTGGAACTTACCATTGCAGAACACCACACAAATATGCCCTGAACCTGTACCCCTCCATAACCTCCCTGTCTCACTGGAACGTACCAATGCAGAACTCCACACAAATATGCCCTGAACCTGTACCCCTCCATAACCTCCCTGTCTCACTGGAACGCACCAATGCAGAACTCCTCAAAAATATGCCCTGAACCTGTACCCCTCCATAACCTCCCTGTCTCACTGGAACGTACTAATGCAGAACTCCATACAAATATGCCCTGCAACTGTACCCCTCCATAACCTCCCTGTGTCACTGGAACGTACCAATGCAGAACTCCTCACAAATATGCCCTGTTCCTGTACCCCTCCATAACCTCCCTGTCTCACTGGAACGTACCAATGCAGAACTGTACACAAATATACCCTGAACCTGTACCCTCCATAACCTCCCTGTCTCACTGGAAAGTACCAATGCAGAACTCCACACAAATATGCTCTGAACCTGTACCCCACCATTACCTCCCTGTCTCACTGGAACGTACCAATGCAGATCTCCACACAAATATGCCCTGAACCGGTACCCCTCCATAACCTCACTGTCTCACTGGCACGTACCAATGCAGAACTCCACACAAATATGCCTCGAGCCTGTACCCTCCATAACCTCCCTGTCTCACTGGAAAGTACCATTACAGAACACCACACAAATATACCCTGAACCTGTACCGCTCCATAACCTCCCTGTCTCACTGGAAGTACCATTGCAGAACACCACACAAATTTGTCCTGAACCTGTATCCCTCCATAACCTCCCTGTCTCACTGGAACATACCAATGCAGAACTACACACAAATATGGCCTGAACCTGTACCCCTCCATAACCTCCCTGTCTTACTGGAAAGTACCAATGCAGAACTCCACACAAATATGCTCTGAACCTGTACCCCACCATTACCTCCCTGTCTCACTGGAACGTACCAATGCAGATCTCCACACAAATATGCCCTGAACCAGTATCCTCCATAACCTCCCTGTCTCACTGGAACGTACCAATGCAGAACTCCACACAAATATGCCCTGAACCTGTACCCCTCCATAACCTCCCTGTCTCACTGGAACGCACCAATGCCGAACTCCACTCAAATATGCCCTGAACCTATACCGTGCATAACCTCCCTGTCTCACTGGAACGTACCAATGCAGAAGTCCACACAAATATACCCTGAACCTGTACCCCTACATAAATTCCCTGTCTCACTGGAACGAACAAATGCAGAACTCAACACAAATATGCCCTGAACCTGTACCCCTCCATAACTTCCCTGTCTCACTAGAAAGTACCAATGCAGAACTCCACACAAATATGTCATGAACCTGTACCGTCCATAACCTCCCTGTCTCACTGGAAAGTACCAATGCAGAACTCCACACAAGTCTGCCCTGAACCTGTACCCGTCCATAACCTCCCTGTCTCACTGGAACGTACCACTGCAGAACTCCACACAAATATGCCCGGAAACTGTACCCTCCATAACCTCCCTGTCTCACTGGAACGTACCAATGCAGAACTCCACACAAATATGCCCTGAACCTGTACCACTCCATAACTTCCTTGTCTCACTGGAACGTACCAATGCAGAACTCCACACAAATATGCCCTGAACCTGTACCCCTCCATTACCTCCCTGTCCCACTGGAACGTACCAATGCAGAAATCCTCAAAAATATGCCCTGAACCTGTACCCCTCCATAACCTCCCTGTCTCACTGGAACGTACTAATGCAGAACTCCATACAAATATGCCCTGCAACTGTACCCCTCCATAACCTCGCTGTGTCACTGGAACGTACCAATGCAGAACTCCTCACAAATATGCCCTGTTCCTGTACCCCTCCATAACCTCCCTGTCTCACTGGAACGTACCAATGCAGAACTGTACACAAATATACCCTGAACCTGTACCCTCCATAACCTCCCTGTCTCACTGGAAAGTACCAATGCAGAACACCACACAAATATGCTCTGAACCTGTACCCCACCGTTACCTCCCTGTCTCACTGGAACGTACCAATGCAGATCTCCACACAAATATGCCCTGAACCAGTATCCTCCATAACCTCCCTGTCTCACAGGAACGTACCAATACAGAACTCCACGCAAATATGCCCTGAACCTGTACCCCTACATAAATTCACTGTCTCACTGGAACGAACAAATGCAGAACTCCACACAAATATGCCCTGAACCAGTACCCTCTATAACCTCCCTCTCTCACTGGAACGTACCAATGCAGAGCTCCACACAAATATGACCTGAACCGGTACCCCTCCATAACCTCACTGTCTCACTGGAACGTACCAATGCAGAACACCACACAAATATGCCCTGACCTGTACCCCACCATAACCTCCCTGTGTCACTGGAACTTACCATTGCAGAACACCACACAAATATGCCCTTAACCTGTACCCCTCCATAACATCCCTGTCTCACTGGAACGTCCCAACGCAGAACTCCACACAAATATGCCCTGAGCCTGTACCCTCCATAACCTCCCTGTCTCACTGGAAAGTACCATTGCAGAACACCACACAAATATGCCCTGAACCTGTACCCCTCCATAACCTCCCTGTCTCACTGGAAGTACCATTGCAGAACACCACACAAATTTGTCCTGAACCTGTACCCCTCCATAACTTCCCTGTCTCACAGGAACATACCAATGCAGAACTACACACAAATATGCCCTGAACCTGTACCCCTCCATAACCTCCCTGTCTCACTGGAACGTACCATTGCAGAACACCACACAAATATGCCCAGAACCTGTACCCCTCCATATCCTCCCTGTCTCACTGGAACGTCCCAACGCAGAACTCCACACAAATATGCCCTGAACCTGTACCCTCCATAACCTCCCTGTCTCACTGGAACGTACCATTGCAGAACACCACACAAATATGCCCTGTTCCTGTACCCCTCCATAACCTCCCTGTCTCACTGGAACGTACCATTGCAGAACACCACACAAATATGCCCTGAACCTGTACCCCTCCATAACCTCCCTGTCCCACTGGAACGTACCAATGCAGAACTCCACACAAATATGCCCTGAACCTGTACCCCTCCATAACCTCCCTGTCTCACTGGAGCGCACCAATGCCGAACTCCACTCAAATATGCCCTGAACCTATACCGTGCATAACCTCCCTGTCTCACTGGAACGTACCAATGCAGAAGTCCAACAAATATGCCCTGAACCTGTACCCCTACATAAATCCCCTGTCTCACTGGAACGAACAAATGCAGAACTCCACACAAATATGCCCTGAACCAGTACCCTACATAACCTCCCTCTCTCACTGGAACGTAGCAATGCAGAACTCCACACAAATACGACCTGAACCGGTACCCCTCCATAACCTCCCTGTCTCACTGGAACGTACCAATGCAGAACACGACACAAATATACCCTGAACCTGTACACCACCATAACCTCCCTGTCTCACTGGAACTTACCATTGCAGAACACCACACAAATATGCCCAGAACCTGTACCCCTCCATAACCTCCCTGTCTCACTGGAACTTACCATTGCAGAACACCACACAAATATGCCCTGAACCTGTACCCCTCCATAACCTCCCTGTCTCACTGGAACGTACCAATGCAGAACTCTACACAAATATGCCCTGAACCAGTACCCCTCCACAACCTCCCTGTCTCACTGGAACGCACCAATGCAGAACTCCTCAAAAATATGCCCTGAACCTGTACCCCTCCATAACCTCCCTGTCTCACTGGAACGTACTAATGCAGAACTCCATACAAATATGCCCTGCAACTGTACCCCTCCATAACCTCCCTGTGTCACTGGAACGTACCAATGCAGAACTCCTCACAAATATGCCCTGTTCCTGTACCCCTCCATAACCTCCCTGTCTCACTGGAACGTACCAATGCAGAACTGTACACAAATATACCCTGAACCTGTACCCTCCATAACCTCCCTGTCTCACTGGAAAGTACCAATGCAGAACTCCACACAAATATGCTCTGAACCTGTACCCCACCATTACCTCCCTGTCTCACTGGAACGTACCAATGCAGATCTCCACACAAATATGCCCTGAACCGGTACCCCTCCATAACCTCACTGTCTCACTGGCACGTACCAATGCAGAACTCCACACAAATATGCCTCGAGCCTGTACCCTCCATAACCTCCCTGTCTCACTGGAAAGTACCATTACAGAACACCACACAAATATACCCTGAACCTGTACCGCTCCATAACCTCCCTGTCTCACTGGAAGTACCATTGCAGAACACCACACAAATTTGTCCTGAACCTGTATCCCTCCATAACCTCCCTGTCTCACTGGAACATACCAATGCAGAACTACACACAAATATGCCCTGAACCTGTACCCCTCCATAACCTCCCTGTCTCACTGGAAAGTACCAATGCAGAACTCCACACAAATATGCTCTGAACCTGTACCCCACCATTACCTCCCTGTCTCACTGGAACGTACCAATGCAGATCTCCACACAAATATGCCCTGACCAGTATCCTCCATAACCTCCCTGTCTCACTGGAACGTACCAATGCAGAACTCCACACAAATATGCCCTGAACCTGTACCCCTCCATAACCTCCCTGTCTCACTGGAACGCACCAATGCCGAACTCCACTCAAATATGCCCTGAACCTATACCGTGCATAACCTCCCTGTCTCACTGGAACGTACCAATGCAGAAGTCCACACAAATATACCCTGAACCTGTACCCCTACATAAATTCCCTGTCTCACTGGAACGAACAAATGCAGAACTCAACACAAATATGCCCTGAACCTGTACCCCTCCATAACTTCCCTGTCTCACTAGAAAGTACCAATGCAGAACTCCACACAAATATGTCATGAACCTGTACCGTCCATAACCTCCCTGTCTCACTGGAAAGTACCAATGCAGAACTCCACACAAGTCTGCCCTGAACCTGTACCCGTCCATAACCTCCCTGTCTCACTGGAACGTACCACTGCAGAACTCCACACAAATATGCCCGGAAACTGTACCCTCCATAACCTCCCTGTCTCACTGGAACGTACCAATGCAGAACTCCACACAAATATGCCCTGAACCTGTACCACTCCATAACCTCCTTGTCTCACTGGAACGTACCAATGCAGAACTCCACACAAATATGCCCTGAACCTGTACCCCTCCATTACCTCCCTGTCCCACTGGAACGTACCAATGCAGAACTCCTCAAAAATATGCCCTGAACCTGTACCCCTCCATAACCTCCCTGTCTCACTGGAACGTACTAATGCAGAACTCCATACAAATATGCCCTGCAACTGTACCCCTCCATAACCTCGCTGTGTCACTGGAACGTACCAATGCAGAACTCCTCACAAATATGCCCTGTTCCTGTACCCCTCCATAACCTCCCTGTCTCACTGGAACGTACCAATGCAGAACTGTACACAAATATACCCTGAACCTGTACCCTCCATAACCTCCCTGTCTCACTGGAAAGTACCAATGCAGAACACCACACAAATATGCTCTGAACCTGTACCCCACCGTTACCTCCCTGTCTCACTGGAACGTACCAATGCAGATCTCCACACAAATATGCCCTGAACCAGTATCCTCCATAACCTCCCTGTCTCACAGGAACGTACCAATACAGAACTCCACGCAAATATGCCCTGAACCTGTACCCCTACATAAATTCACTGTCTCACTGGAACGAACAAATGCAGAACTCCACACAAATATGCCCTGAACCAGTACCCTCCATAACCTCCCTCTCTCACTGGAACGTACCAATGCAGAGCTCCACACAAATATGACCTGAACCGGTACCCCTCCATAACCTCACTGTCTCACTGGAACGTACCAATGCAGAACACCACACAAATATGCCCTGACCTGTACCCCACCATAACCTCCCTGTGTCACTGGAACTTACCATTGCAGAACACCACACAAATATGCCCTTAACCTGTACCCCTCCATAACATCCCTGTCTCACTGGAACGTCCCAACGCAGAACTCCACACAAATATGCCCTGAGCCTGTACCCTCCATAACCTCCCTGTCTCAATGGAAAGTACCATTGCAGAACACCACACAAATATACCCTGAACCTGTACCCCTCCATAACCTCCCTGTCACACTGGAAGTACCATTGCAGAACACCACACAAATTTGTCCTGAACCTGTACCCCTCCATAACCTCCCTGTCTCACTGGAACATACCAATGCAGAACTACACACAAATATGCCCTGAACCTGTACCCCTCCATAACCTCCCTGTCTCACTGGAAAGTACCAATGCAGAACTCCACACAAATATGCTCTGAACCTGTACCCCACCATTACCTCCCTGTCTCACTGGAACTTACCAATGCAGATCTCCACACAAATATGCCCTGAACCAGTATCCTCCATAACCTCCCTGTCTCACTGGAACGTACCAATGCAGAACTCCACGCAAATCTGCCCTGAACCTGTACCCCTACATAAATTCCCTGTCTCACTGGAACGAACAAATGCAGAACTCCACACAAATATGCCCTGAACCAGTACCCTCCATAACCTCCCTCTCTCACTGGAACGTACCAATGCAGAGCTCCACACAAATATGACCTGAACCGGTACCCCTCCATATCCTCACTGTCTCACTGGAACGTACCAATGCAGAACACCACACAAATATGCCCTGAACCTGTACCCCACCATAACCTCCCTGTCTCCCTGGAACTTACCATTGCAGAACACCACACAAATATGCCCTTAACCTGTACCCCTCCATAACATCCCTGTCTCACTGGAACGTCCCAACGCAGAACTCCACACAAATATGCCCTGAGCCTGTACCCTCCATAACCTCCCTGTCTCACTGGAAAGTACCATTGCAGAACACCACACAAATATGCCCTGAACCTGTACCCCTCCATAACCTCCCTGTCTCACTGGAAGTACCATTGCAGAACACCACACAAATTTGTCCTGAACCTGTACCCCTCCATAACTTCCCTGTCTCACAGGAACATACCAATGCAGAACTACACACAAATATGCCCTGAACCTGTACCCCTCCATAACCTCCCTGTCTCACTGGAACGTACCATTGCAGAACACCACACAAATATGCCCAGAACCTGTACCCCTCCATATCCTCCCTGTCTCACTGGAACGTCCCAACGCAGAACTCCACACAAATATGCCCTGAACCTGTACCCTCCATAACCTCCCTGTCTCACTGGAACGTACCATTGCAGAACACCACACAAATATGCCCTGCAACTGTACCCCTCCATAACCTCCCTGTGTCACTGGAACGTACCAATGCAGAACTCCTCACAAATATGCCCTGTTCCTGTACCCCTCCATAACCTCCCTGTCTCACTGGAACGTACCAATGCAGAACTGTACACAAATATACCCTGAACCTGTACCCTCCATAACCTCCCTGTCTCACTGGAAAGTACCAATGCAGAACTCCACACAAATATGCTCTGAACCTGTACCCCACCATTACCTCCCTGTCTCACTGGAACGTACCAATGCAGATCTCCACACAAATATGCCCTGAACCGGTACCCCTCCATAACCTCACTGTCTCACTGGCACGTACCAATGCAGAACTCCACACAAATATGCCTCGAGCCTGTACCCTCCATAACCTCCCTGTCTCACTGGAAAGTACCATTACAGAACACCACACAAATATACCCTGAACCTGTACCGCTCCATAACCTCCCTGTCTCACTGGAAGTACCATTGCAGAACACCACACAAATTTGTCCTGAACCTGTATCCCTCCATAACCTCCCTGTCTCACTGGAACATACCAATGCAGAACTACACACAAATATGCCCTGAACCTGTACCCCTCCATAACCTCCCTGTCTCACTGGAAAGTACCAATGCAGAACTCCACACAAATATGCTCTGAACCTGTACCCCACCATTACCTCCCTGTCTCACTGGAACGTACCAATGCAGATCTCCACACAAATATGCCCTGACCAGTATCCTCCATAACCTCCCTGTCTCACTGGAACGTACCAATGCAGAACTCCACACAAATATGCCCTGAACCTGTACCCCTCCATAACCTCCCTGTCTCACTGGAACGCACCAATGCCGAACTCCACTCAAATATGCCCTGAACCTATACCGTGCATAACCTCCCTGTCTCACTGGAACGTACCAATGCAGAAGTCCACACAAATATACCCTGAACCTGTACCCCTACATAAATTCCCTGTCTCACTGGAACGAACAAATGCAGAACTCAACACAAATATGCCCTGAACCTGTACCCCTCCATAACTTCCCTGTCTCACTAGAAAGTACCAATGCAGAACTCCACACAAATATGTCATGAACCTGTACCGTCCATAACCTCCCTGTCTCACTGGAAAGTACCAATGCAGAACTCCACACAAGTCTGCCCTGAACCTGTACCCGTCCATAACCTCCCTGTCTCACTGGAACGTACCACTGCAGAACTCCACACAAATATGCCCGGAAACTGTACCCTCCATAACCTCCCTGTCTCACTGGAACGTACCAATGCAGAACTCCACACAAATATGCCCTGAACCTGTACCACTCCATAACCTCCTTGTCTCACTGGAACGTACCAATGCAGAACTCCACACAAATATGCCCTGAACCTGTACCCCTCCATTACCTCCCTGTCCCACTGGAACGTACCAATGCAGAACTCCTCAAAAATATGCCCTGAACCTGTACCCCTCCATAACCTCCCTGTCTCACTGGAACGTACTAATGCAGAACTCCATACAAAAATGCCCTGCAACTGTACCCCTCCATAACCTCGCTGTGTCACTGGAACGTACCAATGCAGAACTCCTCACAAATATGCCCTGTTCCTGTACCCCTCCATAACCTCCCTGTCTCACTGGAACGTACCAATGCAGAACTGTACACAAATATACCCTGAACCTGTACCCTCCATAACCTCCCTGTCTCACTGGAAAGTACCAATGCAGAACACCACACAAATATGCTCTGAACCTGTACCCCACCGTTACCTCCCTGTCTCACTGGAACGTACCAATGCAGATCTCCACACAAATATGCCCTGAACCAGTATCCTCCATAACCTCCCTGTCTCACAGGAACGTACCAATACAGAACTCCACGCAAATATGCCCTGAACCTGTACCCCTACATAAATTCACTGTCTCACTGGAACGAACAAATGCAGAACTCCACACAAATATGCCCTGAACCAGTACCCTCCATAACCTCCCTCTCTCACTGGAACGTACCAATGCAGAGCTCCACACAAATATGACCTGAACCGGTACCCCTCCATAACCTCACTGTCTCACTGGAACGTACCAATGCAGAACACCACACAAATATGCCCTGACCTGTACCCCACCATAACCTCCCTGTGTCACTGGAACTTACCATTGCAGAACACCACACAAATATGCCCTTAACCTGTACCCCTCCATAACATCCCTGTCTCACTGGAACGTCCCAACGCAGAACTCCACACAAATATGCCCTGAGCCTGTACCCTCCATAACCTCCCTGTCTCAATGGAAAGTACCATTGCAGAACACCACACAAATATACCCTGAACCTGTACCCCTCCATAACCTCCCTGTCACACTGGAAGTACCATTGCAGAACACCACACAAATTTGTCCTGAACCTGTACCACTCCATAACCTCCCTGTCTCACTGGAACATACCAATGCAGAACTACACACAAATATGCCCTGAACCTGTACCCCTCCATAACCTCCCTGTCTCACTGGAAAGTACCAATGCAGAACTCCACACAAATATGCTCTGAACCTGTACCCCACCATTACCTCCCTGTCTCACTGGAACGTACCAATGCAGATCTCCACACAAATATGCCCTGAACCAGTATCCTCCATAACCTCCCTGTCTCACTGGAACGTACCAATGCAGAACTCCACGCAAATATGCCCTGAACCTGTACCCCTACATAAATTCCCTGTCTCACTGGAACGAACAAATGCAGAACTCCACACAAATATGCCCTGAACCAGTACCCTCCATAACCTCCCTCTCTCACTGGAACGTACCAATGCAGAGCTCCACACAAATATGACCTGAACCGGTACCC
The DNA here is from genome assembly GCF_048418815.1 of Hemitrygon akajei. Taxonomy (NCBI): domain Eukaryota; kingdom Metazoa; phylum Chordata; class Chondrichthyes; order Myliobatiformes; family Dasyatidae; genus Hemitrygon; species Hemitrygon akajei. Next base: position 1,592,918 of record NW_027331942.1, on the reverse strand, counting down.
CTCCATAACCTCACTGTCTCACTGGAACGTACCAATGCAGAACACCACACAAATATGCCCTGAACCTGTACCCCACCATAACCTCCCTGTCTCCCTGGAACTTACCATTGCAGAACACCACACAAAGATGCCCTTAACCTGTACCCTTCCATAACATCCCTGTCTCACTGGAACGTCCCAACGCAGAACTCCACACAAATATGCCCTGAGCCTGTACCCTCCATAACCTCCCTGTCTCACTGGAAAGTACCATTGCAGAACACCACACAAATATGCCCTGAACCTGTACCCCTCCATAACCTCCCTGTCTCACTGGAAGTACCATTGCAGAACACCACACAAATTTGTCCTGAACCTGTACCCCTCCATAACTTCCCTGTCTCACAGGAACATACCAATGCAGAACTACACACAAATATGCCCTGAACCTGTACCCCTCCATAACCTCCCTGTCTCACTGGAACGTACCATTGCAGAACACCACACAAATATGCCCAGAACCTGTACCCCTCCATATCCTCCCTGTCTCACTGGAACGTCCCAACGCAGAACTCCACACAAATATGCCCTGAACCTGTACCCTCCATAACCTCCCTGTCTCACTGGAACGTACCATTGCAGAACACCACACAAATATGCCCTGTTCCTGTACCCCTCCATAACCTCCCTGTCTCACTGGAACGTACCAATGCAGAACTCCACACAAATATGCCCTGAACCTGTACCCCTCCATAACCTCCCTGTCTCACTGGAACGCACCAATGCAGAACTCCTCAAAAATATGCCCTGAACCTGTACCCCTCCATAACCTCCCTGTCTCACTGGAACGTACTAATGCAGAACTCCATACAAATATGCCCTGCAACTGTACCCCTCCATAACCTCCCTGTGTCACTGGAACGTACCAATGCAGAACTCCTCACAAATATGCCCTGTTCCTGTACCCCTCCATAACCTCCCTGTCTCACTGGAACGTACCAATGCAGAACTGTACACAAATATACCCTGAACCTGTACCCTCCATAACCTCCCTGTCTCACTGGAACGTACCAATGCAGAACACCACACAAATATGCCCTGAACCTGTACCCCACCATAACCTCCCTGTCTCCCTGGAACTTACCATTGCAGAACACCACACAAATATGCCCTTAACCTGTACCCCTCCATAACATCCCTGTCTCACTGGAACGTCCCAACGCAGAACTCCACACAAATATGCCCTGAGCCTGTACCCTCCATAACCTCCCTGTCTCACTGGAAAGTACCATTGCAGAACACCACACAAATATGCCCTGAACCTGTACCCCTCCATAACCTCCCTGTCTCACTGGAAGTACCATTGCAGAACACCACACAAATTTGTCCTGAACCTGTACCCCTCCATAACTTCCCTGTCTCACAGGAACATACCAATGCAGAACTACACACAAATATGCCCTGAACCTGTACCCCTCCATAACCTCCCTGTCTCACTGGAACGTACCATTGCAGAACACCACACAAATATGCCCAGAACCTGTACCCCTCCATATCCTCCCTGTCTCACTGGAACGTCCCAACGCAGAACTCCACACAAATATGCCCTGAACCTGTACCCTCCATAACCTCCCTGTCTCACTGGAACGTACCATTGCAGAACACCACACAAATATGCCCTGTTCCTGTACCCCTCCATAACCTCCCTGTCTCACTGGAACGTACCATTGCAGAACACCACACAAATATGCCCTGAACCTGTACCCCTCCATAACCTACCTGTCCCACTGGAACGTACCAATGCAGAACTCCACACAAATATGCCCTGAACCTGTACCCCTCCATAACCTCCCTGTCTCACTGGAACGCACCAATGCCGAACTCCACTCAAATATGCCCTGAACCTATACCGTGCATAACCTCCCTGTCTCACTGGAACGTACCAATGCAGAAGTCCAACAAATATGCCCTGAACCTGTACCCCTACATAAATCCCCTGTCTCACTGGAACGAACAAATGCAGAACTCCACACAAATATGCCCTGAACCAGTACCCTCCATAACCTCCCTCTCTCACTGGAACGTACCAATGCAGAGCTCCACACAAATATGACCTGAACCGGTACCCCTCCATAACCTCACTGTCTCACTGGAACGTACCAATGCAGAACAACACACAAATATGCCCTGAACCTGTACCCCACCATAACCTCCCTGTCTCCCTGGAACTTACCATTGCAGAACACCACACAAAGATGCCCTTAACCTGTACCCCTCCATAATATCCCTGTCTCACTGGAACGTCCCAACGCAGAACTCCACACAAATATGCCCTGAGCCTGTACCCTCCATAACCTCCCTGTCTCACTGGAAAGTACCATTGCAGAACACCACACAAATATGCCCTGAACCTGTACCCCTCCATAACCTCCCTGTCTCACTGGAAGTACCATTGCAGAACACCACACAAATTTGTCCTGAACCTGTACCCCTCCATAACTTCCCTGTCTCACAGGAACATACCAATGCAGAACTACACACAAATATGCCCTGAACCTGTACCCCTCCATAACCTCCCTGTCTCACTGGAACGTACCATTGCAGAACACCACACAAATATGCCCAGAACCTGTACCCCTCCATATCCTCCCTGTCTCACTGGAACGTCCCAACGCAGAACTCCACACAAATATGCCCTGAACCTGTACCCTCCATAACCTCCCTGTCTCACTGGAACGTACCATTGCAGAACACCACACAAATATGCCCTGTTCCTGTACCCCTCCATAACCTCCCTGTCTCACTGGAACGTACCAATGCAGAACTCCACACAAATATGCCCTGAACCTGTACCCCTCCATAACCTCCCTGTCTCACTGGAACGCACCAATGCAGAACTCCTCAAAAATATGCCCTGAACCTGTACCCCTCCATAACCTCCCTGTCTCACTGGAACGTACTAATGCAGAACTCCATACAAATATGCCCTGCAACTGTACCCCTCCATAACCTCCCTGTGTCACTGGAACGTACCAATGCAGAACTCCTCACAAATATGCCCTGTTCCTGTACCCCTCCATAACCTCCCTGTCTCACTGGAACGTACCAATGCAGAACTGTACACAAATATACCCTGAACCTGTACCCTCCATAACCTCCCTGTCTCACTGGAAAGTACCAATGCAGAACTCCACACAAATATGCTCTGAACCTGTACCCCACCATTACCTCCCTGTCTCACTGGAACGTACCAATGCAGATCTCCACACAAATATGACCTGAACCGGTACCCCTCCATAACCTCACTGTCTCACTGGAACGTACCAATGCAGAACACCACACAAATATGCCCTGAACCTGTACCCCACCATAACCTCCCTGTCTCCCTGGAACTTACCATTGCAGAACACCACACAAATATGCCCTTAACCTGTACCCCTCCATAACATCCCTGTCTCACTGGAACGTCCCAACGCAGAACTCCACACAAATATGCCCTGAGCCTGTACCCTCCATAACCTCCCTGTCTCACTGGAAAGTACCATTGCAGAACACCACACAAATATGCCCTGAACCTGTACCCCTCCATAACCTCCCTGTCTCACTGGAAGTACCATTGCAGAACACCACACAAATTTGTCCTGAACCTGTACCCCTCCATAACTTCCCTGTCTCACAGGAACATACCAATGCAGAACTACACACAAATATGCCCTGAACCTGTACCCCTCCATAACCTCCCTGTCTCACTGGAACGTACCATTGCAGAACACCACACAAATATGCCCAGAACCTGTACCCCTCCATATCCTCCCTGTCTCACTGGAACGTCCCAACGCAGAACTCCACACAAATATGCCCTGAACCTGTACCCTCCATAACCTCCCTGTCTCACTGGAACGTACCATTGCAGAACACCACACAAATATGCCCTGTTCCTGTACCCCTCCATAACCTCCCTGTCTCACTGGAACGTACCATTGCAGAACACCACACAAATATGCCCTGAACCTGTACCCCTCCATAACCTCCCTGTCCCACTGGAACGTACCAATGCAGAACTCCACACAAATATGCCCTGAACCTGTACCCCTCCATAACCTCCCTGTCTCACTGGAACGCACCAATGCCGAACTCCACTCAAATATGCCCTGAACCTATACCGTGCATAACCTCCCTGTCTCACTGGAACGTACCAATGCAGAAGTCCAACAAATATGCCCTGAACCTGTACCCCTACATAAATCCCCTGTCTCACTGGAACGAACAAATGCAGAACTCCACACAAATATGCCCTGAACCAGTACCCTACATAACCTCCCTCTCTCACTGGAACGTACCAATGCAGAACTCCACACAAATACGACCTGAAACGGTACCCCTCCATAACCTCCCTGTCTCACTGGAACGTACCAATGCAGAACACGACACAAATATACCCTGAACCTGTAACCCACCATAACCTCCCTGTCTCACTGGAACTTACCATTGCAGAACACCACACAAATATGCCCAGAACCTGTACCCCTCCATAACCTCCCTGTCTCACTGGAACTTACCATTGCAGAACACCACACAAATATGCCCTGAACCTGTACCCCTCCATAACCTCCCTGTCTCACTGGAACGTACCAATGCAGAACTCCACACAAATATGCCCTGAACCTGTACCCCTCCATAACCTCCCTGTCTCACTGGAACGCACCAATGCAGAACTCCTCAAAAATATGCCCTGAACCTGTACCCCTCCATAACCTCCCTGTCTCACTGGAACGTACTAATGCAGAACTCCATACAAATATGCCCTGCAACTGTACCCCTCCATAACCTCCCTGTGTCACTGGAACGTACAAATGCAGAACTCCTCACAAATATGCCCTGTTCCTGTACCCCTCCATAACCTCCCTGTCTCACTGGAACGTACCAATGCAGAACTGTACACAAATATACCCTGAACCTGTACCCTCCATAACCTCCCTGTCTCACTGGAAAGTACCAATGCAGAACTCCACACAAATATGCTCTGAACCTGTACCCCACCATTACCTCCCTGTCTCACTGGAACGTACCAATGCAGATCTCCACACAAATATGCCCTGAACCGGTACCCCTCCATAACCTCACTGTCTCACTGGCACGTACCAATGCAGAACTCCACACAAATATGCCTCGAGCCTGTACCCTCCATAACCTCCCTGTCTCACTGGAAAGTACCATTACAGAACACCACACAAATATACCCTGAACCTGTACCCCTCCATAACCTCCCTGTCTCACTGGAAGTACCATTGCAGAACACCACACAAATTTGTCCTGAACCTGTATCCCTCCATAACCTCCCTGTCTCACTGGAACATACCAATGCAGAACTACACACAAATATGCCCTGAACCTGTACCCCTCCATAACCTCCCTGTCTCACTGGAAAGTACCAATGCAGAACTACACACAAATATGCCCTGAACCTGTACCCCACCATAACCTCCCTGTCTCCCTGGAACTTACCATTGCAGAACACCACACAAATATGCCCTTAACCTGTACCCCTCCATAACATCCCTGTCTCACTGGAACGTCCCAACGCAGAACTCCACACAAATATGCCCTGAGCCTGTACCCTCCATAACCTCCCTGTCTCACTGGAAAGTACCATTGCAGAACACCACACAAATATGCCCTGAACCTGTACCCCTCCATAACCTCCCTGTCTCACTGGAAGTACCATTGCAGAACACCACACAAATTTGTCCTGAACCTGTACCCCTCCATAACTTCCCTGTCTCACAGGAACATACCAATGCAGAACTACACACAAATATGCCCTGAACCTGTACCCCTCCATAACCTCCCTGTCTCACTGGAACGTACCATTGCAGAACACCACACAAATATGCCCAGAACCTGTACCCCTCCATATCCTCCCTGTCTCACTGGAACGTCCCAACGCAGAACTCCACACAAATATGCCCTGAACCTGTACCCTCCATAACCTCCCTGTCTCACTGGAACGTACCATTGCAGAACACCACACAAATATGCCCTGTTCCTGTACCCCTCCATAACCTCCCTGTCTCACTGGAACGTACCAATGCAGAACTCCACACAAATATGCCCTGAACCTGTACCCCTCCATAACCTCCCTGTCTCACTGGAACGCACCAATGCAGAACTCCTCAAAAATATGCCCTGAACCTGTACCCCTCCATAACCTCCCTGTCTCACTGGAACGTACTAATGCAGAACTCCATACAAATATGCCCTGCAACTGTACCCCTCCATAACCTCCCTGTGTCACTGGAACGTACCAATGCAGAACTCCTCACAAATATGCCCTGTTCCTGTACCCCTCCATAACCTCCCTGTCTCACTGGAACGTACCAATGCAGAACTGTACACAAATATACCCTGAACCTGTACCCTCCATAACCTCCCTGTCTCACTGGAAAGTACCAATGCAGAACTCCACACAAATATGCTCTGAACCTGTACCCCACCATTACCTCCCTGTCTCACTGGAACGTACCAATGCAGATCTCCACACAAATATGACCTGAACCGGTACCCCTCCATAACCTCACTGTCTCACTGGAACGTACCAATGCAGAACACCACACAAATATGCCCTGAACCTGTACCCCACCATAACCTCCCTGTCTCCCTGGAACTTACCATTGCAGAACACCACACAAATATGCCCTTAACCTGTACCCCTCCATAACATCCCTGTCTCACTGGAACGTCCCAACGCAGAACTCCACACAAATATGCCCTGAGCCTGTACCCTCCATAACCTCCCTGTCTCACTGGAAAGTACCATTGCAGAACACCACACAAATATGCCCTGAACCTGTACCCCTCCATAACCTCCCTGTCTCACTGGAAGTACCATTGCAGAACACCACACAAATTTGTCCTGAACCTGTACCCCTCCATAACTTCCCTGTCTCACAGGAACATACCAATGCAGAACTACACACAAATATGCCCTGAACCTGTACCCCTCCATAACCTCCCTGTCTCACTGGAACGTACCATTGCAGAACACCACACAAATATGCCCAGAACCTGTACCCCTCCATATCCTCCCTGTCTCACTGGAACGTCCCAACGCAGAACTCCACACAAATATGCCCTGAACCTGTACCCTCCATAACCTCCCTGTCTCACTGGAACGTACCATTGCAGAACACCACACAAATATGCCCTGTTCCTGTACCCCTCCATAACCTCCCTGTCTCACTGGAACGTACCATTGCAGAACACCACACAAATATGCCCTGAACCTGTACCCCTCCATAACCTCCCTGTCCCACTGGAACGTACCAATGCAGAACTCCACACAAATATGCCCTGAACCTGTACCCCTCCATAACCTCCCTGTCTCACTGGAACGCACCAATGCCGAACTCCACTCAAATATGCCCTGAACCTATACCGTGCATAACCTCCCTGTCTCACTGGAACGTACCAATGCAGAAGTCCAACAAATATGCCCTGAACCTGTACCCCTACATAAATCCCCTGTCTCACTGGAACGAACAAATGCAGAACTCCACACAAATATGCCCTGAACCAGTACCCTACATAACCTCCCTCTCTCACTGGAACGTACCAATGCAGAACTCCACACAAATACGACCTGAACCGGTACCCCTCCATAACCTCCCTGTCTCACTGGAACGTACCAATGCAGAACACGACACAAATATACCCTGAACCTGTAACCCACCATAACCTCCCTGTCTCACTGGAACTTACCATTGCAGAACACCACACAAATATGCCCAGAACCTGTACCCCTCCATAACCTCCCTGTCTCACTGGAACTTACCATTGCAGAACACCACACAAATATGCCCTGAACCTGTACCCCTCCATAACCTCCCTGTCTCACTGGAACGTACCAATGCAGAACTCCACACAAATATGCCCTGAACCTGTACCCCTCCATAACCTCCCTGTCTCACTGGAACGCACCAATGCAGAACTCCTCAAAAATATGCCCTGAACCTGTACCCCTCCATAACCTCCCTGTCTCACTGGAACGTACTAATGCAGAACTCCATACAAATATGCCCTGCAACTGTACCCCTCCATAACCTCCCTGTGTCACTGGAACGTACAAATGCAGAACTCCTCACAAATATGCCCTGTTCCTGTACCCCTCCATAACCTCCCTGTCTCACTGGAACGTACCAATGCAGAACTGTACACAAATATACCCTGAACCTGTACCCTCCATAACCTCCCTGTCTCACTGGAAAGTACCAATGCAGAACTCCACACAAATATGCTCTGAACCTGTACCCCACCATTACCTCCCTGTCTCACTGGAACGTACCAATGCAGATCTCCACACAAATATGCCCTGAACCGGTACCCCTCCATAACCTCACTGTCTCACTGGCACGTACCAATGCAGAACTCCACACAAATATGCCTCGAGCCTGTACCCTCCATAACCTCCCTGTCTCACTGGAAAGTACCATTACAGAACACCACACAAATATACCCTGAACCTGTACCCCTCCATAACCTCCCTGTCTCACTGGAAGTACCATTGCAGAACACCACACAAATTTGTCCTGAACCTGTATCCCTCCATAACCTCCCTGTCTCACTGGAACATACCAATGCAGAACTACACACACATATGCCCTGAACCTGTACCCCTCCATAACCTCCCTGTCTCACTGGAAAGTACCAATGCAGAACTCCACACAAATATGCTCTGAACCTGTACCCCACCATTACCTCCCTGTCTCACTGGAACGTACCAATGCAGATCTCCACACAAATATGCCCTGAACCAGTATCCTCCATAACCTCCCTGTCTCACTGGAACGTACCAATGCAGAACTCCACACAAATATGCCCTGAACCTGTACCCCTCCATAACCTCCCTGTCTCACTGGAACGCACCAATGCCGAACTCCACTCAAATATGCCCTGAACCTATACCGTGCATAACCTCCCTGTCTCACTGGAACGTACCAATGCAGAAGTCCACACAAATATACCCTGAACCTGTACCCCTACATAAATTCCCTGTCTCACTGGAACGAACAAATGCAGAACTCAACACAAATATGCCCTAAACCTGTACCCCTCCATAACTTCCCTGTCTCACTAGAAAGTACCAATGCAGAACTCCACACAAATATGTCATGAACCTGTACCGTCCATAACCTCCCTGTCTCACTGGAAAGTACCAATGCAGAACTCCACACAAGTCTGCCCTGAACCTGTACCCCTCCATAACCTCCCTGTCTCACTGGAACGTACCAATGCAGAACTCCACACAAATATGCCCGGAAACTGTACCCTCCATAACCTCCCTGTCTCACTGGAACGTACCAATGCAGAACTCCACACAAATATGCCCTGAACCTGTACCACTCCATAACCTCCTTGTCTCACTGGAACGTACCAATGCAGAACTCCACACAAATATGCCCTGAACCTGTACCCCTCCATTACCTCCCTGTCCCACTGGAACGTACCAATGCAGAACTCCTCAAAAATATGCCCTGAACCTGTACCCCTCCATAACCTCCCTGTCTCACTGGAACGTACTAATGCAGAACTCCATACAAATATGCCCTGCAACTGTACCCCTCCATAACCTCGCTGTGTCACTGGAACGTACCAATGCAGAACTCCTCACAAATATGCCCTGTTCCTGTACCCCTCCATAACCTCCCTGTCTCACTGGAACGTACCAATGCAGAACTGTACACAAATATACCCTGAATCTGTACCCTCCATAACCTCCCTGTCTCACTGGAAAGTACCAATGCAGAACACCACACAAATATGCTCTGAACCTGTACCCCACCGTTACCTCCCTGTCTCACTGGAACGTACCAATGCAGATCTCCACACAAATATGCCCTGAACCAGTATCCTCCATAAACTCCCTGTCTCACAGGAACGTACCAATACAGAACTCCACGCAAATATGCCCTGAACCTGTACCCCTACATAAATTCACTGTCTCACTGGAACGAACAAATGCAGAACTCCACACAAATATGCCCTGAACCAGTACCCTCCATAACCTCCCTCTCTCACTGGAACGTACCAATGCAGAGCTCCACACAAATATGACCTGAACCGGTACCCCTCCATAACCTCACTGTCTCACTGGAACGTACCAATGCAGAACACCACACAAATATGCCCTGACCTGTACCCCACCATAACCTCCCTGTGTCACTGGAACTTACCATTGCAGAACACCACACAAATATGCCCTTAACCTGTACCCCTCCATAACATCCCTGTCTCACTGGAACGTCCCAACGCAGAACTCCACACAAATATGCCCTGAGCCTGTACCCTCCATAACCTCCCTGTCTCAATGGAAAGTACCATTGCAGAACACCACACAAATATACCCTGAACCTGTACCCCTCCATAACCTCCCTGTCACACTGGAAGTACCATTGCAGAACACCACACAAATTTGTCCTGAACCTGTACCCCTCCATAACCTCCCTGTCTCACTGGAACATACCAATGCAGAACTACACACAAATATGCCCTGAACCTGTACCCCTCCATAACCTCCCTGTCTCACTGGAAAGTACCAATGCAAAACTCCACACAAATATGCTCTGAACCTGTACCCCACCATTACCTCCCTGTCTCACTGGAACGTACCAATGCAGATCTCCACACAAATATGCCCTGAACCAGTATCCTCCATAACCTCCCTGTCTCACTGGAACGTACCAATGCAGAACTCCACGCAAATATGCCCTGAACCTGTACCCCTACATAAATTCCCTGTCTCACTGGAACGAACAAATGCAGAACTCCACACAAATTTGCCCTGAACCAGTACCCTCCATAACCTCCCTGTCTCACTGGAACGTACCAATGCAGAACTCCACGCAAATATGCCCTGAACCTGTACCCCTACATAAATTCCCTGACTCACTGGAACGAACAAATGCAGAACTCCACACAAATATGCCCTGAACCAAAACCCTCCATAACCTCCCTCTCTCACTGGAACGTACCAATGCAGAGCTCCACACAAATATGACCTGAACCGGTACCCCTCCATAACCTCACTGTCTCACTGGAACGTACCAATGCAGAACACCACACAAATATGCCCTGAACCTGTACCCCACCATAACCTCCCTGTCTCACTGGAACTTACCATTGCAGAACACCACACAAATATGCCCTTAACCTGTACCCCTCCATAACATCCCTGTCTCACTGGAACGTCCCAACGCAGAACTCCACACAAATATGCCCTGAGCCTGTACCCTCCATAACCTCCCTGTCTCACTGGAAAGTACCATTGCAGAACACCACACAAATATACCCTGAACCTGTACCCCTCCATAACCTCCCTGTCTCACTGGAAGTACCATTGCAGAACACCACACAAATTTGTCCTGAACCTGTACCCCTCCAGAAACTCCCTGTCTCACTGGAACATACCAATGCAGAACTACACTCAAATATGCCCTGAACCTGTACCCCTCCATAACCTCTCTGTCTCACTGGAACGTACCAATGCAGAACTCCACACAAATATGCCCTGAACCTGTACCCCTCCATAACCTCCCTGTCTCACTGGAACGCACCAATGCCGAACTCCACTCAAATATGCCCTGAACCTATACCGTGCATAACCTCCCTGTCTCACTGGATCGTACCAATGCAGAAGTCCACACAAATATGCCCTGAACCTGTACCCGTCCATAACCTCCTTGTCTCACTGGAACGTCCCAACGCAGAACTCCACACAAATATGCCCTGAACCTGTACCCTCCATAACCTCCCTGTCTCACTGGAACGTACCATTGCAGAACACCACACAAATATGCCCTGAACCTGTACCCCTCCATAACCTCCCTGTCTCACTGGGACGTCCCAACGCAGAACTCTACACAAATATGCCCTGAGCCTGTACCCTCCATAACCTCCCTGTCTCACTGGAACGTACCATTGCAGAACACCACACAAATATGCCCAGAACCTGTACCCCTCCATAAACTCCCTGTCTCACTGGAACGTACCATTGCAGAACACTACACAAATATGCCCTGAACCTGTACCCGTCCATAACCTCCCTGTCTCAGTGGTACGTCACACTGCAGAACTCCACACAAATATGCCCTGAACCTGTACCCCTCCATAACTTCCCTGTCTCACTAGAAAGTACCAATGCAGAACTCCACACAAATATGCCATGAACCTGTACCCTCCATAACCTCCCTGTCTCACTGGAAAGTACCAATGCAAAACTCCACACAAGTCTGCCCTGAACCTGTACCCGTCCATAACCTCCCTGTCTCACTGGAACGTACCACTGCAGAATTCCACACAAATATGCCCGGAAACTGTACCCTCCATAACCTCCCTGTCTCACTGGAACGTACCAATGCAGAACTACACACAAATATGCCCTGAACCTGTACCACTCCATAACCTTCTTGTCTCACTGGAACGTACCAATGCAGAACTCAACACAAATATGCCCTGAACCTGTACCCCTCCATAACCTCCCTGTCCCACTGGAACGTACCAATGCAGAACTCCTCAAAAATATGCCCTGAACCTGTACCCCTCCATAACCTCCCTGTCTCACTGGAACGTACGAATGCAGAACTCCATACAAATATGCCCTGCAACTGTACCCCTCCATAACCTCCCTGTGTCACTGGAACGTACCAATGCAGAACTGTACACAAATATACCCTGAACCTGTACCCTCCATAACCTCCCAGTCTCACTGGAAAGTACCAATGCAGAACTCCACACAAATATGCTCTGAACCTGTACCCCACCATTACCTCCCTGTCTCACTGGAACGTACCAATGCAGATCTCCACACAAATATGCCCTGAACCAGTATCCTCCATAACCTCCCTTTCTCACTGGAACGTACCAATGCAGAACTCCACTCAAATATGCCCTGAACCTGTACCCCTACATAAATTCCCTGTCTCACTGGAACGAACAAATGCAGAACTCCACACAAATATGCCCTGAACCAGTACCCTCCATAACCTCCCTCTCTCACTGGAACGTAACAATGCAGAGCTCCACACAAATATGACCTGAACCGGTACCCCTCCATAACCTCCCTGTCTCACTGGAACGTACCAATGCAGAACACCACACAAATATACCCTGAACCTGTACCCCACCATAACCTCCCTGTCTCACTGGAACTTACCATTGCAGAACACCACACAAATATGCACTTAACCTGTACCCCTCCATAACCTCCCTGTCTCACTGGAACGTACCATTGCAGAACACCACACAATTATGCCCTGAACTTGTACCCCTCCATAACCTCCCTGCCTCACTGGAACGTACCAATGCAGAACACCACACAAATATGCCCTGAACCTGTAGCCGTCCATAACCTCCCTGTCTCAGTGGTACGTCACACTGCAGAACTCCACACAAATATGCCATGAACCTGTACCCTCCATAACCTCCCTGTCTCAATGGAAAGTACCAATGCAGAACTCCACACAAATATGCCCTGAACCTGTACCCCTCAATAACTTCCCTGTCTCACTAGAAAGTACCAATGCAGAACTCCACACAAATATGCCATGAACCTGTACCCTCCATAACCTCCCTGTCTCACTGGAAAGTACCAATGCAGAACTCCACACAAGTCTGCCCTGAACCTGTACCCGTCCATAACCTCCCTGTCTCACTGGAACGTACCACTGCAGAACTCCACACAAATATGCCCGGAAACTGTACCCTCCATAACCTCCCTGTCTCACTGGAACGTACCATTGCAGAACACCACACAAATATGCCCTGAACCTGTACCCCTCCATAACCTCCCTGTCTCACTGGGACGTCCCAACGCAGAACTCTACACAAATATGCCCTGAGCCTGTACCCTCCATAACCTCCCTGTCTCACTGGAACGTACCATTGCAGAACACCACACAAATATGCCCAGAACCTGTACCCCTCCATAAACTCCCTGTCTCACTGGAACGTACCATTGCAGAACACTACACAAATATGCCCTGAACCTGTACCCGTCCATAACCTCCCTGTCTCAGTGGTACGTCACACTGCAGAACTCCACACAAATATGCCCTGAACCTGTACCCCTCCATAACTTCCCTGTCTCACTAGAAAGTACCAATGCAGAACTCCACACAAATATGCCATGAACCTGTATCCTCCATAACCTCCCTGTCTCACTGGAAAGTACCAATGCAAAACTCCACACAAGTCTGCCCTGAACCTGTACCCGTCCATAACCTCCCTGTCTCACTGGAACGTACCACTGCAGAATTCCACACAAATATGCCCGGAAACTGTACCCTCCATAACCTCCCTGTCTCACTGGAACGTACCAATGCAGAACTACACACAAATATGCCCTGAACCTGTACCACTCCATAACCTTCTTGTCTCACTGGAACGTACCAATGCAGAACTCAACACAAATATGCCCTGAACCTGTACCCCTCCATAACCTCCCTGTCCCACTGGAACGTACCAATGCAGAACTCCTCAAAAATATGCCCTGAACCTGTACCCCTCCATAACCTCCCTGTCTCACTGGAACGTACGAATGCAGAACTCCATACAAATATGCCCTGCAACTGTACCCCTCCATAACCTCCCTGTGTCACTGGAACGTACCAATGCAGAACTGTACACAAATATACCCTGAACCTGTACCCTCCATAACCTCCCTGTCTCACTGGAAAGTACCAATGCAGAACTCCACACAAATATGCTCTGAACCTGTACCCCACCATTACCTCCCTGTCTCACTGGAACGTACCAATGCAGATCTCCACACAAATATGCCCTGAACCAGTATCCTCCATAACCTCCCTTTCTCACTGGAACGTACCAATGCAGAACTCCACTCAAATATGCCCTGAACCTGTACCCCTACATAAATTCCCTGTCTCACTGGAACGAACAAATGCAGAACTCCACACAAATATGCCCTGAACCAGTACCCTCCATAACCTCCCTCTCTCACTGGAACGTAACAATGCAGAGCTCCACACAAATATGACCTGAACCGGTACCCCTCCATAACCTCCCTGTCTCACTGGAACGTACCAATGCAGAACACCACACAAATATACCCTGAACCTGTACCCCACCATAACCTCCCTGTCTCACTGGAACTTACCATTGCAGAACACCACACAAATATGCACTTAACCTGTACCCCTCCATAACCTCCCTGTCTCACTGGAACGTACCATTGCAGAACACCACACAATTATGCCCTGAACTTGTACCCCTCCATAACCTCCCTGCCTCACTGGAACGTACCAATGCAGAACACCACACAAATATGCCCTGAACCTGTAGCCGTCCATAACCTCCCTGTCTCAGTGGTACGTCACACTGCAGAACTCCACACAAATATGCCATGAACCTGTACCCTCCATAACCTCCCTGTCTCAATGGAAAGTACCAATGCAGAACTCCACACAAATATGCCCTGAACCTGTACCCCTCAATAACTTCCCTGTCTCACTAGAAAGTACCAATGCAGAACTCCACACAAATATGCCATGAACCTGTACCCTCCATAACCTCCCTGTCTCACTGGAAAGTACCAATGCAGAACTCCACACAAGTCTGCCCTGAACCTGTACCCGTCCATAACCTCCCTGTCTCACTGGAACGTACCACTGCAGAACTCCACACAAATATGCCCGGAAACTGTACCCTCCATAACCTCCCTGTCTCACTGGAACGTACCAATGCAGAACTACACACAAATATGCCCTGAACCTGTACCACTCCATAACCTCCTTGTCTCACTGGAACGTACCAATGCAGAATTCCACACAAATATGCCCTGAACCTGTACCCCTCCATTACCTCCCTGTCCCACTGGAACGTACCAATGCAGAACTCCTCAAAAATATGCCCTGAACCTGTACCCCTCCATAACCTCCCTGTCTCACTGGAACGTACTAATGCAGAACTCCATACAAATATGCCCTGCAACTGTACCCCTCCATAACCTCCCTGTGTCACTGGAACGTACCAATGCAGAACTCCTCACAAATATGCCCTGTTCCTGTACCCCTCCATAACCTCCCTGTCTCACTGGAACGTACCAATGCAGAACTGCACACAAATATACCCTGAACCTGTACCCTCCATAACCTCCCTGTCTCACTGGAAAGTACCAATGCAGAACTCCACACAAATATGCTCTGAACCTGTACCCCTCCATAACCTCTCTGTCTCACTGGAACGTACCAATGCAGAACTCCACACAAATATGCCCTGAACCTGTACCCCTCCATAGCCTCCCTGTCTCACTGGAACGCACCAATGCCGAACTCCACTCAAATATGCCCTGAACCTATACCGTGCATAACCTCCCTGTCTCACTAGATCGTACCAATGCAGAAGTCCACACAAATATGCCCTGAACCTGTACCCGTCCATAACCTCCTTGTCTCACTGGAACGTCCCAACGCAGAACTCCACACAAATATGCCCTGAACCTGTACCCTCCATAACCTCCCTGTCTCACTGGAACGTACCATTGCAGAACACCACACAAATATGCCCTGAACCTGTACCCCTCCATAACCTCCCTGTCTCACTGGGACGTCCCAACGCAGAACTCTACACAAATATGCCCTGAACCTGTACCCTCCATAACCTCCCTGTCTCACTGGAACGTACCATTGCAGAACACCACACAAATATGCCCAGAACCTGTACCCCTCCATAAACTCCCTGTCTCACTGGAACGTACCATTGCAGAACACTACACAAATATGCCCTGAACCTGCACCCGTCCATAACCTCCCTGTCTCAGTGGTACGTCACACTGCAGAACTCCACACAAATATGCCCTGAACCTGTACCCCTCCATAACTTCCCTGTCTCACTAGAAAGTACCAATGCAGAACTCCACACAAATATGCCATGAACCTGTACCCTCCATAACCTCCCTGTCTCACTGGAAAGTACCAATGCAAAACTCCACACAAGTCTGCCCTGAACCTGTACCCGTCCATAACCTCCCTGTCTCACTGGAACGTACCACTGCAGAATTCCACACAAATATGCCCGGAAACTGTACCCTCCATAACCTCCCTGTCTCACTGGAACGTACCAATGCAGAACTACACACAAATATGCCCTGAACCTGTACCACTCCATAACCTTCTTGTCTCACTGGAACGTACCAATGCAGAACTCCACACAAATATGCCCTGAACCTGTACCCCTCCATAACCTCCCTGTCCCACTGGAACGTACCAATGCAGAACTCCTCAAAAATATGCCCTGAACCTGTACCCCTCCATAACCTCCCTGTCTCACTGGAACGTACGAATGCAGAACTCCATACAAATATGCCCTGCAACTGTACCCCTCCATAACCTCCCTGTGTCACTGGAACGTACCAATGCAGAACTGTACACAAATATACCCTGAACCTGTACCCTCCATAACCTCCCTGTCTCACTGGAAAGTACCAATGCAGAACTCCACACAAATATGCTCTGAACCTGTACCCCACCATTACCTCCCTGTCTCACTGGAACGTACCAATGCAGATCTCCACACAAATATGCCCTGAACCAGTATCCTCCATAACCTCCCTTTCTCACTGGAACGTACCAATGCAGAACTCCACGCAAATATGCCCTGAACCTGTACCCCTACATAAATTCCATGTCTCACTGGAACGAACAAATGCAGAACTCCACACAAATATGCCCTGAACCAGTACCCTCCATAACCTCCCTCTCTCACTGGAACGTAACAATGCAGAGCTCCACACAAATATGACCTGAACCGGTAGCCCTCCATAACCTCCCTGTCTCACTGGAACGTACCAATGCAGAACACCACACAAATATACCCTGAACCTGTACCCCACCATAACCTCCCTGTCTCACTGGAACTTACCATTGCAGAACACCACACAAATATGCACTTAACCTGTACCCCTCCATAACCTCCCTGTCTCACTGGAACGTACCATTGCAGAACACCACACAATTATGCCCTGAACCTGTACCCCTCCATAACCTCCCTGCCTCACTGGAACGTACCAATGCAGAACACCACACAAATATGCCCTGAACCTGTAGCCGTCCATAACCTCCCTGTCTCAGTGGTACGTCACACTGCAGAACTCCACACAAATATGCCATGAACCTGTACCCTCCATAACCTCCCTGTCTCAATGGAAAGTACCAATGCAGAACTCCACACAAATATGCCCTGAACCTGTACCCCTCAATAACTTCCCTGTCTCACTAGAAAGTACCAATGCAGAACTCCACACAAATATGCCATGAACCTGTACCCTCCATAACCTCCCTGTCTCACTGGAAAGTACCAATGCAGAACTCCACACAAGTCTGCCCTGAACCTGTACCCGTCCATAACCTCCCTGTCTCACTGGAACGTACCACTGCAGAACTCCTCAAAAATATGCCCTGAACCTGTACCCCTCCATAACCTCCCTGTCTCACTGGAACGTACTAATGCAGAACTCCATACAAATATGCCCTGCAACTGTACCCCTCCATAACCTCCCTGTGTCACTGGAACGTACCAATGCAGAACTCCTCACAAATATGCCCTGTTCCTGTACCCCTCCATAACCTCCCTGTCTCACTGGAACGTACCAATGCAGAACTGCACACAAATATACCCTGAACCTGTACCCTCCATAACCTCCCTGTCTCACTGGAAAGTACCAATGCAGAACTCCACACAAATATGCTCTGAACCTGTACCCCACCATTACCTCCCTGTCTCACTGGAACGTACCAATGCAGATCTCCACACAAATATGCCCTGAACCAGTATCCTCCATAACCTCCCTGTCTCACTGGAACGTACCAATGCAGAACTCCACGCAAATCTGCCCTGAACCTGTACCCCTACATAAATTCCCTGTCTCACTGGAACGAACAAATGCAGAACTCCACACAAATATGCCCTGAACCAGTACCCTCCATAACCTCCCTCTCTCACTGGAACGTACCAATGCAGAGCTCCACACAAATATGACCTGAACCGGTACCCCTCCATAACCTCACTGTCTCACTGGAACGTACCAATGCAGAACACCACACAAATATGCCCTGAACCTGTACCCCACCATAACCTCCCTGTCTCCCTGGAACTTACCATTGCAGAACACCACACAAATATGCCCTTAACCTGTACCCCTCCATAACATCCCTGTCTCACTGGAACGTCCCAACGCAGAACTCCACACAAATATGCCCTGAGCCTGTACCCTCCATAACCTCCCTGTCTCACTGGAAAGTACCATTGCAGAACACCACACAAATATGCCCTGAACCTGTACCCCTCCATAACCTCCCTGTCTCACTGGAAGTACCATTGCAGAACACCACACAAATTTGTCCTGAACCTGTACCCCTCCATAACTTCCCTGTCTCACAGAAACATACCAATGCAGAACTACACACAAATATGCCCTGAACCTGTACCCCTCCATAACCTCCCTGTCTCACTGGAACGTACCATTGCAGAACACCACACAAATATGCCCAGAACCTGTACCCCTCCATATCCTCCCTGTCTCACTGGAACGTCCCAACGCAGAACTCCACACAAATATGCCCTGAACCTGTACCCGTCCATAACCTCCCTGTCTCACTGGAACGCACCAATGCCGAACTCCACTCAAATATGCCCTGAACCTATACCGTGCATAACCTCCCTGTCTCACTGGAACGTACCAATGCAGAAGTCCAACAAATATGCCCTGAACCTGTACCCCTACATAAATCCCCTGTCTCACTGGAACGAACAAATGCAGAACTCCACACAAATATGTCCTGAACCAGTACCCTACATAACCTCCCTCTCTCACTGGAACGTACCAATGCAGAACTCCACACAAATACGACCTGAACCGGTACCCCTCCATAACCTCCCTGTCTCACTGGAACGTACCAATGCAGAACACGACACAAATATACCCTGAACCTGTACCCCACCATAACCTCCCTGTCTCACTGGAACTTACCATTGCAGAACACCACACAAATATGCCCAGAACCTGTACCCCTCCATAACCTCCCTGTCTCACTGGAACTTACCATTGCAGAACACCACACAAATATGCCCTGAACCTGTACCCCTCCATAACCTCCCTGTCTCACTGGAACGTACCAATGCAGAACTCCACACAAATATGCCCTGAACCTGTACCCCTCCATAACCTCCCTGTCTCACTGGAACGCACCAATGCCGAACTCCACTCAAATATGCCCTGAACATATACCGTGCATAACCTCCCTGTCTCACTGGAACGTACCAATGCAGAAGTCCAGACAAATATGCCCTGAACCTGTACCCGTCCATAACCTCCTTGTCTCACTGGAACGTCCCAACGCAGAACTCCACACAAATATGCCCTGAACCTGTACCCGTCCATAACCTCCCTGTCTCAGTGGTACGTCACACTGCAGAACTCCACACAAATATGCCATGAACCTGTACCCTCCATAACCTCCCTGTCTCACTGGAAAGTACCAATGCAGAACTCCATATAAATATGCCCTGAACCTGTACCCCTCCATAACTTCCCTGTCTCACTAGAAAGTACCAATGCAGAACTCCACACAAATATGCCATGAACCTGTACCCCTCCATAACCTCCCTGTCTCACTGGAACGTACGAATGCAGAACTCCATACAAATATGCCCTGCAACTGTACCCCTCCATAACCTCCCTGTGTCACTGGAACGTACCAATGCAGAACTGTACACAAATATACCCTGAACCTGTACCCTCCATAACCTCCCTGTCTCACTGGAAAGTACCAATGCAGAACTCCACACAAATATGCTCTGAACCTGTACCCCACCATTACCTCCCTGTCTCACTGGAACGTACCAATGCAGATCTCCACACAAATATGCCCTGAACCAGTATCCTCCATAACCTCCCTTTCTCACTGGAACGTACCAATGCAGAACTCCACGCAAATATGCCCTGAACCTGTACCCCTACATAAATTCCCTGTCTCACTGGAACGAACAAATGCAGAACTCCACACAAATATGCCCTGAACCAGTACCCTCCATAACCTCCCTCTCTCACTGGAACGTAACAATGCAGAGCTCCACACAAATATGACCTGAACCGGTACCCCTCCATAACCTCCCTGTCTCACTGGAACGTACCAATGCAGAACACCACACAAATATACCCTGAACCTGTACCCCACCATAACCTCCCTGTCTCACTGGAACTTACCATTGCAGAACACCACACAAATATGCACTTAACCTGTACCCCTCCATAACCTCCCTGTCTCACTGGAACGTACCATTGCAGAACACCACACAATTATGCCCTGAACCTGTACCCCTCCATAACCTCCCTGCCTCACTGGAACGTACCAATGCAGAACACCACACAAATATGCCCTGAACCTGTAGCCGTCCATAACCTCCCTGTCTCAGTGGTACGTCACACTGCAGAACTCCACACAAATATGCCATGAACCTGTACCCTCCATAACCTCCCTGTCTCAATGGAAAGTACCAATGCAGAACTCCACACAAATATGCCCTGAACCTGTACCCCTCAATAACTTCCCTGTCTCACTAGAAAGTACCAATGCAGAACTCCACACAAATATGCCATGAACCTGTACCCTCCATAACCTCCCTGTCTCACTGGAAAGTACCAATGCAGAACTCCACACAAGTCTGCCCTGAACCTGTACCCGTCCATAACCTCCCTGTCTCACTGGAACGTACCACTGCAGAACTCCTCAAAAATATGCCCTGAACCTGTACCCCTCCATAACCTCCCTGTCTCACTGGAACGTACTAATGCAGAACTCCATACAAATATGCCCTGCAACTGTACCCCTCCATAACCTCCCTGTGTCACTGGAACGTACCAATGCAGAACTCCTCACAAATATGCCCTGTTCCTGTACCCCTCCATAACCTCCCTGTCTCACTGGAACGTACCAATGCAGAACTGCACACAAATATACCCTGAACCTGTACCCTCCATAACCTCCCTGTCTCACTGGAAAGTACCAATGCAGAACTCCACACAAATATGCTCTGAACCTGTACCCCACCATTACCTCCCTGTCTCACTGGAACGTACCAATGCAGATCTCCACACAAATATGCCCTGAACCAGTATCCTCCATAACCTCCCTGTCTCACTGGAACGTACCAATGCAGAACTCCACGCAAATCTGCCCTGAACCTGTACCCCTACATAAATTCCCTGTCTCACTGGAACGAACAAATGCAGAACTCCACACAAATATGCCCTGAACCAGTACCCTCCATAACCTCCCTCTCTCACTGGAACGTACCAATGCAGAGCTCCACACAAATATGACCTGAACCGGTACCCCTCCATAACCTCACTGTCTCACTGGAACGTACCAATGCAGAACACCACACAAATATGCCCTGAACCTGTACCCCACCATAACCTCCCTGTCTCCCTGGAACTTACCATTGCAGAACACCACACAAATATGCCCTTAACCTGTACCCCTCCATAACATCCCTGTCTCACTGGAACGTCCCAACGCAGAACTCCACACAAATATGCCCTGAGCCTGTACCCTCCATAACCTCCCTGTCTCACTGGAAAGTACCATTGCAGAACACCACACAAATATGCCCTGAACCTGTACCCCTCCATAACCTCCCTGTCTCACTGGAAGTACCATTGCAGAACACCACACAAATTTGTCCTGAACCTGTACCCCTCCATAACTTCCCTGTCTCACAGAAACATACCAATGCAGAACTACACACAAATATGCCCTGAACCTGTACCCCTCCATAACCTCCCTGTCTCACTGGAACGTACCATTGCAGAACACCACACAAATATGCCCAGAACCTGTACCCCTCCATATCCTCCCTGTCTCACTGGAACGTCCCAACGCAGAACTCCACACAAATATGCCCTGAACCTGTACCCGTCCATAACCTCCCTGTCTCACTGGAACGCACCAATGCCGAACTCCACTCAAATATGCCCTGAACCTATACCGTGCATAACCTCCCTGTCTCACTGGAACGTACCAATGCAGAAGTCCAACAAATATGCCCTGAACCTGTACCCCTACATAAATCCCCTGTCTCACTGGAACGAACAAATGCAGAACTCCACACAAATATGCCCTGAACCAGTACCCTACATAACCTCCCTCTCTCACTGGAACGTACCAATGCAGAACTCCACACAAATACGACCTGAACCGGTACCCCTCCATAACCTCCCTGTCTCACTGGAACGTACCAATGCAGAACACGACACAAATATACCCTGAACCTGTACCCCACCATAACCTCCCTGTCTCACTGGAACTTACCATTGCAGAACACCACACAAATATGCCCAGAACCTGTACCCCTCCATAACCTCCCTGTCTCACTGGAACTTACCATTGCAGAACACCACACAAATATGCCCTGAACCTGTACCCCTCCATAACCTCCCTGTCTCACTGGAACGTACCAATGCAGAACTCCACACAAATATGCCCTGAACCTGTACCCCTCCATAACCTCCCTGTCTCACTGGAACGCACCAATGCCGAACTCCACTCAAATATGCCCTGAACATATACCGTGCATAACCTCCCTGTCTCACTGGAACGTACCAATGCAGAAGTCCAGACAAATATGCCCTGAACCTGTACCCGTCCATAACCTCCTTGTCTCACTGGAACGTCCCAACGCAGAACTCCACACAAATATGCCCTGAACCTGTACCCGTCCATAACCTCCCTGTCTCAGTGGTACGTCACACTGCAGAACTCCATACAAATATGCCATGAACCTGTACCCTCCATAACCTCCCTGTCTCACTGGAAAGTACCAATGCAGAACTCCACATAAATATGCCCTGAACCTGTACCCCTCCATAACTTCCCTGTCTCACTAGAAAGTACCAATGCAGAACTCCACACAAATATGCCATGAACCTGTACCCCTCCATAACCTCCCTGTCTCACTGGAACGTACGAATGCAGAACTCCATACAAATATGCCCTGCAACTGTACCCCTCCATAACCTCCCTGTGTCACTGGAACGTACCAATGCAGAACTGTACACAAATATACCCTGAACCTGTACCCTCCATAACCTCCCTGTCTCACTGGAAAGTACCAATGCAGAACTCCACACAAATATGCTCTGAACCTGTACCCCACCATTACCTCCCTGTCTCACTGGAACGTACCAATGCAGATCTCCACACAAATATGCCCTGAACCAGTATCCTCCATAACCTCCCTTTCTCACTGGAACGTACCAATGCAGAACTCCACGCAAATATGCCCTGAACCTGTACCCCTACATAAATTCCCTGTCTCACTGGAACGAACAAATGCAGAACTCCACACAAATATGCCCTGAACCAGTACCCTCCATAACCTCCCTCTCTCACTGGAACGTAACAATGCAGAGCTCCACACAAATATGACCTGAACCGGTACCCCTCCATAACCTCCCTGTCTCACTGGAACGTACCAATGCAGAACACCACACAAATATACCCTGAACCTGTACCCCTCCATAACCTTCCTGCCTCACTGGAACGTACCAATGCAGAACACCACACAAATATGCCCTGAACCTGTAGCCGTCCATAACCTCCCTGTCTCAGTGGTACGTCACACTGCAGAACTCCACACAAATATGCCATGAACCTGTACCCTCCATAACCTCCCTGTCTCAATGGAAAGTACCAATGCAGAACTCCACACAAATATGCCCTGAACCTGTACCCCTCAATAACTTCCCTGTCTCACTAGAAAGTACCAATGCAGAACTCCACACAAATATGCCATGAACCTGTACCCTCCATAACCTCCCTGTCTCACTGGAAAGTACCAATGCAGAACTCCACACAAGTCTGCCCTGAACCTGTACCCGTCCATAACCTCCCTGTCTCACTGGAACGTACCACTGCAGAATTCCACACAAATATGCCCGGAAACTGTACCCTCCATAACCTCCCTGTCTCACTGGAACGTACCAATGCAGAACTACACACAAATATGCCCTGAACCTGTACCACTCCATAACCTCCTTGTCTCACTGGAACGTACCAATGCAGAACTCCACACAAATATGCCCTGAACCTGTACCCCTCCATTACCTCCCTGTCCCACTGGAACGTACCAATGCAGAACTCCTCAAAAATATGCCCTGAACCTGTACCCCTCCATAACCTCCCTGTCTCACTGGAACGTACTAATGCAGAACTCCATACAAATATGCCCTGCAACTGTACCCCTCCATAACCTCCCTGTGTCACTGGAACGTACCAATGCAGAACTCCTCACAAATATGCCCTGTTCCTGTACCCCTCCATAACCTCCCTGTCTCACTGGAACGTACCAATGCAGAACTGCACACAAATATACCCTGAACCTGTACCCTCCATAACCTCCCTGTCTCACTGGAAAGTACCAATGCAGAACTCCACACAAATATGCTCTGAACCTGTACCCCACCATTACCTCCCTGTCTCACTGGAACGTACCAATGCAGATCTCCACACAAATATGCCCTGAACCAGTATCCTCCATAACCTCCCTGTCTCACTGGAACGTACCAATGCAGAACTCCACGCAAATCTGCCCTGAACCTGTACCCCTACATAAATTCCCTGTCTCACTGGAACGAACAAATGCAGAACTCCACACAAATATGCCCTGAACCAGTACCCTCCATAACCTCCCTCTCTCACTGGAACGTACCAATGCAGAGCTCCACACAAATATGACCTGAACCGGTACCCCTCCATAACCTCACTGTCTCACTGGAACGTACCAATGCAGAACACCACACAAATATGCCCTGAACCTGTACCCCACCATAACCTCCCTGTCTCCCTGGAACTTACCATTGCAGAACACCACACAAATATGCCCTTAACCTGTACCCCTCCATAACATCCCTGTCTCACTGGAACGTCCCAACGCAGAACTCCACACAAATATGCCCTGAGCCTGTACCCTCCATAACCTCCCTGTCTCACTGGAAAGTACCATTGCAGAACACCACACAAATATGCCCTGAACCTGTACCCCTCCATAACCTCCCTGTCTCACTGGAAGTACCATTGCAGAACACCACACAAATTTGTCCTGAACCTGTACCCCTCCATAACTTCCCTGTCTCACAGGAACATACCAATGCAGAACTACACACAAATATGCCCTGAACCTGTACCCCTCCATAACCTCCCTGTCTCACTGGAACGTACCATTGCAGAACACCACACAAATATGCCCAGAACCTGTACCCCTCCATATCCTCCCTGTCTCACTGGAACGTCCCAACGCAGAACTCCACACAAATATGACCTGAACCTGTACCCGTCCATAACCTCCCTGTCTCACTGGAACGCACCAATGCCGAACTCCACTCAAATATGCCCTGAACCTATACCGTGCATAACCTCCCTGTCTCACTGGAACGTACCAATGCAGAAGTCCAACAAATATGCCCTGAACCTGTACCCCTACATAAATCCCCTGTCTCACTGGAACGAACAAATGCAGAACTCCACACAAATATGCCCTGAACCAGTACCCTACATAACCTCCCTCTCTCACTGGAACGTACCAATGCAGAACTCCACACAAATACGACCTGAACCGGTACACCTCCATAACCTCCCTGTCTCACGGGAACGTACCAATGCAGAACACGACACAAATATACCCTGAACCTGTACCCCACCATAACCTCCCTGTCTCACTGGAACTTACCATTGCAGAACACCACACAAATATGCCCAGAACCTGTACCCCTCCATAACCTCCCTGTCTCACTGGAACTTACCATTGCAGAACACCACACAAATATGCCCTGAACCTGTACCCCTCCATAACCTCCCTGTCTCACTGGAACGTACCAATGCAGAACTCCACACAAATATGCCCTGAACCTGTACCCCTCCATAACCTCCCTGTCTCACTGGAACGCACCAATGCCGAACTCCACTCAAATATGCCCTGAACATATACCGTGCATAACCTCCCTGTCTCACTGGAACGTACCAATGCAGAAGTCCAGACAAATATGCCCTGAACCTGTACCCGTCCATAACCTACTTGTCTCACTGGAACGTCCCAACGCAGAACTCCACACAAATATGCCCTGAACCTGTACCCGTCCATAACCTCCCTGTCTCAGTGGTACGTCACACTGCAGAACTCCACACAAATATGCCATGAACCTGTACCCTCCATAACCTCCCTGTCTCACTGGAAAGTACCAATGCAGAACTCCACATAAATATGCCCTGAACCTGTACCCCTCCATAACTTCCCTGTCTCACTAGAAAGTACCAATGCAGAACTCCACACAAATATGCCATGAACCTGTACCCCTCCATAACCTCCCTGTCTCACTGGAAATTACCAATGCAAAACTCTACACAAATATGCCCGGAAACTGTACCCTCCATAACCTCCCTGTCTCACTGGTACGTACCAATGCAGAACTACACACAAATATGCCCTGAACCTGTACCACTCCATAACCTCCTTGTCTCACTGGAACGTACCAATGCAGAACTCCACACAAATATGCCCTGAACCTGTACCCCTCCATAACCTCCCTGTCTTACTGGGACGTACGAATGCAGAACTCCATACAAATATGCCCTGCAACTGTACCCCTCCATAACCTCCCTGTGTCACTGGAACGTACCAATGCAGAACTCCTCACAAATATGCCCTGTTCCTGAACCCCACAATAACCTCCCTGTCTCACTGGAACGTACCAATGCAAAACTGTACACAAATATACCCTGAACCTGTACCCTCCATAACCTCACTGTCTCACTGGAACGAACAAATGCAGAACTCCACACAAATATGCCCTGAACCAGTACCCTCCATAACCTCCTTCTCTCACTGGAACGTACCAATGCAGAGCTCCACACAAATATGACCTGAACCGGTACCCCTCCATAACCTCCCTGTCTCACTGGAACGTACCAATGCAGAACACCACACAAATATGCCCTAGACCTGTACCCCACCATAACCTCCCTGTCTCACTGGAACGCACCAAAGCCGAACTCCACTCAAATATGCCCTGAACCTGTACCGTGCATAACCTCCCTGTCTCACTGGAATGTACCAAAGCAGAAGTCCACACAAATATGCCCTGAACCTGTACCCTCCATAACCTCCCTGTCTCACTGGAAAGTACCAATGCAGAACTCCACACAAATATGCCCTGAACCTGTACCCCTCCATAAACTCCCCGTCTCACTGGAACCTACCAATGCAGAACTTCACAGAAATATGCCCTGACCCTGTACCCCTCCATAAAATCCTTGTCTCACTGGAACGTACCAATGCAGAACTCCACACAAATATGCCCTGAACCTGTACCCCTCCATAACCTCCCTGTCTCACTGGAACGTACGAATGCAGAACTCCTCAAAAATATGCCCTGAACCTGTACCCCTCCATAACCTCCCTGTCTCACTGGAACGTACCAATGCAGAACTCCTCACAAATATGCCCTGTTCCTGTACCTCTCCATAACCTCCCTGTCTCACTGGAACGTACCAATGCAGAACTGAACACAAATATACCCTGAACCTGTACCCTCCATAACCTCCCTGTCAGACTGGAAAGTACCAATGCCGAACTCCACACAAATATGCTCTGAACCTGTACCCCTCCATAACCTCCCTGTGTCACTGGAAGGTACCAATGCAGAACTCCACACAAATATGCCCTGTTCCTGTACCTCTCCATAACCTCCCTGTCTCACTGGAACGTACCAGTGCAGAACTGAACACAAATATACCCTGAACCTGTACCCTCCATAACCTCCCTGTCTCACTGGAACGTACCAATGCAGATCTCCACACAAATATGCCCTGAACCAGTATCCTCTATAACCTCCCTGTCTCACTGGAACGTACCAATGCAGAACTTCACGCAAATATGCCCTGAACCTGTACCCCTACATAAATTCCCTGTCTCACTGGAACGAACAAATGCAGAACTCCACACAAATATGCCCTGAACCAGTTCCCTCCATAAACTCCCTGTCTCACTGGAACGTACCAATGCAGAACACGACACAAATATGCCCTGAACCTGTACCCCACCATAACCTCCCTGTCTCACTGGAACTTACCATTGCAGAACACCACACAAATATGCCCAGAACCTGTACCCCTCCATAACCTCCCTGTCTCACTGGAACGTACCATTGCAGAACACCACACAAATATGCCCTGAACCTGTACCCTTCCATAACCTCCCTGTCTCACTGGAACGTACCAATGCAGAACTCCACACAAATATGCCCTGAACCTGTACCCCTCCATAACCTCCCTGTCTCACTGGAACCGACCAATGCCGAACTCCACTCAAATATGCCCTGAACCTATACCGTGCATAACCTCACTGTCTCACTGGAACGTACCAATGCAGAATTCTACACCAATATGCCCTGAACCTGTACCCCTCCATAACCTCCCTGTCTCACTGGAACGTCCCAACGCAGAACTCTACACAAATATGCCCAGAACCTGTACCCTCCGTAACCTCCCTGTCTCACTGGAACGTACCATTGCAGAACACCACACAAATATGCCCAGAACCTGTACCCCTCCATAACCTCCATGTCTCAGTGGTACGTCACACTGCAGAACTCCACACAAATATGCCATGAACCTGTACCCACCATAACCTCCCTGTCTCACTGGAAAGTACCAATGCAGAACACCACACAAATATACAATGAACCTGTACCCCTCCATAACTTCCCTGTCTCACTAGAAAGTACCAATACAGAACTCCACACAAATATGCCATGAACCTGTACCCTCCATAACCTCCCTGTCTCACAGGAAAGTACCAATGCAGAACTCCACACAAGTCTGCCCTGAACCTGTACCCGTCCATAACCTCCCTGTCTCACTGGAACGTACCACGGCAGAACTCCACACAAATATGCCCGGAAACTGTACCACTCCATAACCTGCCTGTCTCACTGGAACGTACCAATGCAGAACTACACACAAATATGCCCTGAACCTGTACCCCTCCATAACCTCCCTGTCTCACTGGAACGTACGAATGCAGAACTCCATACAAATATGCCCTGCAACTGTACCCCTCCATAACCTCCCTGTGTCACGGGAACGTACCAATGCAGAACTCCTCACAAATATGCCCTGTTCCTGTAAACCTCCATAACCTCCCTGTCTCACTGGAACGTACCAATGCAGATCTCCACACAAATATGCCCTGAACCAGTATCCTCTATAACCTCCCTGTCTCACTGGAACGTACCAATGCAGAACTCCACGCAAATATGCCCTGAACCTGTACCCCTACATAAATTCCCTGTCTCACTGGAACGAACAAATGCAGAACTCCACACAAATATGCCCTGAACCAGTACCCTCCATAACCTCTCTCTCTCACTGGAACGTACCAATGCAGAACTCCACACAAATATGACCTGAACCGGTACCCCTCCATAAACTCCCTGTCTCACTGGAACGTACCAATGCAGAACACGACACAAATATGCCCTGAACCTGTACCCCACCATAACCTCCCTGTCTCACTGTAACTTACCATTGCAGAACACCACACAAATATGCCCAGAACCTGTACCCCTCCATAACCTCCCTGTCTCACTGGAACGTACCATTGCAGAACACCACACAAATATGCCCTGAACCTGTACCCCTCCATAACCTCCCTGTCTCACTGGAACGTACCAATGCAGAACTCCACACAAATATGCCCTGAACCTGTACCCCTCCATAACCTCCCTGTCTCACTGGAACGCACCAATGCCGAACTCCACTCAAATATGCCCTGAACCTATACCGTGCATAACCTCCCTGTCTCACTGGAACGTACCAATGCAGAATTCCACACCAATATGCCCTGAACCTGTACCCGTCCATAACCTCCTTGTCTCACTGGAACGTCCCAACGCAGAACTCCACACAAATATGCCCTGAACCTGTACCCTCCATAACCTCCCTGTCTCACTGGAACGTACCATTGCAGAACACCACACAAATATGCCCTGAACCTGTACCCGTCCATAACCTCCTTGTCTCACTGGAACGTCCCAACGCAGAACTCCACACAAATATGCCCTGAACCTGTACCCTCCATAACCTCCCTGTCTCACTGGAACGTACCATTGCAGAACACCACACAAATATGCCATGAACCTGTACCCTCCATAACCTCCCTGTCTCACTGGAAAGTACCAATGCAGAACTCCACACAAGTCTGCCCTGAACCTGTACCCGTCCATAACCTCCCTGTCTCACTGGAACGTACCACGGCAGAACTCCACACAAATATGCCCGGAAACTGTACCACTCCATAACCTGCCTGTCTCACTGGAACGTACCAATGCAGAACTACACACAAATATGCCCTGAACCTGTACCCCTCCATAACCTCCCTGTCTCACTGGAACGTACGAATGCAGAACTCCATACAAATATGCCCTGCAACTGTACCCCTCCATAACCTCCCTGTGTCACGGGAACGTACCAATGCAGAACTCCTCACAAATATGCCCTGTTCCTGTAAACCTCCATAACCTCCCTGTCTCACTGGAACGTACCAATGCAGAACTGAACACAAATATACCCTGAACATGTACCCTCCATAACCTCCCTGTCTCACTGGAACGTACCAATGCAGATCTCCACACAAATATGCCCTGAACCAGTATCCTCTATAACCTCCCTGTCTCACTGGAACGTACCAATGCAGAACTCCACGCAAATATGCCCTGAACCTGTACCCCTACATAAATTCCCTGTCTCACTGGAACGAACAAATGCAGAACTCCACACAAATATGCCCTGAACCAGTACCCTCCATAACCTCTCTCTCTCACTGGAACGTACCAATGCAGAACTCCACACAAATATGACCTGAACCGGTACCCCTCCATAAACTCCCTGTCTCACTGGAACGTACCAATGCAGAACACGACACAAATATGCCCTGAACCTGTACCCCACCATAACCTCCCTGTCTCACTGGAACTTACCATTGCAGAACACCACACAAATATGCCCAGAACCTGTACCCCTCCATAACCTCCCTGTCTCACTGGAACGTACCGTTGCAGAACACCACACAAATATGCCCTGAACCTGTACCCCTCCATAACCTCCCTGTCTCACTGGAACGTACCAATGCAGAACTCCACACAAATATGCCCTGAACCTGTACCCCTCCATAACCTCCCTGTCTCACTGGAACGCACCAATGCCGAACTCCACTCAAATATGCCCTGAACCTATACCGTGCATAACCTCCCTGTCTCACTGGAACGTACCAATGCAGAATTCCACACCAATATGCCCTGAACCTGTACCCGTCCATAACCTCCTTGTCTCAATGGAACGTCCCAACGCAGAACTCCACACAAATATGCCCTGAACCTGTACCCTCCATAACCTCCCTGTCTCACTGGAACGTACCATTGCAGAACACCACACAAATATGCCCTGAACCTGTAACCCTCCATAACCTCCCTGTCTCACTGGAACGTCCCAACGCAGAACTCTACACAAATATGCCCTGAACCTGTACCCTCCATAACCTCCCTGTCTCACTGGAACGTACCATTGCAGAACACCACACAAATATGCCCAGAACCTGTACCCCTCCATAACCTCACTGTCTCATTGGAATGTACCATTGCAGAACACCACACAAATATGCCCTGAACCTGTACCCCTCCATAACCTCCCAGTCTCACTGGAACGTACCAATGCAGAACGCCACACAAATATGCCCTGAACCTGTACCCCTCCATAACCTCCCTGTCTCACTGGAACGTCCCAACGCAGAACTCTACACAAATATGCCCTGAACCTGTACCCTCCAAATCCTCCCTGTCTCACTGGAACGTACCATTGCAGAACACCACACAAATATGCCCAGAACCTGTACCCCTCCATAACCTCCCTGTCTCATTGGAATGTACCATTGATAAACACCACACAAATATGCCCTGAACCTGTACCCCTCCATAACCTCCCAGTCTCACTGGAACGTACCAATGCAGAACTCCACACAAATATGCCCTGAACCTGTACCCCTCCATAACCTCCCTGTCTCACTTTTACGTACCATTGCAGAACACCACACAAATATGCCCTGAACCTGTACCCTTCCATAACCTCCCTGTCTCACTGGAACGTACCATTGCAGAACACCACACAAATATGCCCTGAACCTGTACCCCTCCATAACCTCCCTGTCTCGCTGGAACGTCCCAACGCAGAACTCCACACAAATATGCCCTGAACCTGTACCCTCCATAACCTCCCTGTCTCACTGGAACGTACCATTGCAGAACACCACACAAATATGCCCAGAACCTGTACCCCTCCATAACCTCCCTGTCTCAGTGGTACGTCACACTGCAGACTCCACACAAAGATGCCATGAACCTGTACCCTCCATAACCTCCCTGTCTCACTGGAAAGTACCAATGCAGAACACCACACAAATATGCAATGAACCTGTACCCCTCCATAACTTCCCTGTCTCACTAGAAAGTACCAATACAGAACTCCACACAAATATGCCATGAACCTGTACCCTCCATAACCTCCCTGTCACACTGGAAAGTACCAATGCAGAACTCCACACAAATATGCTCTGAACCTGTACCCCTCCATTACCTCCTTGTCTCACTGGAACGTACCAATACAGATCTCCACACAAATATGCCCTGAACCAGTATCCTCCATAACCTCCCTGTCTCACTGGAACGTACCAATGCAGAACTCCACGCAAATATGCCCTGAACCTGTACCCCTACATAAATTCCCCGTCTCACTGGAACGAACAAATGCAGAACTCCACACAAATATGCCCTGAACCAGTACCCTCCATAACCTCCCTCTCTCACTGGAACTTACCATTGCAGAACACCACACAAATATGCCCAGAACCTGTACCCCTCCATAACCTCCCTGTCTCACTGGAACGTACCATTGCAGAACACCACACAAATATGCCCTGAACCTGTACCCCTCCATAACCTCCCTGTCTCACTGGAACGCACCAATGCCGAACTCCACTCAAATATGCACTGAACCTATACCGTGCAT
Organism: Hemitrygon akajei; assembly: GCF_048418815.1. NCBI lineage: Eukaryota > Metazoa > Chordata > Chondrichthyes > Myliobatiformes > Dasyatidae > Hemitrygon > Hemitrygon akajei. The sequence goes on along the minus strand of NW_027331942.1, from coordinate 1,558,758 downwards.
AACCTCCCTGTCTCACTGGAACGTACCAATGCAGAAGTCCACACAAATATGCCCTGAACCTGTACCCGTCCATAACCTCCCTGTCTCACTGGAACGTCCCAACGCAGAACTCCACACAAATATGCCCTGAACCTGTACCCTCCATAACCTCCCTGTCTCACTGCAACGTACCATTGCAGAACACCACACAAATATGCCCTGAACCTGTACCCCTCCATAACCTCCCTGTCTCACTGGAACGTCCCAACGCCGAACTCTACACAAATATGCCCTGAACCTGTACCCTCCATAACCTCCCTGTCTCACTGGAACGTACCATTGCACAACACCACACAAATATGCCCAGAACCTGTACACCTCCATAACCTCCCTGTCTCACTGGAACGTACCATTGCAGAACACCACACAAATATGCCCTGAACCTGTACCCCTCCATAACCTCCCTGTCTCACTGGAACGTACCAATGCAGAACTCCACACAAATATGCCCTGAACCTGTACCCCTCCATAACCTCCCTGTCTCACTGGTACGTACCATTGCAGAACACCACACAAATATGCCCTGAACCTGTACCCTTCCATAACCTCCCTGTCTCACTGGAACGTACCATTGCAGAACACCACACAAATATGCCCTGAACCTGTACCCCTCCATAACCTCCCTGTCTCACTCGAACGTCCCAACCCAGAACTCCACACAAATATGCCCTGAACCTGTACCCTCCATAACCTCCCTGTCTCACTGGAACGTACCATTGCAGAACACCACACAAATATGCCCAGAACCTGTACCCCTGAATAACCTCCCTGTCTCACTGGAACGTACCATTGCAGAACACTACACAAATATGACCTGAACCTGTACCCGTCCATAACCTCCCTGTCTCAGTGGTACGTCACACTGCAGAACTCCGCACAAATATGCTATGAACCTGTACCCTCCATAACCTCCCTGTCTCACTGTAAAGTACCAATGCAGAACTCCACACAAATATGCCCTGAACCTGTACCCCTCCATAACTTCCCTGTCTCACTAGAAAGTACCAATGCAGAACTCCACACAAATATGCCATGAACCTGTACCCTCCAAAACCTCCCTGTCTCACTGGAAAGTACCAATGCAGAACTCCACACAAGTCTGCCCTGAACCTGTACCCGTCCATAACCTCCCTTTCTCACTGGAACGTACCACTGCAGAACTCCACACAAATATGCCCGGAAACTGTACCCTCCATAACCTCCCTGTCTCACTGGAACGTACCAATGCAGGACTACACACAAATATGCCCTGAACCTGTACCACTCTATAACCTCCTTGTCTCACTGGAACGTACCAATGCAGAACTCCACACAAATATGCCCTGAACCTGTACCCCTCCATAACCTCCCTGTCTCACTGGAAAGTACCAATGCAGAACTCCACACAAGTCTGCCCTGAACCTGTACCCGTCCATAACCTCCCTGTCTCACTGGAACGTACCACGGCAGAACTCCACATAAATATGCCCGGAAACTGTACCACTCCATAACCTGCCTGTCTCACTGGAACGTACCAATGCAGAACTACACACAAATATGCCCTGAACCTGTACCCCTCCATAACCTCCCTGTCTCACTGGAACGTACGAATGCAGAACTCCATACAAATATGCCCTGCAACTGTACCCCTCCATAACCTCCCTGTGTCACGGGAACGTACCAATGCAGAACTCCTCACAAATATGCCCTGTTCCTGTAAACCTCCATAACCTCCCTGTCTCACTGGAACGTACCAATGCAGAACTGTACACAAATATACCCTGAACCTGTACCCTCCATAACCTCCCTGTCACACTGGAAAGTACCAATGCAGAACTCCACACAAATATGCCCTGAACCTGTACCCTCCATAACCTCCCTGTCTCACTGGAACGTACCATTGCAGAACACCACACAAATATGCCCAGAACCTCTACCCCTGAATAACCTCCCTGTCTCACTGGAACGTACCATTGCAGAACACTACACAAATATGCCCTGAACCTGTACCCGTCCATAACCTCCCTGTCTCAGTGGTACGTCACACTGCAGAACTCCGCACAAATATGCTATGAACCTGTACCCTCCATAACCTCCCTGTCTCACTGTAAAGTACCAATGCAGAACTCCACACAAATATGCCCTGAACCTGTACCCCTCCATAACTTCCCTGTCTCACTAGAAAGTACCAATGCAGAACTCCACACAAATATGCCATGAACCTGTACCCTCCAAAACCTCCCTGTCTCACTGGAAAGTACCAATGCAGAACTCCACACAAGTCTGCCCTGAACCTGTACGCGTCCATAACCTCCCTTTCTCACAGGAACGTACCACTGCAGAACTCCACACAAATATGCCCGGAAACTGTACCCTCCATAACCTCCCTGTCTCACTGGAACGTACCAATGCAGAACTACACACAAATATGCCCTGAACCTGTACCACTCCATAACCTCCTTGTCTCACTGGAACGTACCAATGCAGAACTCCACACAAATATGCCCTGAACCTGTACCCCTCCATAACCTCCCTGTCTCACTGGAAAGTACCAATGCAGAACTCCACACAAGTCTGCCCTGAACCTGTACCCGTCCATAACCTCCCTGTCTCACTGGAACGTACCACGGCAGAACTCCACACAAATATGCCCGGAAACTGTACCACTCCATAACCTGCCTGTCTCACTGGAACGTACCAATGCAGAACTACACACAAATATGCCCTGAACCTGTACCCCTCCATAACCTCCCTGTCTCACTGGAACGTACGAATGCAGAACTCCATACAAATATGCCCTGCAACTGTACCCCTCCATAACCTCCCTGTGTCACGGGAACGTACCAATGCAGAACTCCTCACAAATATGCCCTGTTCCTGTAAACCTCCATAACCTCCCTGTCTCACTGGAACGTACCAATGCAGAACTGTACACAAATATACCCTGAACCTGTACCCTCCATAACCTCCCTGTCACACTGGAAAGTACCAATGCAGAACTCCACACAAATATGCTCTGAACCTGTACCCCTCCATTACCTCCTTGTCTCACTGGAACGTACCAATGCAGATCTCCACACAAATATGCCCTGAACCAGTATCCTCCATAACCTCCCTGTCTCACTGGAACGTACCAATGCAGAACTCCACGCAAATATGCCCTGAACCTGTACCCCTACATAAATTCCCCGTCTCACTGGAACGAACAAATGCAGAACTCCACACAAATATGCCCTGAACCAGTACCCTCCATAACCTCCCTCTCTCACTGGAACGTACCAATGCAGAACTCCACACAAATATGACCTGAACCGGTACCCCTCCATAACCTCCCTGTCTCACTGGAAGGTACCAATGCAGAACACGACACAAATATGCCCTGAACCTGTACCCCACCATAACCTCCCTGTCTCACTGGAACTTTCCATTGCAGAACACCACACAAATATGCCCAGAACCTGTACCCCTCCATAACCTCCCTGTCTCACTGGAACGTACCATTGCAGATCACCACACAAATATGCCCTGAACCTGTACCCCTCCATAACCTCCCTGTCTCACTGGAACGCACCAATGCCGAACTCCACTCAAATATGCCCTGAACCTATACCGTGCATAACCTCCCTGTCTCACTGGAACGTAACAATGCAGAAGTTCACACAAATATGCCCTGAACCTGTACCCGTCCATAACCTCCCTGTCTCACTGGAACGTCCCAACGCAGAACTCCACACAAATATGCCCTGAACCTGTACCCTCCATAACCTCCCTGTCTCACTGCAACGTACCATTGCAGAACACCACACAAATATGCCCTGAACCTGTACCCCTCCATAACCTCCCTGTCTCACTGGAACGTCCCAACGCAGAACTCTACACAAATATGCCCGGAAACTGTACCCTCCATAACCTCCCTGTCTCACTGGAACGTACCAATGCAGAACTACACACAAATATGCCCTGAACCTGTACCACTCCATAAACTCCTTGTCTCACTGGAACGTACCAATGCAGAACTCCACACAAATATGCCCTGAACCTGTACCCCTCCATAACCTCCCTGTCTCACTGGAAAGTACCAATGCAGAACTCCACACAAGTCTGCCCTGAACCTGTACCCGTCCATAACCTCCCTGTCTCACTGGAACGTACCACGGCAGAACTCCACACAAATATGCCCGGAAACTGTACAACTCCATAAGCTGCCTGTCTCACTGGAACGTACCAATGCAGAACTACACACAAATATGCCCTGAACCTGTACCCCTCCATAACCTCCCTGTCTCACTGGAACGTACGAATGCAGAACTCCATACAAATATGCCCTGCAACTGTACCCCTCCATAACCTCCCTGTGTCACGGGAACGTACCAATGCAGAACTCCTCACAAATATGCCCTGTTCCTGTAAACCTCCATAACCTCCCTGTCTCACTGGAACGTACCAATGCAGAACTGTACACAAATATACCCTGAACCTGTACCCTCCATAACCTCCCTGTCACACTGGAAAGTACCAATGCAGAACTCCACACAAATATGCTCTGAACCTGTACCCCTCCATTACCTCCTTGTCTCACTGGAACGTACCAATGCAGATCTCCACACAAATATGCCCTGAACCTGTACCCTCCATAACCTCCCTGTCTCACTGGAACGTACCATTGCAGAACACCACACAAATATGCCCAGAACCTGTACCCCTGAATAACCTCCCTGTCTCACTGGAACGTACCATTGCAGAACACTACACAAATATGCCCTGAACCTGTACCCGTCCATAACCTCCCTGTCTCAGTGGTACGTCACACTGCAGAACTCCGCAAAAATATGCTATGAACCTGTACCCTCCATAACCTCCCTGTCTCACTGTAAAGTACCAATGCAGAACTCCACACAAATATGCCCTGAACCTGTACCCCTCCATAACTTCCCTGTCTCACTAGAAAGTACCAATGCAGAACTCCACACAAATATGCCATGAACCTGTACCCTCCAAAACCTCCCTGTCTCACTGGAAAGTACCAATGCAGAACTCCACACAAGTCTGCCCTGAACCTGTACGCGTCCATAACCTCCCTTTCTCACTGGAACGTACCACTGCAGAACTCCACACAAATATGCCCGGAAACTGTACCCTCCATAACCTCCCTGTCTCACTGGAACGTACCAATGCAGAACTACACACAAATATGCCCTGAACCTGTACCACTCCATAACCTCCTTGTCTCACTGGAACGTACCAATGCAGAACTCCACACAAATATGCCCTGAACCTGTACCCCTCCATAACCTCCCTGTCTCACTGGAAAGTACCAATGCAGAACTCCACACAAGTCTGCCCTGAACCTGTACCCGTCCATAACCTCCCTGTCTCACTGGAACGTACCACGGCAGAACTCCACACAAATATGCCCGGAAACTGTACCACTCCATAACCTGCCTGTCTCACTGGAACGTACCAATGCAGAACTACACACAAATATGCCCTGAACCTGTACCCCTCCATAACCTCCCTGTCTCACTGGAACGTACGAATGCAGAACTCCATACAAATATGCCCTGCAACTGTACCCCTCCATAACCTCCCTGTGTCACGGGAACGTACCAATGCAGAACTCCTCACAAATATGCCCTGTTCCTGTAAACCTCCATAACCTCCCTGTCTCACTGGAACGTACCAATGCAGAACTGTACACAAATATACCCTGAACCTGTACCCTCCATAACCTCCCTGTCACACTGGAAAGTACCAATGCAGAACTCCACACAAATATGCTCTGAACCTGTACCCCTCCATTACCTCCTTGTCTCACTGGAACGTACCAATGCAGATCTCCACACAAATATGCCCTGAACCAGTATCCTCCATAACCTCCCTGTCTCACTGGAACGTACCAATGCAGAACTCCACGCAAATATGCCCTGAACCTGTACCCCTACATAAATTCCCCGTCTCACTGGAACGAACAAATGCAGAACTCCACACAAATATGCCCTGAACCAGTACCCTCCATAACCTCCCTCTCTCACTGGAACGTACCAATGCAGAACTCCACACAAATATGACCTGAACCGGTACCCCTCCATAACCTCCCTGTCTCACTGGAAGGTACCAATGCAGAACACGACACAAATATGCCCTGAACCTGTACCCCACCATAACCTCCCTGTCTCACTGGAACTTTCCATTGCAGAACACCACACAAATATGCCCAGAACCTGTACCCCTCCATAACCTCCCTGTCTCACTGCAACGTACCATTGCAGATCACCACACAAATATGCCCTGAACCTGTACCCCTCCATAACCTCCCTGTCTCACTGGAACGCACCAATGCCGAACTCCACTCAAATATGCCCTGAACCTATACCGTGCATAACCTCCCTGTCTCACTGGAACGTAACAATGCAGAAGTTCACACAAATATGCCCTGAACCTGTACCCGTCCATAACCTCCCTGTCTCACTGGAACGTCCCAACGCAGAACTCCACACAAATATGCCCTGAACCTGTACCCTCCATAACCTCCCTGTCTCACTGCAACGTACCATTGCAGAACACCACACAAATATGCCCTGAACCTGTACCCCTCCATAACCTCCCTGTCTCACTGGAACGTCCCAACGCAGAACTCTACACAAATATGCCCGGAAACTGTACCCTCCATAACCTCCCTGTCTCACTGGAACGTACCAATGCAGAACTACACACAAATATGCCCTGAACCTGTACCACTCCATAAACTCCTTGTCTCACTGGAACGTACCAATGCAGAACTCCACACAAATATGCCCTGAACCTGTACCCCTCCATAACCTCCCTGTCTCACTGGAAAGTACCAATGCAGAACTCCACACAAGTCTGCCCTGAACCTGTACCCGTCCATAACCTCCCTGTCTCACTGGAACGTACCACGGCAGAACTCCACACAAATATGCCCGGAAACTGTATAACTCCATAAGCTGCCTGTCTCACTGGAACGTACCAATGCAGAACTACACACAAATATGCCCTGAACCTGTACCCCTCCATAACCTCCCTGTCTCACTGGAACGTACGAATGCAGAACTCCATACAAATATGCCCTGCAACTGTACCCCTCCATAACCTCCCTGTGTCACGGGAACGTACCAATGCAGAACTCCTCACAAATATGCCCTGTTCCTGTAAACCTCCATAACCTCCCTGTCTCACTGGAACGTACCAATGCAGAACTGTACACAAATATACCCTGAACCTGTACCCTCCATAACCTCCCTGTCACACTGGAAAGTACCAATGCAGAACTCCACACAAATATGCTCTGAACCTGTACCCCTCCATTACCTCCTTGTCTCACTGGAACGTACCAATGCAGATCTCCACACAAATATGCCCTGAACCAGTATCCTCCATAACCTCCCTGTCTCACTGGAACGTACCAATGCAGAACTCCACGCAAATATGCCCTGAACCTGTACCCCTACATAAATTCCCCGTCTCACTGGAACGAACAAATGCAGAACTCCACACAAATATGCCCTGAACCAGTACCCTCCATAACCTCCCTCTCTCACTGGAACGTTCCAATGCAGAACACGACACAAATATGCCCTGAACCTGTACCCCACCATAACCTCCCTGTCTCACTGGAACTTACCATTGCAGAACACCACACAAATATGCCCAGAACCTGTACCCCTCCATAACCTCCCTGTCTCACTGGAACGTACCATTGCAGAACACCACACAAATATGCCCTGAACCTGTACCCGTCCATAACCTCCCTGTCTCACTGGAACGTCCCAACGCAGAACTCCACACAAATATGCCCTGAACCTGTACCCTCCATAACCTCCCTGTCTCACTGCAACGTACCATTGCAGAACACCACACAAATATGCCCTGAACCTGTACCCCTCCATAACCTCCCTGTCACACTGGAAAGTACCAATGCAGAACTCCACACAAATATGCTCTGAACCTGTACCCCTCCATTACCTCCTGGTCTCACTGGAACGTACCAATGCAGATCTCCACACAAATATGCCCTGAACCAGTATCCTCCATAACCTCCCTGTCTCACTGGAACGAACAAATGCAGAACTCCACACAAATATGCCCTGAACCAGTACCCTCCATAACCTCCCTGTCTCACTGGAACGTACCAATGCAGAACACGACACAAATATGCCCTGAACCTGTACCCCACCATAACCTCCCTGTCTCACTGGAACTTACCATTGCAGAACACCACACAAATATGCCCAGAACCTGTACCCCTCCATAACCTCCCTGTCTCACTAGAAAGTACCAATGCAGAACTCCACACAAATATGCCCTGAACCTGTACCCTCCAAACTCCCTGTCTCACTGGAAAGTACCAATGCAGAACTCCGCACAAGTCTGCCCTGAACCTGTACCCGTCCATAACCTCCCTTTCTCACTGGAACGTTCCACTGCAGAACTCCACACAAATATGCCCGGAAACTGTACCCTGCATAACCTCCCTGTCTCACTGGAACGTACCAATGCAGAACTACACACAAATATGCCCTGAACCTGTACCCCTCCATAACCTCCCTGTCTCACTGGAACGTACGAATGCAGAACTCCATACAAATATGCCCTGCAACTGTACCCCTCCATAACCTCCCTGTGTTACGGGAACGTACCAATGCAGAACTCCTCACAAATATGCCCTGTTCCTGTAAACCTCCATAACCTCCCTGTCTCACTGGAACGTACCAATGCAGAACTGTACACAAATATACCCTGAACCTGTACCCTCCAAAACCTCCCTGTCACACTGGAAAGTACCAATGCAGAACTCCACACAAATATGCTCTGAACCTGTACACCTCCATTACCTCCTTGTCTCACTGGAACGTACCAATGCAGATCTCCACACAAATATGCCCTGAACCATTATCCTCCATAACCTCCCTGTCTCACTGGAACGTACCAATGCAGAACTCCACGCAAATATGCCCTGAACCTGTACCCCTACATAAATTCCCCGTCTCACTGGAACGAACAAATGCAGAACTCCACACAAATATGCCCTGAACCAGTACCCTCCATAACCTCCCTCTCTCACTGGAACGTACCATTGCAGAACACGACACAAATATGCCCTGAACCTGTACCCCACCATAACCTCCCTGTCTCACTGGAACTTACCATTGCAGAACACCACACAAATATGCCCAGAACCTGTACCCCTCCATAACCTCCCTGTCTCACTGGAACGTACCATTGCAGAACACCACACAAATATGCCCTGAACCTGTACCCGTCCATAACCTCCCTGTCTCACTGGAACGTCCCAACGCAGAACTCCACACAAATATGCCCTGAACCTGTACCCTCCATAACCTCCCTGTCACACTGGAAAGTACCAATGCAGAACTCCACACAAATATGCTCTGAACCTGTACCCCTCCATTACCTCCTTGTCTCACTGGAACGTACCAATGCAGATCTCCACACAAATATGCCCTGAACCAGTATCCTCCATAACCTCCCTGTCTCACTGGAACGTACCAATGCAGAACTCCACGCAAATATGCCCTGAACCTGTACCCCTACATAAATTCCCCGTCTCACTGGAACGAACAAATGCAGAACTCCACACAAATATGCCCTGAACCAGTACCCTCCATAACCTCCCTGTCTCACTGGAACGTACCAATGCAGAACACGACACAAATATGCCCTGAACCTGTACCCCACCATAACCTCCCTGTCTCACTGGAACTTACCATTGCAGAACACCACACAAATATGCCCAGAACCTGTACCCCTCCATAACCTCCCTGTCTCACTGGAACGTACCATTGCAGAACACCACACAAATATGCCCAGAACCTGTACCCCTCCATAACCTCCCTGTCTCACTGGAACGCACCAATGCCGAACTCCACTCAAATATGCCCTGAACCTATACAGTGCATAACCTCCCTGTCTCACTGGAACGTACCAATGCAGAAGTTCACACAAATATGCCCTGAACCTGTACCCGTCCATAACCTCCCTGTCTCACTGGAACGTCCCAACGCAGAACTCCACACAAATATGCCCTGAACCTGTACCCTCCATAACCTCCCTGTCTCACTGGAACGCACCATTGCAGAACACCACACAAATATGCCCTGAACCTGTCAACCTCCATAACCTCCCTGTCTCACTGGAACGTCCCAACGCAGAACTCTACACAAATATGCCCGGAAACTGTACCCTCCATAACCTCCCTGTCTCACTGGAACGTACCAATGCAGAACTACACACAAATATGCCCTGAACCTGTACCACTCCATAAACTCCTTGTCTCACTGGAACGTACCAATGCAGAACTCCACACAAATATGCCCTGAACCTGTACCCCTCCATAACCTCCCTGTCTCACTGGAAAGTACCAATGCAGAACTCCACACAAGTCTGCCCTGAACCTGTACCCGTCCATAACCTCCCTGTCTCACTGGAACGTACCACGGCAGAACTCCACACAAATATGACCTGAACCGGTACCCCTCCATAACCTCCCTGTCTCACTGGAAGGTACCAATGCAGAACACGACACAAATATGCCCTGAACCTGTACCCCACCATAACCTCCCTGTCTCACTGGAACTTACCATTGCAGAACACCACACAAATATGCCCAGAACCTGTACCCCTCCATAACCTCCCTGTCTCACTGGAACGTACCATTGCAGAACACCACACAAATATGCCCTGAACCTGTACCCCTCCATAACGTCCCTGTCTCACTGGAACACACCAATGCCGAACTCCACTCAAATATGTCCTGAACCTATACCGTGCATAACCTCCCTGTCTCACTGGAACGTACCAATGCAGAAGTTCACACAAATATGCCCTGAACCTGTACCCCTCCATAACCTCCCTGTCTCACTGGAACGTCCCAACGCAGAACTCCACACAAATATGCCCTGAACCTGTACCCTCCATAACCTCCCTGTCTCACTGCAACGTACCATTGCAGAACACCACACAAATATGCCCTGAACCTGTACCCCTCCATAACCTCCCTGTCTCACTGGAACGTCCCAACGCAGAACTCTACACAAATATGCCCGGAAACTGTACCCTCCATAACCTCCCTGTCTCACTGGAACGTACCAATGCAGAACTACACACAAATATGCCCTGAACCTGTACCACTCCATAAACTCCTTGTCTCACTGGAACGTACCAATGCAGAACTCCACACAAATATGCCCTGAACCTGTACCCCTCCATAACCTCCCTGTCTCACTGGAAAGTAACAATGCAGAACTCCACACAAGTCTGCCCTGAACCTGTACCCGTCCATAACCTCCCTGTCTCACTGGAACGTACCACGGCAGAACTCCACACAAATATGCCCGGAAACTGTACAACTCCATAAGCTGCCTGTCTCACTGGAACGTACCAATGCAGAACTACACACAAATATGCCCTGAACCTGTACCCCTCCATAACCTCCCTGTCTCACTGGAACGTACGAATGCAGAACTCCATACAAATATGCCCTGCAACTGTACCCCTCCATAACCTCCCTGTGTCACGGGAACGTACCAATGCAGAACTCCTCACAAATATGCCCTGTTCCTGTAAACCTCCATAACCTCCCTGTCTCACTGGAACGTACCAATGCAGAACTGTACACAAATATACCCTGAACCTGTACCCTCCATAACCTCCCTGTCACACTGGAAAGTACCAATGCAGATCTCCACACAAATATGCTCTGACCCTGTACCCCTCCATTACCTCCTTGTCTCACTGGAACGTACCAATGCAGATCTCCACACAAATATGCCCTGAACCAGTATCCTCCATAACCTCCCTGTCTCACTGGAACGTACCAATGCAGAACTCCACGCAAATATGCCCTGAACCTGTACCCCTACATAAATTCCCCGTCTCACTGGAACGAACAAATGCAGAACTCCACACAAATATGCCCTGAACCAGTACCCTCCATAACCTCCCTCTCTCACTGGAACGTTCCAATGCAGAACACGACACAAATATGCCCTGAACCTGTACCCCACCATAACCTCCCTGTCTCACTGGAACTTACCATTGCAGAACACCACACAAATATGCCCAGAACCTGTACCCCTCCATAACCTCCCTGTCTCACTGGAACATACCATTGCAGAACACCACACAAATATGCCCTGAACCTGTACCCTCCATAACCTCCCTGTCTCACTGCAACGTACCATTGCAGAACACCACACAAATATGCCCTGAACCTGTACCCCTCCATAACCTCCCTGTCACACTGGAAAGTACCAATGCAGAACTCCACACAAATATGCTCTGAACCTGTACCCCTCCATTACCTCCTTGTCTCACTGGAACGTACCAATGCAGATCTCCACACAAATATGCCCTGAACCAGTATCCTCCATAACCTCCCTGTCTCACTGGAACGAACAAATGCAGAACTCCACACAAATATGCCCTGAACCTGTACCCCTACATAAATTCCCCGTCTCACTGGAACGAACAAATGCAGAACTCCACACAAATATGCACTGAACCAGTACCCTCCATAACCTCCCTCTCTCACTGGAACGTACCAATGCAGAACTCCACACAAATATGACCTGAACCGGTACCCCTCCATAACCTCCCTGTCTCACTAGAACGTACCAATGCAGAACACGACACAAATATGCCCTGAACATGTACCCCACCATAACCTCCCTGTCTCACTGGAGCTTACCATTGCAGAACACCACACAAATATGCCCAGAAGCTGTACCCCTCCATAACCTCCCTGACTCACTGGAACGTACCATTGCAGAACACCACACAAATATGCCCTGAACCTATACCGTCCATAACCTCCCTGTCTCACTGGAACGTCCCAACGCAGAACTCCACACAAATATGCCCTGAACCTGTACCCTCCATAACCTCCCTGTCTCACTGCAACGTACCATTGCAGAACACCACACAAATATGCCCTGAACCTGTACCCTTCCATAACCTCCCTGTCTCACTGGAACGTACCATTGCAGAACAACACACAAATATGCCCTGAACCTGTACCCTTCCATAACCTCCCTGTCTCACTGGAACGTACCATTGCAGAACACCACACAAATATGCCCTGAACCTGTACCCCTCCATAACCTCCCTGTCTCACTGGAACGTACCATTGCAGAACACCACACAAATATGCCCAGAACCTGTACCCCTGAATAACCTCCCTGTCTCACTGGAACGTACCATTGCAGAACACTACACAAATATGCCCTGAACCTGTACCCGTCCATAACCTCCCTGTCTCAGTGGTACGTCACACTGCAGAACTCCGCACAAATATGCTCTGAACCTGTACCCCTCCATTACCTCCTTGTCTCACTGGAACGTACCAATGCAGATCTCCACACAAATATGCCCTGAACCAGTATCCTCCATAACCTCCCTGTCTCACTGGAACGAACAAATGCAGAACTCCACACAAATATGCCCTGAACCTGTACCCCTACATAAATTCCCCGTCTCACTGGAACGAACAAATGCAGAACTCCACACAAATATGCACTGAACCAGTACCCTCCATAACCTCCCTCTCTCACTGGAACGTACCAATGCAGAACTCCACACAAATATGACCTGAACCGGTACCCCTCCATAACCTCCCTGTCTCACTAGAACGTACCAATGCAGAACACGACACAAATATGCCCTGAACATGTACCCCACCATAACCTCCCTGTCTCACTGGAGCTTACCATTGCAGAACACCACACAAATATGCCCAGAAGCTGTACCCCTCCATAACCTCCCTGACTCACTGGAACGTACCATTGCAGAACACCACACAAATATGCCCTGAACCTATACCGTCCATAACCTCCCTGTCTCACTGGAACGTCCCAACGCAGAACTCCACACAAATATGCCCTGAACCTGTACCCTCCATAACCTCCCTGTCTCACTGCAACGTACCATTGCAGAACACCACACAAATATGCCCTGAACCTGTACCCTTCCATAACCTCCCTGTCTCACTGGAACGTACCATTGCAGAACAACACACAAATATGCCCTGAACCTGTACCCTTCCATAACCTCCCTGTCTCACTGGAACGTACCATTGCAGAACACCACACAAATATGCCCTGAACCTGTACCCCTCCATAACCTCCCTGTCTCACTGGAACGTACCATTGCAGAACACCACACAAATATGCCCAGAACCTGTACCCCTGAATAACCTCCCTGTCTCACTGGAACGTACCATTGCAGAACACTACACAAATATGCCCTGAACCTGTACCCGTCCATAACCTCCCTGTCTCAGTGGTACGTCACACTGCAGAACTCCGCACAAATATGCTATGAACCTGTACCCTCCAAAACCTCCCTGTCACACTGGAAAGTACCAATGCAGAACTCCACACAAATATGCTCTGAACCTGTACACCTCCATTACCTCCTTGTCTCACTGGAACGAACAAATGCAGAACTCCACACAAATATACCCTGAACCTGTACCCTCCAAAACCTCCCTGTCACACTGGAACGTACCAATGCAGAACTCCACGCAAATATGCCCTGAACCTGTACCCCTACATAAATTCCCCGTCTCACTGGAACGAACAAATGCAGAACTCCACACAAATATGCCCTGAACCAGTACCCTCCATAACCTCCCTCTCTCACTGGAACGTACCATTGCAGAACACGACACAAATATGCCCTGAACCTGTACCCCACCATAACCTCCCTGTCTCACTGGAACTTACCATTGCAGAACACCACACAAATATGCCCAGAACCTGTACCCCTCCATAACCTCCCTGTCTCACTGGAACGTACCATTGCAGAACACCACACAAATATGCCCTGAACCTGTACCCGTCCATAACCTCCCTGTCTCACTGGAACGTCCCAACGCAGAACTCCACACAAATATGCCCTGAACCTGTACCCTCCATAACCTCCCTGTCACACTGGAAAGTACCAATGCAGAACTCCACACAAATATGCTCTGAACCTGTACCCCTCCATTACCTCCTTGTCTCACTGGAAAGTACCAATGCAGATCTCCACACAAATATGCCCTGAACCAGTATCCTCCATAACCTCCCTGTCTCACTGGAACGTACCAATGCAGAACTCCACACAAATATGCCCTGAACCTGTACCCGTCCATAACCTCCCTGTCTCACTGGAACGTCCCAACGCAGAACTCCACACAAATATGCCCTGAACCTGTACCCTCCATAACCTCCCTGTCTCACTGCAACGTACCATTGCAGAACACCACACAAATATGCCCTGAACCTGTACCCGTCCATAACCTTCCTGTCTCACTGGAACGTCCCAACGCAGAACTCTACACAAATATGCCCGGAAACTGTACCCTCCATAACCTCCCTGTCTCACTGGAACGTACCAATGCAGAACTACACACAAATATGCCCTGAACCTGTACCACTCCATAAACTCCTTGTCTCACTGGAACGTACCAATGCAGAACTCCACACAAATATGCCCTGAACCTGTACCCCTCCATAACCTCCCTGTCTCACTGGAAAGTACCAATGCAGAACTCCACACAAGTCTGCCCTGAACCTGTACCCGTCCATAACCTCCCTGTCTCACTGGAACGTACCACGGCAGAACTCCACACAAATATGACCTGAACCGGTACCCCTCCATAACCTCCCTGTCTCACTGGAAGGTACCAATGCAGAACACGACACAAATATGCCCTGAACCTGTACCCCACCATAACCTCCCTGTCTCACTGGAACTTACCATTGCAGAACACCACACAAATATGCCCTGAACCTGTACCCCTCCATAACCTCCCTGTCTCACTGGAACACACCAATGCCGAACTCCACTCAAATATGCCCTGAACCTATACCGTGCATAACCTCCCTGTCTCACTGGAACGTACCAATGCAGAAGTTCACACAAATATGCCCTGAACCTGTACCCCTCCATAACCTCCCTGTCTCACTGGAACGTCCCAACGCAGAACTCCACACAAATATGCCCTGAACCTGTACCCTCCATAACCTCCCTGTCTCACTGCAACGTACCATTGCAGAACACCACACAAATATGCCCTGAACCTGTACCCGTCCATAACCTCCCTGTCTCAGTGGTACGTCACACTGCAGAACTCCGCACAAATATGCTATGAACCTGTACCCTCCAAAACCTCCCTGTCACACTGGAAAGTACCAATGCAGAACTCCACACAAATATGCTCTGAACCTGTACACCTCCATTACCTCCTTGTCTCACTGGAACGAACAAATGCAGAACTCCACACAAATATACCCTGAACCTGTACCCTCCAAAACCTCCCTGTCACACTGGAACGTACCAATGCAGAACTCCACGCAAATATGCCCTGAACCTGTACCCCTACATAAATTCCCCGTCTCACTGGAACGAACAAATGCAGAACTCCACACAAATATGCCCTGAACCAGTACCCTCCATAACCTCCCTCTCTCACTGGAACGTACCATTGCAGAACACCACACAAATATGCCCTGAACCTGTACCCCTCCATTACCTCCTTGTCTCACTGGAACGTACCAATGCAGATCTCCACACAAATATGCCCTGAACCAGTATCCTCCATAACCTCCCTGTCTCACTGGAACGAACAAATGCAGAACTCCACACAAATATGCCCTGAACCTGTACCCCTACATAAATTCCCCGTCTCACTGGAACGAACAAATGCAGAACTCCACACAAATATGCACTGAACCAGTACCCTCCATAACCTCCCTCTCTCACTGGAACGTACCAATGCAGAACTCCACACAAATATGACCTGAACCGGTACCCCTCCATAACCTCCCTGTCTCACTAGAACGTACCAATGCAGAACACGACACAAATATGCCCTGAACATGTACCCCACCATAACCTCCCTGTCTCACTGGAGCTTACCATTGCAGAACACCACACAAATATGCCCAGAAGCTGTACCCCTCCATAACCTCCCTGACTCACTGGAACGTACCATTGCAGAACACCACACAAATATGCCCTGAACCTATACCGTCCATAACCTCCCTGTCTCACTGGAACGTCCCAACGCAGAACTCCACACAAATATGCCCTGAACCTGTACCCTCCATAACCTCCCTGTCTCACTGCAACGTACCATTGCAGAACACCACACAAATATGCCCTGAACCTGTACCCTTCCATAACCTCCCTGTCTCACTGGAACGTACCATTGCAGAACACCACACAAATATGCCCTGAACCTGTACCCCTCCATAACCTCCCTGTCTCACTTGTACGTACCATTGCAGAACAACACACAAATATGCCCTGAACCTGTACCCTTCCATAACCTCCCTGTCTCACTGGAACGTACCATTGCAGAACACCACACAAATATGCCCTGAACCTGTACCCCTCCATAACCTCCCTGTCTCACTGGAACGTACCATTGCAGAACACCACACAAATATGCCCAGAACCTGTACCCCTGAATAACCTCCCTGTCTCACTGGAACGTACCATTGCAGAACACTACACAAATATGCCCTGAACCTGTACCCGTCCATAACCTCCCTGTCTCAGTGGTACGTCACACTGCAGAACTCCGCACAAATATGCTATGAACCTGTACCCTCCAAAACCTCCCTGTCACACTGGAAAGTACCAATGCAGAACTCCACACAAATATGCTCTGAACCTGTACACCTCCATTACCTCCTTGTCTCACTGGAACGAACAAATGCAGAACTCCACACAAATATACCCTGAACCTGTACCCTCCAAAACCTCCCTGTCACACTGGAACGTACCAATGCAGAACTCCACGCAAATATGCCCTGAACCTGTACCCCTACATAAATTCCCCGTCTCACTGGAACGAACAAATGCAGAACTCCACACAAATATGCCCTGAACCAGTACCCTCCATAACCTCCCTCTCTCACTGGAACGTACCATTGCAGAACACGACACAAATATGCCCTGAACCTGTACCCCACCATAACCTCCCTGTCTCACTGGAACTTACCATTGCAGAACACCACACAAATATGCCCAGAACCTGTACCCCTCCATAACCTCCCTGTCTCACTGGAACGTACCATTGCAGAACACCACACAAATATGCCCTGAACCTGTACCCGTCCATAACCTCCCTGTCTCACTGGAACGTCCCAACGCAGAACTCCACACAAATATGCCCTGAACCTGTACCCTCCATAACCTCCCTGTCACACTGGAAAGTACCAATGCAGAACTCCACACAAATATGCTCTGAACCTGTACCCCTCCATTACCTCCTTGTCTCACTGGAAAGTACCAATGCAGATCTCCACACAAATATGCCCTGAACCAGTATCCTCCATAACCTCCCTGTCTCACTGGAACGTACCAATGCAGAACTCCACGCAAATATGCCCTGAACCTGTACCCCTACATAAATTCCCCGTCTCACTGGAACGAACAAATGCAGAACTCCACACAAATATGCCCTGAACCAGTACCCTCCATAACCTCCCTGTCTCACTGGAACGTACCAATGCAGAAGTTCACACAAATATGCCCTGAACCTGTACCCGTCCATAACCTCCCTGTCTCACTGGAACGTCCCAACGCAGAACTCCACACAAATATGCCCTGAACCTGTACCCTCCATAACCTCCCTGTCTCACTGCAACGTACCATTGCAGAACACCACACAAATATGCCCTGAACCTGTACCCGTCCATAACCTTCCTGTCTCACTGGAACGTCCCAACGCAGAACTCTACACAAATATGCCCGGAAACTGTACCCTCCATAACCTCCCTGTCTCACTGGAACGTACCAATGCAGAACTACACACAAATATGCCCTGAACCTGTACCACTCCATAAACTCCTTGTCTCACTGGAACGTACCAATGCAGAACTCCACACAAATATGCCCTGAACCTGTACCCCTCCATAACCTCCCTGTCTCACTGGAAAGTACCAATGCAGAACTCCACACAAGTCTGCCCTGAACCTGTACCCGTCCATAACCTCCCTGTCTCACTGGAACGTACCACGGCAGAACTCCACACAAATATGACCTGAACCGGTACCCCTCCATAACCTCCCTGTCTCACTGGAAGGTACCAATGCAGAACACGACACAAATATGCCCTGAACCTGTACCCCACCATAACCTCCCTGTCTCACTGGAACTTACCATTGCAGAACACCACACAAATATGCCCTGAACCTGTACCCCTCCATAACCTCCCTGTCTCACTGGAACACACCAATGCCGAACTCCACTCAAATATGCCCTGAACCTATACCGTGCATAACCTCCCTGTCTCACTGGAACGTACCAATGCAGAAGTTCACACAAATATGCCCTGAACCTGTACCCCTCCATAACCTCCCTGTCTCACTGGAACGTCCCAACGCAGAACTCCACACAAATATGCCCTGAACCTGTACCCTCCATAACCTCCCTGTCTCACTGCAACGTACCATTGCAGAACACCACACAAATATGCCCTGAACCTGTACCCGTCCATAACCTCCCTGTCTCAGTGGTACGTCACACTGCAGAACTCCGCACAAATATGCTATGAACCTGTACCCTCCAAAACCTCCCTGTCACACTGGAAAGTACCAATGCAGAACTCCACACAAATATGCTCTGAACCTGTACACCTCCATTACCTCCTTGTCTCACTGGAACGAACAAATGCAGAACTCCACACAAATATACCCTGAACCTGTACCCTCCAAAACCTCCCTGTCACACTGGAACGTACCAATGCAGAACTCCACGCAAATATGCCCTGAACCTGTACCCCTACATAAATTCCCCGTCTCACTGGAACGAACAAATGCAGAACTCCACACAAATATGCCCTGAACCAGTACCCTCCATAACCTCCCTCTCTCACTGGAACGTACCATTGCAGAACACCACACAAATATGCCCTGAACCTGTACCCGTCCATAACCTCCCTGTCTCACTGGAACGTCCCAACGCAGAACTCCACACAAATATGCCCTGAACCTGTACCCTCCATAACCTCCCTGTCACACTGGAAAGTACCAATGCAGAACTCCACACAAATATGCTCTGAACCTGTACCCCTCCATTACCTCCTTGTCTCACTGGAAAGTACCAATGCAGATCTCCACACAAATATGCCCTGAACCAGTATCCTCCATAACCTCCCTGTCTCACTGGAACGTACCAATGCAGAACTCCACGCAAATATGCCCTGAACCTGTACCCCTACATAAATTCCCCGTCTCACTGGAACGAACAAATGCAGAACTCCACACAAATATGCCCTGAACCAGTACCCTCCATAACCTCCCTGTCTCACTGGAACGTACCAATGCAGAAGTTCACACAAATATGCCCTGAACCTGTACCCGTCCATAACCTCCCTGTCTCACTGGAACGTCCCAACGCAGAACTCCACACAAATATGCCCTGAACCTGTACCCTCCATAACCTCCCTGTCTCACTGCAACGTACCATTGCAGAACACCACACAAATATGCCCTGAACCTGTACCCGTCCATAACCTTCCTGTCTCACTGGAACGTCCCAACGCAGAACTCTACACAAATATGCCCGGAAACTGTACCCTCCATAACCTCCCTGTCTCACTGGAACGTACCAATGCAGAACTACACACAAATATGCCCTGAACCTGTACCACTCCATAAACTCCTTGTCTCACTGGAACGTACCAATGCAGAACTCCACACAAATATGCCCTGAACCTGTACCCCTCCATAACCTCCCTGTCTCACTGGAAAGTACCAATGCAGAACTCCACACAAGTCTGCCCTGAACCTGTACCCGTCCATAACCTCCCTGTCTCACTGGAACGTACCACGGCAGAACTCCACACAAATATGACCTGAACCGGTACCCCTCCATAACCTCCCTGTCTCACTGGAAGGTACCAATGCAGAACACGACACAAATATGCCCTGAACCTGTACCCCACCATAACCTCCCTGTCTCACTGGAACTTACCATTGCAGAACACCACACAAATATGCCCTGAACCTGTACCCCTCCATAACCTCCCTGTCTCACTGGAACACACCAATGCCGAACTCCACTCAAATATGCCCTGAACCTATACCGTGCATAACCTCCCTGTCTCACTGGAACGTACCAATGCAGAAGTTCACACAAATATGCCCTGAACCTGTACCCCTCCATAACCTCCCTGTCTCACTGGAACGTCCCAACGCAGAACTCCACACAAATATGCCCTGAACCTGTACCCTCCATAACCTCCCTGTCTCACTGCAACGTACCATTGCAGAACACCACACAAATATGCCCTGAACCTGTACCCCTCCATAACCTCCCTGTCTCACTGGAACGTCCCAACGCAGAACTCTACACAAATATGCCCGGAAACTGTACCCTCCATAACCTCCCTGTCTCACTGGAACGTACCAATGCAGAACTACACACAAATATGCCCTGAACCTGTACCACTCCATAAACTCCTTGTCTCACTGGAACGTACCAATGCAGAACTCCACACAAATATGCCCTGAACCTGTACCCCTCCATAACCTCCCTGTCTCACTGGAAAGTACCATTGCAGAACTCCACACAAGTCTGCCCTGAACCTGTACCCGTCCATAACCTCCCTGTCTCACTGGAACGTACCACGGCAGAACTCCACACAAATATGCCCGGAAACTGTACAACTCCATAAGCTGCCTGTCTCACTGGAACGTACCAATGCAGAACTACACACAAATATGCCCTGAACCTGTACCCCTCCATAACCTCCCTGTCTCACTGGAACGTACGAATGCAGAACTCCATACAAATATGCCCTGCAACTGTACCCCTCCATAACCTCCCTGTGTCACGGGAACGTACCAATGCAGAAATCCTCACAAATATGCCCTGTTCCTGTAAACCTCCATAACCTCCCTGTCTCACTGGAACGTACCAATGCAGAACTGTACACAAATATACCCTGAACCTGTACCCTCCATAACCTCCCTGTCACACTGGAAAGTACCAATGCAGAACTCCACACAAATATGCTCTGAACCTGTACCCCTCCATTACCTCCTTGTCTCACTGGAACGTACCAATGCAGATCTCCACACAAATATGCCCTGAACCAGTATCCTCCATAACCTCCCTGTCTCACTGGAACGTACCATTGCAGAACACCACACAAATATGCCCTGAACCTATACCGTCCATAACCTCCCTGTCTCACTGGAACGTCCCAACGCAGAACTCCACACAAATATGCCCTGAACCTGTACCCTCCATAACCTCCCTGTCTCACTGCAACGTACCATTGCAGAACACCACACAAATATGCCCTGAACCTGTACCCTTCCATAACCTCCCTGTCTCACTGGAACGTACCATTGCAGAACACCACACAAATATGCCCTGAACCTGTACCCCTCCATATCCTCCCTGTCTCACTTGTACGTACCATTGCAGAACAACACACAAATATGCCCTGAACCTGTACCCTTCCATAACCTCCCTGTCTCACTGGAACGTACCATTGCAGAACACCACACAAATATGCCCTGAACCTGTACCCCTCCATAACCTCCCTGTCTCACTCGAACGTCCCAACGCAGAACTCCACACAAATATGCCCTGAACCTGTACCCTCCATAACCTCCCTGTCTCACTGGAACGTACCATTGCTGAACACCACACAAATATGCCCAGAACCTGTACCCCTGAATAACCTCCCTGTCTCACTGGAACGTACAATTGCAGAACACTACACAAATATGCCCTGAACCTGTACCCGTCCATAACCTCCCTGTCTCAGTGGTACGTCACACTGCAGAACTCCGCACAAATATGCTATGAACCTGTACCCTCCAAAACCTCCCTGTCACACTGGAAAGTACCAATGCAGAACTCCACACAAATATGCTCTGAACCTGTACACCTCCATTACCTCCTTGTCTCACTGGAACGAACAAATGCAGAACTCCACACAAATATACCCTGAACCTGTACCCTCCAAAACCTCCCTGTCACACTGGAACGTACCAATGCAGAACTCCACGCAAATATGCCCTGAACCTGTACCCCTACATAAATTCCCCGTCTCACTGGAACGAACATATGCAGAACTCCACACAAATATGCCCTGAACCAGTACCCTCCATAACCTCCCTCTCTCACTGGAACGTACCATTGCAGAACACGACACAAATATGCCCTGAACCTGTACCCCACCATAACCTCCCTGTCTCACTGGAACTTACCATTGCAGAACACCACACAAATATGCCCAGAACCTGTACCCCTCCATAACCTCCCTGTCTCACTGGAACGTACCATTGCAGAACACCACACAAATATGCCCTGAACCTGTACCCGTCCATAACCTCCCTGTCTCACTGGAACGTCCCAACGCAGAACTCCACACAAATATGCCCTGAACCTGTACCCTCCATAACCTCCCTGTCACAC
The DNA here is from genome assembly GCF_048418815.1 of Hemitrygon akajei. Taxonomy (NCBI): domain Eukaryota; kingdom Metazoa; phylum Chordata; class Chondrichthyes; order Myliobatiformes; family Dasyatidae; genus Hemitrygon; species Hemitrygon akajei. The sequence goes on along the minus strand of NW_027331942.1, from coordinate 1,535,271 downwards.
TGGAAAGTACCAATGCAGAACTCCACACAAATATGCTCTGAACCTGTACCCCTCCATTACCTCCTTGTCTCACTGGAACGTACCAATGCAGATCTCCACACAAATATGCCCTGAACCAGTATCCTCCATAACCTCCCTGTCTCACTGGAACGTACCAATGCAGAACTCCACGCAAATATGCCCTGAACCTGTACCCCTACATAAATTCCCCGTCTCACTGGAACGAACAAATGCAGAACTCCACACAAATATGCCCTGAACCAGTACCCTCCATAACCTCCCTGTCTCACTGGAACGTACCAATGCAGAAGTTCACACAAATATGCCCTGAACCTGTACCCGTCCATAACCTCCCTGTCTCACTGGAACGTCCCAACGCAGAACTCCACACAAATATGCCCTGAACCTGTACCCTCCATAACCTCCCTGTCTCACTGCAACGTACCATTGCAGAACACCACACAAATATGCCCTGAACCTGTACCCCTCCATAACCTTCCTGTCTCACTGGAACGTCCCAACGCAGAACTCTACACAAATATGCCCGGAAACTGTACCCTCCATAACCTCCCTGTCTCACTGGAACGTACCAATGCAGAACTACACACAAATATGCCCTGAACCTGTACCCCTCCATTACCTCCTTGTCTCACTGGAACGTACCAATGCAGATCTCCACACAAATATGCCCTGAACCAGTATCCTCCATAACCTCCCTGTCTCACTGGAACGTACCAATGCAGAACTCCACGCAAATATGCCCTGAACCTGTACCCCTACATAAATTCCCCGTCTCACTGGAACGAACAAATGCAGAACTCCACACAAATATGCCCTGAACCAGTACCCTCCATAACCTCCCTGTCTCACTGGAACGTACCAATGCAGAAGTTCACACAAATATGCCCTGAACCTGTACCCGTCCATAACCTCCCTGTCTCACTGGAACGTCCCAACGCAGAACTCCACACAAATATGCCCTGAACCTGTACCCTCCATAACCTCCCTGTCTCACTGCAACGTACCATTGCAGAACACCACACAAATATGCCCTGAACCTGTACCCGTCCATAACCTTCCTGTCTCACTGGAACGTCCCAACGCAGAACTCTACACAAATATGCCCGGAAACTGTACCCTCCATAACCTCCCTGTCTCACTGGAACGTACCAATGCAGAACTACACACAAATATGCCCTGAACCTGTACCACTCCATAAACTCCTTGTCTCACTGGAACGTACCAATGCAGAACTCCACACAAATATGCCCTGAACCTGTACCCCTCCATAACCTCCCTGTCTCACTGGAAAGTACCAATGCAGAACTCCACACAAGTCTGCCCTGAACCTGTACCCGTCCATAACCTCCCTGTCTCACTGGAACGTACCACGGCAGAACTCCACACAAATATGACCTGAACCGGTACCCCTCCATAACCTCCCTGTCTCACTGGAAGGTACCAATGCAGAACACGACACAAATATGCCCTGAACCTGTACCCCACCATAACCTCCCTGTCTCACTGGAACTTACCATTGCAGAACACCACACAAATATGCCCAGAACCTGTACCCCTCCATAACCTCCCTGTCTCACTGGAACGTACCATTGCAGAACACCACACAAATATGCCCTGAACCTGTACCCCTCCATAACCTCCCTGTCTCACTGGAACACACCAATGCCGAACTCCACTCAAATATGCCCTGAACCTATACCGTGCATAACCTCCCTGTCTCACTGGAACGTACCAATGCAGAAGTTCACACAAATATGCCCTGAACCTGTACCCCTCCATAACCTCCCTGTCTCACTGGAACGTCCCAACGCAGAACTCCACACAAATATGCCCTGAACCTGTACCCTCCATAACCTCCCTGTCTCACTGCAACGTACCATTGCAGAACACCACACAAATATGCCCTGAACCTGTACCCCTCCATAACCTCCCTGTCTCACTGGAACGTCCCAACGCAGAACTCTACACAAATATGCCCGGAAACTGTACCCTCCATAACCTCCCTGTCTCACTGGAACGTACCAATGCAGAACTACACACAAATATGCCCTGAACCTGTACCACTCCATAAACTCCTTGTCTCACTGGAACGTACCAATGCAGAACTCCACACAAATATGCCCTGAACCTGTACCCCTCCATAACCTCCCTGTCTCACTGGAAAGTACCATTGCAGAACTCCACACAAGTCTGCCCTGAACCTGTACCCGTCCATAACCTCCCTGTCTCACTGGAACGTACCACGGCAGAACTCCACACAAATATGCCCGGAAACTGTACAACTCCATAAGCTGCCTGTCTCACTGGAACGTACCAATGCAGAACTACACACAAATATGCCCTGAACCTGTACCCCTCCATAACCTCCCTGTCTCACTGGAACGTACGAATGCAGAACTCCATACAAATATGCCCTGCAACTGTACCCCTCCATAACCTCCCTGTGTCACGGGAACGTACCAATGCAGAACTCCTCACAAATATGACCTGTTCCTGTAAACCTCCATAACCTCCCTGTCTCACTGGAACGTACCAATGCAGAACTGTACACAAATATACCCTGAACCTGTACCCTCCATAACCTCCCTGTCACACTGGAAAGTACCAATGCAGAACTCCACACAAATATGCTCTGAACCTGTACCCCTCCATTACCTCCTTGTCTCACTGGAACGTACCAATGCAGATCTCCACACAAATATGCCCTGAACCAGTATCCTCCATAACCTCCCTGTCTCACTGGAACGTACCAATGCAGAACTCCACGCAAATATGCCCTGAACCTGTACCCCTACATAAATTCCCCGTCTCACTGGAACGAACAAATGCAGAACTCCACACAAATATGCCCTGAACCAGTACCCTCCATAACCTCCCTCTCTCACTGGAACGTTCCAATGCAGAACACGACACAAATATGCCCTGAACCTGTACCCCACCATAACCTCCCTGTCTCACTGGAACTTACCATTGCAGAACACCACACAAATAAGCCCAGAACCTGTACCCCTCCATAACCTCCCTGTCTCACTGGAACGTACCATTGCAGAACACCACACAAATATGACCTGAACCGGTACCCCTCCATAACCTCCCTGTCTCACTAGAACGTACCAATGCAGAACACGACACAAATATGCCCTGAACATGTAACCCACCATAACCTCCCTGTCTCACTGGAGCTTACCATTGCAGAACACCACACAAATATGCCCAGAACCTGTACCCCTCCATAACCTCCCTGACTCACTGGAACGTACCATTGCAGAACACCACACAAATATGCCCTGAACCTATACCGTCCATAACCTCCCTGTCTCACTGGAACGTCCCAACGCAGAACTCCACACAAATATGCCCTGAACCTGTACCCTCCATAACCTCCCTGTCTCACTGCAACGTACCATTGCAGAACACCACACAAATATGCCCTGAACCTGTACCCTTCCATATCCTCCCTGTCTCACTGGAACGTACCATTGCAGAACACCACACAAATATGCCCTGAACCTGTACCCCTCCATAACCTCCCTGTCTCACTTGTACGTACCATTGCAGAACAACACACAAATATGCCCTGAACCTGTACCCTTCCATAACCTCCCTGTCTCACTGGAACGTACCATTGCAGAACACCACACAAATATGCCCTGAACCTGTACCCCTCCATAACCTCCCTGTCTCACTCGAACGTCCCAACGCAGAACTCCACACAAATATGCCCTGAACCTGTACCCTCCATAACCTCCCTGTCTCACTGGAACGTACCATTGCAGAACACCACACAAATATGCCCAGAACCTGTACCCCTGAATAACCTCCCTGTCTCACTGGAACGTACCATTGCAGAACACTACACAAATATGCCCTGAACCTGTACCCGTCCATAACCTCCCTGTCTCAGTGGTACGTCACACTGCAGAACTCCGCACAAATATGCTATGAACCTGTACCCTCCATAACCTCCCTGTCTCACTGTAAAGTACCAATGCAGAACTCAACACAAATATGCCCTGAACCTGTACCCTCCAAAACCTCCCTGTCACACTGGAAAGTACCAATGCAGAACTCCACACAAATATGCTCTGAACCTGTACACCTCCATTACCTCCTTGTCTCACTGGAACGAACAAATGCAGAACTCCACACAAATATACCCTGAACCTGTACCCTCCAAAACCTCCCTGTCACACTGGAACGTACCAATGCAGAACTCCACGCAAATATGCCCTGAACCTGTACCCCTACATAAATTCCCCTTCTCACTGGAACGAACAAATGCAGAACTCCACACAAATATGCCCTGAACCAGTACCCTCCATAACCTCCCTCTCTCACTGGAACGTACCATTGCAGAACACGACACAAATATGCCCTGAACCTGTACCCCACCATAACCTCCCTGTCTCACTGGAACTTACCATTGCAGAACACCACACAAATATGCCCAGAACCTGTACCCCTCCATAACCTCCCTGTCTCACTGGAACGTACCATTGCAGAACACCACACAAATATGCCCTGAACCTGTACCCGTCCATAACCTCCCTGTCTCACTGGAACGTCCCAACGCAGAACTCCACACAAATATGCCCTGAACCTGTACCCTCCATAACCTCCCTGTCACACTGGAAAGTACCAATGCAGAACTCCACACAAATATGCTCTGAACCTGTACCCCTCCATTACCTCCTTGTCTCACTGGAACGTACCAATGCAGATCTCCACACAAATATGCCCTGAACCAGTATCCTCCATAACCTCCCTGTCTCACTGGAACGTACCAATGCAGAACTCCACGCAAATATGCCCTGAACCTGTACCCCTACATAAATTCCCCGTCTCACTGGAACGAACAAATGCAGAACTCCACACAAATATGCCCTGAACCAGTACCCTCCATAACCTCCCTGTCTCACTGGAACGTACCAATGCAGAAGTTCACACAAATATGCCCTGAACCTGTACCCGTCCATAACCTCCCTGTCTCACTGGAACGTCCCAACGCAGAACTCCACACAAATATGCCCTGAACCTGTACCCTCCATAACCTCCCTGTCTCACTGCAACGTACCATTGCAGAACACCACACAAATATGCCCTGAACCTGTACCCCTCCATAACCTTCCTGTCTCACTGGAACGTCCCAACGCAGAACTCTACACAAATATGCCCGGAAACTGTACCCTCCATAACCTCCCTGTCTCACTGGAACGTACCAATGCAGAACTACACACAAATATGCCCTGAACCTGTACCACTCCATAAACTCCTTGTATCACTGGAACGTACCAATGCAGAACTCCACACAAATATGCCCTGAACCTGTACCCCTCCATAACCTCCCTGTCTCACTGGAAAGTACCAATGCAGAACTCCACACAAATATGACCTGAACCGGTACCCCTCCATAACCTCCCTGTCTCACTGGAAGGTACCAATGCAGAACACGACACAAATATGCCCTGAACCTGTACCCCACCATAACCTCCCTGTCTCACTGGAACTTACCATTGCAGAACACCACACAAATATGCCCAGAACCTGTACCCCTCCATAACCTCCCTGTCTCACTGGAACGTACCATTGCAGAACACCACACAAATATGCCCTGAACCTGTACCCCTCCATAACCTCCCTGTCTCACTGGAACACACCAATGCCGAACTCCACTCAAATATGCCCTGAACCTATACCGTGCATAACCTCCCTGTCTCACTGGAACGTCCCAACGCAGAACTCTACACAAATATGCCCGGAAACTGTACCCTCCATAACCTCCCTGTCTCACTGGAACGTACCAATGCAGAACTACACACAAATATGCCCTGAACCTGTACCACTCCATAAACTCCTTGTCTCACTGGAACGTACCAATGCAGAACTCCACACAAATATGCCCTGAACCTGTACCCCTCCATAACCTCCCTGTCTCACTGGAAAGTACCAATGCAGAACTCCACACAAGTCTGCCCTGAACCTGTACCCGTCCATAACCTCCCTGTCTCACTGGAACGTACCACGGCAGAACTCCACACAAATATGCCCGGAAACTGTACAACTCCATAAGCTGCCTGTCTCACTGGAACGTACCAATGCAGAACTACACACAAATATGCCCTGAACCTGTACCCCTCCATAACCTCCCTGTCTCACTGGAACGTACGAATGCAGAACTCCATACAAATATGCCCTGCAACTGTACCCCTCCATAACCTCCCTGTGTCACGGGAACGTACCAATGCAGAACTCCTCACAAATATGCCCTGTTCCTGTAAACCTCCATAACCTCCCTGTCTCACTGGAACGTACCAATGCAGAACTGTACACAAATATACCCTGAACCTGTACCCTCCATAACCTCCCTGTCACACTGGAAAGTACCAATGCAGAACTCCACACAAATATGCTCTGAACCTGTACCCCTCCATTACCTCCTTGTCTCACTGGAACGTACCAATGCAGATCTCCACACAAATATGCCCTGAACCAGTATCCTCCATAACCTCCCTGTCTCACTGGAACGTACCAATGCAGAACTCCACGCAAATATGCCCTGAACCTGTACCCCTACATAAATTCCCCGTCTCACTGGAACGAACAAATGCAGAACTCCACACAAATATGCCCTGAACCAGTACCCTCCATAACCTCCCTCTCTCACTGGAACGTTCCAATGCAGAACACGACACAAATATGCCCTGAACCTGTACCCCACCATAACCTCCCTGTCTCACTGGAACTTACCATTGCAGAACACCACACAAATATGCCCAGAACCTGTACCCCTCCATAACCTCCCTGTCTCACTGGAACGTACCATTGCAGAACACCACACAAATATGCCCTGAACCTGTACCCGTCCATAACCTCCCTGTCTCACTGGAACGTCCCAACGCAGAACTCCACACAAATATGCCCTGAACCTGTACCCTCCATAACCTCCCTGTCTCACTGCAACGTACCATTGCAGAACACCACACAAATATGCCCTGAACCTGTACCCCTCCATAACCTCCCTGTCACACTGGAAAGTACCAATGCAGAATTCCACACAAATATGCTCTGAACCTGTACCCCTCCATTACCTCCTTGTCTCACTGGAACGTACCAATGCAGATCTCCACACAAATATGCCCTGAACCAGTATCCTCCATAACCTCCCTGTCTCACTGGAACGAACAAATGCAGAACTCCACACAAATATGCCCTGAACCTGTACCCCTACATAAATTCCCCGTCTCACTGGAACGAACAAATGCAGAACTCCACACAAATATGCCCTGAACCAGTACCCTCCATAACCTCCCTCTCTCACTGGAACGTACCAATGCAGAACTCCACACAAATATGACCTGAACCGGTACCCCTCCATAACCTCCCTGTCTCACTAGAACGTACCAATGCAGAACACGACACAAATATGCCCTGAACCTGTACCCCACCATAACCTCCCTGTCTCACTGGAGCTTACCATTGCAGAACACCACACAAATATGCCCAGAACCTGTACCCCTCCATAACCTCCCTGACTCACTGGAACGTACCATTGCAGAACACCACACAAATATGCCCTGAACCTATACCGTCCATAACCTCCCTATCTCACTGGAACGTCCCAACGCAGAACTCCACACAAATATGCCCTGAACCTGTACCCTCCATAACCTCCCTGTCTCACTGCAACGTACCATTGCAGAACACAACACAAATATGCCCTGAACCTGTACCCTTCCATAACCTCCCTGTCTCACTGGAACGTACCATTGCAGAACACCACACAAATATGCCCTGAACCTGTACCCCTCCATAACCTCCCTGTCTCACTTGTACGTACCATTGCAGAACAACACACAAATATGCCCTGAACCTGTACCCGTCCATAACCTCCCTGTCTCACTGGAACGTCCCAACGCAGAACTCCACACAAATATGCCCTGAACCTGTACCCTCCATAACCTCCCTGTCTCACTGCAACGTACCATTGCAGAACACCACACAAATATGCCCTGAACCTGTACCCCTCCATAACCTTCCTGTCTCACTGGAACGTCCCAACGCAGAACTCTACACAAATATGCCCGGAAACTGTACCCTCCATAACCTGCCTGTCTCACTGGAACGTACCAATGCAGAACTACACACAAATATGCCCTGAACCTGTACCACTCCATAAACTCCTTGTATCACTGGAACGTACCAATGCAGAACTCCACACAAATATGCCCTGAACCTGTACCCCTCCATAACCTCCCTGTCTCACTGGAAAGTACCAATGCAGAACTCCACACAAGTCTGCCCTGAACCTGTACCCGTCCATAACCTCCCTGTCTCACTGGAACGTACCACGGCAGAACTCCACACAAATATGACCTGAACCGGTACCCCTCCATAACCTCCCTGTCTCACTGGAAGGTACCAATGCAGAACACGACACAAATATGCCCTGAACCTGTACCCCTCCATAACCTCCCTGTCTCACTGGAACACACCAATGCCGAACTCCACTCAAATATGCCCTGAACCTATACCGTGCATAACCTCCCTGTCTCACTGGAACGTACCAATGCAGAAGTTCACACAAATATGCCCTGAACCTGTACCCCTCCATAACCTCCCTGTCTCACTGGAACGTCCCAACGCAGAACTCCACACAAATATGCCCTGAACCTGTACCCTCCATAACCTCCCTGTCTCACTGCAACGTACCATTGCAGAACACCACACAAATATGCCCTGAACCTGTACCCCTCCATAACCTCCCTGTCTCACTGGAACGTCCCAACGCAGAACTCTACACAAATATGCCCGGAAACTGTACCCTCCATAACCTCCCTGTCTCACTGGAACGTACCAATGCAGAACTACACACAAATATGCCCTGAACCTGTACCACTCCATAAACTCCTTGTCTCACTGGAACGTACCAATGCAGAACTCCACACAAATATGCCCTGAACCTGTACCCCTCCATAACCTCCCTGTCTCACTGGAAAGTACCAATGCAGAACTCCACACAAGTCTGCCCTGAACCTGTACCCGTCCATAACCTCCCTGTCTCACTGGAACGTACCACGGCAGCACTCCACACAAATATGCCCGGAAACTGTACAACTCCATAAGCTGCCTGTCTCACTGGAACGTACCAATGCAGAACTACACACAAATATGCCCTGAACCTGTACCCCTCCATAACCTCCCTGTCTCACTGGAACGTACGAATGCAGAACTCCATACAAATATGCCCTGCAACTGTACCCCTCCATAACCTCCCTGTGTCACGGGAACGTACCAATGCAGAACTCCTCACAAATATGCCCTGTTCCTGTAAACCTCCATAACCTCCCTGTCACACTGGAAAGTACCAATGCAGAACTCCACACAAATATGCTCTGAACCTGTACCCCTCCATTACCTCCTTGTCTCACTGGAACGTACCAATGCAGATCTCCACACAAATATGCCCTGAACCAGTATCCTCCATAACCTCCCTGTCTCACTGGAACGTACCAATGCAGAACTCCACGCAAATATGCCCTGAACCTGTACCCCTACATAAATTCCCCGTCTCACTGGAACGAACAAATGCAGAACTCCACACAAATATGCCCTGAACCAGTACCCTCCATAACCTCCCTCTCTCACTGGAACGTTCCAATGCAGAACACGACACAAATATGCCCTGAACCTGTACCCCACCATAACCTCCCTGTCTCACTGGAACTTACCATTGCAGAACACCACACAAATATGCCCAGAACCTGTAACCCTCCATAACCTCCCTGTCTCACTGGAACGTACCATTGCAGAACACCACACAAATATGCCCTGAACCTGTACCCGTCCATAACCTCCCTGTCTCACTGGAACGTCCCAACGCAGAACTCCACACAAATATGCCCTGAACCTGTACCCTCCATAACCTCCCTGTCTCACTGCAACGTACCATTGCAGAACACCACACAAATATGCCCTGAACCTGTACCCCTCCATAACCTCCCTCTCACACTGGAAAGTACCAATGCAGAACTCCACACAAATATGCCCTGAACCTGTACCCTCCAAAACCTCCCTGTCTCACTGGAAAGTACCAATGCAGAACTCCACACAAGTCTGCCCTGAACCTGTACCCGTCCATAACCTCCCTTTCTCACTGGAAAGTACCACTGCAGAACTCCACACAAATATGCCCGGAAACTGTACCCTCCATAACCTCCCTGTCTCACTGGAACGTACCAATGCAGAACTACACACAAATATGCCCTGAACCTGTACCACTCCATAACCTCCTTGTCTCACTGGAACGTACCAATGCAGATCTCCACACAAATATGCCCTGAACCAGTATCCTCCATAACCTCCCTGTCTCACTGGAACGAACAAATGCAGAACTCCACACAAATATGCCCTGAACCTGTACCCCTACATAAATTCCCCGTCTCACTGGAACGAACAAATGCAGAACTCCACACAAATATGCCCTGAACCAGTACCCTCCATAACCTCCCTCTCTCACTGGAACGTACCAATGCAGAACTCCACACAAATATGACCTGAACCGGTACCCCTCCATAACCTCCCTGTCTCACTAGAACGTACCAATGCAGAACACGACACAAATATGCCCTGAACCTGTACCCCACCATAACCTCCCTGTCTCACTGGAGCTTACCATTGCAGAACACCACAAAAATATGCCCAGAACCTGTACCCCTCCATAACCTCCCTGACTCACTGGAACGTACCATTGCAGAACACCACACAAATATGCCCTGAACCTATACCGTCCATAACCTCCCTGTCTCACTGGAACGTCCCAACGCAGAACTCCACACAAATATGCCCTGAACCTGTACCCTCCATAACCTCCCTGTCTCACTGCAACGTACCATTGCAGAACACAACACAAATATGCCCTGAACCTGTACCCTTCCATAACCTCCCTGTCTCACTGGAACGTACCATTGCAGAACACCACACAAATATGCCCTGAACCTGTACCCCTCCATAACCTCCCTGTCTCACTTGTACGTACCATTGCAGAACAACACACAAATATGCCCTGAACCTGTACCCTTCCATAACCTCCCTGTCTCACTGGAACGTACCATTGCAGAACACCACACAAATATGCCCTGAACCTGTACCCCTCCATAACCTCCCTGTCTCACTCGAACGTCCCAACGCAGAACTCCACACAAATATGCCCTGAACCTGTACCCTCCATAACCTCCCTGTCTCAGTGGTACGTCACACTGCAGAACTCCGCACAAATATGCTATGAACCTGTACCCTCCATAACCTCCCTGTCTCACTGTAAAGTACCAATGCAGAACTCAACACAACTATGCCCTGAACCTGTACCCCTCCATAACTTCCCTGTCTCACTAGAAAGTACCAATGCAGAACTCCACACAAATATTCCATGAACCTGTACCCTCCAAAACCTCCCTGTCTCACTGGAAAGTACCAATGCAGAACTCCACACAAGTCTGCCCTGAACCTGTACCCGTCCATAACCTCCCTTTCTCACTGGAAAGTACCACTGCAGAACTCCACACAAATATGCCCGGAAACTGTACCCTCCATAACCTCCCTGTCTCACTGGAACGTACCAATGCAGAACTACACACAAATATGCCCTGAACCTGTACCACTCCATAACCTCCTTGTCTCACTGGAACGTACAAATGCAGAACTCCACACAAATATGCCCTGAACCTGTACCCCTCCATAACCTCCCTGTCCCACTGGAACGTACCAATGCAGAACTCCTCAAAAATATGCCCTGAACCTGTACCCCTCCATAACCTCCCTGTCTCACTGGAACGTACGAATGCAGAACTCCATACAAATATGCCCTGCAACTGTACCCCTCCATAACCTCCCTGTGTCACTGGAACGTACCAATGCAGAACTCCTCACAAATATGCCCTGTTCCTGTACCCCTCCATAACCTCCCTGTCTCACTGGAACTTACCAATGCAGAACTGTACACAAATATACCCTGAAACTGTACCCTCCATAACCTCCCTGTCTCACTGGAAAGTACCAATGCAGAACTCCACACAAATATGCTCTGAACCTGTACCCCTCCATTACCTCCCTGTCTCACTGGAACGTCCCAACGCAGAACTCCACACAAATATGCCCTGAGCCTGTACCCTCCATAACCTCCCTGTCTCACTGTAAAGTACCAATGCAGAACTCCACACAAATATGCCCTGAACCTGTACCCTCCATAACATCCCTGTCTCACTAGAAAGTACCATTGCAGAACACCACACAAATATGCCCAGAACCTGTACCCCTGAATAACCTCCCTGTCTCACTGGAACGTACCATTGCAGAACACTACACAAATATGCTATGAACCTGTACCCTCCATAACCTCCCTGTCTCACTGTAAAGTACCAATGCAGAACTCCACACAAATATGCCCTGAACCTGTACCCCTCCATAACTTCCCTGTCTCACTAGAAAGTACCAATGCAGAACTCCACACAAATATGCCATGAACCTGTACCCTCCAAAACCTCCCTGTCTCACTGGAAAGTACCAATGCAGAACTCCACACAAGTCTGCCCTGAACCTGTACCCGTCCATAACCTCCCTTTCTCACTGGAAAGTACCACTGCAGAACTCCACACAAATGTGCCCGGAAACTGTACCCTCCATAACCTCCCTGTCTCACTGGAACGTACCAATGCAGAACTACACACAAATATGCCCTGAACCTGTACCACTCCATAACCTCCTTGTCCCACTGGAACGTACCAATGCAGAACTCCTCAAAAATATGCCCTGAACCTGTACCCCTCCATAACCTCCCTGTCTCACTGGAACGTACGAATGCAGAACTCCATACAAATATGCCCTGCAACTGTACCCCTCCATAACCTCCCTGTCTCACTGGAACGTACCAATGCAGAACTCCACACAAATATGCCCTGAACCTGTACCCCTCCATAACCTCCCTGTCTCACTGGAAAGTACCAATGCAGAACTCCACACAAGTCTGCCCTGAACCTGTACCCGTCCATAACCTCCCTGTCTCACTGGAACGTACCACGGCAGAACTCCACACAAATATGCCCGGAAACTGTACAACTCCATAACCTGCCTGTCTCACTGGAACGTACCAATGCAGAACTACACACAAATATGCCCTGAACCTGTACCCCTCCATTACCTCCTTGTCTCACTGGAACGTACCAATGCAGATCTCCACACAAATATGCCCTGAACCAGTATCCTCCATAACCTCCCTATCTCACTGGAACGTACCATTGCAGAACACCACACAAATATGCCCTGAACCTGTACCCCTCCATAACCTCCCTGTCTCACTGGAACGTCCCAACGCAGAACTCTACACAAATATGCCCGGAAACTGTACCCTCCATAACCTCCCTGTCTCACTGGAACGTACCAATGCAGAACTACACACAAATATGCCCTGAACCTGTACCACTCCATAAACTCCTTGTCTCACTGGAACGTACCAATGCAGAACTCCACACAAATATGCCCTGAACCTGTACCCCTCCATAACCTCCCTGTCTCACTGGAACGTACCACGGCAGAACTCCACACAAATATGACCTGAACCGGTACCCCTCCATAACCTCCCTGTCTCACTGGAAGGTACCAATGCAGAACACGACACAAATATGCCCTGAACCTGTACCCCAGCATAACCTCCCTGTCTCACTGGAACTTACCATTGCAGAACACCACACAAATATGCCCAGAACCTGTACCCCTCCATTACCTCCCTGTCTCACTGGAACGTACCATTGCAGAACACCACACAAATATGCCCTGAACCTGTACCCCTCCATAACCTCCCTGTCTCACTGGAACACACCAATGCCGAACTCCACTCAAATATGCCCTGAAACTATACCGTGCATAACCTCCCTGTCTCACTGGAACGTACCAATGCAGAAGTTCACACAAATATGCCCTGAACCTGTACCCCTCCATAACCTCCCTGTCTCACTGGAACGTCCCAACGCAGAACTCCACACAAATATGCCCTGAACCTGTACCCTCCATAACCTCCCTGTCTCACTGCAACGTACCATTGCAGAACACCACACAAATATGCCCTGAACCTGTACCCCTCCATAACCTCCCTGTCTCACTGGAACGTCCCAACGCAGAACTCTACACAAATATGCCCGGAAACTGTACCCTCCATAACCTCCCTGTCTCACTGGAACGTACCAATGCAGAACTACACACAAATATGCCCTGAACCTGTACCACTCCATAAACTCCTTGTCTCACTGGAACGTACCAATGCAGAACTCCACACAAATATGCCCTGAACCTGTACCCCTCCATAACCTCCCTGTCTCACTGGAAAGTACCAATGCAGAACTCCACACAAGTCTGCCCTGAACCTGTACCCGTCCATAACCTCCCTGTCTCACTGGAACGTACCACGGCAGAACTCCACACAAATATGCCCGGAAACTGTACAACTCCATAAGCTGCCTGTCTCACTGGAACGTACCAATGCAGAACTACACACAAATATGCCCTGAACCTGTACCCCTCCATAACCTCCCTGTCTCACTGGAACGTACGAATGCAGAACTCCATACAAATATGCCCTGCAACTGTACCCCTCCATAACCTCCCTGTGTCACGGGAACGTACCAATGCAGAACTCCTCACAAATATGCTCTGAACCTGTACCCCTCCATTACCTCCTTGTCTCACTGGAACGTACCAATGCAGATCTCCACACAAATATGCCCTGAACCAGTATCCTCCATAACCTCCCTGTCTCACTGGAACGAACAAATGCAGAACTCCACACAAATATGCCCTGAACCTGTACCCCTACATAAATTCCCCGTCTCACTGGAACGAACAAATGCAGAACTCCACACAAATATGCCCTGAACCAGTACCCTCCATAACCTCCCTCTCTCACTGGAACGTACCAATGCAGAACTCCACACAAATATGACCTGAACCGGTACCCCTCCATAACCTCCCTGTCTCACTAGAACGTACCAATGCAGAACACGACACAAATATGCCCTGAACCTGTACCCCACCATAACCTCCCTGTCTCACTGGAGCTTACCATTGCAGAACACCACACAAATATGCCCAGAACCTGTACCCCTCCATAACCTCCCTGACTCACTGGAACGTACCATTGCAGAACACCACACAAATATGCCCTGAACCTATACCGTCCATAACCTCCCTGTCTCACTGGAACGTCCCAACGCAGAACTCCACACAAATATGCCCTGAATCTGTACCCTCCATAACCTCCCTGTCTCACTGCAACGTACCATTGCAGAACACAACATAAATATGCCCTGAACCTGTACCCTTCCATAACCTCCCTGTCTCACTGGAACGTACCATTGCAGAACACCACACAAATATGCCCTGAACCTGTACCCCTCCATAACCTCCCTGTCTCACTTGTACGTACCATTGCAGAACAACACACAAATATGCCCTGAACCTGTACCCTTCCATAACCTCCCTGTCTCACTGGAACGTACCATTGCAGAACACCACACAAATATGCCCTGAACCTGTACCCCTCCATAACCTCCCTGTCTCACTCGAACGTCCCAACGCAGAACTCCACACAAATATGCCCTGAACCTGTACCCTCCATAACCTCCCTGTCTCAGTGGTACGTCACACTGCAGAACTCCGCACAAATATGCTATGAACCTGTACCCTCCATAACCTCCCTGTCTCACTGTAAAGTACCAATGCAGAACTCAACACAAATATGCCCTGAACCTGTACCCCTCCATAACTTCCCTGTCTCACTAGAAAGTACCAATGCAGAACTCCACACAAATATTCCATGAACCTGTACCCTCCAAAACCTCCCTGTCTCACTGGAAAGTACCAATGCAGAACTCCACACAAGTCTGCCCTGAACCTGTACCCGTCCAAAACCTCCCTTTCTCACTGGAAAGTACCACTGCAGAACTCCACACAAATATGCCCGGAAACTGTACCCTCCATAACCTCCCTGTCTCACTGGAACGTACCAATGCAGAACTACACACAAATATGCCCTGAACCTGTACCCCTCCATAACCTCCCTGTCCCACTGGAACGTACCAATGCAGAACTCCTCAAAAATATGCCCTGAACCTGTACCCCTCCATAACCTCCCTGTCTCACTGGAACGTACGAATGCAGAACTCCATACAAATATGCCCTGCAACTGTACCCCTCCATAACCTCCCTGTGTCACTGGAACGTACCAATGCAGAACTCCTCACAAATATGCCCTGTTCCTGTACCCCTCCATAACCTCCCTGTCTCACTGGAACGTACCAATGCAGAACTGTACACAAATATACCCTGAAACCGTACCCTCCATAACCTCCCTGTCTCACTGGAAAGTACCAATGCAGAACTCCACACAAATATGCTCTGAACCTGTACCCCTCCATTACCTCCCTGTCTCACTGGAACGTCCCAACGCAGAACTCCACACAAATATGCCCTGAGCCTGTACCCTCCATAACCTCCCTGTCTCACTGGAAAGTACCATTGCAGAACACCACACAAATATGCCCTGAACCTGTACCCCTCCATAACCTCCCTGTCTCACAGGAACGTACCAATGCAGAACTCCACACAAATATGCCCTGAACCTGTACCCGTCCATAACCTCCCTGTCTCAGTGGTACGTCACACTGCAGAACTCCGCACAAATATGCTATGAACCTGTACCCTCCATAACCTCCCTGTCTCACTGTAAAGTACCAATGCAGAACTCCACACAAATATGCCCTGAACCTGTACCCCTCCATAACTTCCCTGTCTCACTAGAAAGTACCAATGCAGAACTCCACACAAATATGCCATGAACCTGTACCCTCCAAAACCTCCCTGTCTCACTGGAAAGTACCAATGCAGAACTCCACACAAGTCTGCCCTGAACCTGTACCCGTCCATAACCTCCCTTTCTCACTGGAAAGTACCACTGCAGAACTCCACACAAATATGCCCGGAAACTGTACCCTCCATAACCTCCCTGTCTCACTGGAACGTACCAATGCAGAACTACACACAAATATGCCCTGAACCTGTACCACTCCATAACCTCCTGGTCTCACTGGAACGTACCAATGCAGAACTCCACACAAATATGCCCTGAACCTGTACCCCTCCATAACCTCCCTGTCCCACTGGAACGTACCAATGCAGAACTCCTCAAAAATATGCCCTGAACCTGTACCCCTCCATAACCTCCCTGTCTCACTGGAACGTACGAATGCAGAACTCCATACAAATATGCCCTGCAACTGTACCCCTCCATAACCTCCCTGTCTCACTGGAACGTACCAATGCAGAACTCCACACAAATATGCCCTGAACCTGTTCCCCTCCATAACCTCCCTGTCTCACTGGAAAGTACCAATGCAGAACTCCACACAAGTCTGCCCTGAACCTGTACCCGTCCATAACCTCCCTGTCTCACTGGAACGTACCACGGCAGAACTCCACACAAATATGCCCGGAAACTGTACAACTCCATAACCTGCCTGTCTCACTGGAACGTACCAATGCAGAACTACACACAAATATGCCCTGAACCTGTACCCCTCCTTTACCTCCTTGTCTCACTGGAACGTACCAATGCAGATCTCCACACAAATATGCCCTGAACCAGTATCCTCCATAACCTCCCTATCTCACTGGAACGTACCAATGCAGAACTCCACGCAAATATGCCCTGAACCTGTACCCCTACATAAATTCCCCGTCTCACTGGTACGAACAAATGCAGAACTCCACACAAATATGCCCTGAACCAGTACCCTCCATAACCTTCCTCTCTCACTGGAACGTACCAATGCAGAACTCCACACAAATATGACCTGAACCGGTACCCCTCCATAACCTCCCTGTCTCACTAGAACGTACCAATGCAGAACACGACACAAATATGCCCTGAACCTGTACCCCACCATAACCTCCCTGTCTCACTGGAGCTTACCATTGCAGAACACCACACAAATATGCCCAGAACCTGTACCCCTCCATAACCTCCCTGACTCACTGGAACGTACCATTGCAGAACACCACACAAATATGCCCTGAACCTATACCGTCCATAACCTCCCTGTCTCACTGGAACGTCCCAACGCAGAACTCCACACAAATATGCCCTGAACCTGTACCCTCCATAACCTCCCAGTCTCACTGCAACGTACCATTGCAGAACACCACACAAATATGCCCTAAACCTGTACCCCTCCATAACCTCCCTGTCTCACTTCTACGTACCATTGCAGAACACCACACAAATATGCCCTGAACCTGTACCCTTCCATAACCTCCCTGTCTCACTGGAACGTACCATTGCAGAACACCACACAAATATGCCCTGAACCTGTACCCCTCCATAACCTCCCTGTCTCACTTGTACGTACCATTGCAGAACAACACACAAATATGCCCTGAACCTGTACCCTTCCATAACCTCCCTGTCTCACTGGAACGTACCATTGCAGAACACCACACAAATATGCCCTGAACCTGTACCCCTCCATAACCTCCCTGTCTCACTCGAACGTCCCAACGCAGAACTCCACACAAATATGCCCTGAACCTGTACCCTCCATAACCTCCCTGTCTCACTGGAACGTACCATTGCAGAACACCACACAAATATGCCCAGAACCTGTACCCCTGAATAACCTCCCTGTCTCACTGGAACGTACCATTGCAGAACACTACACAAATATGCCCTGAACCTGTACCCGTCCATAACCTCCCTGTCTCAGTGGTACGTCACACTGCAGAACTCCGCACAAATATGCTATGAACCTGTACCCTCCATAACCTCCCTGTCTCACTGTAAAGTACCAATGCAGAACTCCACACAAATATGCCCAGAACCTGTACCCCTCCATAACCTCCCTGTCTCACTGGAACGTCCCAACGCAGAACTCCACACAAATATGCCCTGAACCTGTACCCTCCATAACCTCCCTGTCTCACTGCAACGTACCATTGCAGAAACACCACACAAATATGCCCTGAACCTGTACCCCTCCATTACCTCCCTGTCTCACTGGAACGTCCCAACGCAGAACTCTACACAAATATGCCCGGAAACTGTACCCTCCATAACCTCCCTGTCTCACTGGAACGTACCAATGCAGAACTACACACAAATATGCCCTGAACCTGTACCACTCCATAAACTCCTTGTCTCATTGGAACGTACCAATGCAGAACACCACACAAATATGCCCTGAACCTGTACCCCTCCATAACCTCCCTGTCTTCACTTGTACGTACCATTGCAGAACAACACACAAATATGCCCTGAACCTGTACCCTTCCATAACCTCCCTGTCTCACTGGAACGTACCATTGCTGAACACCACACAAATATGCCCTGAACCTGTACCCCTCCATAACCTCCCTGTCTCACTCGAACGTCCCAACGCAGAACTCCACACAAATATGCCCTGAACCTGTACCCTGCATAACCTCCCTGTCTCACTGGAACGTACCATTGCAGAACACCACACAAATATGCCCAGAACCTGTACCCCTGAATAACCTCCCTGTCTCACTGGAACGTACCATTGCAGAACACTACACAAATATGCCCTGAACCTGTACCCGTCCATAACCTCCCTGTCTCAGTGGTACGTCACACTGCAGAACTCCGCACAAATATGCTATGAACCTGTACCCTCCATAACCTCCCTGTCTCACTGTAAAGTACCAATGCAGAACTCCACACAAATATGCCCTGAACCTGTACCCCTCCATAACCTCCCTGTCTCACTGGAACGTCCCAACGCAGAACTCCACACAAATATGCCCTGAACCTGTACCCTCCATAACCTCCCTGTCTCACTGCAACGTACCATTGCAGAACACCACACAAATATGCCCTGAACCTGTACCCCTCCATACCTCCCTGTCTCACTGGAACGTCCCAACGCAGAACTCTACACAAATATGCCCGGAAACTGTACCCTCCATAACCTCCCTGTCTCACTGGAACGTACCAATGCAGAACTACACACAAATATGCCCTGAACCTGTACCACTCCATAAACTCCTTGTCTCACTGGAACGTACCAATGCAGAACTCCACACAAATATGCCCTGAACCTGTACCCCTCCATAACCTCCCTGTCTCACTGGAAAGTACCAATGCAGAACTCCACACAAGTCTGCCCTGAACCTGTACCCGTCCATAACCTCCCTGTCTCACTGGAACGTACCACGGCAGAACTCCACACAAATATGCCCGGAAACTGTACAACTCCATAAGCTGCCTGTCTCACTGGAACGTACCAATGCAGAACTCCACACAAATATGCCCTGAACCTGTACCCCTCCATAACCTCCCTGTCCCACTGGAACGTACCAATGCAGAACTCCTCAAAAATATGCCCTGAACCTGTACCCCTCCATAACCTCCCTGTCTCACTGGAACGTACGAATGCAGAACTCCATACAAATATGCCCTGCAACTGTACCCCTCCATAACCTCCCTGTCTCACTGGAACGTACCAATGCAGAACTCCACACAAATATGCCCTGAACCTGTACCCCTCCATAAACTCCCTGTCTCACTGGAAAGTACCAATGCAGAACTCCACACAAGTCTGCCCTGAACCTGTACCCGTCCATAACCTCCCTGTCTCACTGGAACGTACCACGGCAGAACTCCACACAAATATGCCCGGAAACTGTACCCCTACATAAATTCCCCGTCTCACTGGTACGAACAAATGCAGAACTCCACACAAATATGCCCTGAACCAGTACCCTCCATAACCTTCCTCTCTCACTGGAACGTACCAATGCAGAACTCCACACAAATATGACCTGAACCGGTACCCCTCCATAACCTCCCTGTCTCACTAGAACGTACCAATGCAGAACACGACACAAATATGCCCTGAACCTGTACCCCACCATAACCTCCCTGTCTCACTGGAGCTTACCATTGCAGAACACCACACAAATATGCCCAGAACCTGTACCCCTCCATAACCTCCCTGACTCACTGGAACGTACCATTGCAGAACACCACACAAATATGCCCTGAACCTATACCGTCCATAACCTCCCTGTCTCACTGGAACGTCCCAACGCAGAACTCCACACAAATATGCCCTGAACCTGTACCCTCCATAACCTCCCAGTCTCACTGCAACGTACCATTGCAGAACACCACACAAATATGCCCTAAACCTGTACCCCTCCATAACCTCCCTGTCTCACTTCTACGTACCATTGCAGAACACCACACAAATATGCCCTGAACCTGTACCCTTCCATAACCTCCCTGTCTCACTGGAACGTACCATTGCAGAACACCACACAAATATGCCCTGTACCTGTACCCCTCCATAACCTCCCTGTCTCACTTGTACGTACCATTGCAGAACAACACACAAATATGCCCTGAACCTGTACCCTTCCATAACCTCCCTGTCTCACTGGAACGTACCATTGCAGAACACCACACAAATATGCCCTGAACCTGTACCCCTCCATAACCTCCCTGTCTCACTCGAACGTCCCAACGCAGAACTCCACACAAATATGCCCTGAACCTGTACCCTCCATAACCTCCCTGTCTCACTGGAACGTACCATTGCAGAACACCACACAAATATGCCCAGAACCTGTACCCCTGAATAACCTCCCTGTCTCACTGGAACGTACCATTGCAGAACACTACACAAATATGCCCTGAACCTGTACCCGTCCATAACCTCCCTGTCTCAGTGGTACGTCACACTGCAGAACTCCGCACAAATATGCTATGAACCTGTACCCTCCATAACCTCCCTGTCTCACTGTAAAGTACCAATGCAGAACTCCACACAAATATGCCCAGAACCTGTACCCCTCCATAACCTCCCTGTCTCACTGGAACGTCCCAACGCAGAACTCCACACAAATATGCCCTGAACCTGTACCCTCCATAACCTCCCTGTCTCACTGCAACGTACCATTGCAGAAACACCACACAAATATGCCCTGAACCTGTACCCCTCCATTACCTCCCTGTCTCACTGGAACGTCCCAACGCAGAACTCTACACAAATATGCCCGGAAACTGTACCCTCCATAACCTCCCTGTCTCACTGGAACGTACCAATGCAGAACTACACACAAATATGCCCTGAACCTGTACCACTCCATAAACTCCTTGTCTCATTGGAACGTACCAATGCAGAACACCACACAAATATGCCCTGAACCTGTACCCCTCCATAACCTCCCTGTCTTCACTTGTACGTACCATTGCAGAACAACACACAAATATGCCCTGAACCTGTACCCTTCCATAACCTCCCTGTCTCACTGGAACGTACCATTGCAGAACACCACACAAATATGCCCTGAACCTGTACCCCTCCATAACCTCCCTGTCTCACTCGAACGTCCCAACGCAGAACTCCACACAAATATGCCCTGAACCTGTACCCTGCATAACCTCCCTGTCTCACTGGAACGTACCATTGCAGAACACCACACAAATATGCCCAGAACCTGTACCCCTGAATAACCTCCCTGTCTCACTGGAACGTACCATTGCAGAACACTACACAAATATGCCCTGAACCTGTACCCGTCCATAACCTCCCTGTCTCAGTGGTACGTCACACTGCAGAACTCCGCACAAATATGCTATGAACCTGTACCCTCCATAACCTCCCTGTCTCACTGTAAAGTACCAATGCAGAACTCCACACAAATATGCCCTGAACCTGTACCCCTCCATAACCTCCCTGTCTCACTGGAACGTCCCAACGCAGAACTCCACACAAATATGCCCTGAACCTGTACCCTCCATAACCTCCCTGTCTCACTGCAACGTACCATTGCAGAACACCACACAAATATGCCCTGAACCTGTACCCCTCCATACCTCCCTGTCTCACTGGAACGTCCCAACGCAGAACTCTACACAAATATGCCCGGAAACTGTACCCTCCATAACCTCCCTGTCTCACTGGAACGTACCAATGCAGAACTACACACAAATATGCCCTGAACCTGTACCACTCCATAAACTCCTTGTCTCACTGGAACGTACCAATGCAGAACTCCACACAAATATGCCCTGAACCTGTACCCCTCCATAACCTCCCTGTCTCACTGGAAAGTACCAATGCAGAACTCCACACAAGTCTGCCCTGAACCTGTACCCGTCCATAACCTCCCTGTCTCACTGGAACGTACCACGGCAGAACTCCACACAAATATGCCCGGAAACTGTACAACTCCATAAGCTGCCTGTCTCACTGGAACGTACCAATGCAGAACTCCACACAAATATGCCCTGAACCTGTACCCCTCCATAACCTCCCTGTCCCACTGGAACGTACCAATGCAGAACTCCTCAAAAATATGCCCTGAACCTGTACCCCTCCATAACCTCCCTGTCTCACTGGAACGTACGAATGCAGAACTCCATACAAATATGCCCTGCAACTGTACCCCTCCATAACCTCCCTGTCTCACTGGAACGTACCAATGCAGAACTCCACACAAATATGCCCTGAACCTGTACCCCTCCATAAACTCCCTGTCTCACTGGAAAGTACCAATGCAGAACTCCACACAAGTCTGCCCTGAACCTGTACCCGTCCATAACCTCCCTGTCTCACTGGAACGTACCACGGCAGAACTCCACACAAATATGCCCGGAAACTGTACAACTCCATAACCTGCCTGTCTCACTGGAACGTACCAATGCAGAACTACACACAAATATGCCCTGAACCTGTACCCCTCCATTACCTCCTTGTCTCACTGGAACGTACCAATGCAGATCTCCACACAAATATGCCCTGAACCAGTATCCTCCATAACCTCCCTATCTCACTGGAACGTACCAATGCAGAACTCCACACAAATATGCCCTGAACCTGTACCCTCCATAACATCCCTGTCTCACTGGAACGTACCATTGCAGAACACCACACAAATATGCCCAGAACCTGTACCCCTGAATAACCTCCCTGTCTCACTGGAACGTACCATTGCAGAACACTACACAAATATGCCCTGAACCTGTACCCGTCCATAACCTCCCTGTCTCAGTGGTACGTCACACTGCAGAACTCCGCACAAATATGCTATGAACCTGTACCCTCCATAACCTCCCTGTCTCACTGTAAAGTACCAATGCAGAACTCCACACAAATATGCCCTGAACCTGTACCCCTCCATAACCTCCCTGTCTCACTGGAACGTCCCAACGCAGAACTCCACACAAATATGCCCTGAACCTGTACCCTCCATAACCTCCCTGTCTCACTGCAACGTACCATTGCAGAACACCACACAAATATGCCCTGAACCTGTACCCCTCCATACCTCCCTGTCTCACTGGAACGTCCCAACGCAGAACTCTACACAAATATGCCCGGAAACTGTACCCTCCATAACCTCCCTGTCTCACTGGAACGTACCAATGCAGAACTACACACAAATATGCCCTGAACCTGTACCACTCCATAAACTCCTTGTCTCACTGGAACGTACCAATGCAGAACTCCACACAAATATGCCCTGAACCTGTACCCCTCCATAACCTCCCTGTCTCACTGGAAAGTACCAATGCAGAACTCCACACAAGTCTGCCCTGAACCTGTACCCGTCCATAACCTCCCTGTCTCACTGGAACGTACCACGGCAGAACTCCACACAAATATGCCCGGAAACTGTACAACTCCATAAGCTGCCTGTCTCACTGGAACGTACCAATGCAGAACTCCACACAAATATGCCCTGAACCTGTACCCCTCCATAACCTCCCTGTCCCACTGGAACGTACCAATGCAGAACTCCTCAAAAATATGCCCTGAACCTGTACCCCTCCATAACCTCCCTGTCTCACTGGAACGTACGAATGCAGAACTCCATACAAATATGCCCTGCAACTGTACCCCTCCATAACCTCCCTGTCTCACTGGAACGTACCAATGCAGAACTCCACACAAATATGCCCTGAACCTGTACCCCTCCATAAACTCCCTGTCTCACTGGAAAGTACCAATGCAGAACTCCACACAAGTCTGCCCTGAACCTGTACCCGTCCATAACCTCCCTGTCTCACTGGAACGTACCACGGCAGAACTCCACACAAATATGCCCGGAAACTGTACAACTCCATAACCTGCCTGTCTCACTGGAACGTACCAATGCAGAACTACACACAAATATGCCCTGAACCTGTACCCCTCCATTACCTCCTTGTCTCACTGGAACGTACCAATGCAGATCTCCACACAAATATGCCCTGAACCAGTATCCTCCATAACCTCCCTATCTCACTGGAACGTACCAATGCAGAACTCCACGCAAATATGCCCTGAACCTGTACCCCTACATAAATTCCCCGTCTCACTGGTACGAACAAATGCAGAACTCCACACAAATATGCCCTGAACCAGTACCCTCCATAACCTTCCTCTCTCACTGGAACGTACCAATGCAGAACTCCACACAAATATGACCTGAACCGGTACCCCTCCATAACCTCCCTGTCTCACTAGAACGTACCAATGCAGAACACGACACAAATATGCCCTGAACCTGTACCCCACCATAACCTCCCTGTCTCACTGGAGCTTACCATTGCAGAACACCACACAAATTTGCCCAGAACCTGTACCCCTCCATAACCTCCCTGACTCACTGGAACGTACCATTGCAGAACACCACACAAATATGCCCTGAACCTATACCGTCCATAACCTCCCTGTCTCACTGGAACGTCCCAACGCAGAACTCCACACAAATATGCCCTGAACCTGTACCCTCCATAACCTCCCTGTCTCACTGCAACGTACCATTGCAGAACACCACACAAATATGCCCTGAACCTGTACCCCTCCATACCCTCCCTGTCTCACTTCTACGTACCATTGCAGAACACCACACAAATATGCCCTGAACCTGTACCCTTCCATAACCTCCCTGTCTCACTGGAACGTACCATTGCAGAACACCACACAAATATGCCCTGAACCTGTACCCCTCCATAACCTCCCTGTCTCACTTGTACGTACCATTGCAGAACAACACACAAATATGCCCTGAACCTGTACCCTTCCATAACCTCCCTGTCTCACTGGAACGTACCATTGCAGAACACCACACAAATATGCCCTGAACCTGTACCCCTCCATAACCTCCCTGTCTCACTCGAACGTCCCAACGCAGAACTCCACACAAATATGCCCTGAACCTGTACCCTCCATAACATCCCTGTCTCACTGGAACGTACCATTGCAGAACACCACACAAATATGCCCAGAACCTGTACCCCTGAATAACCTCCCTGTCTCACTGGAACGTCCCAACGCAGAACTCCACACAAATATGCCCTGAACCTGTACCCTCCATAACCTCCCTGTCTCACTGCAACGTACCATTGCAGAACACCACACAAATATGCCCGGAAACTGTACCCTCCATAACCTCCCTGTCTCACTGGAACGTACCAATGCAGAACTACACACAAATATGCCCTGAACCTGTACCACTCCATAAACTCCTTGTCTCACTGGAACGTACCAATGCAGAACTCCACACAAATATGCCCTGAACCTGTACCCCTCCATAACCTCCCTGTCTCACTGGAAAGTACCAATGCAGAACTCCACACAAGTCTGCCCTGAACCTGTACCCGTCCATAACCTCCCTGTCTCACTGGAACGTACCACGGCAGAACTCCACACAAATATGCCCGGAAACTGTACAACACCATAAGCTGCCTGTCTCACTGGAACGTACCAATGCAGAACTACACACAAATATGCCCTGAACCTGTACCCCTCCATAACCTCCCTGTCTCACTGTAAAGTACCAATGCAGAACTCCACACAAATATGCCCAGAACCTCTACCCCTCCATAACCTCCCTGTCTCACTGGAACGTCCCAACGCAGAACTCCACACAAATATGCCCTGAACCTGTACCCTCCATAACCTCCCTGTCTCACTGCAACGTACCATTGCAGAAACACCACACAAATATGCCCTGAACCTGTACCCCTCCATAACCTCCCTGTCTCACTGGAACGTCCCAACGCAGAACTCTACACAAATATGCCCGGAAACTGTACCCTCCATAACCTCCCTGTCTCACTGGAACGTACCAATGCAGAACTACACACAAATATGCCCTGAACCTGTACCACTCCATAAACTCCTTGTCTCACTGGAACGTACCAATGCAGAACACCACACAAATATGCCCTGAACCTGTACCCCTCCATAACCTCCCTGTCTTCACTTGTACGTACCATTGCAGAACAACACACAAATATGCCCTGAACCTGTACCCTTCCATAACCTCCCTGTCTCACTGGAACGTACCATTGCAGAACACCACACAAATATGCCCTGAACCTGTACCCCTCCATAACCTCCCTGTCTCACTCGAACGTCCCAACGCAGAACTCCACACAAATATGCCCTGAACCTGTACCCTGCATAACCTCCCTGTCTCACTGGAACGTACCATTGCAGAACACCACACAAATATGCCCAGAACCTGTACCCCTGAATAACCTCCCTGTCTCACTGGAACGTACCATTGCAGAACACTACACAAATATGCCCTGAACCAGTACCCGTCCATAACCTCCCTGTCTCAGTGGTACGTCACACTGCAGAACTCCGCACAAATATGCTATGAACCTGTACCCTCCATAACCTCCCTGTCTCACTGTAAAGTACCAATGCAGAACTCCACACAAATATGCCCTGAACCTGTACCCCTCCATAACCTCCCTGTCTCACTGGAACGTCCCAACGCAGAACTCCACACAAATATGCCCTGAACCTGTACCCTCCATAACCTCCCTGTCTCACTGCAACGTACCATTGCAGAACACCACACAAATATGCCCTGAACCTGTACCCCTCCATACCTCCCTGTCTCACTGGAACGTCCCAACGCAGAACTCTACACAAATATGCCCGGAAACTGTACCCTCCATAACCTCCCTGTCTCACTGGAACGTACCAATGCAGAAATACACACAAATATGCCCTGAACCTGTACCACTCCATAAACTCCTTGTCTCACTGGAACGTACCAATGCAGAACTCCACACAAATATGCCCTGAACCTGTACCCCTCCATAACCTCCCTGTCTCACTGGAAAGTACCAATGCAGAACTCCACACAAGTCTGCCCTGAACCTGTACCCGTCCATAACCTCCCTGTCTCACTGGAACGTACCACGGCAGAACTCCACACAAATATGCCCGGAAACTGCACAACTCCATAAGCTGCCTGTCTCACTGGAACGTACCAATGCAGAACTCCACACAAATATGCCCTGAACCTGTACCCCTCCATAACCTCCCTGCCTCACTGGAACGTACCAATGCAGAACTCCACACAAATATGCCCTGAACCTGTACCCCTCCATAAACTCCCTGTCTCACTGGAAAGTACCAATGCAGAACTCCACACAAGTCTGCCCTGAACCTGTACCCGTCCATAACCTCCCTGTCTCACTGGAACGTACCACGGCAGTACTCCACACAAATATGCCCGGAAACTGTACAACTCCATAACCTGCCTGTCTCACTGGAACGTACCAATGCAGAACTACACACAAATATGCCCTGAACCTGTACCCCTCCATTACCTCCTTGTCTCACTGGAACGTACCAATGCAGATCTCCACACAAATATGCCCTGAACCAGTATCCTCCATAACCTCCCTATCTCACTGGAACGTACCAATGCAGAACTCCACGCAAATATGCCCTGAACCTGTACCCCTACATAAATTCCCCGTCTCACTGGTACGAACAAATGCAGAACTCCACACAAATATGCCCTGAACCAGTACCCTCCATAACCTTCCTCTCTCACTGGAACGTACCAATGCAGAACTCCACACAAATATGACCTGAACCGGTACCCCTCCATAACCTCCCTGTCTCACTAGAACGTACCAATGCAGAACACGACACAAATATGCCCTGAACCTGTACCCCACCATAACCTCCCTGTCTCACTGGAGCTTACCATTGCAGAACACCACACAAATATGCCCAGAACCTGTACCCCTCCATAACCTCCCTGACTCACTGGAACGTACCATTGCAGAACACCACACAAATATGCCCTGAACCTATACCGTCCATAACCTCCCTGTCTCACTGGAACGTCCCAACGCAGAACTCCACACAAATATGCCCTGAACCTGTACCCTCCATAACCTCCCTGTCTCACTGCAACGTACCATTGCAGAACACCACACAAATATGCCCTGAACCTGTACCCCTCCATACCCTCCCTGTCTCACTTCTACGTACCATTGCAGAACACCACACAAATATGCCCTGAACCTGTACCCTTCCATAACCTCCCTGTCTCACTGGAACGTACCATTGCAGAACACCACACAAATATGCCCTGAACCTGTACCCCTCCATAACCTCCCTGTCTCACTTGTACGTACCATTGCAGAACAACACACAAATATGCCCTGAACCTGTACCCTTCCATAACCTCCCTGTCTCACTGGAACGTACCATTGCAGAACACCACACAAATATGCCCTGAACCTGTACCCCTCCATAACCTCCCTGTCTCACTCGAACGTCCCAACGCAGAACTCCACACAAATATGCCCTGAACCTGTACCCTCCATAACATCCCTGTCTCACTGGAACGTACCATTGCAGAACACCACACAAATATGCCCAGAACCTGTACCCCTGAATAACCTCCCTGTCTCACTGGAACGTCCCAACGCAGAACTCCACACAAATATGCCCTGAACCTGTACCCTCCATAACCTCCCTGTCTCACTGCAACGTACCATTGCAGAACACCACACAAATATGCCCGGAAACTGTACCCTCCATAACCTCCCTGTCTCACTGGAACGTACCAATGCAGAACTACACACAAATATGCCCTGAACCTGTACCACTCCATAAACTCCTTGTCTCACTGGAACGTACCAATGCAGAACTCCACACAAATATGCCCTGAACCTGTACCCCTCCATAACCTCCCTGTCTCACTGGAAAGTACCAATGCAGAACTCCACACAAGTCTGCCCTGAACCTGTACCCGTCCATAACCTCCCTGTCTCACTGGAACGTACCACGGCAGAACTCCACACAAATATGCCCGGAAACTGTACAACACCATAAGCTGCCTGTCTCACTGGAACGTACCAATGCAGAACTACACACAAATATGCCCTGAACCTGTACCCCTCCATAACCTCCCTGTCTCACTGTAAAGTACCAATGCAGAACTCCACACAAATATGCCCAGAACCTCTACCCCTCCATAACCTCCCTGTCTCACTGGAACGTCCCAACGCAGAACTCCACACAAATATGCCCTGAACCTGTACCCTCCATAACCTCCCTGTCTCACTGCAACGTACCATTGCAGAAACACCACACAAATATGCCCTGAACCTGTACCCCTCCATAACCTCCCTGTCTCACTGGAACGTCCCAACGCAGAACTCTACACAAATATGCCCGGAAACTGTACCCTCCATAACCTCCCTGTCTCACTGGAACGTACCAATGCAGAACTACACACAAATATGCCCTGAACCTGTACCACTCCATAAACTCCTTGTCTCACTGGAACGTACCAATGCAGAACACCACACAAATATGCCCTGAACCTGTACCCCTCCATAACCTCCCTGTCTTCACTTGTACGTACCATTGCAGAACAACACACAAATATGCCCTGAACCTGTACCCTTCCATAACCTCCCTGTCTCACTGGAACGTACCATTGCAGAACACCACACAAATATGCCCTGAACCTGTACCCCTCCATAACCTCCCTGTCTCACTCGAACGTCCCAACGCAGAACTCCACACAAATATGCCCTGAACCTGTACCCTGCATAACCTCCCTGTCTCACTGGAACGTACCATTGCAGAACACCACACAAATATGCCCAGAACCTGTACCCCTGAATAACCTCCCTGTCTCACTGGAACGTACCATTGCAGAACACTACACAAATATGCCCTGAACCAGTACCCGTCCATAACCTCCCTGTCTCAGTGGTACGTCACACTGCAGAACTCCGCACAAATATGCTATGAACCTGTACCCTCCATAACCTCCCTGTCTCACTGTAAAGTACCAATGCAGAACTCCACACAAATATGCCCTGAACCTGTACCCCTCCATAACCTCCCTGTCTCACTGGAACGTCCCAACGCAGAACTCCACACAAATATGCCCTGAACCTGTACCCTCCATAACCTCCCTGTCTCACTGCAACGTACCATTGCAGAACACCACACAAATATGCCCTGAACCTGTACCCCTCCATACCTCCCTGTCTCACTGGAACGTCCCAACGCAGAACTCTACACAAATATGCCCGGAAACTGTACCCTCCATAACCTCCCTGTCTCACTGGAACGTACCAATGCAGAAATACACACAAATATGCCCTGAACCTGTACCACTCCATAAACTCCTTGTCTCACTGGAACGTACCAATGCAGAACTCCACACAAATATGCCCTGAACCTGTACCCCTCCATAACCTCCCTGTCTCACTGGAAAGTACCAATGCAGAACTCCACACAAGTCTGCCCTGAACCTGTACCCGTCCATAACCTCCCTGTCTCACTGGAACGTACCACGGCAGAACTCCACACAAATATGCCCGGAAACTGCACAACTCCATAAGCTGCCTGTCTCACTGGAACGTACCAATGCAGAACTCCACACAAATATGCCCTGAACCTGTACCCCTCCATAACCTCCCTGCCTCACTGGAACGTACCAATGCAGAACTCCACACAAATATGCCCTGAACCTGTACCCCTCCATAAACTCCCTGTCTCACTGGAAAGTACCAATGCAGAACTCCACACAAGTCTGCCCTGAACCTGTACCCGTCCATAACCTCCCTGTCTCACTGGAACGTACCACGGCAGTACTCCACACAAATATGCCCGGAAACTGTACAACTCCATAACCTGCCTGTCTCACTGGAACGTACCAATGCAGAACTACACACAAATATGCCCTGAACCTGTACCCCTCCATTACCTCCTTGTCTCACTGGAACGTACCAATGCAGATCTCCACACAAATATGCCCTGAACCAGTATCCTCCATAACCTCCCTATCTCACTGGAACGTACCAATGCAGAACTCCACGCAAATATGCCCTGAACCTGTACCCCTACATAAATTCCCCGTCTCACTGGTACGAACAAATGCAGAACTCCACACAAATATGCCCTGAACCAGTACCCTCCATAACCTTCCTCTCTCACTGGAACGTACCAATGCAGAACTCCACACAAATATGACCTGAACCGGTACCCCTCCATAACCTCCCTGTCTCACTAGAACGTACCAATGCAGAACACGACACAAATATGCCCTGAACCTGTACCCCACCATAACCTCCCTGTCTCACTGGAGCTTACCATTGCAGAACACCACACAAATATGCCCAGAACCTGTACCCCTCCATAACCTCCCTGACTCACTGGAACGTACCATTGCAGAACACCACACAAATATGCCCTGAACCTATACCGTCCATAACCTCCCTGTCTCACTGGAACGTCCCAACGCAGAACTCCACACAAATATGCCCTGAACCTGTACCCTCCATAACCTCCCTGTCTCACTGCAACGTACCATTGCAGAACACCACACAAATATGCCCTGAACCTGTACCCCTCCATACCCTCCCTGTCTCACTTCTACGTACCATTGCAGAACACCACACAAATATGCCCTGAACCTGTACCCTTCCATAACCTCCCTGTCTCACTGGAACGTACCATTGCAGAACACCACACAAATATGCCATGAACCTGTACCCCTCCATAACCTCCCTGTCTCACTTGTACGTACCATTGCAGAACAACACACAAATATGCCCTGAACCTGTACCCTTCCATAACCTCCCTGTCTCACTGGAACGTACCATTGCAGAACACCACACAAATATGCCCTGAACCTGTACCCCTCCATAACCTCCCTGTCTCACTCGAACGTTCCAACGCAGAACTCCACACAAATATGCCCTGAACCTGTACCCTCCATAACATCCCTGTCTCACTGGAACGTACCATTGCAGAACACCACACAAATATGCCCAGAACCTGTACCCCTGAATAACCTCCCTGTCTCACTGGAACGTCCCAACGCAGAACTCCACACAAATATGCCCTGAACCTGTACCCTCCATAACCTCCCTGTCTCACTGCAACGTACCATTGCAGAACACCACACAAATATGCCCTGAACCTGTACCCCTCCATAACCTCCCTGTCTCACTGGAACGTCCCAACGCAGAACTCTACACAAATATGCCCGGAAACTGTAGCTTCCATAACCTCCCTGTCTCACTGGAAAGTACCAATGCAGAACTCCACACAAGTCTGCCCTGAACCTGTACCCGTCCATAACCTCCCTGTCTCACTGGAACGTACCACGGCAGAACTCCACACAAATATGCCCGGAAACTGTACAACACCATAAGCTGCCTGTCTCACTGGAACGTACCAATGCAGAACTACACACAAATATGCCCTGAACCTGTACCCCTCCATAACCTCCCTGTCTCACTGGAACGTACGAATGCAGAACTCCATACAAATATGCCCTGCAACTGTACCCCTCCATAACCTCCCTGTGTCACGGGAACGTACCAATGCAGAACTCCTCACAAATATGCCCTGTTCCTGTAAACCTCCATAACCTCCCTGTCTCACTGGAACGTACCAATGCAGAACTGTACACAAATATACCCTGAACCTGTACCCTCCATAACCTCCCTGTCTCACTGGAACGTACCAATGCAGAACTACACACAAATATGCCCTGAACCTGTACCACTCCATAAACTCCTTTTCTCACTGGAACGTACCAATGCAGAACTCCACACAAATATGCCCTGAACCTGTACCCCTCCATAACCTCCCTGTCTCACTGGAAAGTACCAATGCAGAACTCCACACAAGTCTGCCCTGAACCTGTACCCGTCCATAACCTCCCTGTCTCACTGGAACGTACCACGGCAGAACTCCACACAAATATGCCCGGAAACTGTACAACACCATAAGCTGCCTGTCTCACTGGAACGTACCAATGCAGAACTACACACAAATATGCCCTGAACCTGTACCCCTCCATAACCTCCCTGTCTCACTGTAAAGTACCAATGCAGAACTCCACACAAATATGCCCAGAACCTCTACCCCTCCATAACCTCCCTGTCTCACTGGAACGTCCCAACGCAGAACTCCACACAAATATGCCCTGAACCTGTACCCTCCATAACCTCCCTGTCTCACTGCAACGTACCATTGCAGAAACACCACACAAATATGCCCTGAACCTGTACCCCTCCATAACCTCCCTGTCTCACTGGAACGTCCCAACGCAGAACTCTACACAAATATGCCCGGAAACTGTACCCTCCATAACCTCCCTGTCTCACTGGAACGTACCAATGCAGAACTACACACAAATATGCCCTGAACCTGTACCACTCCATAAACTCCTTGTCTCACTGGAACGTACCAATGCAGAACACCACACAAATATGCCCTGAACCTGTACCCCTCCATAACCTCCCTGTCTTCACTTGTACGTACCATTGCAGAACAACACACAAATATGCCCTGAACCTGTACCCTTCCATAACCTCCCTGTCTCACTGGAACGTACCATTGCAGAACACCACACAAATATGCCCTGAACCTGTACCCCTCCATAACCTCCCTGTCTCACTCGAACGTCCCAACGCAGAACTCCACACAAATATGCCCTGAACCTGTACCCTGCATAACCTCCCTGTCTCACTGGAACGTACCATTGCAGAACACCACACAAATATGCCCAGAACCTGTACCCCTGTATAACCTCCCTGTCTCACTGGAACGTACCATTGCAGAACACTACACAAATATGCCTTAACCTGTACCCGTCCATAACCTCCCTGTCTCAGTGGTACGTCACACTGCAGAACTCCGCACAAATATGCTATGAACCTGTACCCACCACAACCTCCCTGTCTCACTGTAAAGTACCAATGCAGAACTCCACACAAATATGCCCTGAACCTGTACCCCTCCATAACCTCCCTGTCTCACTGGAACGTCCCAACGCAGAACTCCACACAAATATGCCCTGAACCTGTACCCTCCATAACCTCCCTGTCTCACTGCAACGTACCATTGCAGAACACCACACAAATATGCCCTGAACCTGTACCCCTCCATACCTCCCTGTCTCACTGGAACGTCCCAACGCAGAACTCTACACAAATATGCCCGGAAACTGTACCCTCCATAACCTCCCTGTCTCACTGGAACGTACCAATGCAGAAATACACACAAATATGCCCTGAACCTGTACCACTCCATAAACTCCTTGTCTCACTGGAACGTACCAATGCAGAACTCCACACAAATATGCCCTGAACCTGTACCCCTCCATAACCTCCCTGTCTCACTGGAAAGTACCAATGCAGAACTCCACACAAGTCTGCCCTGAACCTGTACCCGTCCATAACCTCCCTGTCTCACTGGAACGTACCACGGCAGAACTCCACACAAATATGCCCGGAAACTGTACAACTCCATAAGCTGCCTGTCTCACTGGAACGTACCAATGCAGAACTCCACACAAATATGCCCTGAACCTGTACCCCTCCATAACCTCCCTGCCTCACTGGAACGTACCAATGCAGAACTCCACACAAATATGCCCTGAACCTGTACCCCTCCATAAACTCCCTGTCTCACTGGAAAGTACCAATGCAGAACTCCACACAAGTCTGCCCTGAACCTGTACCCGTCCATACCCTCCCTGTCTCACTGGAACGTACCACGGCAGAACTCCACACAAATATGCCCGGAAACTGTACAACTCCATAACCTGCCTGTCTCACTGGAACGTACCAATGCAGAACTACACACAAATATGCCCTGAACCTGTACCCCTCCATTACCTCCTTGTCTCACTGGAACGTACCAATGCAGATCTCCACACAAATATGCCCTGAACCAGTATCCTCCATAACCTCCCTATCTCACTGGAACGTACCAATGCAGAACTCCACGCAAATATGCCCTGAACCTGTACCCCTACATAAATTCCCCGTCTCACTGGTACGAACAAATGCAGAACTCCACACAAATATGCCCTGAACCAGTACCCTCCATAACCTTCCTCTCTCACTGGAACGTACCAATGCAGAACTCCACACAAATATGACCTGAACCGGTACCCCTCCATAACCTCCCTGTCTCACTAGAACGTACCAATGCAGAACACGACACAAATATGCCCTGAACCTGTACCCCACCATAACTTCCCTGTCTCACTGGAGCTTACCATTGCAGAACACCACACAAATATGCCCAGAACCTGTACCCCTCCATAACCTCCCTGACTCACTGGAACGTACCATTGCAGAACACCACACAAATATGCCCTGAAACTATACCGTCCATAACCTCCCTGTCTCACTGGAACGTCCCACGCAGAACTCCACACAAATATGCCCTGAACCTGTACCCTCCATAACCTCCCTGTCTCACTGCAACGTACCATTGCAGAACACCACACAAATATGCCCTGAACCTGTACCCCTCCATACCCTCCCTGTCTCACTTCTACGTACCATTGCAGAACACCACACAAATATGCC
Source organism: Hemitrygon akajei (assembly GCF_048418815.1). NCBI lineage: Eukaryota > Metazoa > Chordata > Chondrichthyes > Myliobatiformes > Dasyatidae > Hemitrygon > Hemitrygon akajei. The sequence goes on along the minus strand of NW_027331942.1, from coordinate 1,498,517 downwards.
CTGAACCTGTACCCTTCCATAACCTCCCTGTCTCACTGGAACGTACCATTGCAGAACACCACACAAATATGCCCTGAACCTGTACCCCTCCATAACCTCCCTGTCTCACTTGTACGTACCATTGCAGAACAACACACAAATATGCCCTGAACCTGTACCCTTCCATAACCTCCCTGTCTCACTGGAACGTACCATTGCAGAACACCACACAAATATGCCCTGAACCTGTACCCCTCCATAACCTCCCTGTCTCACTCGAACGTCCCAACGCAGAACTCCACACAAATATGCCCTGAACCTGTACCCTCCATAACATCCCTGTCTCACTGGAACGTACCATTGCAGAACACCACACAAATATGCCCAGAACCTGTACCCCTGAATAACCTCCCTGTCTCACTGGAACGTCCCAACGCAGAACTCCACACAAATATGCCCTGAACCTGTACCCTCCATAACCTCCCTGTCTCACTGCAACGTACCATTGCAGAACACCACACAAATATGCCCTGAACCTGTACCCCTCCATAACCTCCCTGTCTCACTGGAACGTCCCAACGCAGAACTCTACACAAATATGCCCGGAAACTGTACCCTCCATAACCTCCCTGTCTCACTGGAACGTACCAATGCAGAACTAAACACAAATATGCCCTGAACCTGTACCACTCCATAAACTCCTTGTCTCACTGGAACGTACCAATGCAGAACTCCACACAAATATGCCCTGAACCTGTACCCCTCCATAACCTCCCTGTCTCACTGGAAAGTACCAATGCAGAACTCCACACAAGTCTGCCCTGAACCTGTACCCGTCCATAACCTCCCTGTCTCACTGGAACGTACCACGGCAGAACTCCACACAAATATGCCCGGAAACTGTACAACACCATAAGCTGCCTGTCTCACTGGAACGTACCAATGCAGAACTACACACAAATATGCCCTGAACCTGTACCCCTCCATAACCTCCCTGTCTCACTGGAACGTACGAATGCAGAACTCCATACAAATATGCCCTGCAACTGTACCCCTCCATAACCTCCCTGTGTCACGGGAACGTACCAATGCAGAACTCCTCACAAATATGCCCTGTTCCTGTAAACCTCCATAACCTCCCTGTCTCACTGGAACGTACCAATGCAGAACTGTACACAAATATACCCTGAACCTGTACCCTCCATAACCTCCCTGTCACACTGGAAAGTACCAATGCAGAACTCCACACAAATATGCTCTGAACCTGTACCCCTCCATTACCTCCTTGTCTCACTGGAACGTACCAATGCAGATCTCCACACAAATATGCCCTGAACCAGTATCCTCCATAACCTCCCTGTCTCACTGGAACGTACCAATGCAGAACTCCACGCAAATATGCCCTGAACCTGTACCCCTACATAAATTCCCCGTCTCACTGGAACGAACAAATGCAGAACTCCACACAAATATGCCCTGAACCAGTACCCTACATAACCTCCCTCTCTCACTGGAACTTACCATTGCAGAACACCACACAAATATGCCCAGAACCTGTACCCCTCCATAACCTCCCTGTCTCACTGGAACGTACCATTGCAGAACACCACACAAATATGCCCTGAACCTGTACCCGTCCATAACCTCCCTGTCTCACTGGAACGTCCCAACGCAGAACTCCACACAAATATGCCCTGAACCTGTACCCTCCATAACCTCCCTGTCTCACTGCAACGTACCATTGCAGAACACCACACAAATATGCCCTGAACCTGTACCCCTACATAAATTCCCCGTCTCACTGGTACGAACAAATGCAGAACACCACACAAATATGCCCTGAACCTGTACCCCTCCATAACCTCCCTGTCTTCACTTGTACGTACCATTGCAGAACAACACACAAATATGCCCTGAACCTGTACCCTTCCATAACCTCACTGTCTCACTGGAACGTACCATTGCAGAACACCACACAAATATGCCCTGAACCTGTACCCCTCCATAACCTCCCTGTCTCACTCGAACGTCCCAACGCAGAACTCCACACAAATATGCCCTGAACCTGTACCCTGCATAACCTCCCTGTCTCACTGGAACGTACCATTGCAGAACACCACACAAATATGCCCAGAACCTGTACCCCTGAATAACCTCCCTGTCTCACTGGAACGTACCATTGCAGAACACTACACAAATATGCCCTGAACCTGTACCCCTCCATAACCTCCCTGTCTCACTGGAACGTACCACGGCAGAACTCCACACAAATATGCCCTGAACCTGTACCCCTCCATAACCTCCCTGTCTCACTGGAACGTCCCAACGCAGAACTCTACACAAATATGCCCGGAAACTGTACCCTCCATAACCTCCCTGTCTCACTGGAACGTACCAATGCAGAACTCCACACAAATATGCCCTGAACCTGTACCCCTCCATAACCTCCCTGTCTCACTGGAAAGTACCAATGCAGAACTCCACACAAGTCTGCCCTGAACCTGTACCCGTCCATAACCTCCCTGTCTCACTGGAACGTACCACGGCAGAACTCCACACAAATATGCCCGGAAACTGTACAACTCCATAAGCTGCCTGTCTCACTGGAACGTACCAATGCAGAACTCCACACAAATATGCCCTGAACCTGTACCCCTCCATAACCTCCCTGCCTCACTGGAACGTACCAATGCAGAACTCCACACAAATATGCCCTGAACCTGTACCCCTCCATAAACTCCCTGTCTCACTGTAAAGTACCAATGCAGAACTCCACACAAGTCTGCCCTGAACCTGTACCCGTCCATAACCTCCCTGTCTCACTGGAACGTACCACGGCAGAACTCCACACAAATATGCCCGGAAACTGTACAACTCCATAACCTGCCTGTCTCACTGGAACGTACCAATGCAGAACTACACACAAATATGCCCTGAACCTGTACCCCTCCATTACCTCCTTGTCTCACTGGAACGTACCAATGCAGATCTCCACACAAATATGCCCTGAACCAGTATCCTCCATAACCTCCCTATCTCACTGGAACGTACCAATGCAGAACTCCACGCAAATATGCCCTGAACCTGTACCCCTACATAAATTCCCCGTCTCACTGGTACGAACAAATGCAGAACTCCACACAAATATGCCCTGAACCAGTACCCTCCATAACCTTCCTCTCTCACTGGAACGTACCAATGCAGAACACGACACAAATATGCCCTGAACCTGTACCCCACCATAACCTCCCTGTCTCACTGGAGCTTACCATTGCAGAACACCACACAAATATGCCCAGAACCTGTACCCCTCCATAACCTCCCTGACTCACTGGAACGTACCATTGCAGAACACCACACAAATATGCCCTGAACCTATACCGTCCATAACCTCCCTGTCTCACTGGAACGTCCCAACGCAGAACTCCACACAAATATGCCCTGAACCTGTACCCTCCATAACCTCCCTGTCTCACTGCAACGTACCATTGCAGAACACCACACAAATATGCCCTGAACCTGTACCCCTCCATACCCTCCCTGTCTCACTTCTACGTACCATTGCAGAACACCACACAAATATGCCCTGAACCTGTACCCTTCCATAACCTCCCAGTCTCACTGGAACGTACCATTGCAGAACACCACACAAATATGCCCTGAACCTGTACCCCTCCATAACCTCCCTGTCTCACTTGTACGTACCATTGCAGAACAACACACAAATATGCCCTGAACCTGTACCCTTCCATAACCTCCCTGTCTCACTGGAACGTACCATTGCAGAACACCACACAAATATGCCCTGAACCTGTACCCCTCCATAACCACCCTGTCTCACTGGAACGTACCAATGCAGAACTCCACACAAATATGCCCTGAAACTGTACCCGTCCATTACCTCCCTGTCTCACTGGAATGCACCAATGCCGAACTCCACTCAAATATGCCCTGAACCTGTACCCTGCATAACCTCCCTGTCTCACTGGAACGTACCAATGCAGAACTACACACAAATATGCCCTGAACCTGTACCCCTCCATAACCTCCCTGTCTCACTGGAACGCACCAATGCCGAACTCCACACAAAAATGCCCTGAACCTGCACCCTGCATAACCTCCCTGTCTCACTGGAACGTACCAATGCAGAACTCCACACAAATATGCCCTGAAACTGTACCCGTCCATAACCTCCCTGTCTCACTGGAACGTACCAATGCAGAACTCCACACAAATATGCCCTGAACCTGTACCCTGCATAACCTCCCTGTCTCACTGGAACGTACCACTGCAGAACACCACACAAATATGCCCTGAACCTGTACCCCTCCATAACCGCTCTGTCTCACTGGAACGTACCAATGCAGAACTCCACACAAATATGCCCTGAACATGTACCCGTCCATATTCTCCCTGTCTCAGTGGAACGTCCCACTGCAGAACTCCACACAAATATGCATTGAACCTGTACCCTCCATAACCTCCCTGTCTCACTGGAAAGTACCAAGGCAGAACTCCAAACAGATATGCCCTGAACCTGTACCCGTCCATTACCTCCCTGTCTCACTGGAACGTACCACTGCAGAACTCAACACAAATATGCCCTGATGCTGTACCCTCCATAACGTCCCTGTCTCACTGGAATGTACCAATGCAGAACTACACACAAATATGCCCTGAACCTGTACCCCTCCATATCCTCCTTGTCTCACTGGAACGTACCAATGTAAAACTCCACACAAATATGCCCTGAACCTGTACCCCTCCATAGCTTCTGTGTCTCACTGGAACGTACCAAAGCAGAACTCCACACAAATATGCCCTGAACCTGTACCCGTCCATAGCCTCCCTTTCTCACTGGAACGTCCCACTGCAGAACTACACACAAATATGCCCTGAACCTGTACCCCTCCATAACCTCCCTGTCTCACTGGAACGCACCAATGCCGAACTCCACTCAAAAATGCCCTGAACCTGCACCCTGCATAACCTCCCTGTCTCACTGGAACGTACCAATGCAGAACTCCACACAAATATGCCCGGAAACTGCACAACTCCATAAGCTGCCTGTCTCACTGGAACGTACCAATGCAGAACTCCACACAAATATGCCCTGAACCTGTACCCCTCCATAACCTCCCTGCCTCACTGGAACGTACCAATGCAGAACTCCACACAAATATGCCCTGAACCTGTACCCCTCCATAAACTCCCTGTCTCACTGGAAAGTACCAATGCAGAACTCCACACAAGTCTGCCCTGAACCTGTACCCGTCCATAACCTCCCTGTCTCACTGGAACGTACCACGGCAGTACTCCACACAAATATGCCCGGAAACTGTACAACTCCATAACCTGCCTGTCTCACTGGAACGTACCAATGCAGAACTACACACAAATATGCCCTGAACCTGTACCCCTCCATTACCTCCTTGTCTCACTGGAACGTACCAATGCAGATCTCCACACAAATATGCCCTGAACCAGTATCCTCCATAACCTCCCTATCTCACTGGAACGTACCAATGCAGAACTCCACGCAAATATGCCCTGAACCTGTACCCCTACATAAATTCCCCGTCTCACTGGTACGAACAAATGCAGAACTCCACACAAATATGCCCTGAACCAGTACCCTCCATAACCTTCCTCTCTCACTGGAACGTACCAATGCAGAACTCCACACAAATATGACCTGAACCGGTACCCCTCCATAACCTCCCTGTCTCACTAGAACGTACCAATGCAGAACACGACACAAATATGCCCTGAACCTGTACCCCACCATAACCTCCCTGTCTCACTGGAGCTTACCATTGCAGAACACCACACAAATATGCCCAGAACCTGTACCCCTCCATAACCTCCCTGACTCACTGGAACGTACCATTGCAGAACACCACACAAATATGCCCTGAACCTATACCGTCCATAACCTCCCTGTCTCACTGGAACGTCCCAACGCAGAACTCCACACAAATATGCCCTGAACCTGTACCCTCCATAACCTCCCTGTCTCACTGCAACGTACCATTGCAGAACACCACACAAATATGCCCTGAACCTGTACCCCTCCATACCCTCCCTGTCTCACTTCTACGTACCATTGCAGAACACCACACAAATATGCCCTGAACCTGTACCCTTCCATAACCTCCCTGTCTCACTGGAACGTACCATTGCAGAACACCACACAAATATGCCCTGAACCTGTACCCCTCCATAACCTCCCTGTCTCACTTGTACGTACCATTGCAGAACAACACACAAATATGCCCTGAACCTGTACCCTTCCATAACCTCCCTGTCTCACTGGAACGTACCATTGCAGAACACCACACAAATATGCCCTGAACCTGTACCCCTCCATAACCTCCCTGTCTCACTCGAACGTTCCAACGCAGAACTCCACACAAATATGCCCTGAACCTGTACCCTCCATAACATCCCTGTCTCACTGGAACGTACCATTGCAGAACACCACACAAATATGCCCAGAACCTGTACCCCTGAATAACCTCCCTGTCTCACTGGAACGTCCCAACGCAGAACTCCACACAAATATGCCCTGAACCTGTACCCTCCATAACCTCCCTGTCTCACTGCAACGTACCATTGCAGAACACCACACAAATATGCCCTGAACCTGTACCCCTCCATAACCTCCCTGTCTCACTGGAACGTCCCAACGCAGAACTCTACACAAATATGCCCGGAAACTGTAGCTTCCATAACCTCCCTGTCTCACTGGAAAGTACCAATGCAGAACTCCACACAAGTCTGCCCTGAATCTGTACCCGTCCATAACCTCCCTGTCTCACTGGAACGTACCACGGCAGAACTCCACACAAATATGCCCGGAAACTGTACAACACCATAAGCTGCCTGTCTCACTGGAACGTACCAATGCAGAACTACACACAAATATGCCCTGAACCTGTACCCCTCCATAACCTCCCTGTCTCACTGGAACGTACGAATGCAGAACTCCATACAAATATGCCCTGCAACTGTACCCCTCCATAACCTCCCTGTGTCACGGGAACGTACCAATGCAGAACTCCTCACAAATATGCCCTGTTCCTGTAAACCTCCATAACCTCCCTGTCTCACTGGAACGTACCAATGCAGAACTGTACACAAATATACCCTGAACCTGTACCCTCCATAACCTCCCTGTCTCACTGGAACGTACCAATGCAGAACTACACACAAATATGCCCTGAACCTGTACCACTCCATAAACTCCTTTTCTCACTGGAACGTACCAATGCAGAACTCCACACAAATATGCCCTGAACCTGTACCCCTCCATAACCTCCCTGTCTCACTGGAAAGTACCAATGCAGAACTCCACACAAGTCTGCCCTGAACCTGTACCCGTCCATAACCTCCCTGTCTCACTGGAACGTACCACGGCAGAACTCCACACAAATATGCCCGGAAACTGTACAACACCATAAGCTGCCTGTCTCACTGGAACGTACCAATGCAGAACTACACACAAATATGCCCTGAACCTGTACCCCTCCATAACCTCCCTGTCTCACTGTAAAGTACCAATGCAGAACTCCACACAAATATGCCCAGAACCTCTACCCCTCCATAACCTCCCTGTCTCACTGGAACGTCCCAACGCAGAACTCCACACAAATATGCCCTGAACCTGTACCCTCCATAACCTCCCTGTCTCACTGCAACGTACCATTGCAGAAACACCACACAAATATGCCCTGAACCTGTACCCCTCCATAACCTCCCTGTCTCACTGGAACGTCCCAACGCAGAACTCTACACAAATATGCCCGGAAACTGTACCCTCCATAACCTCCCTGTCTCACTGGAACGTACCAATGCAGAACTACACACAAATATGCCCTGAACCTGTACCACTCCATAAACTCCTTGTCTCACTGGAACGTACCAATGCAGAACACCACACAAATATGCCCTGAACCTGTACCCCTCCATAACCTCCCTGTCTTCACTTGTACGTACCATTGCAGAACAACACACAAATATGCCCTGAACCTGTACCCTTCCATAACCTCCCTGTCTCACTGGAACGTACCATTGCAGAACACCACACAAATATGCCCTGAACCTGTACCCCTCCATAACCTCCCTGTCTCACTCGAACGTCCCAACGCAGAACTCCACACAAATATGCCCTGAACCTGTACCCTGCATAACCTCCCTGTCTCACTGGAACGTACCATTGCAGAACACCACACAAATATGCCCAGAACCTGTACCCCTGTATAACCTCCCTGTCTCACTGGAACGTACCATTGCAGAACACTACACAAATATGCCTTAACCTGTACCCGTCCATAACCTCCCTGTCTCAGTGGTACGTCACACTGCAGAACTCCGCACAAATATGCTATGAACCTGTACCCTCCACAACCTCCCTGTCTCACTGTAAAGTACCAATGCAGAACTCCACACAAATATGCCCTGAACCTGTACCCCTCCATAACCTCCCTGTCTCACTGGAACGTCCCAACGCAGAACTCCACACAAATATGCCCTGAACCTGTACCCTCCATAACCTCCCTGTCTCACTGCAACGTACCATTGCAGAACACCACACAAATATGCCCTGAACCTGTACCCCTCCATACCTCCCTGTCTCACTGGAACGTCCCAACGCAGAACTCTACACAAATATGCCCGGAAACTGTACCCTCCATAACCTCCCTGTCTCACTGGAACGTACCAATGCAGAAATACACACAAATATGCCCTGAACCTGTACCACTCCATAAACTCCTTGTCTCACTGGAACGTACCAATGCAGAACTCCACACAAATATGCCCTGAACCTGTACCCCTCCATAACCTCCCTGTCTCACTGGAAAGTACCAATGCAGAACTCCACACAAGTCTGCCCTGAACCTGTACCCGTCCATAACCTCCCTGTCTCACTGGAACGTACCACGGCAGAACTCCACACAAATATGCCCGGAAACTGTACAACTCCATAAGCTGCCTGTCTCACTGGAACGTACCAATGCAGAACTCCACACAAATATGCCCTGAACCTGTACCCCTCCATAACCTCCCTGCCTCACTGGAACGTACCAATGCAGAACTCCACACAAATATGCCCTGAACCTGTACCCCTCCATAAACTCCCTGTCTCACTGGAAAGTACCAATGCAGAACTCCACACAAGTCTGCCCTGAACCTGTACCCGTCCATACCCTCCCTGTCTCACTGGAACGTACCACGGCAGAACTCCACACAAATATGCCCGGAAACTGTACAACTCCATAACCTGCCTGTCTCACTGGAACGTACCAATGCAGAACTACACACAAATATGCCCTGAACCTGTACCCCTCCATTACCTCCTTGTCTCACTGGAACGTACCAATGCAGATCTCCACACAAATATGCCCTGAACCAGTATCCTCCATAACCTCCCTATCTCACTGGAACGTACCAATGCAGAACTCCACGCAAATATGCCCTGAACCTGTACCCCTACATAAATTCCCCGTCTCACTGGTACGAACAAATGCAGAACTCCACACAAATATGCCCTGAACCAGTACCCTCCATAACCTTCCTCTCTCACTGGAACGTACCAATGCAGAACTCCACACAAATATGACCTGAACCGGTACCCCTCCATAACCTCCCTGTCTCACTAGAACGTACCAATGCAGAACACGACACAAATATGCCCTGAACCTGTACCCCACCATAACCTCCCTGTCTCACTGGAGCTTACCATTGCAGAACACCACACAAATATGCCCAGAACCTGTACCCCTCCATAACCTCCCTGACTCACTGGAACGTACCATTGCAGAACACCACACAAATATGCCCTGAAACTATACCGTCCATAACCTCCCTGTCTCACTGGAACGTCCCAACGCAGAACTCCACACAAATATGCCCTGAACCTGTACCCTCCATAACCTCCCTGTCTCACTGCAACGTACCATTGCAGAACACCACACAAATATGCCCTGAACCTGTACCCCTCCATACCCTCCCTGTCTCACTTCTACGTACCATTGCAGAACACCACACAAATATGCCCTGAACCTGTACCCTTCCATAACCTCCCTGTCTCACTGGAACGTACCATTGCAGAACACCACACAAATATGCCCTGAACCTGTACCCCTCCATAACCTCCCTGTCTCACTTGTACGTACCATTGCAGAACAACACACAAATATGCCCTGAACCTGTACCCTTCCATAACCTCCCTGTCTCACTGGAACGTACCATTGCAGAACACCACACAAATATGCCCTGAACCTGTACCCCTCCATAACCTCCCTGTCTCACTCGAACGTCCCAACGCAGAACTCCACACAAATATGCCCTGAACCTGTACCCTCCATAACATCCCTGTCTCACTGGAACGTACCATTGCAGAACACCACACAAATATGCCCAGAACCTGTACCCCTGAATAACCTCCCTGTCTCACTGGAACGTCCCAACGCAGAACTCCACACAAATATGCCCTGAACCTGTACCCTCCATAACCTCCCTGTCTCACTGCAACGTACCATTGCAGAACACCACACAAATATGCCCTGAACCTGTACCCCTGAATAACCTCCCTGTCTCACTGGAACGTCCCAACGCAGAACTCTACACAAATATGCCCGGAAACTGTACCCTCCATAACCTCCCTGTCTCACTGGAACGTACCAATGCAGAACTAAACACAAATATGCCCTGAACCTGTACCACTCCATAAGCTGCCTGTCTCACTGGAACGTACCAATGCAGAACTACACACAAATATGCCCTGAACCTGTACCCCTCCATAACCTCCCTGTCTCACTGGAACGTACGAATGCAGAACTCCATACAAATATGCCCTGCAACTGTACCCCTCCATAACCTCCCTGTGTCACGGGAACGTACCAATGCAGAACTCCTCACAAATATGCCCTGTTCCTGTAAACCTCCATAACCTCCCTGTCTCACTGGAACGTACCAATGCAGAACTGTACACAAATATACCCTGAACCTGTACCCTCCATAACCTCCCTGTCACACTGGAAAGTACCAATGCAGAACTCCACACAAATATGCTCTGAACCTGTACCCCTCCATTACCTCCTTGTCTCACTGGAACGTACCAATGCAGATCTCCACACAAATATGCCCTGAACCAGTATCCTCCATAACCTCCCTGTCTCACTGGAACGTACCAATGCAGAACTCCACGCAAATATGCCCTGAACCTGTACCCCTACATAAATTCCCCGTCTCACTGGAACGAACAAATGCAGAACTCCACACAAATATGCCCTGAACCAGTACCCTCCATAACCTCCCTCTCTCACTGGAACGTTCCAATGCAGAACACGACACAAATATGCCCTGAACCTGTACCCCACCATAACCTCCCTGTCTCACTGGAACTTACCATTGCAGAACACCACACAAATATGCCCAGAACCTGTACCCCTCCATAACCTCCCTGTCTCACTGGAACGTACCATTGCAGAACACCACACAAATATGCCCTGAACCTGTACCCGTCCATAACCTCCCTGTCTCACTGGAACGTCCCAACGCAGAACTCCACACAAATATGCCCTGAACCTGTACCCTCCATAACCTCCCTGTCTCACTGCAACGTACCATTGCAGAACACCACACAAATATGCCCTGAACCTGTACCCCTACATAAATTCCCCGTCTCACTGGTACGAACAAATGCAGAACACCACACAAATATGCCCTGAACCTGTACCCCTCCATAACCTCCCTGTCTTCACTTGTACGTACCATTGCAGAACAACACACAAATATGCCCTGAACCTGTACCCTTCCATAACCTCACTGTCTCACTGGAACGTACCATTGCAGAACACCACACAAATATGCCCTGAACCTGTACCCCTCCATAACCTCCCTGTCTCACTCGAACGTCCCAACGCAGAACTCCACACAAATATGCCCTGAACCTGTACCCTGCATAACCTCCCTGTCTCACTGGAACGTACCATTGCAGAACACCACACAAATATGCCCAGAACCTGTACCCCTGAATAACCTCCCTGTCTCACTGGAACGTACCATTGCAGAACACTACACAAATATGCCCTGAACCTGTACCCCTCCATAACCTCCCTGTCTCACTGGAACGTACCACGGCAGAACTCCACACAAATATGCCCTGAACCTGTACCCCTCCATAACCTCCCTGTCTCACTGGAACGTCCCAACGCAGAACTCTACACAAATATGCCCGGAAACTGTACCCTCCATAACCTCCCTGTCTCACTGGAACGTACCAATGCAGAACTCCACACAAATATGCCCTGAACCTGTACCCCTCCATAACCTCCCTGTCTCACTGGAAAGTACCAATGCAGAACTCCACACAAGTCTGCCCTGAACCTGTACCCGTCCATAACCTCCCTGTCTCACTGGAACGTACCACGGCAGAACTCCACACAAATATGCCCGGAAACTGTACAACTCCATAAGCTGCCTGTCTCACTGGAACGTACCAATGCAGAACTCCACACAAATATGCCCTGAACCTGTACCCCTCCATAACCTCCCTGCCTCACTGGAACGTACCAATGCAGAACTCCACACAAATATGCCCTGAACCTGTACCCCTCCATAAACTCCCTGTCTCACTGTAAAGTACCAATGCAGAACTCCACACAAGTCTGCCCTGAACCTGTACCCGTCCATAACCTCCCTGTCTCACTGGAACGTACCACGGCAGAACTCCACACAAATATGCCCGGAAACTGTACAACTCCATAACCTGCCTGTCTCACTGGAACGTACCAATGCAGAACTACACACAAATATGCCCTGAACCTGTACCCCTCCATTACCTCCTTGTCTCACTGGAACGTACCAATGCAGATCTCCACACAAATATGCCCTGAACCAGTATCCTCCATAACCTCCCTATCTCACTGGAACGTACCAATGCAGAACTCCACGCAAATATGCCCTGAACCTGTACCCCTACATAAATTCCCCGTCTCACTGGTACGAACAAATGCAGAACTCCACACAAATATGCCCTGAACCAGTACCCTCCATAACCTTCCTCTCTCACTGGAACGTACCAATGCAGAACACGACACAAATATGCCCTGAACCTGTACCCCACCATAACCTCCCTGTCTCACTGGAGCTTACCATTGCAGAACACCACACAAATATGCCCAGAACCTGTACCCCTCCATAACCTCCCTGACTCACTGGAACGTACCATTGCAGAACACCACACAAATATGCCCTGAACCTATACCGTCCATAACCTCCCTGTCTCACTGGAACGTCCCAACGCAGAACTCCACACAAATATGCCCTGAACCTGTACCCTCCATAACCTCCCTGTCTCACTGCAACGTACCATTGCAGAACACCACACAAATATGCCCTGAACCTGTACCCCTCCATACCCTCCCTGTCTCACTTCTACGTACCATTGCAGAACACCACACAAATATGCCCTGAACCTGTACCCTTCCATAACCTCCCAGTCTCACTGGAACGTACCATTGCAGAACACCACACAAATATGCCCTGAACCTGTACCCCTCCATAACCTCCCTGTCTCACTTGTACGTACCATTGCAGAACAACACACAAATATGCCCTGAACCTGTACCCTTCCATAACCTCCCTGTCTCACTGGAACGTACCATTGCAGAACACCACACAAATATGCCCTGAACCTGTACCCCTCCATAACCACCCTGTCTCACTGGAACGTACCAATGCAGAACTCCACACAAATATGCCCTGAAACTGTACCCGTCCATTACCTCCCTGTCTCACTGGAATGCACCAATGCCGAACTCCACTCAAATATGCCCTGAACCTGTACCCTGCATAACCTCCCTGTCTCACTGGAACGTACCAATGCAGAACTACACACAAATATGCCCTGAACCTGTACCCCTCCATAACCTCCCTGTCTCACTGGAACGCACCAATGCCGAACTCCACACAAAAATGCCCTGAACCTGCACCCTGCATAACCTCCCTGTCTCACTGGAACGTACCAATGCAGAACTCCACACAAATATGCCCTGAAACTGTACCCGTCCATAACCTCCCTGTCTCACTGGAACGTACCAATGCAGAACTCCACACAAATATGCCCTGAACCTGTACCCTGCATAACCTCCCTGTCTCACTGGAACGTACCACTGCAGAACACCACACAAATATGCCCTGAACCTGTACCCCTCCATAACCGCTCTGTCTCACTGGAACGTACCAATGCAGAACTCCACACAAATATGCCCTGAACATGTACCCGTCCATATTCTCCCTGTCTCAGTGGAACGTCCCACTGCAGAACTCCACACAAATATGCATTGAACCTGTACCCTCCATAACCTCCCTGTCTCACTGGAAAGTACCAAGGCAGAACTCCAAACAGATATGCCCTGAACCTGTACCCGTCCATTACCTCCCTGTCTCACTGGAACGTACCACTGCAGAACTCAACACAAATATGCCCTGATGCTGTACCCTCCATAACGTCCCTGTCTCACTGGAATGTACCAATGCAGAACTACACACAAATATGCCCTGAACCTGTACCCCTCCATATCCTCCTTGTCTCACTGGAACGTACCAATGTAAAACTCCACACAAATATGCCCTGAACCTGTACCCCTCCATAGCTTCTGTGTCTCACTGGAACGTACCAAAGCAGAACTCCACACAAATATGCCCTGAACCTGTACCCGTCCATAGCCTCCCTTTCTCACTGGAACGTCCCACTGCAGAACTCCACACAAATTTGCTATGAACCTGTACCCTCGATAACCTCCCTGTCTGACTGGAAAGTACCAATGCAGAACTCCACACAAATATGCCCTGAAACTGTACCCGTCCATAACCTCCCTGTCTCACTGGAACATACCACTGCAGAACTCCACACAAATGTGCCCTGAACCTGTACCCTGCATAACCTCCCTGTCTCACTGGAACGTACCATTGCAGAACACCACACAAATATGCCCTGAACCTGTACCCCTCCATAACAACCCTGTCTCACTGAAACGTACCAATGCAGATCTCCACACAAATACGCCCTGAAACTGTACCCGTCCATAACCTCCCTGTCTCACTGGAACGTACCACTGCAGAACTCCACACAAATACGTCCTGAACCTGTACCCTGCATAACCTCCCTGTCTCACTGGAACGTACCAATGCAGAACTACACACAAATATGCCCTGAACCTGTACCCCTCCATAACCACCCAGTCTCACTGGAACGCACCAATGCAGAACTACACACAAATATGCCCTGAACCTCTACCCCTCCATAAACTCCCTGTCTCACTGGAACGTACCAATGCAGAACTACACACAAATATGCCCTGAACCTGTACCCCTCCATAACCACCCTGTCTCACTGGAACGTACCAATGCAGAACTCCACACAAATATGCCCTGAAACTGTACCCGTCCATTACCTCCCTGTCTCACTGGAATGCACCAATGCCGAACTCCACTCAAATATGCCCTGAACCTGTACCCTGCATAACCTCCCTGTCTCACTGGAACGTACCAATGCAGAACTACACACAAATATGCCCTGAACCTGTACCCCTCCATAACCTCCCTGTCTCACTGGAACGCACCAATGCCGAACTCCACTCAAAAATGCCCTGAACCTGCACCCTGCATAACCTCCCTGTCTCACTGGAACGTACCAATGCAGAACTCCACACAAATATGCCCTGAAACTGTACCCGTCCATAACCTCCCTGTCTCACTGGAACGTACCAATGCAGAACTCCACACAAATATGCCCTGAACCTGTACCCTGCATAACCTCCCTGTCTCACTGGAAAGTACCACTGCAGAACACCACACAAATATGCCCTGAACCTGTACCCCTCCATAACCGCTCTGTCTCACTGGAACGTACCAATGCAGAACTCCACACAAATATGCCCTGAACATGTACCCATCCATATTCTCCCTGTCTCAGTGGAACCTCCCACTGCAGAACTCCACACAAATATGCATTGAACCTGTACCCGTCCATAACCTCCCTGTCTCACTGGAACGTACCACGGCAGAACTCCACACAAATATGCCCGGAAACTGTACAACTCCATAACCTGCCTGTCTCACTGGAACGTACCAATGCAGAACTACACACAAATATGCCCTGAACCTGTACCCCTCCATTACCTCCTTGTCTCACTGGAACGTACCAATGCAGATCTCCACACAAATATGCCCTGAACCAGTATCCTCCATAACCTCCCTATCTCACTGGAACGTACCAATGCAGAACTCCACGCAAATATGCCCTGAACCTGTACCCCTACATAAATTCCCCGTCTCACTGGTACGAACAAATGCAGAACTCCACACAAATATGCCCTGAACCAGTACCCTCCATAACCTTCCTCTCTCACTGGAACGTACCAATGCAGAACACGACACAAATATGCCCTGAACCTGTACCCCACCATAACCTCCCTGTCTCACTGGAGCTTACCATTGCAGAACACCACACAAATATGCCCAGAACCTGTACCCCTCCATAACCTCCCTGACTCACTGGAACGTACCATTGCAGAACACCACACAAATATGCCCTGAACCTATACCGTCCATAACCTCCCTGTCTCACTGGAACGTCCCAACGCAGAACTCCACACAAATATGCCCTGAACCTGTACCCTCCATAACCTCCCTGTCTCACTGCAACGTACCATTGCAGAACACCACACAAATATGCCCTGAACCTGTACCCCTCCATACCCTCCCTGTCTCACTTCTACGTACCATTGCAGAACACCACACAAATATGCCCTGAACCTGTACCCTTCCATAACCTCCCAGTCTCACTGGAACGTACCATTGCAGAACACCACACAAATATGCCCTGAACCTGTACCCCTCCATAACCTCCCTGTCTCACTTGTACGTACCATTGCAGAACAACACACAAATATGCCCTGAACCTGTACCCTTCCATAACCTCCCTGTCTCACTGGAACGTACCATTGCAGAACACCACACAAATATGCCCTGAACCTGTACCCCTCCATAACCACCCTGTCTCACTGGAACGTACCAATGCAG
The DNA here is from genome assembly GCF_048418815.1 of Hemitrygon akajei. NCBI lineage: Eukaryota > Metazoa > Chordata > Chondrichthyes > Myliobatiformes > Dasyatidae > Hemitrygon > Hemitrygon akajei. The sequence continues at coordinate 1,481,444 of NW_027331942.1, read as the reverse complement.
AACTCCACACAAATATGCCCTGAAACTGTACCCGTCCATTACCTCCCTGTCTCACTGGAATGCACCAATGCCGAACTCCACTCAAATATGCCCTGAACCTGTACCCTGCATAACCTCCCTGTCTCACTGGAACGTACCAATGCAGAACTACACACAAATATGCCCTGAACCTGTACCCCTCCATAACCTCCCTGTCTCACTGGAACGCACCAATGCCGAACTCCACACAAAAATGCCCTGAACCTGCACCCTGCATAACCTCCCTGTCTCACTGGAACGTACCAATGCAGAACTCCACACAAATATGCCCTGAAACTGTACCCGTCCATAACCTCCCTGTCTCACTGGAACGTACCAATGCAGAACTCCACACAAATATGCCCTGAACCTGTACCCTGCATAACCTCCCTGTCTCACTGGAACGTACCACTGCAGAACACCACACAAATATGCCCTGAACCTGTACCCCTCCATAACCGCTCTGTCTCACTGGAACGTACCAATGCAGAACTCCACACAAATATGCCCTGAACATGTACCCGTCCATATTCTCCCTGTCTCAGTGGAACGTCCCACTGCAGAACTCCACACAAATATGCATTGAACCTGTACCCTCCATAACCTCCCTGTCTCACTGGAAAGTACCAAGGCAGAACTCCAAACAGATATGCCCTGAACCTGTACCCGTCCATTACCTCCCTGTCTCACTGGAACGTACCACTGCAGAACTCAACACAAATATGCCCTGATGCTGTACCCTCCATAACGTCCCTGTCTCACTGGAATGTACCAATGCAGAACTACACACAAATATGCCCTGAACCTGTACCCCTCCATATCCTCCTTGTCTCACTGGAACGTACCAATGTAAAACTCCACACAAATATGCCCTGAACCTGTACCCCTCCATAGCTTCTGTGTCTCACTGGAACGTACCAAAGCAGAACTCCACACAAATATGCCCTGAACCTGTACCCGTCCATAGCCTCCCTTTCTCACTGGAACGTCCCACTGCAGAACTCCACACAAATTTGCTATGAACCTGTACCCTCGATAACCTCCCTGTCTGACTGGAAAGTACCAATGCAGAACTCCACACAAATATGCCCTGAAACTGTACCCGTCCATAACCTCCCTGTCTCACTGGAACATACCACTGCAGAACTCCACACAAATGTGCCCTGAACCTGTACCCTGCATAACCTCCCTGTCTCACTGGAACGTACCATTGCAGAACACCACACAAATATGCCCTGAACCTGTACCCCTCCATAACAACCCTGTCTCACTGAAACGTACCAATGCAGATCTCCACACAAATACGCCCTGAAACTGTACCCGTCCATAACCTCCCTGTCTCACTGGAACGTACCACTGCAGAACTCCACACAAATACGTCCTGAACCTGTACCCTGCATAACCTCCCTGTCTCACTGGAACGTACCAATGCAGAACTACACACAAATATGCCCTGAACCTGTACCCCTCCATAACCACCCAGTCTCACTGGAACGCACCAATGCAGAACTACACACAAATATGCCCTGAACCTCTACCCCTCCATAAACTCCCTGTCTCACTGGAACGTACCAATGCAGAACTACACACAAATATGCCCTGAACCTGTACCCCTCCATAACCACCCTGTCTCACTGGAACGTACCAATGCAGAACTCCACACAAATATGCCCTGAAACTGTACCCGTCCATTACCTCCCTGTCTCACTGGAATGCACCAATGCCGAACTCCACTCAAATATGCCCTGAACCTGTACCCTGCATAACCTCCCTGTCTCACTGGAACGTACCAATGCAGAACTACACACAAATATGCCCTGAACCTGTACCCCTCCATAACCTCCCTGTCTCACTGGAACGCACCAATGCCGAACTCCACTCAAAAATGCCCTGAACCTGCACCCTGCATAACCTCCCTGTCTCACTGGAACGTACCAATGCAGAACTCCACACAAATATGCCCTGAAACTGTACCCGTCCATAACCTCCCTGTCTCACTGGAACGTACCAATGCAGAACTCCACACAAATATGCCCTGAACCTGTACCCTGCATAACCTCCCTGTCTCACTGGAAAGTACCACTGCAGAACACCACACAAATATGCCCTGAACCTGTACCCCTCCATAACCGCTCTGTCTCACTGGAACGTACCAATGCAGAACTCCACACAAATATGCCCTGAACATGTACCCATCCATATTCTCCCTGTCTCAGTGGAACCTCCCACTGCAGAACTCCACACAAATATGCATTGAACCTGTACCCTCCATAACCTCCCTGTCTCACTGGAAAGTAACAATGCAGAACTCCAAACAAATATGCCCTGAACCTGTACCCGTCCATTACCTCCCTGTCTCACTGGAACGTACCACTGCAGAACTCAACACAAATATGCCCTGATGATGTACCCTCCATAACCTCCCTGTCTCACTGGAATGTACCAATGCAGAACTACACACAAATATGCCCTGAACATGTACCCCTCCATAACCTCCTTGTCTCACTGGAACGTACCAATGCAGAACTCCACACAAATATACCCTGAACCTGTACTCTGCATAACCTCCCTGTCTCACTGGAACGTACCACTGCAGAACTCCACACAAATATGTCCTGAACCTGTACCCTGCATAACCTCCCTGTCTCACTGGAACGTACCAATGCAGAACTACACACAAATATGCCCTGAACCTGTACCCCTCCATAACCACTCTGTCTCACTGGAACGCACCAATGCAGAACTACACACAAATATGCCCTGAACCTCTACCCCTCCATAAACTCCCTGTCTCACTGGAACGTACCAATGCAGAACTACACACAAATATGCCCTGAACCTGTACCCCTCCATAACCACCCTGTCTCACTGGAACGTACCAATGCAGAACTCCACACAAATATGCCCTGAAACTGTACCCGTCCATTACCTCCCTGTCTCACTCGAATGCCCCAATGCCGAACTCCACTCAAATATGCCCTGAACCTGTACCCTGCATAACCTCCCTGTCTCACTGGAACGTGCCATTGCAGAACACCACATAATATGCCCTGAACCTGTAAACCTTCATAACCACCCTGTCTCACTGGAACGTACCAATGCAGAACTCCACACAAATATGCCCTGAAACTGTACCAGTCAATAACATCCGTGTCTCACTGGAACGTACCACTGCAGAACTCCACACAAATATGCCCTGAACCTGTAACCCTTCATAACCACCCTGTCTCACTGGAACGTACCAATGCAGAACTCCACACAAATATGCCCGAAACTGTACCAGTCAATAACACCCGTGTCTCACTGGAACGTACCACTGCAGAACTCCACACAAATATGCCCTGAACATGTACCCTGCATAACCTCCCTGTCTCACTGGAACGTACCACTGCAGAACACCACACAAATATGCCCTGAACCTGTACCCCTCCATATTCTCCCTGTCTCAGTGGAACGTCCCACTGCAGAACTCCACACAAATATGCATTGAACCTGTACCCTCCATAACCTCCCTGTCTCACTGGAAAGTACCAATGCAGAACTCCAAACAAATATGCCCTGAACCTGTACCCGTCCATTACCTCCCTGTCTCACTGGAACGTACCACTGCAGAACTCAACACAAATATGCCCTGATGCTGTACCCTCCATAACGTCCCTGTCTCACTGGAATGTACCAATGCAGAACTACACACAAATATGCCCTGAACCTGTACCCCTCCATAACCGCTCTGTCTCACTGGAACGTACCAATGCAGAACTCCACACAAATATGCCCTGAACATGTACCCGTCCATATTCTCCCTGTCTCAGTGGAACGTCCCACTGCAGAACTCCACACAAATATGCATTGAACCTGTACCCTCCATAACCTCCCTGTCTCACTGGAAAGTACCAATGCAGAACTCCGAACAAATATGCCCTGAACCTGTACCCGTCCATTACCTCCCTGTCTCACTGGAACGTACCACTGCAGAACTCAACACAAATATGCCCTGATGCTGTACCCTGCAAAACCTCCCTGTCTCACTGGAATGTACCAATGCAGAACTACACACAAATATGCCCTGAACCTGTACCCCTCCATAACCTCCTTGTCTCACTGGAACGTACCAATGCAGAACTCCACACAAATATGCCCTGAACCTGTACCCCTCCATAACCACCCTGTCTCACTGGAAAGTACCGAAGCAGAACTCCACACAAATATGTCCTGAACCTGTACCCGTCCATAACATCCCTGTCTCACTGGAACGTCCCACTGCAGAACACCACACAAATTTGCTATGAATCTGTACCCTCCATAACCTCCCTGTCTGACTGGAAAGTACCAAAGCAGAACTCCACACAAATATGCCCTGAAACTGTACCCGTCCATAAACTCCCTGTCTCACTGGAACGTACCACTGCAGAACTCCACAAAAATATGCCCTGAACCTGTACCCTGCATAACCTCCCTGTCTCATTGGACCTTACCAATGCAGAACTACACACAAATATGCCCTGAACCTGTACCCCTTCATAACCTCCCTGTCACACTGGAACGCACCAATGCCGAACTCCACTCAAATATGCCCTGAACCTGTACCCTGCATAAACTCCCTGTCTCACTGGAACGTGCCATTGCAGAACACCACACAAATAGGCCCTGAACCTGTACCCCTCCATAACCACCCTGTCTCACTGGAACGTACCAATGCAGATCTCCACACAAATACGCCCTGAAACTGTACCCGTCCATAACCTCCCTGTCTCACTGGAACGTACCACTGCAGAACTCCACACAAATATGTCCTGAACCTGTACCCTGCATAACCTCCCTGTCTCACTGGAACGTACCAATGCAGAACTACACACAAATATGCCCTGAACCTGTACCCCTCCATAACCACCCTGTCTCACTGGAACGCACCAATGCAGAACTACACACAAATATGCCCTGAACCTATACCCCTCCATAAACTCCCTGTCTCACTGGAACGTACCAATGCAGAACTCCACACAAATATGCCCTGAAACTGTACCCGTCCATTACCTCCTTGTCTCACTGGAATGCACCAATGCCGAACTCCACTCAAATATGCCCTGAACCTGTACCCTGCATAACCTCCCTGTCTCACTGGAACGTGCCATTGCAGAACACCACATAATATGCCCTGAACCTGTAACCCTTCATAACCACCCTGTCTCACTGGAACGTACCAATGCAGAACTCCACACAAATATGCCCTGAAACTGTACCAGTCAATAACATCCGTGTCTCACTGGAACGTACCACTGCAGAACTCCACACAAATATGCCCTGAACCTGTAACCCTTCATAACCACCCTGTCTCACTGGAACGTACCAATGCAGAACTCCACACAAATATGCCCTGAAACTGTACCAGTCAATAACACCCGTGTCTCACTGGAACGTACCACTGCAGAACTCCACAAAAATATGCCCTGAACATGTACCCTGCATAACCTCCCTGTCTCACTGGAACGTACCACTGCAGAACACCACACAAATATGCCCTGAACCTGTACCCCTCCATATTCTCCCTGTCTCAGTGGAACGTCCCACTGCAGAACTCCACACAAATATGCATTGAACCTGTACCCTCCATAACCTCCCTGTCTCATTGGAAAGTACCAATGCAGAACTCCAAACAAATATGCCCTGAACCTGTACCCGTCCATTACCTCCCTGTCTCACTGGAACGTACCACTGCAGAACTCAACACAAATATGCCCTGATGCTGTACCCTCCATAACGTCCCTGTCTCACTGGAATGTACCAATGCAGAACTACACACAAATATGCCCTGAACCTGTACCCCTCCATAACCTCCTTGTCTCACTGGAACGTACCAATATAAAACTCCACACAAATATGCCCTGAACCTGTACCCCTCCATAGCTTCTGTGTCTCACTGGAACGTACCAATGCAGAACTCCACACAAATATGCCCTGAACCTGTACCCGTCCATAACCTCCCTGTCTCACTGGAACGTCCCACTGCAGAACTCCACACAAATTTGCTATGAACCTGTACCCTCGATAACCTCCCTGTCTGACTGGAAAGTACCAATGCAGAACTCCACACAAATATGCCCTGAACCTGTACCCCTCCATAACCACCCTGTCTCACTGGAAAGTACCGAAGCAGAACTCCACACAAATATGTCCTGAACCTGTACCCGTCCATAACATCCCTGTCTCACTGGAACGTCCCACTGCAGAACACCACACAAATTTGCTATGAATCTGTACCCTCCATAACCTCCCTGTCTGACTGGAAAGTACCAAAGCAGAACTCCACACAAATATGCCCTGAAACTGTACCCGTCCATAAACTCCCTGTCTCACTGGAACGTACCACTGCAGAACTCCACAAAAATATGCCCTGAACCTGTACCCTGCATAACCTCCCTGTCTCATTGGACCTTACCAATGCAGAACTACACACAAATATGCCCTGAACCTGTACCCCTTCATAACCTCCCTGTCACACTGGAACGCACCAATGCCGAACTCCACTCAAATATGCCCTGAACCTGTACCCTGCATAAACTCCCTGTCTCACTGGAACGTGCCATTGCAGAACACCACACAAATAGGCCCTGAACCTGTACCCCTCCATAACCACCCTGTCTCACTGGAACGTACCAATGCAGATCTCCACACAAATACGCCCTGAAACTGTACCCGTCCATAACCTCCCTGTCTCACTGGAACGTACCACTGCAGAACTCCACACAAATATGTCCTGAACCTGTACCCTGCATAACCTCCCTGTCTCACTGGAACGTACCAATGCAGAACTACACACAAATATGCCCTGAACCTGTACCCCTACATAACCACCCTGTCTCACTGGAACGCACCAATGCAGAACTACACACAAATATGCCCTGAACCTCTACCCCTCCATAAACACCCTGTCTCACTGGAACGTACCAATGCAGAACTACACACAAATATGCCCTGAACCTGTACCCCTCCATAACCACCCTGTCTCACAAGAACGTACCAATGCAGAACTCCACACAAATATGCCCTGAAACTGTACCCGTCCATTACCTCCTTGTCTCACTGGAATGCACCAATGCCGAACTCCACTCAAATATGCCCTGAACCTGTACCCTGCATAACCTCCCTGTCTCACTGGAACGTGCCATTGCAGAACACCACATAATATGCCCTGAACCTGTAACCCTTCATAACCACCCTGTCTCACTGGAACGTACCAATGCAGAACTCCACACAAATATGCCCTGAAACTGTACCAGTCAATAACATCCGTGTCTCACTGGAACGTACCACTGCAGAACTCCACACAAATATGCCCTGAACCTGTAACCCTTCATAACCACCCTGTCTCACTGGAACGTACCAATGCAGAACTCCACACAAATATGCCCTGAACCTGTACCCCTCCATATTCTCCCTGTCTCAGTGGAACGTCCCACTGCAGAACTCCACAAAAATATGCATTGAACCTGTACCCTCCATAACCTCCCTGTCTCACTGGAAAGTACCAATGCAGAACTCCAAACAAATATGCCCTGAACCTGTACCCGTCCATTACCTCCCTGTCTCACTGGAACGTACCACTGCAGAACTCAACACAAATATGCCCTGATGCTGTACCCTCCATAACGTCCCTGTCTCACTGGAATGTACCAATGCAGAACTACACACAAATATGCCCTGAACCTGTACCCCTCCATAACCTCCTTGTCTCACTGGAACGTACCAATATAAAACTCCACACAAATATGCCCTGAACCTGTACCCCTCCATAGCTTCTGTGTCTCACTGGAACGTACCAATGCAGAACTCCACACAAATATGCCCTGAACCTGTACCCGTCCATAACCTCCCTGTCTCACTGAAATGTCCCACTGCAGAACTCCACACAAATTTGCTATGAACCTGTACCCTCGATAACCTCCCTGTCTGACTGGAAAGTACCAATGCAGAACTCCACACAAATATGCCCTGAAACTGTACCCGTCCATAACCTCCCTGTCCCACTGGAACATACCACTGCAGAACTCCACACAAATGTGCCCTGAACCTGTACCCTGCAGAACCTCCCTGTCTCACTGGACCGTACCATTGCAGAACACCACACAAATATGCCCTGAACTTGTACCCCTCCATAACCACCCTGTCTCACTGGAACGTAGCAATGCAGAACTCCACACAAATATGCCCTGAAACTGTACCCGTCCATAACCTCCGTGTCTCACTGGAACGTACCACTGCAGAACTCCACACAAATATGCCCTGAACCTGTACCCTCCATAACCTCCCTGTCTCACTGGAAAGTACCAATGCAGAACTCCACACAAATATGCCCTGAAACTGTACCCGTCCATAACCACACTGTCTCTCTGGAACGTACCACTGCAGAACTCCACACCAATATGCCCTGAACCTGTACCCTCACTAACCTCCCTGTCTCACTGGAAAGTACCAATGCAGAACTCCAAACAAATATGCCCTGAACCTGTACCCGTCCATTACCTCCCTGTCTCACTGGAACGTACCACTGCAGAGCTCAACACAAATATGCCCTGATGCTGTAACCTCCATAAACTTCCTGTCTCACTGGAATGTACCATTGCAGAACTACACACAAATATGCCCTGAAACTGTACTCGTCCATAACCTCCCTGTCTCACTGGAACGTACCACTGCAGAACTCCACACAAATATGCCCTGAACCTGTACCCTGCATAACCTCCCTGTCTCACTGGAACGTACCACTGCAGAACACCACACAAATATGCCCTGAACCTGTACCCCTCCATAACCGCTCTGTCTCACTGGAACGTACCAATGCAGAACTCCACACAAATATGCCCTGAACATGTACTCGTACATATTCTCCCTGTCTCAGTGGAACGTCCCACTGCAGAACTCCACACAAATATGCATTGAACCTGTACCCTCCATAACCTCCCTGTCTCACTGGAAAGTACCAATGCAGAACTACGAACAAATATGCCCTGAACCTGTACCCGTCCATTACCTCCCTGTCTCACTGGAACGTACCACTGCAGAACTCAACACAAATATGCCCTGATGCTGTACCCTCCAAAACCTCCCTGTCTCACTGGAATGTACCAATGCAGAACTACACACAAATATGCCCTGAACCTGTACCCCTCCATAACCTCCTTGTCTCACTGGAACGTACCAATGCAGAACTCCACACAAATATGCCCTGAACCTGTACCCCTCCATAACCACCCTGTCTCACTGGAAAGTACCGAAGCAGAACTCCACACAAATATGTCCTGAACCTGTACCCGTCCATAACATCCCTGTCTCACTGGAACGTCCCACTGCAGAACACCACACAAATTTGCTATGAATCTGTACCCTCCATAACCTCCCTGTCTGACTGGAAAGTACCAAAGCAGAACTCCACACAAATATGCCCTGAAACTGTACCCGTCCATAAACTCCCTGTCTCACTGGAACGTACCACTGCAGAACTCCACAAAAATATGCCCTGAACCTGTACCCTGCATAACCTCCCTGTCTCATTGGACCTTACCAATGCAGAACTACACACAAATATGCCCTGAACCTGTACCCCTACATAACCTCCCTGTCACACTGGAACGCACCAATGCCGAACTCCACTCAAATATGCCCTGAACCTGTACCCTGCATAAACTCCCTGTCTCACTGGAACGTGCCATTGCAGAACACCACACAAATAGGCCCTGAACCTGTACCCCTCCATAACCACCCTGTCTCACTGGAACGTACCAATGCAGATCTCCACACAAATACGCCCTGAAACTGTACCCCTCCATAACCTCCCTGTCTCACTGGAACGTACCACTGCAGAACCCCACACAAATATGTCCTGAACCTGTACCCTGCATAACCTCCCTGTCTCACTGGAACGTACCAATGCAGGACTACACACAAATATGCCCTGAACCTGTACCCTGCATAGCCACCCTGTCTCACTGGAACGCACCAATGCAGAACTACACACAAATATGCCCTGAACCTCTACCCCTCCATAAACTCCCTGTCTCACTGGAACGTACCAATGCAGAACTACACACAAATATGCCCTGAACCTGTACCCCTCCATAACCACACTGTCTCACTGGAACGTACCAATGCAGAACTCCACACAAATATGCCCTGAACCTGTACCCTGCATAACCTCCCTGTCTCACTGCAACGTGCCATTGCAGAACACCACACAAATATGCCCTGAACCTGTAACCCTTCATAACCACCCTGTCTCACTGGAACGTACCAATGCAGAACTCCACACAAATATGCCCTGAAACTGTACCAGTCAATAACATCCGTGTCTCACTGGAACGTACCACTGCAGAACTCCACACAAATATGCCCTGAACATGTACCCTGCATAACCTCCCTGTCTCACTGGAACGTACCACTGCAGAACACCACACAAATATGCCCTGAACCTGTACCCCTCCATAACCGCTCTGTCTCACTGGAACGTACCAATGCAGAACTCCACACAAATATGCCCTGAACATGTACCCGTCCATATTCTCCCTGTCTCAGTGGAAGGTCCCACTGCAGAACTCCACACAAATATGCATTGAACCTGTACCCTCCATAACCTCCCTGTCTCACTGGAAAGTACCAAGGCAGAACTCCAAACAGATATGCCCTGAACCTGTACCCGTCCATTACCTCCCTGTCTCACTGGAACGTACCACTGCAGAACTCAACACAAATATGCCCTGATGCTGTACCCTCCATAACGTCCCTGTCTCACTGGAATGTACCAATGCAGAACTACACACAAATATGCCCTGAACCTGTACCCCTCCATAACCTCCTTGTCTCACTGGAACGTACCAATGTAAAACTCCACACAAATATGCCCTGAACCTGTACCCCTCCATAGCTTCTGTGTCTCACTGGAACGTACCAAAGCAGAACTCCACACAAATATGCCCTGAACCTGTACCCGTCCATAGCCTCCCTTTCTCACTGGAACGTCCCACTGCAGAACTCCACACAAATTTGCTATGAACCTGTACCCTCGATAACCTCCCTGTCTGACTGGAAAGTACCAATGCAGAACTCCACACAAATATGCCCTGAAACTGTACCCGTCCATAACCTCCCTGTCTCACTGGAACATACCACTGCAGAACTCCACACAAATGTGCCCTGAACCTGTACCCTGCATAACCTCCCTGTCTCACTGGAACGTACCATTGCAGAACACCACACAAATATGCCCTGAACCTGTACCCCTCCATAACCACCCTGTCTCACTGAAACGTACCAATGCAGATCTCCACACAAATACGCCCTGAAACTGTACCCGTCCATAACCTCCCTGTCTCACTGGAACGTACCACTGCAGAACTCCACACAAATACGTCCTGAACCTGTACCCTGCATAACCTCCCTGTCTCACTGGAACGTACCAATGCAGAACTACACACAAATATGCCCTGAACCTGTACCCCTCCATAACCACCCTGTCTCACTGGAACGCACCAATGCAGAACTACACACAAATATGCCCTGAACCTCTACCCCTCCATAAACTCCCTGTCTCACTGGAACGTACCAATGCAGAACTACACACAAATATGCCCTGAACCTGTACCCCTCCATAACCACCCTGTCTCACTGGAACGTACCAATGCAGAACTCCACACAAATATGCCCTGAAACTGTACCCGTCCATTACCTCCCTGTCTCACTGGAATGCACCAATGCCGAACTCCACTCAAATATGCCCTGAACCTGTACCCTGCATAACCTCCCTGTCTCACTGGAACGTACCAATGCAGAACTACACACAAATATGCCCTGAACCTGTACCCCTCCATAACCTCCCTGTCTCACTGGAACGCACCAATGCCGAACTCCACTCAAAAATGCCCTGAACCTGCACCCTGCATAACCTCCCTGTCTCACTGGAACGTACCAATGCAGAACTCCACACAAATATGCCCTGAAACTGTACCCGTCCATAACCTCCCTGTCTCACTGGAACGTACCAATGCAGAACTCCACACAAATATGCCCTGAACCTGTACCCTGCATAACCTCCCTGTCTCACTGGAACGTACCACTGCAGAACACCACACAAATATGCCCTGAACCTGTACCCCTCCATAACCGCTCTGTCTCACTGGAACGTACCAATGCAGAACTCCACACAAATATGCCCTGAACATGTACCCGTCCATATTCTCCCTGTCTCAGTGGAACGTCCCACTGCAGAACTCCACACAAATATGCATTGAACCTGTACCCTCCATAACCTCCCTGTCTCACTGGAAAGTACCAAGGCAGAACTCCAAACAGATATGCCCTGAACCTGTACCCGTCCATTACCTCCCTGTCTCACTGGAACGTACCACTGCAGAACTCAACACAAATATGCCCTGATGCTGTACCCTCCATAACGTCCCTGTCTCACTGGAATGTACCAATGCAGAACTACACACAAATATGCCCTGAACCTGTACCCCTCCATATCCTCCTTGTCTCACTGGAACGTACCAATGTAAAACTCCACACAAATATGCCCTGAACCTGTACCCCTCCATAGCTTCTGTGTCTCACTGGAACGTACCAAAGCAGAACTCCACACAAATATGCCCCGAACCTGTACCCGTCCATAGCCTCCCTTTCTCACTGGAACGTCCCACTGCAGAACTCCACACAAATTTGCTATGAACCTGTACCCTCGATAACCTCCCTGTCTGACTGGAAAGTACCAATGCAGAACTCCACACAAATATGCCCTGAAACTGTACCCGTCCATAACCTCCCTGTCTCACTGGAACATACCACTGCAGAACTCCACACAAATGTGCCCTGAACCTGTACCCTGCAGAACCTCCCTGTCTCACTGGACCGTACCATTGCAGAACACCACACAAATATGCCCTGAACTTGTACCCCTCCATAACCACCCTGTCTCACTGGAACGTAGCAATGCAGAACTCCACACAAATATGCCCTGAAACTGTACCCGTCCATAACCTCCGTGTCTCACTGGAACGTACCACTGCAGAACTCCACACAAATATGCCCTGAACCTGTACCCTCCATAACCTCCCTGTCTCACTGGAAAGTACCAATGCAGAACTCCACACAAATATGCCCTGAAACTGTACCCGTCCATAACCACACTGTCTCTCTGGAACGTACCACTGCAGAACTCCACACCAATATGCCCTGAACCTGTACCCTCACTAACCTCCCTGTCTCACTGGAAAGTACCAATGCAGAACTCCAAACAAATATGCCCTGAACCTGTACCCGTCCATTACCTCCCTGTCTCACTGGAACGTACCACTGCAGAGCTCAACACAAATATGCCCTGATGCTGTAACCTCCATAAACTTCCTGTCTCACTGGAATGTACCATTGCAGAACTACACACAAATATGCCCTGAAACTGTACTCGTCCATAACCTCCCTGTCTCACTGGAACGTACCACTGCAGAACTCCACACAAATATGCCCTGAACCTGTACCCTGCATAACCTCCCTGTCTCACTGGAACGTACCACTGCAGAACACCACACAAATATGCCCTGAACCTGTACCCCTCCATAACCGCTCTGTCTCACTGGAACGTACCAATGCAGAACTCCACACAAATATGCCCTGAACATGTACTCGTCCATATTCTCCCTGTCTCAGTGGAACGTCCCACTGCAGAACTCCACACAAATATGCATTGAACCTGTACCCTCCATAACCTCCCTGTCTCACTGGAAAGTACCAATGCAGAACTACGAACAAATATGCCCTGAACCTGTACCCGTCCATTACCTCCCTGTCTCACTGGAACGTACCACTGCAGAACTCAACACAAATATGCCCTGATGCTGTACCCTCCAAAACCTCCCTGTCTCACTGGAATGTACCAATGCAGAACTACACACAAATATGCCCTGAACCTGTACCCCTCCATAACCTCCTTGTCTCACTGGAACGTACCAATGCAGAACTCCACACAAATATGCCCTGAACCTGTACCCCTCCATAACCACCCTGTCTCACTGGAAAGTACCGAAGCAGAACTCCACACAAATATGTCCTGAACCTGTACCCGTCCATAACATCCCTGTCTCACTGGAACGTCCCACTGCAGAACACCACACAAATTTGCTATGAATCTGTACCCTCCATAACCTCCCTGTCTGACTGGAAAGTACCAAAGCAGAACTCCACACAAATATGCCCTGAAACTGTACCCGTCCATAAGCTCCCTGTCTCACTGGAACGTACCACTGCAGAACTCCACAAAAATATGCCCTGAACCTGTACCCTGCATAACCTCCCTGTCTCATTGGACCTTACCAATGCAGAACTACACACAAATATGCCCTGAACCTGTACCCCTTCATAACCTCCCTGTCACACTGGAACGCACCAATGCCGAACTCCACTCAAATATGCCCTGAACCTGTACCCTGCATAAACTCCCTGTCTCACTGGAACGTGCCATTGCAGAACACCACACAAATAGGCCCTGAACCTGTACCCCTCCATAACCACCCTGTCTCACTGGAACGTACCAATGCAGATCTCCACACAAATACGCCCTGAAACTGTACCCCTCCATAACCTCCCTGTCTCACTGGAACGTACCACTGCAGAACCCCACACAAATATGTCCTGAACCTGTACCCTGCATAACCTCCCTGTCTCACTGGAACGTACCAATGCAGAACTACACACAAATATGCCCTGAACCTGTACCCTGCATAGCCACCCTGTCTCACTGGAACGCACCAATGCAGAACTACACACAAATATGCCCTGAACCTCTACCCCTCCATAAACTCCCTGTCTCACTGGAACGTACCAATGCAGAACTACACACAAATATGCCCTGAACCTGTACCCCTCCATAACCACCCTGTCTCACTGGAACGTACCAATGCAGAACTCCACACAAATATGCCCTGAACCTGTACCCTGCATAACCTCCCTGTCTCACTGCAACGTGCCATTGCAGAACACCACACAAATATGCCCTGAACCTGTAACCCTTCATAACCACCCTGTCTCACTGGAACGTACCAATGCAGAACTCCACACAAATATGCCCTGAAACTGTACCAGTCAATAACATCCGTGTCTCACTGGAACGTACCACTGCAGAACACCACACAAATATGCCCTGAACCTGTACCCCTCCATAACCACCCTGTCTCACTGAAACGTACCAATGCAGATCTCCACACAAATACGCCCTGAAACTGTACCCGTCCATAACCTCCCTGTCTCACTGGAACGTACCACTGCAGAACTCCACACAAATATGCCCTGAACCTGTACCCCTCCATAACCGCTCTGTCTCACTGGAACGTACCAATGCAGAACTCCACACAAATATGCCCTGAACATGTACCCGTCCATATTCTCCCTGTCTCAGTGGAACGTCCCACTGCAGAACTCCACACAAATATGCATTGAACCTGTACCCTCCATAACCTCCCTGTCTCACTGGAAAGTACCAAGGCAGAACTCCAAACAGATATGCCCTGAACCTGTACCCGTCCATTACCTCCCTGTCTCACTGGAACGTACCACTGCAGAACTCAACACAAATATGCCCTGATGCTGTACCCTCCATAACGTCCCTGTCTCACTGGAATGTACCAATGCAGAACTACACACAAATATGCCCTGAACCTGTACCCCTCCATAACCTCCTTGTCTCACTGGAACGTACCAATGTAAAACTCCACACAAATATGCCCTGAACCTGTACCCCTCCATAGCTTCTGTGTCTCACTGGAACGTACCAAAGCAGAACTCCACACAAATATGCCCTGAACCTGTACCCGTCCATAGCCTCACTTTCTCACTGGAACGTCCCACTGCAGAACTCCACACAAATTTGCTATGAACCTGTACCCTCGATAACCTCCCTGTCTGACTGGAAAGTACCAATGCAGAACTCCACACAAATATGCCCTGAAACTGTACCCGTCCATAACCTCCCTGTCTCACTGGAACATACCACTGCAGAACTCCACACAAATGTGCCCTGAACCTGTACCCTGCATAACCTCCCTGTCTCACTGGAACGTACCATTGCAGAACACCACACAAATATGCCCTGAACCTGTACCCCTCCATAACCACCCTGTCTCACTGAAACGTACCAATGCAGATCTCCACACAAATACGCCCTGAAACTGTACCCGTCCATAACCTCCCTGTCTCACTGGAACGTACCACTGCAGAACTCCACACAAATACGTCCTGAACCTGTACCCTGCATAACCTCCCTGTCTCACTGGAACGTACCAATGCAGAACTACACACAAATATGCCCTGAACCTGTACCCCTCCATAACCACCCTGTCTCACTGGAACGCACCAATGCAGAACTACACACAAATATGCCCTGAACCTCTACCCCTCCATAAACTCCCTGTCTCACTGGAACGTACCAATGCAGAACTACACACAAATATGCCCTGAACCTGTACCCCTCCATAACCACCCTGTCTCACTGGAACGTACCAATGCAGAACTCCACACAAATATGCCCTGAAACTGTACCCGTCCATTACCTCCCTGTCTCACTGGAATGCACCAATGCCGAACTCCACTCAAATATGCCCTGAACCTGTACCCTGCATAACCTCCCTGTCTCACTGGAACGTACCAATGCAGAACTACACACAAATATGCCCTGAACCTGTACCCCTCCATAACCTCCCTGTCTCACTGGAACGCACCAATGCCGAACTCCACTCAAAAATGCCCTGAACCTGCACCCTGCATAACCTCCCTGTCTCACTGGAACGTACCAATGCAGAACTCCACACAAATATGCCCTGAAACTGTACCCGTCCATAACCTCCCTGTCTCACTGGAACGTACCAATGCAGAACTCCACACAAATATGCCCTGAACCTGTACCCTGCATAACCTCCCTGCCTCACTGGAACGTACCACTGCAGAACACCACACAAATATGCCCTGAACCTGTACCCCTCCATAACCGCTCTGTCTCACTGGAACGTACCAATGCAGAACTCCACACAAATATGCCCTGAACATGTACCCGTCCATATTCTCCCTGTCTCAGTGGAACGTCCCACTGCAGAACTCCACACAAATATGCATTGAACCTGTACCCTCCATAACCTCCCTGTCTCACTGGAAAGTACCAAGGCAGAACTCCAAACAGATATGCCCTGAACCTGTACCCGTCCATTACCTCCCTGTCTCACTGGAACGTACCACTGCAGAACTCAACACAAATATGCCCTGATGCTGTACCCTCCATAACGTCCCTGTCTCACTGGAATGTACCAATGCAGAACTACACACAAATATGCCCTGAACCTGTACCCCTCCATATCCTCCTTGTCTCACTGGAACGTACCAATGTAAAACTCCACACAAATATGCCCTGAACCTGTACCCCTCCATAGCTTCTGTGTCTCACTGGAACGTACCAAAGCAGAACTCCACACAAATATGCCCTGAACCTGTACCCGACCATAGCCTCCCTTTCTCACTGGAACGTCCCACTGCAGAACTCCACACAAATTTGCTATGAACCTGTACCCTCGATAACCTCCCTGTCTGACTGGAAAGTACCAATGCAGAACTCCACACAAATATGCCCTGAAACTGTACCCGTCCATAACCTCCCTGTCTCACTGGAACATACCACTGCAGAACTCCACACAAATGTGCCCTGAACCTGTACCCTGCATAACCTCCCTGTCTCACTGGAACGTACCATTGCAGAACACCACACAAATATGCCCTGAACCTGTACCCCTCCATAACCACCCTGTCTCACTGAAACGTACCAATGCAGATCTCCACACAAATACGCCCTGAAACTGTACCCGTCCATAACCTCCCTGTCTCACTGGAACGTACCACTGCAGAACTCCACACAAATACGTCCTGAACCTGTACCCTGCATAACCTCCCTGTCTCACTGGAACGTACCAATGCAGAACTACACACAAATATGCCCTGAACCTGTACCCCTCCATAACCACCCTGTCTCACTGGAACGCACCAATGCAGAACTACACACAAATATGCCCTGAACCTCTACCCCTCCATAAACTCCCTGTCTCACTGGAACGTACCAATGCAGAACTACACACAAATATGCCCTGAACCTGTACCCCTCAATAACCACCCTGTCTCACTGGAACGTACCAATGCAGAACTCCACACAAATATGCCCTGAAACTGTACCCGTCCATTACCTCCCTGTCTCACTGGAATGCACCAATGCCGATCTCCACTCAAATATGCCCTGAACCTGTACCCTGCATAACCTCCCTGTCTCACTGGAACGTACCAATGCAGAACTACACACAAATATGCCCTGAACCTGTACCCCTCCATAACCTCCCTGTCTCACTGGAACGCACCAATGCCGAACTCCACTCAAAAATGCCCTGAACCTGCACCCTGCATAACCTCCCTGTCTCACTGGAACGTACCAATGCAGAACTCCACACAAATATGCCCTGAAACTGTACCCGTCCATAACCTCCCTGTCTCACTGGAACGTACCAATGCAGAACTCCACACAAATATGCCCTGAACCTGTACCCTGCATAACCTCCCTGTCTCACTGGAAAGTACCACTGCAGAACACCACACAAATATGCCCTGAACCTGTACCCCTCCATAACCGCTCTGTCTCACTGGAACGTACCAATGCAGAACTCCACACAAATATGCCCTGAACATGTACCCATCCATATTCTCCCTGTCTCAGTGGAACCTCCCACTGCAGAACTCCACACAAATATGCATTGAACCTGTACCCTCCATAACCTCCCTGTCTCACTGGAAAGTAACAATGCAGAACTCCAAACAAATATGCCCTGAACCTGTACCCGTCCATTACCTCCCTGTCTCACTGGAACGTACCACTGCAGAACTCAACACAAATATGCCCTGATGATGTACCCTCCATAACCTCCCTGTCTCACTGGAATGTACCAATGCAGAACTACACACAAATATGCCCTGAACATGTACCCCTCCATAACCTCCTTGTCTCACTGGAACGTACCAATGCAGAACTCCACACAAATATACCCTGAACCTGTACTCTGCATAACCTCCCTGTCTCACTGGAACGTGCCATTGCAGAACACCATACAAATATGCCCTGAACCTGTAACCCTTCATAACCACCCTGTCTCACTGGAACGTACCAATGCAGAACTCCACACAAATATGCCCTGAAACTGTACCAGTCCATAACATCCGTGTCTCACTGGAACGTACCACTGCAGAACTCCACACAAATATGCCCTGAACATGTACCCTGCATAACCTCCCTGTCTCACTGGAAAGTACCAATGCAGAACTCCAAACAAATATGCCCTGAACCTGTACCCGTCCATTACCTCCCTGTCTCACTGGAACGTACCACTGCAGAACTCCACACAAATATGCCCTGAATCAGTACCCTGCATAACCTCCCTGTCTCACTGGAACGTACCACTGCAGAACACCACACAAATATTCCCTGAATTTGTACCCCTCCATAACCGCCCTGTCTCACTGGAACGTACCAATGCAGATCTCCACACAAATATGCACTGAACATGTACCCGTCCATATTCTCACTGTCTCTGTGGAACGTCCCACTGCAGTACTCCACACAAATATGCATTGAACCTGTACCCTCCATAACCTCCCTGTCTCACTGGAAAGTACCAATGCAGAACTCCAAACAAATATGCCCTGAACCTGTACCCGTCCATTACCTCCCTGTCTCACTGGAACGTACCACTGCAGAACTCAACACAAATATGCCCTGAAGCTGTACCCTCCATAACGTCCCTGTCTCACTGGAATGTACCAATGCAGAACTACACACAAATATGCCCTGAACCTGTACCCCTCCATAACCTCCTTGTCTCACTGGAACGTACCAATGTAAAACTCCACACAAATATGCCCTGAACCTGTACCCCTCCATAGCTTCTGTGTCTCACTGAAACGTACCAATGCAGAACTCCACACAAATATGCCCTGAACCTGTACCCGTCCATAACCTCCCTGTCTCACTGGAACGTCCCACTGCAGAACTCCACACAAATTTGCTATGAACCTGTACCCTCGACAACTTCCCTGTCTGACTGGAAAGTACCAATGCAGAACTCCACACAAATATGCCCTGAAACTGTACCCGTCCATAACCTCCCTGTCTCACTGGAACGTACCACTGCAGAACTCCACACAAATGTGCCCTGAACCTGTACCCTGCATAACCTCCCTGTCTCACTGGATCGTACCATTGCAGAACACCACACAAATATGCCCTGAACCTGTACCCCTCCATAACCACCCTGTCTCACTGGAACGTACCAATGCAGAACTCCACACAAATATGCCCTGAAACTGTACCCGTCCATAACATCCCTGTCTCACTGGAACGCACCAATGCCGACCTCCACTCAAATATGCCCTGAACCTGTACCCCTCCATAGCTTCTGTGTCTCACTGGAACGTACCAATGCAGAACTCCACACAAATATGCCCTGAACCTGTACCCGTCCATAGCCTCCCTTTCTCACTGGAACGTCCCACTGCAGAACTCCACACAAATTTGCTATGAACCTGTACCCTCGATAACCTCCCTGTCTGACTGGAAAGTACCAATGCAGAACTCCACACAAATATGCCCTGAAACTGTACCCGTCCATAACCTCCCTGTCTCACTGGAACATACCACTGCAGAACTCCACACAAATGTGCCCTGAACCTGTACCCTGCATAACCTCCTGTCTCACTGGAACGTACCATTGCAGAACACCACACAAATATGCCCTGAACCTGTACCCCTCCATAACCACCCTGTCTCACTGGAACGTACCAATGCAGATCTCCACACAAATACGCCCTGAAACTGTACCCGTCCATAACCTCCCTGTCTCACTGGAACGTACCACTGCAGAACTCCACACAAATACGTCCTGAACCTGTACCCTGCATAACCTCCCTGTCTCACTGGAACGTACCAATGCAGAACTACACACAAATATGCCCTGAACCTGTACCCCTCCATAACCACCCTGTCTCACTGGAACGCACCAATGCAGAACTACACACAAATATGCCCTGAACCTCTACCCCTCCATAAACCCCCTGTCTCACTGGAACGTACCAATGCAGAACTACACACAAATATGCCCTGAACCTGTACCCCTCCATAACCACCCTGTCTCACTGGAACGTACCAATGCAGAACTCCACACAAATATGCCCTGAAACTGTACCCGTCCATTACCTCCCTGTCTCACTGGAATGCACCAATGCCGAAATCCACTCAAATATGCCCTGAACCTGTACCCTGCATAACCTCCCTGTCTCACTGGAACGTGCCATTGCAGAACACCACACAAATATGCCCTGAACCTGTAACCCTTCATAACCACCCTGTCTCACTGGAACGTACCAATGCAGAACTCCACACAAATATGCCCTGAACCTGTACCCCTCCATAACCGCTCTGTCTCACTGGAACGTACCAATGCAGAACTCCACACAAATATGCCCTGAACGTGTACTCGTCCATATTCTCCCTGTCTCAGTGGAACGTCCCACTGCAGAACTCCACACAAATATGCATTGAACCTGTACCCTCCATAACCTCCCTGTCTCACTGGAAAGTACCAATGCAGAACTACGAACAAATATGCCCTGAACCTGTACCTGTCCATTACCTCCCTGTCTCACTGGAACGTACCACTGCAGAACTCAACACAAATATGCCCTGATGCTGTACCCTCCAAAACCTCCCTGTCTCACTGGAATGTACCAATGCAGAACTACACACAAATATGCCCTGAACCTGTACCCCTCCATAACCTCCTTGTCTCACTGGAACGTACCAATGCAGAACTCCACACAAATATGCCCTGAACCTGTACCCCTCCATAACCACCCTGTCTCACTGGAAAGTACCGAAGCAGAACTCCACACAAATATGTCCTGAACCTGTACCCGTCCATAACATCCCTGTCTCACTGGAACGTCCCACTGCAGAACACCACACAAATTTGCTATGAATCTGTACCCTCCATAACCTCCCTGTCTGACTGGAAAGTACCAAAGCAGAACTCCACACAAATATGCCCTGAAACTGTACCCGTCCATAAACTCCCTGTCTCACTGGAACGTACCACTGCAGAACTCCACAAAAATATGCCCTGAACCTGTACCCTGCATAACCTCCCTGTCTCATTGGACCTTACCAATGCAGAACTACACACAAATATGCCCTGAACCTGTACCCCTTCATAACCTCCCTGTCACACTGGAACGCACCAATGCCGAACTCCACTCAAATATGCCCTGAACCTGTACCCTGCATAAACTCCCTGTCTCACTGGAACGTGCCATTGCAGAACACCACACAAATAGGCCCTGAACCTGTACCCCTCCATAACCACCCTGTCTCACTGGAACGTACCAATGCAGATCTCCACACAAATACGCCCTGAAACTGTACCCGTCCATAACCTCCCTGTCTCACTGGAACGTACCACTGCAGAACTCCACACAAATATGTCCTGAACCTGTACCCTGCATAACCTCCCTGTCTCACTGGAACGTACCAATGCAGAACTACACACAAATATGCCCTGAACCTGTACCCCTCCATAACCACCCTGTCTCACTGGAACGCACCAATGCAGAACTACACACAAATATGCCCTGAACCTCTACCCCTCCATAACCTCCCTGTCTCACTGGAACGTACCAATGCAGAACTACACACAAATATGCCCTGAACCTGTACCCCTCCATAACCACCCTGTCTCACTGGAACGTACCAATGCAGAACTCCACACAAATATGCCCTGAAACTGTACCCGTCCATTACCTCCCTGTCTCACTGGAATGCACCAATGCCGAACTCCACTCAAATATGCCCTGAACCTGTACCCTGCATAACCTCCCTGTCTCACTGGAACGTGCCATTGCAGAACACCACACAAATATGCCCTGAACCTGTACCCTGCATAACCTCCCTGTCTCACTGGAACGTGCCATTGCAGAACACCACACAAATATGCCCTGAACCTGTAACCCTTCATAACCACCCTGTCTCACTGGAACGTACCAATGCAGAACTCCACACAAATATGCCCTGAAACTGTACCAGTCAATAACATCCGTGTCTCACTGGAACGTACCACTGCAGAACTCCACACAAATATGCCCTGAACATGTACCCTGCATAACCTCCCTGTCTCACTGGAACGTACCACTGCAGAACACCACACAAATATGCCCTGAACCTGTACCCCTCCATAACCGCTCTGTCTCACTGGAACGTACCAATGCAGAACTCCACACAAATATGCCCTGAAACTGTACCCGTCCATTACCTCCCTGTCTCACTGGAATGCACCAATGCCGAACTCCACTCAAATATGCCCTGAACCTGTACCCCTCCATAACCGCTCTGTCTCAGTGGAACGTCCCACTGCAGAACTCAACACAAATATGCCCTGATGCTGTACCCTCCATAACGTCCCTGTCTCACTGGAATGTACCAATGCAGAACTACACACAAATATGCCCTGAACCTGTACCCCTCCATAACCTCCTTGTCTCACTGGAACGTACCAATGTAAAACTCCACGCAAATATGCCCTGAACCTGTACCCCTCCATAGCTTCTGTGTCTCACTGGAACGTACCAATGCAGAACTCCACACAAATATGCCCTGAACCTGTACCCGTCCATAGCCTCCCTTTCTCACTGGAACGTCCCACTGCAGAACTCCACACAAATTTGCTATGAACCTGTACCCTCGATAACCTCCCTGTCTGACTGGAAAGTACCAATGCAGAACTCCACACAAATATGCCCTGAAACTGTACCCGTCCATAACCTCCCTGTCTCACTGGAACATAACACTGCAGAACTCCACACAAATGTGCCCTGAACCTGTACCCTGCATAACCTCCCTGTCTCACTGGAACGTACCATTGCAGAACACCACACAAATATGCCCTGAACCTGTACCCCTCCATAACCACCCTGTCTCACTGGAACGTACCAATGCAGAACTCCACACAAATATGCCCTGAAACTGTACCCGTCCATTACCTCCCTGTCTCACTGGAATGCACCAATGCCGAACTCCACTCAAATATACCCTGAACCTGTACCCTGCATAACCTCCCTGTCTCACTGGAACGTACCAATGCAGAACTACACACAAATATGCCCTGAACCTGTACCCCTCCATAACCTCCTTGTCTCACTGGAACGTACCAATGCAGAACTCCACACAAATATGCCCTGAACCTGTACCCCTCCATAACCACCCTGTCTCACTGGAAAGTACCGAAGCAGAACTCCACACAAATATGTCCTGAACCTGTACCCGTCCATAACATCCCTGTCTCACTGGAACGTCCCACTGCAGAACACCACACAAATTTGCTATGAATCTGTACCCTCCATAACCTCCCTGTCTGACTGGAAAGTACCAAAGCAGAACTCCACACAAATATGCCCTGAAACTGTACCCGTCCATAAACTCCCTGTCTCACTGGAACGTACCACTGCAGAACTCCACAAAAATATGCCCTGAACCTGTACCCTGCATAAACTCCCTGTCTCATTGGACCTTACCAATGCAGAACTACACACAAATATGCCCTGAACCTGCACCCCTTCATAACCTCCCTGTCACACTGGAACGCACCAATGCCGAACTCCACTCAAATATGCCCTGAACCTGTACCCTGCATAAACTCCCTGTCTCACTGGAACGTGCCATTGCAGAACACCACACAAATATGCCCTGAACCTGTACCCTGCATAACCTCCCTGTCTCACTGGAACGTACCAATGCAGAACTCCACACAAATATGCCCTGAAACTGTACCAGTCAATAACATACGTGTCTCACTGGAACGTACCACTGCAGAGCTCCACACAAATATGCCCTGAACATGTACCCTGCATAACCTCCCTGTCTCACTGGAATGTACCACTGCAGAACACCACACAAATATGCCCTGAACCTGTACCCCTCCATAACCGCTCTGTCTCACTGGAACGTACCAATGCAGAACTCCACACAAATATGCCCTGAACATGTACCCGTCCATATTCTCCCTGTCTCAGTGGAACGTCCCACTGCAGAACTCCACACAAATATGCATTGAACCTGTACCCTCCATAACCTCCCTGTCTCACTGGAAAGTACCAAGGCAGAACTCCAAACAGATATGCCCTGAACCTGTACCCGTCCATTACCTCCCTGTCTCACTGGAACGTACCACTGCAGAACTCAACACAAATATGCCCTGATGCTGTACCCTCCATAACGTCCCTGTCTCACTGGAATGTACCAATGCTGAACTACACACAAATATGCCCTGAACCTGTACCCCTCCATAACCTCCTTGTCTCACTGGAACGTACCAATGTAAAACTCCACACAAATATGCCCTGAACCTGTACCCCTCCATAGCTTCTGTGTCTCACTGGAACGTACCAATGCAGAACTCCACACAAATATGCCCTGAACCTGTACCCGTCCATAGCCTCCCTTTCTCACTGGAACGTCCCACTGCAGAACTCCACACAAATTTGCTATGAACCTGTACCCTCGATAACCTCCCTGTCTGACTGGAAAGTACCTATGCAGAACTCCACACAAATATGCCCTGAAACTGTACCCGTCCATAACCTCCCTGTCTCACTGGAACATACCACTGCAGAACTCCACACAAATGTGCCCTGAACCTGTACCCTGCATAACCTCCCTGTCTCACTGGAACGTACCATTGCAGAACACCACACAAATATGCCCTGAACCTGTACCCCTCCATAACCACCCTGTCTCACTGGAACGTACCAATGCAGATCTCCACACAAATACGCCCTGAAACTGTACCCGTCCATAACCTCCCTGTCTCACTGGAACGTACCAATGCAGAACTCCACACAAATACGTCCTGAACCTGTACCCTGCATAACCTCCCTGTCTCACTGGAACGTACCAATGCAGAACTACACACAAATATGCCCTGAACCTGTACCTCTCCATAACCACCCTGTCTCACTGGAACGCACCAATGCAGAACTACACACAAATATGCCCTGAACCTCTACCCCTCCATAAACTCCCTGTCTCACTGGAACGTACCAATGCAGAACTACACACAAATATGCCCTGAACCTGTACCCCTCCATAACCACCCTGTCTCACTGGAACGTACCAATGCAGAACTCCACACAAATATGCCCTGAAACTGTACCCGTCCATTACCTCCCTGTCTCACTGGAATGCACCAATGCCGAACTCCACTCAAATATGCCCTGAACCTGTACCCCTCCATAACCTCCTTGTCTCACTGGAACGTACCAATGCAGAACTCCACACAAATATGCCCTGAAACTGTACCCGTCCATAACCTCCCTGTCTCACTGGAACGCACCAATGCCGAACTCCACTCAAAAATGCCCTGAACCTGCACCCTGCATAACCTCCCTGTCTCACTGGAACGTACCAATGCAGAACTCCACACAAATATGCCCTGAAACTGTACCCGTCCATAACCTCCCTGTCTCACTGGAACGTACCAATGCAGAACTCCACACAAATATGCCCTGAACATGTACCCATCCATATTCTCCCTGTCTCAGTGGAACCTCCCACTGCAGAACTCCACACAAATATGCATTGAACCTGTACCCTCCATAACCTCCCTGTCTCACTGGAAAGTAACAATGCAGAACTCCAAACAAATATGCCCTGAACCTGTACCCGTCCATTACCTCCCTGTCTCACTGGAACGTACCACTGCAGAACTCAACACAAATATGACCTGATGATGTACCCTCCATAACCTCCCTGTCTCACTGGAATGTACCAATGCAGAACTACACACAAATATGCCCTGAACATGTACCCCTCCATAACCTCCTTGTCTCACTGGAACGTACCAATGCAGAACTCCACTCAAATATACCCTGAACCTGTACCCTGCATAACCTCCCTGTCTCACTAGAACGTGCCATTGCAGAACACCATACAAATATGCCCTGAACCTGTAACCCTTCATAACCACCCTGTCTCACTGGAACGTACCAATGCAGAACTCCACACAAATATGCCCTGAAACTGTACCAGTCCATAACATCCGTGTCTCACTGGAACGTACCACTGCAGAACTCCACACAAATATGCCCTGAACATGTACCCTGCATAACCTCCCTGTCTCACTGGAAAGTACCAATGCAGAACTCCAAACAAATATGCCCTGAACCTGTACCCGTCCATTACCTCCCTGTCTCACTGGAACGTACCACTGCAGAACTCCACACAAATATGCATTTAACCTGTACCCTCCATAACCTCCCTGTCTCACTGGAAAGTACCAATGCAGAACTCCAAACAAATATGCCCTGAACCTGTACCCGTCCATTACCTCCCTGTCTCACTGGAACGTACCACTGCAGAACTCAACACAAATATGCCCTGAAGCTGTACCCTCCATAACGTCCCTGTCTCACTGGAATGTACCAATGCAGAACTACACACAAATATGCCCTGAACCTGTACCCCTCCATAACCTCCTTGTCTCACTGGAACGTACCAATGTAAAACTCCACACAAATATGCCCTGAACCTGTACCCCTCCATAGCTTCTGTGTCTCACTGAAACGTACCAATGCAGAACTCCACACAAATATGCCCTGAACCTGTACCCGTCCATAAACTCCCTGTCTCACTGGAACGTCCCACTGCAGAACTCCACACAAATTTGCTATGAACCTGTACCCTCGATAACTTCCCTGTCTGACTGGAAAGTACCAATGCAGAACTCCACACAAATATGCCCTGAAACTGTACCCGTCCATAACCTCCCTGTCTCACTGGAACGTACCACTGCAGAACTCCACACAAATGTGCCCTGAACCTGTACCCTGCATAACCTCCCTGTCTCACTGGATCGTACCATTACAGAACACCACACAAATATGCCCTGAACCTGTACCCCTCCATAACCACCCTGTCTCACTGGAACGTACCAATGCAGAACTCCACACAAATATGCCCTGAAACTGTACCCGTCCATAACCTCCCTGTCTCACTGGAACGCACCAATGCCGAACTCCACTCAAATATGCCCTGAACCTGTACCCCTCCATAGCTTCTGTGTCTCACTGGAACATACCAATGCAGAACTCCACACAAATATGCCCTGAACCTGTACCCGTCCATAGCCTCCCTTTCTCACTGGAACGTCCCACTGCAGAACTCCACACAAATTTGCTATGAACCTGTACCCTCGATAACCTCCCTGTCTGACTGGAAAGTACCAATGCAGAACTCCACACAAATATGCCCTGAAACTGTACCCGTCCATAACCTCCCTGTCTCACTGGAACATACCACTGCAGAACTCCACACAAATGTGCCCTGAACCTGTACCCTGCATAACCTCCCTGTCTCACTGGCACGTACCATTGCAGAACACCACACAAATATGCCCTGAACCTGTACCCCTCCATAACCACCCTGTCTCACTGGAACGTACCAATGCAGATCTCCACACAAATACGCCCTGAAACTGTACCCGTCCATAACCTCCCTGTCTCACTGGAACGTACCACTGCAGAACTCCACACAAATACGTCCTGAACCTGTACCCTGCATAACCTCCCTGTCTCACTGGAACGTACCAATGCAGAACTACACACAAATATGCCCTGAACCTGTACCCCTCCATAACCACCCTGTCTCACTGGAACGCACCAATGCAGAACTACACACAAATATGCCCTGAACCTCTACCCCTCCATATACTCCCTGTCTCACTGGAACGTACCAATGCAGAACTACACACAAATATGCCCTGAACCTGTACCCCTCCATAACCACCCTGTCTCACTGGAACGTACCAATGGAGAACTCCACACAAATATGCCCTGAAACTGTACCCGTCCATTACCTCCCTGTCTCACTGGAATGCACCAATGCCGAACTCCACTCAAATATGCCCTGAACCTGTACCCTGCATAACCTCCCTGTCTCACTGGAACGTACCAATGCAGAACTACACACAAATATGCCCTGAACCTGTACCCCTCCATAACCTCCTTGTCTCACTGGAACGTACCAATGCAGAACTCCACACAAATATGCCCTGAAACTGTACCCGTCCATAACCTCCCTGTCTCACTGGAACGCACCAATGCCGAACTCCACTCAAAAATGCCCTGAACCTGCACCCTGCATAACCTCCCTGTCTCACTGGAACGTACCAATGCAGAACTCCACACAAATATGCCCTGAAACTGTACCCGTCCATAACCTCCCTGTCTCACTGGAACGTACCACTGCAGAACTCCACACAAATATGCCCTGAACCTGTACCCTGCATAACCTCCCTGTCTCACTGGAAAGTACCACTGCAGAACACCACACAAATATGCCCTGAACCTGTACCCCTCCATAACCGCTCTGTCTCACTGGAACGTACCAATGCAGAACTCCACACAAATATGCCCTGAACATGTACCCCTCCATAACCTCCTTGTCTCACTGGAACGTACCAATGCAGAACTCCACTCAAATATACCCTGAACCTGTACCCTGCATAACCTCCCTGTCTCACTAGAACGTGCCATTGCAGAACACCATACAAATATGCCCTGAACCTGTAACCCTTCATAACCACCCTGTCTCACTGGAACGTACCAATGCAGAACTCCACACAAATATGCCCTGAAACTGTACCAGTCCATAACATCCGTGTCTCACTGGAACGTACCACTGCAGAACTCCACACAAATATGCCCTGAACATGTACTCTGCATAACCTCCCTGTCTCACTGGAAAGTACCAATGCAGAACTCCAAACAAATATGCCCTGAACCTGTACCCGTCCATTACCTCCCTGTCTCACTGGAACGTACCACTGCAGAACTCCACACAAATATGCCCTGAATCAGTACCCTGCATAACCTCCCTGTCTCACTGCAACGTACCACTGCAGAACACCACACAAATATTCCCTGAATTTGTACCCCTCCATAACCGCCCTGTCTCACTGGAACGTACCAATGCAGAACTCCACACAAATATGCACTGAACATGTACCCGTCCATATTCTCACTGTCTCTGTGGAACGTCCCACTGCAGTACTCCACACAAATATGCATTGAACCTGTACCCTCCATAACCTCCCTGTCTCACTGGAAAGTACCAATGCAGAACTCCAAACAAATATGCCCTGAACCTGTACCCGTCCATTACCTCCCTGTCTCACTGGAACGTACCACTGCAGAACTCAACACAAATATGCCCTGAAGCTGTACCCTCCATAACGTCCCTGTCTCACTGGAATGTACCTATGCAGAACTACACACAAATATGCCCTGAACCTGTACCCCTCCATAACCTCCTTGTCTCACTGGAACGTACCAATGTAAAACTCCACACAAATATGCCCTGAACCTGTACCCCTCCATAGCTTCTGTGTCTCACTGAAACGTACCAATGCAGAACTCCACACAAATATGCCCTGAACCTGTACCCGTCCATAACCTCCCTGTCTCACTGGAACGTCCCACTGCAGAACTCCACACAAATTTGCTATGAACCTGTACCCTCGATAACTTCCCTGTCTGACTGGAAAGTACCAATGCAGAACTCCACACAAATATGCCCTGAAACTGTACCCGTCCATAACCTCCCTGTCTCACTGGAACGTACCACTGCAGAACTCCACACAAATGTGCCCTGAACCTGTACCCTGCATAACCTCCCTGTCTCACTGGATCGTACCATTACAGAACACCACACAAATATGCCCTGAACCTGTACCCCTCCATAACCACCCTGTCTCACTGGAACGTACCAATGCAGAACTCCACACAAATATGCCCTGAAACTGTACCCGTCCATAACCTCCCTGTCTCACTGGAACGCCCCAATGCCGAACTCCACTCAAATATGCCCTGAACCTGTACCCCTCCATAGCTTCTGTGTCTCACTGGAACATACCAATGCAGAACTCCACACAAATATGCCCTGAACCTGTACACGTCCATAGCCTCCCTTTCTCACTGGAACGTCCCACTGCAGAACTCCACACAAATTTGCTATGAACCTGTACCCTCGATAACCTCCCTGTCTGACTGGAAAGTACCAATGCAGAACTCCACACAAATATGCCCTGAAACTCTACCCGTCCATAACCTCCCTGTCTCACTGGAACATACCACTGCAGAACTCCACACAAATGTGCCCTGAACCTGTACCCTACATGACCTCCCTGTCTCACTGGAACGTACCATTGCAGAACACCACACAAATATGCCCTGAACCTGTACCCCTCCATAACCACCCTGTCTCACTGGAACGTACCAATGCAGAACTCCAAACAAATATGCCCTGAACCTGTACCCGTCCATTACCTCCCTGTCTCACTGGAACGTACCACTGCAGAACTCCACACAAATATGCCCTGAATCAGTACCCTGCATAACCTCCCTGTCTCACTGCAACGTACCACTGCAGAACACCACACAAATATTCCCTGAATTTGTACCCCTCCATAACCGCCCTGTCTCACTGGAACGTACCAATGCAGAACTCCACACAAATATGCACTGAACATGTACCCGTCCATATTCTCACTGTCTCTGTTGAACGTCCCACTGCAGTACTCCACACAAATATGCATTGAACCTGTACCCTCCATAACCTCCCTGTCTCACTGGAAAGTACCAATGCAGAACTCCAAACAAATATGCCCTGAACCTGTACCCGTCCATTACCTCCCTGTCTCACTGGAACGTACCACTGCAGAACTCAACACAAATATGCCCTGAAGCTGTACCCTCCATAACGTCCCTGTCTCACTGGAATGTACCAATGCAGAACTACACACAAATATGCCCTGAACCTGTACCCCTCCATAACCTCCTTGTCTCACTGGAACGTACCAATGTAAAACTCCACACAAATATGCCCTGAACCTGTACCCCTCCATAGCTTCTGTGTCTCACTGAAACGTACCAATGCAGAACTCCACACAAATATGCCCTGAACCTGTACCCGTCCATAACCTCCCTGTCTCACTGGAACGTCCCACTGCAGAACTCCACACAAATTTGCTATGAACCTGTACCCTCGATAACTTCCCTGTCTGACTGGAAAGTACCAATGCAGAACTCCACACAAATATGCCCTGAAACTGTACCCGTCCATAACCTCCCTGTCTCACTGGAACGTACCACTGCAGAACTCCACACAAATGTGCCCTGAACCTGTACCCTGCATAACCTCCCTGTCTCACTGGATCGTACCATTACAGAACACCACACAAATATGCCCTGAACCTGTACCCCTCCATAACCACCCTGTCTCACTGGAACGTACCAATGCAGAACTCCACACAAATATGCCCTGAAACTGTACCCGTCCATAACCTCCCTGTCTCACTGGAACGCACCAATGCCGAACTCCACTCAAATATGCCCTGAACCTGTACCCCTCCATAGCTTCTGTGTCTCACTGGAACATACCAATGCAGAACTCCACACAAATATGCCCTGAACCTGTACCCGTCCATAGCCTCCCTTTCTCACTGGAACGTCCCACTGCAGAACTCCACACAAATTTGCTATGAACCTGTACCCTCGATAACCTCCCTGTCTGACTGGAAAGTACCAATGCAGAACTCCACACAAATATGCCCTGAAACTGTACCCGTCCATAACCTCCCTGTCTCACTGGAACATACCACTGCAGAACTCCACACAAATGTGCCCTGAACCTGTACCCTGCATAACCTCCCTGTCTCACTGGAACGTACCATTGCAGAACACCACACAAATATGCCCTGAACCTGTACCCCTCCATAACCACCCTGTCTCACTGGAACGTACCAATGCAGATCTCCACACAAATACGCCCTGAAACTGTACCCGTCCATAACCTCCCTGTCTCACTGGAACGTACCACTGCAGAACTCCACACAAATACGTCCTGAACCTGTACCCTGCATAACCTCCCTGTCTCACTGGAACGTACCAATGCAGAACTACACACAAATATGCCCTGAACCTGTACCCCTCCATAACCTCCTTGTCTCACTGGAACGTACCAATGCAGAACTCCACACAAATATGCCCTGAAACTGTACCCGTCCATAACCTCCCTGTCTCACTGGAACGCACCAATGCCGAACTCCACTCAAAAATGCCCTGAACCTGCACCCTGCATAACCTCCCTGTCTCACTGGAACGTACCAATGCAGAACTCCACACAAATATGCCCTGAAACTGTACCCGTCCATAACCTCCCTGTCTCACTGGAACGTACCACTGCAGAACTCCACACAAATATGCCCTGAACCTGTACCCTGCATAACCTCCCTGTCTCACTGGAAAGTACCACTGCAGAACACCACACAAATATGCCCTGAACCTGTACCCCTCCATAACCGCTCTGTCTCACTGGAACGTACCAATGCAGAACTCCACACAAATATGCCCTGAACATGTACCCCTCCATATTCTCCCTGTCTCAGTGGAACCTCCCACTGCAGAACTCCACACAAATATGCATTGAACCTGTACCCTCCATAACCTCCCTGTCTCACTGGAAAGTACCAATGCAGAACTACACACAAATATGCCATGAACCTGTACCCCTCCATAACCTCCTTGTCTTACTGGAACGTACCAATGTAAAACTCCACACAAATATGCCCTGAACCTGTACCCCTCCATAGCTTCTGTGTCTCACTGAAACGTACCAATGCAGAACTCCACACAAATATGCCCTGAACCTGTACCCGTCCATAACCTCCCTGTCTCACTGGAACGTCCCACTGCAGAACTCCACACAAATTTGCTATGAACCTTTACCCTCGATAACTTCCCTGTCTGACTGGAAAGTACCAATGCAGAACTCCACACAAATATGCCCTTGAAACTGTACCCGTCCATAACCTCCCTGTCTCACTGGAACGTACCACTGCAGAACTCCACACAAATGTGCCCTGAACCTGTACCCTGCATAACCTCCCTGTCTCACTGGATCGTACCATTACAGAACACCACACAAATATGCCCTGAACCTGTACCCCTCCATAACCACCCTGTCTCACTGGAACGTACCAATGCAGAAATCCACACAAATATGCCCTGAAACTGTACCCGTCCATAACCTCCCTGTCTCACTGGAACGCACCAATGCCGAACTCCACTCAAATATGCCCTGAACCTGTACCCCTCCATAGCTTCTGTGTCTCACTGGAACATACCAATGCAGAACTCCACACAAATATGCCCTGAACCTGTACCCGTCCATAGCCTCCCTTTCTCACTGGAACGTCCCACTGCAGAACTCCACACAAATTTGCTATGAACCTGTACCCTCGATAACCTCCCTGTCTGACTGGAAAGTACCAATGCAGAACTCCACACAAATATGCCCTGAAACTGTACCCGTCCATAACCTCCCTGTCTCACTGGAACATACCACTGCAGAACTCCACACAAATGTGCCCTGAACCTGTACCCTGCATAACCTCCCTGTCTCACTGGAACGTACCATTGCAGAACACCACACAAATATGCCCTGAACCTGTACCCCTCCATAACCACCCTGTCTCACTGGAACGTACCAATGCAGATCTCCACACAAATACGCCCTGAAACTGTACCCGTCCATAACCTCCCTGTCTCACTGGAACGTACCACTGCAGAACTCCACACAAATACGTCCTGAACCTGTACCCTGCATAACCTCCCTGTCTCACTGGAACGTACCAATGCAGAACTACACACAAATATGCCCTGAACCTGTACCCCTCCATAACCACCCTGTCTCACTGGAACGCACCAATGCAGAACTACACACAAATATGCCCTGAACCTCTACCCCTCCATAAACTCCCTGTCTCACTGGAACGTACCAATGCAGAACTACACACAAATATGCCCTGAACCTGTACCCTTCCATAACCACCCTGTCTCACTGGAACGTACCAATGCAGAACTCCACACAAATATGCCCTGAAACTGTACCCGTCCATTACCTCCCTGTCTCACTGGAATGCACCAATGCCGAACTCCACTCAAATATGCCCTGAACCTGTACACTGCATAACCTCCCTGTCTCACTGGAACGTACCAATGCAGAACTACACACAAATATGCCCTGAACCTGTACCCCTCCATAACCTCCTTGTCTCACTGGAACGTACCAATGCAGAACTCCACACAAATATGCCCTGAAACTGTACCCGTCCATAACCTCCCTGTCTCACTGGAACGCACCAATGCCGAACTCCACTCAAAAATGCCCTGAACCTGCACCCTGCATAACCTCCCTGTCTCACTGGAACGTACCAATGCAGAACTCCACACAAATATGCCCTGAAACTGTACCCGTCCATAACCTCCCTGTCTCACTGGAACGTACCACTGCAGAACTCCACACAAATATGCCCTGAACCTGTACACTGCATAACCTCCCTGTCTCACTGGAAAGTACCACTGCAGAACACCACACAAATATGCCCTGAACCTGTACCCCTCCATAACCGCTCTGTCTCACTGGAACGTACCAATGCAGAACTACACACAAATATGCCCTGAACATGTACCCCTCCATATTCTCCCTGTCTCAGTGGAACCTCCCACTGCAGAACTCCACACAAATATGCATTGAACCTGTACCCTCCATAACCTCCCTGTCTCACTGGAAAGTAACAATGCAGAACTCCAAACAAATATGCCCTGAACCTGTACCCGTCCATTACCTCCCTGTCTCACTGGAACGTACCACTGCAGAACTCAACACAAATATGCCCTGATGATGTACCCTCCATAACCTCCCTGTCTCACTGGAATGTACCAATGCAGAACTACACACAAATATGCCCTGAACATGTACCCCTCCATAACCTCCTTGTCTCACTGGAACGTACCAATGCAGAACTCCACTCAAATATACCCTGAACCTGTACCCTGCATAACCTCCCTGTCTCACTGGAACGTGCCATTGCAGAACACCATACAAATCTGCCCTGAACCTGTAACCCTTCATAACCACCCTGTCTCACTGGAACGTACCAATGCAGAACTCCACACAAATATGCCCTGAAACTGTACCAGTCCATAACATCCGTGTCTCACTGGAACGTACCACTGCAGAACTCCACACAAATATGCCCTGAACATGTACCCTGCATAACCTCCCTGTCTCACTGGAAAGTACCAATGCAGAACTCCAAACAAATATGCCCTGAACCTGTACCCGTCCATTACCTCCCTGTCTCACTGGAACGTACCACTGCAGAACTCCACACAAATATGCCCTGAATCAGTACCCTGCATAACCTCCCTGTCTCACTGGAACGTACCACTGCAGAACACCACACAAATATTCCCTGAATTTGTACCCCTCCATAACCGCCCTGTCTCACTGGAACGTACCAATGCAGAACTCCACACAAATATGCACTGAACATGTACCCGTCCATATTCTCACTGTCTCTGTGGAACGTCCCACTGCAGTACTCCACACAAATATGCATTGAACCTGTACCCTCCATAACCTCCCTGTCTCACTGGAAAGTACCAATGCAGAACTCCAAACAAATATGCCCTGAACCTGTACCCGTCCATTACCTCCCTGTCTCACTGGAACGTACCACTGCAGAACTCAACACAAATATGCCCTGAAGCTGTACCCTCCATAACGTCCCTGTCTCACTGGAATGTACCAATGCAGAACTACACACAAATATGCCCTGAACCTGTACCCCTCCATAACCTCCTTGTCTCACTGGAACGTACCAATGTAAAACTCCACACAAATATGCCCTGAACCTGTACCCCTCCATAGCTTCTGTGTCTCACTGAAACGTACCAATGCAGAACTCCACACAAATATGCCCTGAACCTGTACCCTCGATAACTTCCCTGTCTGACAGGAAAGTACCAATGCAGAACTCCACACAAATATGCCCTGAAACTGTACCCGTCCATAACCTCCCTGTCTCACTGGAACGTACCACTGCAGAACTCCACACAAATGTGCCCTGAACCTGTACCCTGCATAACCTCCCTGTCTCACTGGATCGTACCATTGCAGAACACCACACAAATATGCCCTGAACCTGTACCCCTCCATAACCACCCTGTCTCACTGGAACGTACCAATGCAGAACTCCACACAAATATGCCCTGAAACTGTACCCGTCCATAACCTCCCTGTCTCACTGGAACGCACCAATGCCGAACTCCACTCAAATATGCCCTGAACCTGCACCCTGCGTAACCTCCCTGTCTCACTGGAAAGTACCAATGCAGAACTCCACACCAATATGCCCTGAACCTGTACCCTCCATAACCTCCCTGTCTCACTGGAAAGTACCAATGCAGAACTCCAAACAAATATGCCCTGAACCTGTACCCGTCCATTACCTCCCTGTCTCACTGGAACGTACCACTGCAGAACTCAACACAAATATGCCCTGATGCTGTAACATCCTTAACCTTCCTGTCTCACTGGAATGTACCAATGCAGAACTGAACACAAATATGCCCTGAACCTGTACCCCTCCATAACCACCCTGTCTCACTGGAACGTACCAATGCAGAACTCCACACAAATATGCCCTGAAACTGTACCCGTCCATAACCTCCCTGTCTCACTGGAACGCACCAATGCCGAACTCCACTCAAATATGCCCTGAACCTGCACCCTGCGTAACCTCCCTGTCTCACTGGAAAGTACCAATGCAGAACTCCACACCAATATGCCCTGAACCTGTACCCTCCATAACCTCCCTGTCTCACTGGTAAGTACCAATGCAGAACTCCAAACAAATATGCCCTGAACCTGTACCCGTCCATTACCTCCCTGTCTCACTGGAACGTACCACTGCAGAACTCAACACAAATATGCCCTGATGCTGTAACATCCTTAACCTTCCTGTCTCACTGGAATGTACCAATGCAGAACTGAACACAAATATGCCCTGAACCTGTACCCCTCCATAACCTCATTGTCTCACTGGAACGTACCAATGCAGAACTCCACACAAATATGCCCTGAAACTGTACGCGTCCATAACCTCCCTGTCTCACTGGAACGCACCAATGCCGAACTCCACACAAATATGCCCTGAAACTGTACCCGTCCATAACCTCCCTGTCTCACTGGAACGTACCACTGCAGAACTCCACACAAATATGCCCTGATCCTGTACCCTGCATAACCTCCCTGTCTCACTGGAACGTACCACTGCAGAACACCACACAAATATGCCGTGAACCTGTACCCCTCCATAACCGCTCTGTCTCACTGGAAAGTACCATTGCAGAACACCACACAAATATGCCCTGAACCTGTACCCCTCCATAACCGCCCTGTCTCACTGGAACGTACCAATGCAGAACTCCACACAAATATGCACTGAACATGTACCCGTCCATATACTCACTGTCTCTGTGGAACGTCCCACTGCAGTACTCCACACAAATATGCATTGAACCTGTACCCTCCATAACCTCCCTGTCTCACTGGAAAGTACCAATGCAGAACTCCAAACAAATATGCCCTGAACCTGTACCCGTCCATTACCTCCCTGTCTCACTGGAACGTACCACTGCAGAACTCAACACAAATATGCCCTGAAGCTGTACCCTCCATAACGTCCCTGTCTCACTGGAATGTACCAATGCAGAACTACACACAAATATGCCCTGAACCTGTACCCCTCCATAACCTCCTTGTCTCACTGGAACGTACCAATGTAAATCTCCACACAAATATGCCCTGAACCTGTACCCCTCCATAGCTTCTGTGTCTCACTGAAACGTACCAATGCAGAACTCCACACAAATATGCCCTGAACCTGTACCCGTCCATAACCTCCCTGTCTCACTGGAACGTCCCACTGCAGAACTCCACACAAATTTGCTATGAACCTGTACCCTCGATAACTTCCCTGTCTGACTGGAAAGTACCAATGCAGAACTCCACACAAATATGCCCTGAAACTGTACCCGTCCATAACCTCCCTGTCTCACTGGAACGTACCACTGCAGAACTCCACACAAATGTGCCCTGAACCTGTACCCTGCATAACCTCCCTGTCTCACTGGATCGTACCATTGCAGAACACCACACAAATATGCCCTGAACCTGTACCCCTCCATAACCACCCTGTCTCACTGGAACGTACCAATGCAGAACTCCACACAAATATGCCCTGAAACTGTACCCGTCCATAACCTCCCTGTCTCACTGGAACGCACCAATGCCGAACTCCACTCAAATATGCCCTGAACCTGCACCCTGCTTAACCTCCCTGTCTCACTGGAAAGTACCAATGCAGAACTCCACACCAATATGCCCTGAACCTGTACCCTCCATAACCTCCCTGTCTCACTGGAAAGTACCAATGCAGAACTAAAAACAAATATGCCCTGAACCTGTACCCGTCCATTACCTCCCTGTCTCACTGGAACGTACCACTGCAGAACTCAACACAAATATGCCCTGATGCTGTAACATCCTTAACCTTCCTGTCTCACTGGAATGTACCAATGCAGAACTGAACACAAATATGCCCTGAACCTGTACCCCTCCATAACCTCATTGTCTCACTGGAACGTACCAATGCAGAACTCCACACAAATATGCCCTGAAACTGTACGCGTCCATAACCTCCCTGTCTCACTGGAACGCACCAATGCCGAACTCCACACAAATATGCCCTGAAACTGTACCCGTCCATAACCTCCCTGTCTCACTGGAACGTACCACTGCAGAACTCCACACAAATATGCCCTGATCCTGTACCCTGCATAACCTCCCTGTCTCACTGGAACGTACCACGGCAGAACACCACACAAATATGCCGTGAACCTGTACCCCTCCATAACCGCTCTGTCTCACTGGAACGTACCAATGCAGAACTCCACACAAATATGCCCTGAACCTGTACCCATCCATTACCTCCCTGTCTCACTGGAACGTACCACTGCAGAACTCAACACAAATATGCCCTGATGATGTACCCTCCATAACCTCCCTGTCTCACTGGAACGTACCAATGCAGAACTACACACAAATATGCCCTGAACCTGTACCCCTCCATAACCACCCTGTCTCACTGGAACGCACCAATGCAGAACTACACACAAATATGCCCTGAACCTCTACCCCTCCATAAACTCCCTGTCTCACTGGAACGTACCAATGCAGAACTACACACAAATATGCCCTGAACCTGTACCCCTCCATAACCACCCTGTCTCACTGGAACGTACCAATGCAGAACTCCACACAAATATGCCCTGAAACTGTACCCGTCCATAACCTCCCTGTCTCACTGGAACGCACCAATGCCGAACTCCACTCAAAAATGCCCTGAACCTGCACCCTGCATAACCTCCCTGTCTCACTGGAACGTACCACTGCAGAACTCCACACAAATATGCCCTGAACCTGTACCCTGCATAACCTCCCTGTCTCACTGGAAAGTACCACTGCAGAACACCACACAAATATGCCCTGAACCTGTACCCCTCCATAACCGCTCTGTCTCACTGGAACGTACCAATGCAGAACTCCACACAAATTTGCCCTGAACATGTACCCCTCCATATTCTCCCTGTCTCAGTGGAACCTCCCACTGCAGAACTCCACACAAATATGCATTGAACCTGTACCCTCCATAAACTCCCTGTCTCACTGGAAAGTAACAATGCAGAACTCCAAACAAATATGCCCTGAACCTGTACCCGTCCATTACCTCCCTGTCTCACTGGAACGTACCACTGCAGAACTCAACACAAATATGCCCTGATGATGTACCCTCCATAACCTCCCTGTCTCACTGGAATGTACCAATGCAGAACTACACACAAATATGCCCTGAACATGTACCCCTCCATAACCTCCTTGTCTCACTGGAACGTACCAATGCAGAACTCCACTCAAATATACCCTGAACCTGTACCCTGCATAACCTCCCTGTCTCACTGGAACGTGCCATTGCAGAACACCATACAAATATGCCCTGAACCTGTAACCCTTCATAACCACCCTGTCTCACTGGAACGTACCAATGCAGAACTCCACACAAATATGCCCTGAAACTGTACCAGTCCATAACATCCGTGTCTCACTGGAACGTACCACTGCAGAACTCCACACAAATATGCCCTGAACATGTACCCTGCATAACCTCCCTGTCTCACTGGAAAGTACCAATGCAGAACTCAACACAAATATGCCCTGAAGCTGTACCCTCCATAACGTCCCTGTCTCACTGGAATGTACCAATGCAGAACTACACACAAATATGCCCTGAACCTGTACCCCTCCATAACCTCCTTGTCTCACTGGAACGTACCAATGTAAAACTCCACACAAATATGCCCTGAACCTGTACCCCTCCATAGCTTCTGTGTCTCACTGAAACGTACCAATGCAGAACTCCACACAAATATGCCCTGAACCTGTAGCCGTCCATAACCTCCCTGTCTCACTGGAACGTCCCACTGCAGAACTCCACACAAATTTGCTATGAACCTGTACCCTCGATAACTTCCCTGTCTGACTGGAAAGTACCAATGCAGAACTCCACACAAATATGCCCTGAAACTGTACCCGTCCATAACCTCCCTGTCTCACTGGAACGCACCAATGCCGAACTCCACTCAAATATGCCCTGAACCTGCACCCTGCGTAACCTCCCTGTCTCACTGGAAAGTACCAATGCAGAACTCCACACCAATATGCCCTGAACCTGTACCCTCCATAACCTCCCTGTCTCACTGGAAAGTACCAATGCAGAACTCCAAACAAATATGCCCTGAACCTGTACCCGTCCATTACCTCCCTGTCTCACTGGAACGTACCACTGCAGAACTCAACACAAATATGCCCTGATGCTGTAACATCCTTAACCTTCCTGTCTCACTGGAATGTACCAATGCAGAACTGAACACAAATATGCCCTGAACCTGTACCCCTCCATAACCTCATTGTCTCACTGGAACGTACCAATGCAGAACTCCACACAAATATGCCCTGAAACTGTACCCGTCCATAACCTCCCTGTCTCACTGGAACGCACCAATGCCGAACTCCACACAAATATGCCCTGAAACTGTACCCGTCCATAACCTCCCTGTCTCACTGGAACGTACCACTGCAGAACTCCACACAAATATGCCCTGAACCTGTACCCTGCATAACCTCCCTGTCTCACTGGAACGTACCACTGCAGAACACCACACAAATATGCCGTGAACCTGTACCCCTCCATAACCGCTCTGTCTCATTGGAACGTACCAATGCAGAACTCCACACAAATATGCCCTGAACCTGTACCCATCCATTACCTCCCTGTCTCACTGGAACGTACCACTGCAGAACTCAACACAAATATGCCCTGATGATGTACCCTCCATAACCTCCCTGTCTCACTGGAATGTACCAATGCAGAACTACACACAAATATGCCCTGAACATGTATCCCTCCATAACCTCCTTGTCTCACTGGAACGTACCAATGCAGAACTCCACACAAATATGCCCTGAACCTGTACCCCTCAATAACCTAACTGTCACACTGGTATGTACCAGTGCAGCACTCCACACAAATATGCCCTGAAACTGTACCCCTCCATAACCACCCTGTCTCACTGGAACGTACCAATGCAGAACTCCACACAAATATGCCCTGAAACTGTACCCGTCCATAACCTCCCTGTCTCACTGGAATGCACCAATGCCGAACTCCACTCAAATATGCCCTGAACCTGTACCCTGCATAACCTCCCTGTCTCACTGGAACGTACCATTGCAGAACACCACACAAATATGCCCTGAACCTGCACCCCTCCATAACCACCCTGTCTCACTGGAACGTACCAATGCAGACCTCCACACAAATATGCCCTGAAACTGTACCCATCCATAACCTCCCTATCTCACTGGAACGTACCACTGCAGAACTCCACACAAATATGTTCTGAACCTGTACCCTGCATAACCTCCCTGTCTCACTGGAACGTACCAATGCAGAACTACACACAAATATGCCCTGAACCTGTACCCCTCCATAACCTCCCTGTCTCACTGGAAAGCACCAATGCAGAACTACACAGAAATATGCCCTGCACCTGTACCCCTCCATAAACTCCCTGTCTCACTGGAATGCACCAATGCCGAAGTCCACTCAAATATGCCCTGAACCTGTACCCTGCATAACCTCCCTGTCTCACTGGAAAGTACCATTGCAGAACACCACACAAATATGCCCTGAACCTGTACCCCTCCTTAACCGCCCTGTCTCACTGGAACGTACCAATGCAGAACTCCACACAAATATGCACTGAACATGTACCCGTCCATATTCTCACTGTCTCTGTGGAACGTCCCACTGCAGT
This sequence comes from Hemitrygon akajei, assembly GCF_048418815.1. NCBI lineage: Eukaryota > Metazoa > Chordata > Chondrichthyes > Myliobatiformes > Dasyatidae > Hemitrygon > Hemitrygon akajei. Next base: position 1,437,932 of record NW_027331942.1, on the reverse strand, counting down.
ACTCCACACAAATATGCATTGAACCTGTACCCTCCATAACCTCCCTGTCTCACTGGAAAGTACCAATGCAGAACTCCAAACAAATATGCCCTGAACCTGTACCCGTCCATTACCTCCCTGTCTCACTGGAACGTACCACTGCAGAACTCAACACAAATATGCCCTGAAGCTGTACCCTCCATAACGTCCCTGTCTCACTGGAATGTACCAATGCAGAACTACACACAAATATGCCCTGAACCTGTACCCCTCCATAACCTCCTTGTCTCACTGGAACGTACCAATGTAAATCTCCACACAAATATGCCCTGAACCTGTACCCCTCCATAGCTTCTGTGTCTCACTGAAACGTACCAATGCAGAACTCCACACAAATATGCCCTGAACCTGTACCCGTCCATAACCTCCCTGTCTCACTGGAACGTCCCACTGCAGAACTCCACACAAATTTGCTATGAACCTGTACCCTCGATAACTTCCCTGTCTGACTGGAAAGTACCAATGCAGAACTCCACACAAATATGCCCTGAAACTGTACCCGTCCATAACCTCCCTGTCTCACTGGAACGTACCACTGCAGAACTCCACACAAATGTGCCCTGAACCTGTACCCTGCATAACCTCCCTGTCTCACTGGATCGTACCATTGCAGAACACCACACAAATATGCCCTGAACCTGTACCCCTCCATAACCACCCTGTCTCACTGGAACGTACCAATGCAGAACTCCACACAAATATGCCCTGAAACTGTACCCGTCCATAACCTCCCTGTCTCACTGGAACGCACCAATGCCGAACTCCACTCAAATATGCCCTGAACCTGCACCCTGCGTAACCTCCCTGTCTCACTGGAAAGTACCAATGCAGAACTCCACACCAATATGCCCTGAACCTGTACCCTCCATAACCTCCCTGTCTCACTGGAAAGTACCAATGCAGAACTCCAAACAAATATGCCCTGAACCTGTACCCGTCCATTACCTCCCTGTCTCACTGGAACGTACCACTGCAGAACTCAACACAAATATGCCCTGATGCTGTAACATCCTTAACCTTCCTGTCTCACTGGAATGTACCAATGCAGAACTGAACACAAATATGCCCTGAACCTGTACCCCTCCATAACATCATTGTCTCACTGGAACGTACCAATGCAGAACTCCACACAAATATGCCCTGAAACTGTACCCGTCCATAACCTCCCTGTCTCACTGGAACGCACCAATGCCGAACTCCACACAAATATGCCCTGAAACTGTACCCGTCCATAACCTCCCTGTCTCACTGGAACGTACCACTGCAGAACTCCACACAAATATGCCCTGAACCTGTACCCTGCATAACCTCCCTGTCTCACTGGAACGTACCACGGCAGAACACCACACAAATATGCCGTGAACCTGTACCCCTCCATAACCGCTCTGTCTCACTGGAACGTACCAATGCAGAACTCCACACAAATATGCCCTGAACCTGTACCCATCCATTACCTCCCTGTCTCACTGGAACGTACCACTGCAGAACTCAACACAAATATGCCCTGATGATGTACCCTCCATAACCTCCCTGTCTCACTGGAATGTACCAATGCAGAACTACACACAAATATGCCCTGAACATGTACCCCTCCATAACCTCCTTGTCTCACTGGAACGTACCAATGCAGAACTCCACACAAATATGCCCTGAACCTGTACCCCTCCATAACCTCCCTGTCTCACTGGAACGCACCAATGCAGAACTACACAGAAATATGCCCTGCACCTGTACCCCTCCATAAACTCCCTGTCTCACTGGAATGCACCAATGCCGAAGTCCACTCAAATATGCCCTGAACCTGTACCCTGCATAACCTCCCAGTCTCACTGGAAAGTACCATTGCAGAACACCACACAAATATGCCCTGAACCTGTACCCCTCCATAACCACCCTGTCTCACTGGAACGTACCAATGCAGATCTCCACACAAATATGCCCTGAAACTGTACCCATCCATAACCTCCCTGTCTCACTGGAAAGTACCACTGCAGAACACCACACAAATATGCCCTGAAACTGTACCCCTCCATAACCGCTCTGTCTCACTGGAACGTACCAATGCAGAACTCCACACAAATATGCCCTGAACATGTACCCGTCCATATTCTCCCTGTCTCAGTGGAACCTCCCACTGCAGAACTCCACACAAATATGCATTGAACCTGTACCCTCCATAACCTCCCTGTCTCACTGGAAAGTACCAATGCAGAACTCCAAACAAATATGCCCTGAACCTGTACCCGTCCATTACCTCCCTGTCTCACTGGAACGTACCACTGCAGAACTCCACACAAATATGCCCTGAATCAGTACCCTGCATAACCTCCCTGTCTCACTGGAACGTACCACTGCAGAACACCACACAAATATTCCCTGAATTTGTACCCCTCCATAACCGCACTGTCTCACTGGAACGTACCAATGCAGAACTCCACACAAATATGCACTGAACATGTACCCGTCCATATTCTCACTGTCTCTGTGGAACGTCCCACTGCAGTACTCCACACAAATATGCATTGAACCTGTACCATCCATAACCTCCCTGTCTCACTGGAAAGTACCAATGCAGAACTCCAAACAAATATGCCCTGAACCTGTACCCGTCCATTACCTCCCTGTCTCACTGGAACGTACCACTGCAGAACTCAACACAAATATGCCCTGAAGCTGTACCCTCCATAACGTCCCTGTCTCACTGGAATGTACCAATGCAGAACTACGCACAAATATGCCCTGAACCTGTACCCCTCCATAACCTCCTTGTCTCACGGGAATGTACCAATGCAGAACTCCACACAAATATGCCCTGAAACTGTACCCGTCCATAACCTCCGTGTCTCACTGGAACGTACCACTGCAGAACTCCACACAAATATGCCCTAAACCTGTACCCTCCATAACCTCCCTGTCTCACTGGAAAGTACCAATGCAGAACTCCACACAAATATGCCCTGAAACTGTACCCGTCCATAACCACACTGTCTCTCTGGAACGTACCACTGCAGAACTCCACACCAATATGCCCTGAACCTGTACCCTCCATAACCTCCCTGTCTCACTGGAAAGTACCAATGCCGAACTCCAAACAAATATGCCCTGAACCTCTACCCGTCCATTACCTCCTTGTCTCACTGGAACGTACCACTGCAGAACTCAACACAAATATGCCCTGATGCTGTAACCTCCATAACCTTCCTGTCCCACTGGAATGTACCAATGCAGAACTGCACACAAATATGCCCTGAACCTGTACCCCTCCATAACCTCCTTGTCTCACTGGAACGTACCAATGCAGAACTCCACACAAATATGCCCTGAAACTGTACCCGTCCATAACCTCCCTGTCTCACTGGAACGCACCAATGCCGAACTCCACTCAAATATGCCCTGAACCTGCACCCTGCATAACCTCCCTGTCTCACTGGAACGTACCAATGCAGAACTCCACACAAATATGCCCTGAAACTGTACCCGTCCATAACCTCCCTGTCTCACTGGAACGTACCACTGCAGAACTCCACACAAATATGCCCTGAACCTGTACCCTGCATAACCTCCCTGTCTCACTGGAACGTTCCACTGCAGAACACCACACAAATATGCCCTGAACCTGTACCCCTCCAAAACCGCTCTGTCTCACTGGAACGTACCAATGCAGAACTCCACACAAATATGCCCGGAACATGTACCCGTCCATATTCTCCCTGTCTCAGTGGAACGTCCCACTGCAGAACTCCACACAAATATGCATTGAACCTGTACCCTCCATAACCTCCCTGTCTCACTGGAAAGTACCAATGCAGAACTCCAAACAAATATGCCCTGAACCTGTACCCGTCCATTACCTCCCTGTCTCACTGGAACGTACCACTGCAGAACTCAACACAAATATGCCCTGATGATGTACCCTCCATAACCTCCCTGTCTCACTGGAATGTACCAATGCAGAACTACACACAAATATGCCCTGAACATGTACCCCTCCATAACCTCCCTGTCTCACTGGAACGTACCACTGCAGAACTCCACACAAATGTGCCCTGAACCTGTACCCTGCATAACCTCCCTGTCTCACTGGATCGTACCATTGCAGAACACCACACAAATATGCCCTGAACCTGTACCCCTCCATAACCACCCTGTCTCACTGGAACGTACCAATGCAGAACTCCACACAAATATGCCCTGAAACTGTACCCGTCCATAACCTCCCTGTCTCACTGGAACGCACCAATGCCGAACTCCACTCAAATATGCCCTGAACCTGCACCCTGCGTAACCTCCCTGTCTCACTGGAAAGTACCAATGCAGAACTCCACACCAATATGCCCTGAACCTGTACCCTCCATAACCTCCCTGTCTCACTGGAAAGTACCAATGCAGAACTCCAAACAAATATGCCCTGAACCTGTACCCGTCCATTACCTCCCTGTCTCACTGGAACGTACCACTGCAGAACTCAACACAAATATGCCCTGATGCTGTAACATCCTTAACCTTCCTGTCTCACTGGAATGTACCAATGCAGAACTGAACACAAATATGCCCTGAACCTGTACCCCTCCATAACATCATTGTCTCACTGGAACGTACCAATGCAGAACTCCACACAAATATGCCCTGAAACTGTACCCGTCCATAACCTCCCTGTCTCACTGGAACGCACCAATGCCGAACTCCACACAAATATGCCCTGAAACTGTACCCGTCCATAACCTCCCTGTCTCACTGGAACGTACCACTGCAGAACTCCACACAAATATGCCCTGAACCTGTACCCTGCATAACCTCCCTGTCTCACTGGAACGTACCACGGCAGAACACCACACAAATATGCCGTGAACCTGTACCCCTCCATAACCGCTCTGTCTCACTGGAACGTACCAATGCAGAACTCCACACAAATATGCCCTGAACCTGTACCCATCCATTACCTCCCTGTCTCACTGGAACGTACCACTGCAGAACTCAACACAAATATGCCCTGATGATGTACCCTCCATAACCTCCCTGTCTCACTGGAATGTACCAATGCAGAACTACACACAAATATGCCCTGAACATGTACCCCTCCATAACCTCCTTGTCTCACTGGAACGTACCAATGCAGAACTCCACACAAATATGCCCTGAACCTGTACCCCTCCATAACCTCCCTGTCTCACTGGAACGCACCAATGCAGAACTACACAGAAATATGCCCTGCACCTGTACCCCTCCATAAACTCCCTGTCTCACTGGAATGCACCAATGCCGAAGTCCACTCAAATATGCCCTGAACCTGTACCCTGCATAACCTCCCTGTCTCACTGGAAAGTACCATTGCAGAACACCACACAAATATGCCCTGAACCTGTACCCCTCCATAACCACCCTGTCTCACTGGAACGTACCAATGCAGATCTCCACACAAATATGCCCTGAAACTGTACCCATCCATAACCTCCCTGTCTCACTGGAAAGTACCACTGCAGAACACCACACAAATATGCCCTGAAACTGTACCCCTCCATAACCGCTCTGTCTCACTGGAACGTACCAATGCAGAACTCCACACAAATATGCCCTGAACATGTACCCGTCCATATTCTCCCTGTCTCAGTGGAACCTCCCACTGCAGAACTCCACACAAATATGCATTGAACCTGTACCCTCCATAACCTCCCTGTCTCACTGGAAAGTACCAATGCAGAACTCCAAACAAATATGCCCTGAACCTGTACCCGTCCATTACCTCCCTGTCTCACTGGAACGTACCACTGCAGAACTCCACACAAATATGCCCTGAATCAGTACCCTGCATAACCTCCCTGTCTCACTGGAACGTACCACTGCAGAACACCACACAAATATTCCCTGAATTTGTACCCCTCCATAACCGCACTGTCTCACTGGAACGTACCAATGCAGAACTCCACACAAATATGCACTGAACATGTACCCGTCCATATTCTCACTGTCTCTGTGGAACGTCCCACTGCAGTACTCCACACAAATATGCATTGAACCTGTACCATCCATAACCTCCCTGTCTCACTGGAAAGTACCAATGCAGAACTCCAAACAAATATGCCCTGAACCTGTACCCGTCCATTACCTCCCTGTCTCACTGGAACGTACCACTGCAGAACTCAACACAAATATGCCCTGAAGCTGTACCCTCCATAACGTCCCTGTCTCACTGGAATGTACCAATGCAGAACTACGCACAAATATGCCCTGAACCTGTACCCCTCCATAACCTCCTTGTCTCACGGGAATGTACCAATGCAGAACTCCACACAAATATGCACTGAAACTGTACCCGTCCATAACCTCCGTGTCTCACTGGAACGTACCACTGCAGAACTCCACACAAATATGCCCTAAACCTGTACCCTCCATAACCTCCCTGTCTCACTGGAAAGTACCAATGCAGAACTCCACACAAATATGCCCTGAAACTGTACCCGTCCATAACCACACTGTCTCTCTGGAACGTACCACTGCAGAACTCCACACCAATATGCCCTGAACCTGTACCCTCCATAACCTCCCTGTCTCACTGGAAAGTACCAATGCCGAACTCCAAACAAATATGCCCTGAACCTCTACCCGTCCATTACCTCCTTGTCTCACTGGAACGTACCACTGCAGAACTCAACACAAATATGCCCTGATGCTGTAACCTCCATAACCTTCCTGTCCCACTGGAATGTACCAATGCAGAACTGCACACAAATATGCCCTGAACCTGTACCCCTCCATAACCTCCTTGTCTCACTGGAACGTACCAATGCAGAACTCCACACAAATATGCCCTGAAACTGTACCCGTCCATAACCTCCCTGTCTCACTGGAACGCACCAATGCCGAACTCCACTCAAATATGCCCTGAACCTGCACCCTGCATAACCTCCCTGTCTCACTGGAACGTACCAATGCAGAACTCCACACAAATATGCCCTGAAACTGTACCCGTCCATAACCTCCCTGTCTCACTGGAACGTACCACTGCAGAACTCCACACAAATATGCCCTGAACCTGTACCCTGCATAACCTCCCTGTCTCACTGGAACGTTCCACTGCAGAACACCACACAAATATGCCCTGAACCTGTACCCCTCCATAACCGCTCTGTCTCACTGGAACGTACCAATGCAGAACTCCACACAAATATGCCCGGAACATGTACCCGTCCATATTCTCCCTGTCTCAGTGGAACGTCCCACTGCAGAACTCCACACAAATATGCATTGAACCTGTACCCTCCATAACCTCCCTGTCTCACTGGAAAGTACCAATGCAGAACTCCAAACAAATATGCCCTGAACCTGTACCCGTCCATTACCTCCCTGTCTCACTGGAACGTACCACTGCAGAACTCAACACAAATATGCCCTGATGATGTACCCTCCATAACCTCCCTGTCTCACTGGAATGTACCAATGCAGAACTACACACAAATATGCCCTGAACATGTACCCCTCCATAACGTCCTTGTCTCACTGGAACGTACCAATGCAGAACTCCACACAAATATGCCCTGAACCTGTACCCCTCAATAACCTAACTGTCTCACTGGAACGTACCAGTGCAGAACTCCACACAAATATGCCCTGAACCTGTAACCCTCCATAACCACCCTGTCTCACTGGAACGTACCAATGCAGAACTCCACACAAATATGCCCTGAAACTGTACCCGTACATAACATCCCTGTCTCACTGGAACGTACCACTGCAGAACTCCACACAAATATGCCCTGAACCTGTACCCTGCATAACCTCCTTGTCTCACTGGAACGTACCACTGCAGAACACCACACAAATATGCCCTGAACCTGTACCCCTTCATAACCGCTCTGTCTCACTGGAACGTACCAATGCAGAACCTCACACAAATATGCCCTGAACATGTACCCGTCCATATTCTCCCTGTCTCAGTGGAACGTCCCACTGCAGAACTCCACACAAATATGCATTGAACCTGTACCCTCCATAACCTCCCTGTCTCACTGGAAAGTACCAATGCAGAACTCCAAAAAAATATGCCCTGAACCTGTACCCGTCCATTACCTCCCTGTCCAACTGGAACGTACCACTGCAGAACTCAAAACAAATATGCCCTGATGCTGTACCCTCCAAAACTCCCTGTCTCACTGGAATCTACCAATGCAGAACTACACACAAATATGCCCTGAACCTGTACCCCTCCATAAGCTCCTTGTCTCACTGGAACGTACCAATGCAGAACGCCACACAAATATGCCCTGAACCTGTACGCCTCCATAACCTCCCTGTCTGACTGGAAAGTACCAAAGCAGAACTCCACACAAATATGCCCTGAAACTGTACCCGTCCATAAACTCCCTGTCTCACTGGAACGTACCACTGCAGAATTCCACACAAATATGCCCTGAACCTGTACCCTGCATAACCTCCCTGTCTCATTGGAACTTACCAATGCAGAACTACACACAAATATGCTCTGAACCTGTACCCCTTCATAACCTCCCTGTCACACTGGAACGCACCAATGCCGAACTCCACTCAAATATGCCCTGAACCTGTACCCTGCATAACCTCCCTGTCTCACTGGAACGTACAATTGCAGAACACCACACAAATATGCCCTGAACCTGTACCCCTCCATAACCACCCTGTCTCACTGGAACGTACCAATGCAGATCTCCACACAAATATGCCCTGAAACTGTACCCATCCATAACCTCCCTGTCTCACTGGAACGTACCACTGCAGAACTCCACACAAATATGCCCTGAACCTGTACCCTGCATAACCTCCCTGTCTCACTGGAACGTACCAATGCAGAACTCCACTCAAATATACCCTGAACCTGTACCCTGCATAACCTCCCTGTCTCACTGGAACGTGCCATTGCAGAACACCATACAAATATGCACTGAACCTGTAACCCTTCATAACCACCCTGTCTCACTGGAACGTACCAATGCAGAACTCCACACAAATATGCCCTGAACCTGTACCCGTCCATAACATCCGTGTCTCACTGGAACGTACCACTGCAGAACTCAACACAAATATGCCCTGAAGCTGTACCCTCCATAACGTCCCTGTCTCACTGGAATGTACCAATGCAGAACTACACACAAATATGCCCTGAACCTGTACCCCTCCATAACCTCCTTGTCTCACTGGAACGTACCAATGTAAAACTCCACACAAATATGCCCTGAACCTGTACCCCTCCATAGCTTCTGTGTCTCACTGAAACGTACCAATGCAGAACTCCACACAAATATGCCCTGAACCTGTACCCGTCCATAACCTCCCTGTCTCACTGGAACGTCCCACTGCAGAACTCCACACAAATTTGCTATGAACCTGTACCCTCGATAACTTCCCTGTCTGACTGGAAAGTACCAATGAAGAACTCCACACAAATATGCCCTGAAACTGTACCCGTCCATAACCTCCCTGTCTCACTGGAACGTACCACTGCAGAACTCCACACAAATGTGCACTGAACCTGTACCCTGCATAACCTCCCTGTCTCACTGGATCGTACCATTGCAGAACACCACACAAATATGCCCTGAACCTGTACCCCTCCATAACCACCCTGTCTCACTGGAACGTACCAATGCAGAACTCCACACAAATATGCCCTGAAACTGTACCCGTCCATAACCTCCCTGTCTCACTGGAAAGCACCAATGCCGAACTCCACTCAAATATGCCCTGAACCTGCACTCTGCGTAACCTCCCTGTCTCACTGGAAAGTACCAATGCAGAACTCCACACCAATATGCCCTGAACCTGTACCCTCCATAACCTCCCTGTCTCACTGGAAAGTACCAATGCAGAACTCCAAACAAATATTCCCTGAACCTGTACCCGTCCATTACCTCCCTGTCTCACTGGAACGTACCACTGCAGAACTCAACACAAATATGCCCTGATGCTGTAACATCCTTAACCTTCCTGTCTCACTGGAACGCACCAATGCAGAACTACACAGAAATATGCCCTGCACCTGTACCCGTCCATAACCTCCCTGTCTCACTGGAACGCACCAATGCCGAACTCCACACAAACATGCCCTGAAACTGTACCCGTCCATAACCTCCCTGTCTCACTGGAACGTACCACTGCAGAACTCCACACAAATATGCCCTGAACCTGTACCCTGCATAACCTCCCTGTCTCACTGGAACGCACCACTGCAGAACACCACACAAATATGCCCTGAACCTGTACCCATCCATTACCTCCCTGTCTCACTGGAACGTACCACTGCAGAACTCAACACAAATATGCCCTGATGATGTACCCTCCATAACCTCCCTGTCTCACTGGAATGTACCAATGCAGAACTACACACAAATATGCCGTGAACATGTACCCCTCCATAACCTCCTTGTCTCACTGGAACGTACCAATGCAGAACTCCACACAAATATGCCCTGAACCTGTACCCCTCAATAACCTAACTGTCTCACTGGTATGTACCAGTGCAGCACTCCACACAAATATGCCCTGAAACTGTACCCCTCCATAACCACCCTGTCTCACTGGAACGTACCAATGCAGAACTGCACACAAATATGCCCTGAAACTGTACCCGTCCATAACCTCCCTGTCTCACTGGAATGCACCAATGCCGAACTCCACTCAAATATGCCCTGAACCTGTACCCTGCATAACCTCCCTGTCTCACTGGAACTTACCATTGCAGAACACCACACAAATATGCCCTGAACCTGCACCCCTCCATAACCACCCTGTCTCACTGGAACGTACCAATGCAGACCTCCACACAAATATGCCCTGAAACTGTACCCGTCCATAACCTCCCTATCTCACTGGAACGTACCACTGCAGAACTCCACACAAATATGTTCTGAACCTGTACCCTGCATAACCTCCCTGTCTCACTGGAACGTACCAATGCAGAACTACACACAAATATGCCCTGAACCTGTACCCCTCCATAACCTCCCTGTCTCACTGGAACGCACCAATGCAGAACTACACAGAAATATGCCCTGCACCTGTACCCCTCCATAAACTCCCTGTCTCACTGGAATGCACCAATGCCGAAGTCCACTCAAATATGCCCTGAACCTGTACCCTGCATAACCTCCCTGTCTCACTGGAAAGTACCATTGCAGAACACGACACAAATATGCCCTGAACCTGTACCCCTCCATAACCACCCTGTCTCACTGGAACGTACCAATGCAGATCTCCACACAAATATGCCCTGAAACTGTACCCCTCCATAACCGCTCTGTCTCACTGGAACGTACCAATGCAGAACTCCACACAAATATGCCCTGAACATGTACCCGTCCATATTCTCCCTGTCTCAGTGGAACCTCCCACTGCAGAACTCCACACAAATATGCATTGTACCTGTACCCTCCATAACCTCCCTGTCTCACTGGAAAGTACCAATGCAGAACTCCAAACAAATATGCCCTGAACCTGTACCCGTCCATTACCTCCCTCTCTCACTGGAACGTACCAATGTAAAACTCCACACAAATATGCCCTGAACCTGTACCCCTCCATAGCTTCTGTGTCTCACTGAAACGTACCAATGCAGAACTCCACACAAATATGCCCTGAACCTGTACCCGTCCATAACCTCCCTGTCTCACTGGAACGTCCCACTGCAGAACTCCACACAAATTTGCTATGAACCTGTACCCTCGATAACTTCCCTGTCTGACTGGAAAGTACCAATTCAGAACTCCACACAAATATGCCCTGAAACTGTACCCGTCCATAACCTCCCTGTCTCACTGGAACGTACCACTGCAGAACTCCACACAAATGTGCCCTGAACCTGTACCCTGCATAACCTCCCTGTCTCACTGGATCGTACCATTGCAGAACACCACACAAATATGCCCTGAACCTGTACCCCTCCATAACCACCCTGTCTCACTGGAACGTACCAATGCAGAACTCCACACAAATATGCCCTGAAACTGTACCCGTCCATAACCTCCCTGTCTCACTGGAAAGCACCAATGCCGAACTCCACTCAAATATGCCCTGAACCTGCACCCTGCGTAACCTCCCTGTCTCACTGGAAAGTACCAATGCAGAACTCCACACCAATATGCCCTGAACCTGTACCCTCCATAACCTCCCTGTCTCACTGGAAAGTACCAATGCAGAACTCCAAACAAATATGCCCTGAACCTGTACCCGTCCATTACCTCCCTGTCTCACTGGAACGTACCACTGCAGAACTCAACACAAATATGCCCTGATGCTGTAACATCCTTAACCTTCCTGTCTCACTGGAATGTACCAATGCAGAACTGCACACAAATATGCCCTGAACCTGTACCCCTCCATAACCTCATTGTCTCACTGGAACGTACCAATGCAGAACTCCACACAAATATGCCCTGAAACTGTACCCGTCCATAACCTCCCTGTCTCACTGGAACGCACCAATGCCGAACTCCACACAAACATGCCCTGAAACTGTACCCGTCCATAACCTCCCTGTCTCACTGGAACGTACCACTGCAGAACTCCACACAAATATGCCCTGAACCTGTACCCTGCATAACCTCCCTGTCTCACTGGAACGCACCACTGCAGAACACCACACAAATATGCCCTCAACCTGTACCCATCCATTACCTCCCTGTCTCACTGGAACGTACCACTGCAGAACTCAACACAAATATGCCCTGATGATGTACTCTCCATAACCTCCCTGTCTCACTGGAATGTACCAATGCAGAACTACACACAAATATGCCGTGAACATGTACCCCTCCATAACCTCCTTGTCTCACTGGAACGTACCAATGCAGAACTCCACACAAATATGCCCTGAACCTGTTCCCCTCAATAACCTAACTGTCTCACTGGTATGTACCAGTGCAGCACTCCACACAAATATGCCCTGAAACTGTACCCCTCCATAACCACCCTGTCTCACTGGAACGTACCAATGCAGAACTCCACACAAATATGCCCTGAAACTGTACCCGTCCATAACCTCCCTGTCTCACTGGAATGCACCAATGCCGAACTCCACTCAAATGTGCCCTGAACCTGTACCCTGCATAACCTCCCTGTCTCACTGGAACTTACCATTGCAGAACACCACACAAATATGCCCTGAACCTGCACCCCTCCATAACCACCCTGTCTCACTGGAACGTACCAATGCAGACCTCCACACAAATATGCCCTGAAACTGTACCCGTCCATAACCTCCCTATCTCACTGGAACGTACCACTGCAGAACTCCACACAAATATGTTCTGAACCTGTACCCTGCATAACCTCCCTGTCTCACTGGAACGTACCAATGCAGAACTACACACAAATATGCCCTGAACCTGTACCCCTCCATAACCTCCCTGTCTCACTGGAACGCACCAATGCAGAACTACACAGAAATATGCCCTGCACCTGTACCCCTCCATAAACTCCCTGTCTCACTGGAATGCACCAATGCCGAAGTCCACTCAAATATGCCCTGAACCTGTACCCTGCATAACCTCCCTGTCTCACTGGAAAGTACCATTGCAGAACACCACACAAATATGCCCTGAACCTGTACCCCTCCATAACCACCCTGTCTCACTGGAACGTACCAATGCAGATCTCCACACAAATATGCCCTGAAACTGTACCCCTCCATAACCGCTCTGTCTCACTGGAACGTACCAATGCAGAACTCCACACAAATATGCCCTGAACATGTACCCGTCCATATTCTCCCTGTCTCAGTGGAACCTCCCACTGCAGAACTCCACACAAATATGCATTGTACCTGTACCCTCCATAACCTCCCTGTCTCACTGGAAAGTACCAATGCAGAACTCCAAACAAATATGCCCTGAACCTGTACCCGTCCATTACCTCCCTGTCTCACTGGAACGTACCACTGCAGAACTCCACACAAATATGCCCTGAATCAGTACCCTGCATAACCTCCCTGTCTCACTGGAACGTACCACTGCAGAACACCACACAAATATTCCCTGAATTTGTACCCCTCCATAACCGCACTGTCTCACTGGAACGTACCAATGCAGAACTCCACACAAATATGCCCTGAACCTGTACCCCTCAATAACCTAACTGTCTCACTGGTATGTACCAGTGCAGCACTCCACACAAATATGCCCTGAAACTGTACCCCTCCATAACCACCCTGTCTCACTGGAACGTACCAATGCAGAACTCCACACAAATATGCCCTGAAACTGTACCCGTCCATAACCTCCCTGTCTCACTGGAATGCACCAATGCCGAACTCCACTCAAATATGCCCTGAACCTGTACCCTGCATAACCTCCCTGTCTCACTGGAACTTACCATTGCAGAACACCACACAAATATGCCCTGAACCTGCACCCCTCCATAACCACCCTGTCTCACTGGAACGTACCAATGCAGACCTCCACACAAATATGCCCTGAAACTGTACCCGTCCATAACCTCCATATCTCACTGGAACGTACCACTGCAGAACTCCACACAAATATGTTCTGAACCTGTACCCTGCATAACCTCCCTGTCTCACTGGAACGTACCAATGCAGAACTACACACAAATATGCCCTGAACCTGTACCCCTCCATAACCTCCCTGTCTCACTGGAACGCACCAATGCAGAACTACACAGAAATATGCCCTGCACCTGTACCCCTCCATAAACTCCCTGTCTCACTGGAATGCACCAATGCCGAAGTCCACTCAAATATGCCCTGAACCTGTACCCTGCATAACCTCCCTGTCTCACTGGAAAGTACCATTGCAGAACACCACACAAATATGCCCTGAACCTGTACCCCTCCATAACCACCCTGTCTCACTGGAACGTACCAATGCAGATCTCCACACAAATATGCCCTGAAACTGTACCCCTCCATAACCGCTCTGTCTCACTGGAACGTACCAATGCAGAACTCCACACAAATATGCCCTGAACATGTACCCGTCCATATTCTCCCTGTCTCAGTGGAACCTCCCACTGCAGAACTCCACACAAATATGCATTGTACCTGTACCCTCCATAACCTCCCTGTCTCACTGGAAAGTACCAATGCAGAACTCCAAACAAATATGCCCTGAACCTGTACCCGTCCATTACCTCCCTGTCTCACTGGAACGTACCACTGCAGAACTCCACACAAATATGCCCTGAATCAGTACCCTGCATAACCTCCCTGTCTCACTGGAACGTACCACTGCAGAACACCACACAAATATTCCCTGAATTTGTACCCCTCCATAACCGCACTGTCTCACTGGAAAGTACCAATGCAGAACTCCAAACAAATATGCCCTGAACCTGTACCCGTCCATTACCTCTCTGTCTCACTGGAACGTACCACTGCAGAACTCAACACAAATATGCCCTGAAGCTGTACCCTCCATAACGTCCCTGTCTCACTGGAATGTACCAATGCAGAACTACGCACAAATATGCCCTGAACCTGTACCCCTCCATAACCTCCTTGTCTCACGGGAATGTACCAATGCAGAACTCCACACAAATATGCCCTGAAACTGTACCCGTCCATAACCTCCGTGTCTCACTGGAACGTACCACTGCAGAACTCCACACAAATATGCCCTAAACCTGTACCCTCCATAACCTCCCTGTCTCACTGGAAAGTACCAATGCAGTACTCCACACAAATATGCCCTGAAACTGTACCCGTCCATAACCACACTGTCTCTCTGGAACGTACCACTGCAGAACTCCACACCAATATGCCCTGAACCTGTACCCTCCATAACCTCCCTGTCTCACTGGAAAGTACCAATGCAGAACTCCAAACAAATATGCCCTGAACCTCTACCCGTCCATTACCTCCTTGTCTCACTGGAACGTACCACTGCAGAACTCAACACAAATATGCCCTGATGCTGTAACCTCCATAACCTTGCTGTCCCACTGGAATGTACCAATGCAGAACTGCACAAAAATATGCCCTGAACCTGTACCCCTCCATAACCTCCTTGTCTCACTGGAACGTACCAATGCAGAACTCCACACAAATATGCCCTGAAACTGTACCCGTCCATAACCTTCCTGTCTCACTGGAACGCACCAATGCCGAACTCCACTCAAATATGCCCTGAGCCTGCACCCTGCATAACCTCCCTGTCTCACTGGAACGTACCAATGCAGAACTCCACACAAATATGCCCTGAAACTGTACCCGTCCATAACCTCCCTGTCTCACTGGAACGTACCACTGCAGAACTCCACACAAATATGCCCTGAACCTGTACCCTGCATAACCTCCCTGTCTCACTGGAACGTTCCACTGAAGAACACCACACAAATATGCCCTGAACCTGTACCCCTCCATAACCGCTCTGTCTCACTGGAACGTACCAATGCAGAACTCCACACAAATATGCCCGGAACATGTACCCGTCCATATTCTCCCTGTCTCAGTGGAACCTCCCACTGCAGAACTCCACACAAATATGCATTGAACCTGTACCCTCCATAACCTCCCTGTCTCACTGGAAAGTACCAATGCAGAACTCCAAACAAATATGCCCTGAACCTGTACCCGTCCATTACCTCCCTGTCTCATTGGAACGTACCACTGCAGAACTCAACACAAATATGCCCTGATGATGTACCCTCCATAACCTCCCTGTCTCACTGGAATGTACCAATGCAGAACTACACACAAATATGCCCTGAACATGTACCCCTCCATAACCTCCTTGTCTCACTGGAACGTACCAATGCAGAACTCCACACAAATATGCCCTGAACCTGTACCCCTCAATAACCTAACTGTCTCACTGGAACGTACCAGTGCAGAACTCCTCTCAAATATGCCCTGAAGCTGTACCCTGCATAACCTCCCTGTCTCACTGGAACGTGCCATTGCAGAACACCACACAAATATGCCCTGAACCTGTAACCCTCCATAACCACCCTGTCTCACTGGAACGTACCAATGCAGAACTCCACACAAATATGCCCTGAAACTGTACCCGTACATAACATCCCTGTCTCACTGGAACGTACCACTGCAGAACTCCACACAAATATGTTCTGAACCTGTACCCTGCATAACCTCCCTGTCTCACTGGAACGTACCAATGCAGAACACCACACAAATATGCCCTGAACCTGTACCCCTCCATAACCACCCTGTCTCACTGGAACGTACCAATGCAGATCTCCACACAAATATGCCCTGAAACTGTACCCCTCCATTACCGCTCTGTCTCACTGGAACGTACCAATGCAGAACTCCACACAAATATGCCATGAACATGTACACGTCCATATTCTCCCTGTCTCAGTGGAACCTCCCACTGCAGAACTCCACACAAATATGCATTGTACCTGGACCCTCCATAACCTCCCTGTCTCACTGGAAAGTACCAATGCAGAACTCCAAACAAATATGCCCTGAACCTGTACCCGTCCATTACCTCCCTGTCTCACTGGAACGTACCACTGCAGAACTCCACACAAATATGCCCTGAATCAGTACCCTGCATAACCTCCCTGTCTCACTGGAACGTACCACTGCAGAACACCACACAAATATTCCCTGAATTTGTACCCCTCCATAACCGCACTGTCTCACTGGAACGTACCAATGCAGAACTCCACACAAATATGCACTGAACATGTACCCGTCCATATTCTCACTGTCTCTGTGGAACGTCCCACTGCAGTACTCCACACAAATATGCATTGAACCTGTACCATCCATAACCTCCCTGTCTCACTGGAAAGTACCAATGCAGAACTCCAAACAAATATGCCCTGAACCTGTACCCGTCCATTACCTCCCTGTCTCACTGGAACGTACCACTGCAGAACTCAACACAAATATGCCCTGAAGCTGTACCCTCCATAACGTCCCTGTCTCACTGGAATGTACCAATGCAGAACTACGCACAAATATGCCCTGAACCTGTACCCCTCCATAACCTCCTTGTCTCACGGGAATGTACCAATGCAGAACTCCACACAAATATGCCCTGAAACTGTACCCGTCCATAACCTCCGTGTCTCACTGGAACGTACCACTGCAGAACTCCACACAAATATGCCCTAAACCTGTACCCTCCATAACCTCCCTGTCTCACTGGAAAGTACCAATGCAGAACTCCACACAAATATGCCCTGAAACTGTACCCGTCCATAACCACACTGTCTCTCTGGAACGTACCACTGCAGAACTCCACACCAATATGCCCTGAACCTGTACCCTCCATAACCTCCCTGTCTCACTGGAAAGTACCAATGCAGAACTCCAAACAAATATGCCCTGAACCTCTACCCGTCCATTACCTCCTTGTCTCACTGGAACGTACCACTGCAGAACTCAACACAAATATGCCCTGATGCTGTAACCTCCATAACCTTCCTGTCCCACTGGAATGTACCAATGCAGAACTGCAAAAAAATATGCCCTGAACCTGTACCCCTCCATAACCTCCTTGTCTCACTGGAACGTACCAATGCAGAACTCCACACAAATATGCCCTGAAGCTGTACCCTCCATAACGTCCCTGTCTCACTGGAATGTACCAATGCAGAACTACGCACAAATATGCCCTGAACCTGTACCCCTCCATAACCTCCTTGTCTCACGGGAATGTACCAATGCAGAACTCCACACAAATATGCCCTGAAACTGTACCCGTCCATAACCTTCCTGTCTCACTGGAACGCACCAATGCCGAACTCCACTCAAATATGCCCTGAACCTGCACCCTGCATAACCTCCCTGTCTCACTGGAACGTACCAATGCAGAACTCCACACAAATATGCCCTGAAACTGTACCCGTCCATAACCTCCCTGTCTCACTGGAACGTACCACGGCAGAACTCCACACAAATATGCCCTGAACCTGTACCCTGCATAACCTCCCTGTCTCACTGGAACGTTCCACTGAAGAACACCACACAAATATGCCCTGAACCTGTACCCCTCCATAACCGCTCTGTCTCACTGGAACGTACCAATGCAGAACTCCACACAAATATGCCCTGAAACTGTACCCGTCCATAACCTTCCTGTCTCACTGGAACGCACCAATGCCGAACTCCACTCAAATATGCCCTGAACCTGCACCCTGCATAACCTCCCTGTCTCACTGGAACGTACCAATGCAGAACTCCACACAAATATGCCCTGAAACTGTACCCGTCCATAACCTCCCTGTCTCACTGGAACGTACCACTGCAGAACTCCACACAAATATGCCCTGAACCTGTACCCTGCATAACCTCCCTGTCTCACTGGAACGTTCCACTGAAGAACACCACACAAATATGCCCTGAACCTGTACCCCTCCATAACCGCTCTGTCTCACTGGAACGTACCAATGCAGAACTCCACACAAATATGCCCGGAACATGTACCCGTCCATATTCTCCCTGTCTCAGTGGAACCTCCCACTGCAGAACTCCACACAAATATGCATTGAACCTGTACCCTCCATAACCTCCCTGTCTCACTGGAAAGTACCAATGCAGAACTCCAAACAAATATGCCCTGAACCTGTACCCGTCCATTACCTCCCTGTCTCATTGGAACGTACCACTGCAGAACTCAACACAAATATGCCCTGATGATGTACCCTCCATAACCTCCCTGTCTCACTGGAATGTACCAATGCAGAACTACACACAAATATGCCCTGAACATGTACCCCTCCATAACCTCCTTGTCTCACTGGAACGTACCAATGCAGAACTCCACACAAATATGCCCTGAACCTGTACCCCTCAATAACCTAACTGTCTCACTGGAACGTACCAGTGCAGAACTCCTCTCAAATATGCCCTGAAGCTGTACCCTGCATAACCTCCCTGTCTCACTGGAACGTGCCATTGCAGAACACCACACAAATATGCCCTGAACCTGTAACCCTCCATAACCACCCTGTCTCACTGGAACGTACCAATGCAGAACTCCACACAAATATGCCCTGAAACTGTACCCGTACATAACATCCCTGTCTCACTGGAACGTACCACTGCAGAACTCCACACAAATATGTTCTGAACCTGTACCCTGCATAACCTCCCTGTCTCACTGGAACGTACCAATGCAGAACACCACACAAATATGCCCTGAACCTGTACCCCTCCATAACCACCCTGTCTCACTGGAACGTACCAATGCAGATCTACACACAAATATGCCCTGAAACTGTACCCCTCCATTACCGCTCTGTCTCACTGGAACGTACCAATGCAGAACTCCACACAAATATGCCATGAACATGTACACGTCCATATTCTCCCTGTCTCAGTGGAACCTCCCACTGCAGAACTCCACACAAATATGCATTGTACCTGGACCCTCCATAACCTCCCTGTCTCACTGGAAAGTACCAATGCAGAACTCCAAACAAATATGCCCTGAACCTGTACCCGTCCATTACCTCCCTGTCTCACTGGAACGTACCACTGCAGAACTCCACACAAATATGCCCTGAATCAGTACCCTGCATAACCTCCCTGTCTCACTGGAACGTACCACTGCAGAACACCACACAAATATTCCCTGAATTTGTACCCCTCCATAACCGCACTGTCTCACTGGAACGTACCAATGCAGAACTCCACACAAATATGCACTGAACATGTACCCGTCCATATTCTCACTGTCTCTGTGGAACGTCCCACTGCAGTACTCCACACAAATATGCATTGAACCTGTACCATCCATAACCTCCCTGTCTCACTGGAAAGTACCAATGCAGAACTCCAAACAAATATGCCCTGAACCTGTACCCGTCCATTACCTCCCTGTCTCACTGGAACGTACCACTGCAGAACTCAACACAAATATGCCCTGAAGCTGTACCCTCCATAACGTCCCTGTCTCACTGGAATGTACCAATGCAGAACTACGCACAAATATGCCCTGAACCTGTACCCCTCCATAACCTCCTTGTCTCACGGGAATGTACCAATGCAGAACTCCACACAAATATGCCCTGAAACTGTACCCGTCCATAACCTCCGTGTCTCACTGGAACGTACCACTGCAGAACTCCACACAAATATGCCCTAAACCTGTACCCTCCATAACCTCCCTGTCTCACTGGAAAGTACCAATGCAGAACTCCACACAAATATGCCCTGAAACTGTACCCGTCCATAACCACACTGTCTCTCTGGAACGTACCACTGCAGAACTCCACACCAATATGCCCTGAACCTGTACCCTCCATAACCTCCCTGTCTCACTGGAAAGTACCAATGCAGAACTCCAAACAAATATGCCCTGAACCTCTACCCGTCCATTACCTCCTTGTCTCACTGGAACGTACCACTGCAGAACTCAACACAAATATGCCCTGATGCTGTAACCTCCATAACCTTCCTGTCCCACTGGAATGTACCAATGCAGAACTGCAAAAAAATATGCCCTGAACCTGTACCCCTCCATAACCTCCTTGTCTCACTGGAACGTACCAATGCAGAACTCCACACAAATATGCCCTGAAGCTGTACCCTCCATAACGTCCCTGTCTCACTGGAATGTACCAATGCAGAACTACGCACAAATATGCCCTGAACCTGTACCCCTCCATAACCTCCTTGTCTCACGGGAATGTACCAATGCAGAACTCCACACAAATATGCCCTGAAACTGTACCCGTCCATAACCTTCCTGTCTCACTGGAACGCACCAATGCCGAACTCCACTCAAATATGCCCTGAACCTGCACCCTGCATAACCTCCCTGTCTCACTGGAACGTACCAATGCAGAACTCCACACAAATATGCCCTGAAACTGTACCCGTCCATAACCTCCCTGTCTCACTGGAACGTACCACGGCAGAACTCCACACAAATATGCCCTGAACCTGTACCCTGCATAACCTCCCTGTCTCACTGGAACGTTCCACTGAAGAACACCACACAAATATGCCCTGAACCTGTACCCCTCCATAACCGCTCTGTCTCACTGGAACGTACCAATGCAGAACTCCACACAAATATGCCCGGAACATGTACCCGTCCATATTCTCCCTGTCTCAGTGGAACCTCCCACTGCAGAACTCCACACAAATATGCATTGAACCTGTACCCTCCATAACCTCCCTGTCTCACTGGAAAGTACCAATGCAGAACTCCAAACAAATATGCCCTGAAACTGTACCCGTCCATAACCACACTGTCTCTCTGGAACGTACCACTGCAGAACTCCACACCAATATGCCCTGAACCTGTACCCTCCATAACCTCCCTGTCTCACTGGAAAGTACCAATGCAGAACTCCAAACAAATATGCCCTGAACCTCTACCCGTCCATTACCTCCTTGTCTCACTGGAACGTACCACTGCAGAACTCAACACAAATATGCCCTGATGCTGTAACCTCCATAACCTTCCTGTCCCACTGGAATGTACCAATGCAGAACTGCACAAAAATATGCCCTGAACCTGTACCCCTCCATAACCTCCTTGTCTCACTGGAACGTACCAATGCAGAACTCCACACAAATATGCTCTGAAGCTGTACCCTCCATAACGTCCCTGTCTCACTGGAATGTACCAATGCAGAACTACGCACAAATATGCCCTGAACCTGTACCCCTCCATAACCTCCTTGTCTCACGGGAATGTACCAATGCAGAACTCCACACAAATATGCCCTGAAACTGTACCCGTCCATAACCTTCCTGTCTCACTGGAACGCACCAATGCCGAACTCCACTCAAATATGCCCTGAACCTGCACCCTGCATAACCTCCCTGTCTCACTGGAACGTACCAATGCAGAACTCCACACAAATATGCCCTGAAACTGTACCCGTCCATAACCTCCCTGTCTCACTGGAACGTACCACTGCAGAACTCCACACAAATATGCCCTGAACCTGTACCCTGCATAACCTCCCTGTCTCACTGGAACGTTCCACTGAAGAACACCACACAAATATGCCCTGAACCTGTACCCCTCCATAACCGCTCTGTCTCACTGGAACGTACCAATGCAGAACTCCACACAAATATGCCCGGAACATGTACCCGTCCATATTCTCCCTGTCTCAGTGGAACCTCCCACTGCAGAACTCCACACAAATATGCATTGAACCTGTACCCTCCATAACCTCCCTGTCTCACTGGAAAGTACCAATGCAGAACTCCAAACAAATATGCCCTGAACCTGTACCCGTCCATTACCTCCCTGTCTCACTGGAACGTACCACTGCAGAACTCAACACAAATATGCCCTGATGATGTACCCTCCATAACCTCCCTGTCTCACTGGAATGTACCAATGCAGAACTACACACAAATATGCCCTGAACATGTACCCCTCCATAACCTCCTTGTCTCACTGGAACGTACCAATGCAGAACTCCACACAAATATGCCCTGAACCTGTACCCCTCAATAACCTAACTGTCTCACTGGAACGTACCAGTGCAGAACTCCACACAAATATGCCCTGAAACTGTACCCCTCCATAACCACCCTGTCTCAATGGAACGTACCAATGCAGAAATCCACACAAATATGCCCTGAAACTGTACCCGTCCATAACCTCCCTGTCTCACTGGAATGCACCAATGCCGAACTCCTCTCAAATATGCCCTGAACCTGTACCCTGCATAACCTCCCTGTCTCACTGGAACGTGCCATTGCAGAACACCACACAAATATGCCCTGAACCTGTAACCCTCCATAACCACCCTGTCTCACTGGAACGTACCAATGCAGAACTCCACACAAATATGCCCTGAAACTGTACCCGTACATAACATCCCTGTCTCACTGGAACGTACCACTGCAGAACTCCACACAAATATGCCCTGAACCTGTACCCTGCATAACCTCCTTGTCTCACTGGAACGTACCACTGCAGAACACCACACAAATATGCCCTGAACCTGTACCCCTCCATAACCGCTCTGTCTCACTGCAACGTACCAATGCAGAACCTCACACAAATATGCCCTGAACATGTACCCGTCCATATTCTCCCTGTCCAACTGGAACGTACCACTGCAGAACTCAACACAAATATGCCCTGATGCTGTACCCTCCAAAACTCCCTGACTCACTGGAATCTACCAATGTAGAACTACACACAAATATGCCCTGAACCTGTACCCCTCCATAAGCTCCTTGTCTCACTGGAACGTACCAATGCAGAACGCCACACAAATATGCCCTGAACCTGTACGCCTCCATAACCTCCCTGTCTGACTGGAAAGTACCAAAGCAGAACTCCACACAAATATGCCCTGAAACTGTACCCGTCCATAAACTCCCTGTCTCACTGGAACGTACCAATGCAGAAATCCACACAAATATGCCCTGAAACTGTACCCGTCCATAACCTCCCTGTCTCACTGGAATGCACCAATGCCGAACTCCTCTCAAATATGCCCTGAACCTGTACCCTGCATAACCTCCCTGTCTCACTGGAACGTGCCATTGCAGAACACCACACAAATATGCCCTGAACCTGTAACCCTCCATAACCTCCCTGTCTCACTGGAAAGTACCAATGCAGAACTCCAAACAAATATGCCCTGAACCTCTACCCGTCCATTACCTCCTTGTCTCACTGGAACGTACCACTGCAGAACTCAACACAAATATGCCCTGATGCTGTAACCTCCATAACCTTCCTGTCCCACTGGAATGTACCAATGCAGAACTGCACAAAAATATGCCCTGAACCTGTACCCCTCCATAACCTCCTTGTCTCACTGGAACGTACCAATGCAGAACTCCACACAAATATGCCCTGAAGCTGTACCCTCCATAACGTCCCTCCCTCACTGGAATGTACCAATGCAGAACTACGCACAAATATGCCCTGAACCTGTACCCCTCCATAACCTCCTTGTCTCACGGGAATGTACCAATGCAGAACTCCACACAAATATGCCCTGAAACTGTACCCGTCCATAACCTTCCTGTCTCACTGGAACGCACCAATGCCGAACTCCACTCAAATATGCCCTGAACCTGCACCCTGCATAACCTCCCTGTCTCACTGGAACGTACCAATGCAGAACTCCACACAAATATGCCCTGAAACTGTACCCGTCCATAACCTCCCTGTCTCACTGGAACGTACCACTGCAGAACTCCACACAAATATGCCCTGAACCTGTACCCTGCATAACCTCCCTGTCTCACTGGAACGTTCCACTGAAGAACACCACACAAATATGCCCTGAACCTGTACCCCTCCATAACCGCTCTGTCTCACTGGAACGTACCAATGCAGAACTCCACACAAATATGCCCGGAACATGTACCCGTCCATATTCTCCCTGTCTCAGTGGAACCTCCCACTGCAGAACTCCACACAAATATGCATTGAACCTGTACCCTCCATAACCTCCCTGTCTCACTGGAAAGTACCAATGCAGAACTCCAAACAAATATGCCCTGAAACTGTACCCGTCCATAACCACACTGTCTCTCTGGAACGTACCACTGCAGAACTCCACACCAATATGCCCTGAACCTGTACCCTCCATAACCTCCCTGTCTCACTGGAAAGTACCAATGCAGAACTCCAAACAAATATGCCCTGAACCTCTACCCGTCCATTACCTCCTTGTCTCACTGGAACGTACCACTGCAGAACTCAACACAAATATGCCCTGATGCTGTAACCTCCATAACCTTCCTGTCCCACTGGAATGTACCAATGCAGAACTGCACAAAAATATGCCCTGAACCTGTACCCCTCCATAACCTCCTTGTCTCACTGGAACGTACCAATGCAGAACTCCACACAAATATGCCCTGAAGCTGTACCCTCCATAACGTCCCTGTCTCACTGGAATGTACCAATGCAGAACTACGCACAAATATGCCCTGAACCTGTACCCCTCCATAACCTCCTTGTCTCACGGGAATGTACCAATGCAGAACTCCACACAAATATGCCCTGAAACTGTACCCGTCCATAACCTTCCTGTCTCACTGGAACGCACCAATGCCGAACTCCACTCAAATATGCCCTGAACCTGCACCCTGCATAACCTCCCTGTCTCACTGGAACGTACCAATGCAGAACTCCACACAAATATGCCCTGAAACTGTACCCGTCCATAACCTCCCTGTCTCACTGGAACGTACCACTGCAGAACTCCACACAAATATGCCCTGAACCTGTACCCTGCATAACCTCCCTGTCTCACTGGAACGTTCCACTGAAGAACACCACACAAATATGCCCTGAACCTGTACCCCTCCATAACCGCTCTGTCTCACTGGAACGTACCAATGCAGAACTCCACACAAATATGCCCGGAACATGTACCCGTCCATATTCTCCCTGTCTCAGTGGAACCTCCCACTGCAGAACTCCACACAAATATGCATTGAACCTGTACCCTCCATAACCTCCCTGTCTCACTGGAAAGTACCAATGCAGAACTCCAAACAAATATGCCCTGAACCTGTACCCGTCCATTACCTCCCTGTCTCACTGGAACGTACCACTGCAGAACTCAACACAAATATGCCCTGATGATGTACCCTCCATAACCTCCCTGTCTCACTGGAATGTACCAATGCAGAACTACACACAAATATGCCCTGAACATGTACCCCTCCATAACCTCCTTGTCTCACTGGAACGTACCAATGCAGAACTCCACACAAATATGCCCTGAACCTGTACCCCTCAATAACCTAACTGTCTCACTGGAACGTACCAGTGCAGAACTCCACACAAATATGCCCTGAAACTGTACCCCTCCATAACCACCCTGTCTCAATGGAACGTTCCAATGCAGAAATCCACACAAATATGCCCTGAAACTGTACCCGTCCATAACCTCCCTGTCTCACTGGAATGCACCAATGCCGAACTCCTCTCAAATATGCCCTGAACCTGTACCCTGCATAACCTCCCTGTCTCACTGGAACGTGCCATTGCAGAACACCACACAAATATGCCCTGAACCTGTAACCCTCCATAACCACCCTGTCTCACTGGAACGTACCAATGCAGAACTCCACACAAATATGCCCTGAAACTGTACCCGTACATAACATCCCTGTCTCACTGGAACGTACCACTGCAGAACTCCACACAAATATGCCCTGAACCTGTACCCTGCATAACCTCCTTGTCTCACTGGAACGTACCACTGCAGAACACCACACAAATATGCCCTGAACCTGTACCCCTCCATAACCGCTCTGTCTCACTGGAACGTACCAATGCAGAACTTCACACAAATATGCCCTGAACATGTACCCGTCCA
Source organism: Hemitrygon akajei (assembly GCF_048418815.1). Taxonomy (NCBI): domain Eukaryota; kingdom Metazoa; phylum Chordata; class Chondrichthyes; order Myliobatiformes; family Dasyatidae; genus Hemitrygon; species Hemitrygon akajei. The sequence continues at coordinate 1,410,659 of NW_027331942.1, read as the reverse complement.
TATTCTCCCTGTCCAACTGGAACGTACCACTGCAGAACTCAACACAAATATGCCCTGATGCTGTACCCTCCAAAACTCCCTGACTCACTGGAATCTACCAATGTAGAACTACACACAAATATGCCCTGAACCTGTACCCCTCCATAAGCTCCTTGTCTCACTGGAACGTACCAATGCAGAACGCCACACAAATATGCCCTGAACCTGTACGCCTCCATAACCTCCCTGTCTGACTGGAAAGTACCAAAGCAGAACTCCACACAAATATGCCCTGAAACTGTACCCGTCCATAAACTCCCTGTCTCACTGGAACGTACCACTGCAGAATTCCACACAAATATGCCCTGAACCTGTACCCTGCATAACCTCCCTGTCTCATTGGAACTTACCAATGCAGAACTACACACAAATATGCTCTGAACCTGTACCCCTTCATAACCTCCCTGTCACACTGGAACGCACCAATGCCGAACTCCACTCAAATATGCCCTGAACCTGTACCCTGCATAACCTCCCTGTCTCACTGGAACGTACAATTGCAGAACACCACACAAATATGCCCTGAACCTGTACCCCTCCATAACCACCCTGTCTCACTGGAACGTACCAATGCAGATCTCCACACAAATATGCCCTGAAACTGTACCCATCCATAACCTCCCTGTCTCACTGGAACGTACCACTGCAGAACTCCACACAAATATGCCCTGAACCTGTACCCTGCATAACCTCCCTGTCTCACTGGAACGTACAATTGCAGAACACCACACAAATATGCCCTGAACCTGTACCCCTCCATAACCACCCTGTCTCACTGGAACGTACCAATGCAGATCTCCACACAAATATGCCCTGAAACTGTACCCGTCCATAACCTCCCTGTCTCACTGGAACGTACCACTGCAGAACTCCACACAAATATGTCCTGAACCTGTACCCTGCATAACCTCCCTGTCTCACTGGAACGTACCAATGCAGAACTACACACAAATATGCCCTGAACCTGTACCCCTCCATAACCTACCTGTCTCACTGGAACGCACCAATGCAGAACTACACACAAATATGCCCTGCACCTGTACCCCTCCATAAACTCCCTGTCTCACTGGAATGAACCAATGCCGAACTCCACTCAAATATGCCCTGAACCTGTACCCTGCATAACCACCCTGTCTCACTGGAAAGTACCATTGCAGAACACCACAGAAATATGCCCTGAACCTGTACCCCTCCATAACCACCCTGTCTCACTGGAACGTACCAATGCAGATCTCCACACAAATATGCCCTGAAACTGTACCCATCCATAACCTCCCTGTCTCACTGGAACCTCCCACTGCAGAACTCCACACAAATATGCATTGAACCTGTACCCTCCATAACCTCCCTGTCTCACTGGAAAGTACCAATGCAGAACTCCAAACAAATATGCCCTGAACCTGTACACGTCCATTACCTCCCTGTCTCACTGGAACGTACCACTGCAGAACTCAACACAAATATGCCCTGATGATGTACCCTCCATAACCTCCCTGTCTCACTGGAATGTATCAATGCAGAACTACACACAAATATGCCCTGAACCTGTACCCCTCCATAACCTCCTTGTCTCACTGGAACGTACCAATGCAGAACTCCACACAAATATGCCCTGAACCTGTACCTGTCAATAACCTCCCTGTCTCACTGGAACGTACCAGTGCAGAACTCCACACAAATATGCCCTGAAACTGTACCCCTCCATAACCACCCGGTGTCGATGGAACGTACCAATGCAGAACTCCACACAAATATGCCCTGAAACTGTACCCGTCCATAAACTCCCTGTCTCACTGGAATGCACCAATGCCGAACTCCACTCAAATATGCCCTGAACCTGTACCCTGCATAACCTCCCTGTCTCACTGGAACGTGCCATTGCAGAACACCACACAAATATGCCCTGAACCTGTAACCCTCCATAACCACCCTGTCTCACTGGAATGTACCAATGCAGAACTCCACACAAATATGCCCTGAAACTGTACCCGTCCATAACCACACTGTCTCTCTGGAACGTACCACTGCAGAACTCCACACCAATATGCCCTGAACCTGTACCCTCCATAACCTCCCTGTCTCACTGGAAAGTACCAATGCAGAACTCCACACAAATATGCCCGGAACATGTACCCGTCCATATTCTCCCTGTCTCAGTGGAACCTCCCACTGCAGAACTCCACACAAATATGCATTGAACCTGTACCCTCCATAACCTCCCTGTCTCACTGGAAAGTACCAATGCAGAACTGCAAACAAATATGCCCTGAACCTGTACCCGTCCATTACCTCCGTGTCTCACTGGAACGTACCACTGCAGAACTCAACACAAATATGCCCTGATGATGTACCCTCCATAACCTCCCTGTCTCACTGGAATGTACCAATGCAGAACTACACACAAATATGCCCTGAACATGTACCCCTCCATAACCTCCTTGTCTCACTGGAACGTACCAATGCAGAACTCCACACAAATATGCCCTGAACCTGTACCCCTCAATAACCTAACTGTCTCACTGGAACGTACCAGTGCAGAACTCCACACAAATATGCCCTGAAACTGTACCCGTCCATTACCTCCCTGTCCAACTGGAACGTACCAATGCAGAACTACACACAAATATGCCCTGAACCTGTACCCCTCCATAAGCTCCTTGTCTCACTGGAACGTACCAATGCAGAACGCCACACAAATATGCCCTGAACCTGTACGCCTCCATAACCTCCCTGTCTGACTGGAAAGTACCAAAGCAGAACTCCACACAAATATGCCCTGAAACTGTACCCGTCCATAAACTCCCTGTCTCACTGGAACGTACCACTGCAGAATTCCACACAAATATGCCCTGAACCTGTACCCTGCATAACCTCCCTGTCTCATTGGAACTTACCAATGCAGAACTACACACAAATATGCCCTGAACCTGTACCCCTTCATAACCTCCCTGTCACACTGGAACGCACCAATGCCGAACTCCACTCAAATATGCCCTGAACCTGTACCCTGCATAACCTCCCTGTCTCACTGGAACGTACAATTGCAGAACACCACACAAATATGCCCTGAACCTGTACCCCTCCATAACCACCCTGTCTCACTGGAACGTACCAATGCAGATCTCCACACAAATATGCCCTGAAACTGTACCCATCCATAACCTCCCTGTCTCACTGGAACGTACCACTGCAGAACTCCACACAAATATGCCCTGAACCTGTACCCTGCATAACCTCCCTGTCTCATTGGAACTTACCAATGCAGAACTACACACAAATATGCCCTGAACCTGTACCCCTTCATAACCTCCCTGTCACACTGGAACGCACCAATGCCGAACTCCACTCAAATATGCCCTGAACCTGTACCCTGCATAACCTCCCTGTCTCACTGGAACGTACAATTGCAGAACACCACACAAATATGCCCTGAACCTGTACCCCTCCATAACCACCCTGTCTCACTGGAACGTACCAATGCAGATCTCCACACAAATATGCCCTGAAACTGTACCCGTCCATAACCTCCCTGTCTCACTGGAACGTACCACTGCAGAACTCCAACACAAATATGTCCTGAACCTGTACCCTGCATAACCTCCCTGTCTCACTGGAACGTACCAATGCAGATCTACACACAAATATGCCCTGAACCTGTACCCCTCCATAACCTACCTGTCTCACTGGAACGCACCAATGCAGAACTACACACAAATATGCCCTGCACCTGTACCCCTCCATAAACTCCCTGTCTCACTGGAATGAACCAATGCCGAACTCCACTCAAATATGCCCTGAACCTGTACCCTGCATAACCACCCTGTCTCACTGGAAAGTACCATAGCAGAACACCACACAAATATGCCCTGAACCTGTACCCCTCCATAACCACCCTGTCTCACTGGAACGTACCAATGCAGATCTCCACACAAATATGCCCTGAAACTGTACCCATCCATAACCTCCCTGTCTCACTGGAACCTCCCACTGCAGAACTCCACACAAATATGCATTGAACCTGTACCCTCCATAACCTCCCTGTCTCACTGGAAAGTACCAATGCAGAACTCCAAACAAATATGCCCTGAACCTGTACCCGTCCATTACCTCCCTGTCTCACTGGAACGTACCACTGCAGAACTCAACACAAATATGCCCTGATGATGTACCCTCCATAACCTCCCTGTCTCACTGGAATGTACCAATGCAGAACTACACACAAATATGCCCTGAACCTGTACCCCTCCATAACCTCCTTGTCTCACTGGAACGTACCAATGCAGAACTCCACACAAATATGCCCTGAACCTGTACCTGTCAATAACCTCCCTGTCTCACTGGAACGTACCAGTGCAGAACTCCACACAAATATGCCCTGAAACTGTACCCCTCCATAACCACCCGGTCTCGATGGAACGTACCAATGCAGAACTCCACACAAATATGCCCTGAAACTGTACCCGTCCATAAACTCCCTGTCTCACTGGAATGCACCAATGCCGAACTCCACTCAAATATGCCCTGAACCTGTACCCTGCATAACCTCCCTGTCTCACTGGAACGTGCCATTGCAGAACACCACACAAATATGCCCTGAACCTGTAACCCTCCATAACCACCCTGTCTCACTGGAATGTACCAATGCAGAACTCCACACAAATATGCCCTGAAACTGTACCCGTCCATAACCACACTGTCTCTCTGGAACGTACCACTGCAGAACTCCACAACAATATGCCCTGAACCTGTACCCTCCATAACCTCCCTGCCTCACTGGAAAGTACCAATGCAGAACTCCACACAAATATGCCCGGAACATGTACCCGTCCATATTCTCCCTGTCTCAGTGGAACCTCCCACTGCAGAACTCCACACAAATATGCATTGAACCTGTACCCTCCATAACCTCCCTGTCTCACTGGAAAGTACCAATGCAGAACTGCAAACAAATATGCCCTGAACCTGTACCCGTCCATTACCTCCCTGTCTCACTGGAACGTACCACTGCAGAACTCAACACAAATATGCCCTGATGATGTACCCTCCATAACCTCCCTGTCTCACTGGAATGTACCAATGCAGAACTACACACAAATATGCCCTGAACATGTACCCCTCCATAAACTCCTTGTCTCACTGGAACGTACCAATGCAGAACTCCACACAAATATGCCCTGAACCTGTACCCCTCAATAACCTAACTGTCTCACTGGAACGTACCAGTGCAGAACTCCACACAAATATGCCCTGAAACTGTACCCCTCCATAACCACCCTGTCTCAATGGAACGTACCAATGCAGAACTCCACACAAATATGCCCTGAAACTGTACCCGTCCATAACCTCCCTGTCTCACTGGAATGCACCAATGCCGAACTCCTCTCAAATATGCCCTGAACCTGTACCCTGCATAACCTCCCTGTCTCACTGGAACGTGCCATTGCAGAACACCACACAAATATGCCCTGAACCTGTAACCCTCCATAACCACCCTGTCTCACTGGAACGTACCAATGCAGAACTCCACACAAATATGCCCTGAAACTGTACCCGTACATAACATCCCTGTCTCACTGGAACGTACCACTGCAGAACTCCACACAAATATGCCCTGAACCTGTACCCTGCATAACCTCCTTGTCTCACTGGAACGTACCACTGCAGAACACCACACAAATATGCCCTGAACCTGTACCCCTCCATAACCGCTCTGTCTCACTGGAACGTACCAATGCAGAACCTCACACAAATATGCCCTGAACATGTACCCGTCCATATTCTCCCTGTATCAGTGGAACGTCCCACTGCAGAACTCCACACAAATATGCATTGAACCTGTACCCTCCATAACCTCCCTGTCTCACTGGAAAGTACCAATGCAGAACTCCAAAAAAATATGCCCTGAACCTATACCCGTCCATTACCTCCCTGTCCAACTGGAACGTACCACTGCAGAACTCAACACAAATATGCCCTGATGATGTACCCTCCATAACTCCCTGTCTCACTGGAATCTACCAATGCAGAACTACACAAAAATATGCCCTGAACCTGTACCCCTCCATAACCTCCTTGTCTCACTGGAACGTACCAATGCAGAACTCCACACAAATATGCCCTGAACCTGTACCTGTCAATAACCTCCCTGTCTCACTGGAACGTACCAGTGCAGAACTCCACACAAATATGCCCTGAAACTGTACCCCTCCATAACCACCCGGTCTCGATGGAACGTACCAATGCAGAACTCCACACAAATATGCCCTGAAACTGTACCCGTCCATAAACTCCCTGTCTCACTGGAATGCACCAATGCCGAACTCCACTCAAATATGCCCTGAACCTGTACCCTGCATAACCTCCCTGTCTCACTGGAACGTGCCATTGCAGAACACCACACAAATATGCCCTGAACCTGTAACCCTCCATAACCACCCTGTCTCACTGGAATGTACCAATGCAGAACTCCACACAAATATGCCCTGAAACTGTACCCGTCCATAACCACACTGTCTCTCTGGAACGTACCACTGCAGAACTCCACACCAATATGCCCTGAACCTGTACCCTCCATAACCTCCCTGCCTCACTGGAAAGTACCAATGCAGAACTCCACACAAATATGCCCGGAACATGTACCCGTCCATATTCTCCCTGTCTCAGTGGAACCTCCCACTGCAGAACTCCACACAAATATGCATTGAACCTGTACCCTCCATAACCTCCCTGTCTCACTGGAAAGTACCAATGCAGAACTGCAAACAAATATGCCCTGAACCTGTACCCGTCCATTACCTCCCTGTCTCACTGGAACGTACCACTGCAGAACTCAACACAAATATGCCCTGATGATGTACCCTCCATAACCTCCCTGTCTCACTGGAATGTACCAATGCAGAACTACACACAAATATGCCCTGAACATGTACCCCTCCATAAACTCCTTGTCTCACTGGAACGTACCAATGCAGAACTCCACACAAATATGCCCTGAACCTGTACCCCTCAATAACCTAACTGTCTCACTGGAACGTACCAGTGCAGAACTCCACACAAATATGCCCTGAAACTGTACCCCTCCATAACCACCCTGTCTCAATGGAACGTACCAATGCAGAACTCCACACAAATATGCCCTGAAACTGTACCCGTCCATAACCTCCCTGTCTCACTGGAATGCACCAATGCCGAACTCCTCTCAAATATGCCCTGAACCTGTACCCTGCATAACCTCCCTGTCTCACTGGAACGTACCATTGCAGAACACCACACAAATATGCCCTGAACCTGTAACCCTCCATAACCACCCTGTCTCACTGGAACGTACCAATGCAGAACTCCACACAAATATGCCCTGAAACTGTACCCGTACATAACATCCCTGTCTCACTGGAACGTACCACTGCAGAACTCCACACAAATATGCCCTGAACCTGTACCCTGCATAACCTCCTTGTCTCACTGGAACGTACCACTGCAGAACACCACACAAATATGCCCTGAACCTGTACCCCTCCATAACCGCTCTGTCTCACTGGAACGTACCAATGCAGAACCTCACACAAATATGCCCTGAACATGTACCCGTCCATATTCTCCCTGTATCAGTGGAACGTCCCACTGCAGAACTCCACACAAATATGCATTGAACCTGTACCCTCCATAACCTCCCTGTCTCACTGGAAAGTACCAATGCAGAACTCCAAAAAAATATGCCCTGAACCTATACCCGTCCATTACCTCCCTGTCCAACTGGAACGTACCACTGCAGAACTCAACACAAATATGCCCTGATGATGTACCCTCCATAACTCCCTGTCTCACTGGAATCTACCAATGCAGAACTACACAAAAATATGCCCTGAACCTGTACCCCTCCATAAGCTCCTTGTCTCACTGGAACGTACCAATGCAGAACGCCACACAAATATGCCCTGAACCTGTACGCCTCCATAACCTCCCTGTCTGACTGGAAAGAACAAAAGCAGAACTCCACACAAATATGCCCTGAAACTGTACCCGTCCATAAACTCCCTGTCTCACTGGAACGTACCACTGCAGAATTCCACACAAATATGCCCTGAACCTGTACCCTGCATAACCTCCCTGTCTCATTGGAACTTACCAATGCAGAACTACACACAAATATGCCCTGAACCTGTACCCCTTCATAACCTCACTGTCACACTGGAACGCACCAATGCCGAACTCCACTCAAATATGCCCTGAACCTGTACCCTGCATAACCTCCCTGTCTCACTGGAACGTACAATTGCAGAACACCACACAAATATGTCCTGAACCGGTACCCCTCCATAACCACCCTGTCTCACTGGAACGTACCAAAGCAGAACTCCACACAAATATGCCCTGAAACTGTACCCGTCCATAAACTCCCTGTCTCACTGGAACGTACCACTGCAGAATTCCACACAAATATGCCCTGAACCTGTACCCTGCATAACCTCCCTGTCTCATTGGAACTTACCAATGCAGAACTACACACAAATATGCCCTGAACCTGTACCCCTTCATAACCTCCCTGTCACACTGGAACGCACCAATGCCGAACTCCACTCAAATATGCCCTGAACCTGTACCCTGCATAACCTCCCTGTCTCACTGGAACGTACAATTGCAGAACACCACACAAATATGCCCTGAACCTGTACCCCTCCATAACCACCCTGTCTCACTGGAACGTACCAATGCAGATCTCCACACAAATATGCCCTGAAACTGTACCCATCCATAACCTCCCTGTCTCACTGGAACGTACCACTGCAGAACTCCACACAAATATGCCCTGAACCTGTACCCTGCATAACCTCCCTGTCTCATTGGAACTTACCAATGCAGAACTACACACAAATATGCCCTGAACCTGTACCCCTTCATAACCTCCCTGTCACACTGGAACGCACCAATGCCGAACTCCACTCAAATATGCCCTGAACCTGTACCCTGCATAACCTCCCTGTCTCACTGGAACGTACAATTGCAGAACACCACACAAATATGCCCTGAACCTGTACCCCTCCATAACCACCCTGTCTCACTGGAACGTACCAATGCAGATCTCCACACAAATATGCCCTGAAACTGTACCCGTCCATAACCTCCCTGTCTCACTGGAACGTACCACTGCAGAACTCCAACACAAATATGTCCTGAACCTGTACCCTGCATAACCTCCCTGTCTCACTGGAACGTACCAATGCAGAACTACACACAAATATGCCCTGAACCTGTACCCCTCCATAACCTACCTGTCTCACTGGAACGCACCAATGCAGAACTACACACAAATATGCCCTGCACCTGTACCCCTCCATAAACTCCCTGTCTCACTGGAATGAACCAATGCCGAACTCCACTCAAATATGCCCTGAACCTGTACCCTGCATAACCACCCTGTCTCACTGGAAAGTACCATAGCAGAACACCACACAAATATGCCCTGAACCTGTACCCCTCCATAACCACCCTGTCTCACTGGAACGTACCAATGCAGATCTCCACACAAATATGCCCTGAAACTGTACCCATCCATAACCTCCCTGTCTCACTGGAACCTCCCACTGCAGAACTCCACACAAATATGCATTGAACCTGTACCCTCCATAACCTCCCTGTCTCACTGGAAAGTACCAATGCAGAACTCCAAACAAATATGCCCTGAACCTGTACCCGTCCATTACCTCCCTGTCTCACTGGAACGTACCACTGCAGAACTCAACACAAATATGCCCTGATGATGTACCCTCCATAACCTCCCTGTCTCACTGGAATGTACCAATGCAGAACTACACACAAATATGCCCTGAACCTGTACCCCTCCATAACCTCCTTGTCTCACTGGAACGTACCAATGCAGAACTCCACACAAATATGCCCTGAACCTGTACCTGTCAATAACCTCCCTGTCTCACTGGAACGTACCAGTGCAGAACTCCACACAAATATGCCCTGAAACTGTACCCCTCCATAACCACCCGGTCTCGATGGAACGTACCAATGCAGAACTCCACACAAATATGCCCTGAAACTGTACCCGTCCATAAACTCCCTGTCTCACTGGAATGCACCAATGCCGAACTCCACTCAAATATGCCCTGAACCTGTACCCTGCATAACCTCCCTGTCTCACTGGAACGTGCCATTGCAGAACACCACACAAATATGCCCTGAACCTGTAACCCTCCATAACCACCCTGTCTCACTGGAATGTACCAATGCAGAACTCCACACAAATATGCCCTGAAACTGTACCCGTCCATAACCACACTGTCTCTCTGGAACGTACCACTGCAGAACTCCACACCAATATGCCCTGAACCTGTACCCTCCATAACCTCCCTGCCTCACTGGAAAGTACCAATGCAGAACTCCACACAAATATGCCCGGAACATGTACCCGTCCATATTCTCCCTGTCTCAGTGGAACCTCCCACTGCAGAACTCCACACAAATATGCATTGAACCTGTACCCTCCATAACCTCCCTGTCTCACTGGAAAGTACCACTGCAGAACTGCAAACAAATATGCCCTGAACCTGTACCCGTCCATTACCTCCCTGTCTCACTGGAACGTACCACTGCAGAACTCAACACAAATATGCCCTGATGATGTACCCTCCATAACCTCCCTGTCTCACTGGAATGTACCAATGCAGAACTACACACAAATATGCCCTGAACATGTACCCCTCCATAAACTCCTTGTCTCACTGGAACGTACCAATGCAGAACTCCACACAAATATGCCCTGAACCTGTACCCCTCAATAACCTAACTGTCTCACTGGAACGTACCAGTGCAGAACTCCACACAAATATGCCCTGAAACTGTACCCCTCCATAACCACCCTGTCTCAATGGAACGTACCAATGCAGAACTCCACACAAATATGCCCTGAAACTGTACCCGTCCATAACCTCCCTGTCTCACTGGAATGCACCAATGCCGAACTCCTCTCAAATATGCCCTGAACCTGTACCCTGCATAACCTCCCTGTCTCACTGGAACGTGCCATTGCAGAACACCACACAAATATGCCCTGAACCTGTAACCCTCCATAACCACCCTGTCTCACTGGAACGTACCAATGCAGAACTCCACACAAATATGCCCTGAAACTGTACCCGTACATAACATCCCTGTCTCACTGGAACGTACCACTGCAGAACTCCACACAAATATGCCCTGAACCTGTACCCTGCATAACCTCCTTGTCTCACTGGAACGTACCACTGCAGAACACCACACAAATATGCCCTGAACCTGTACCCCTCCATAACCGCTCTGTCTCACTGGAACGTACCAATGCAGAACCTCACACAAATATGCCCTGAACATGTACCCGTCCATATTCTCCCTGTATCAGTGGAACGTCCCACTGCAGAACTCCACACAAATATGCATTGAACCTGTACCCTCCATAACCTCCCTGTCTCACTGGAAAGTACCAATGCAGAACTCCAAAAAAATATGCCCTGAACCTATACCCGTCCATTACCTCCCTGTCCAACTGGAACGTACCACTGCAGAACTCAACACAAATATGCCCTGATGATGTACCCTCCATAACTCCCTGTCTCACTGGAATCTACCAATGCAGAACTACACAAAATTATGCCCTGAACCTGTACCCCTCCATAAGCTCCTTGTCTCACTGGAACGTACCAATGCAGAACGCCACACAAATATGCCCTGAACCTGTACGCCTCCATAACCTCCCTGTCTGACTGGAAAGAACAAAAGCAGAACTCCACACAAATATGCCCTGAAACTGTACCCGTCCATAAACTCCCTGTCTCACTGGAACGTACCACTGCAGAATTCCACACAAATATGCCCTGAACCTGTACCCTGCATAACCTCCCTGTCTCATTGGAACTTACCAATGCAGAACTACACACAAATATGCCCTGAACCTGTACCCCTTCATAACCTCACTGTCACACTGGAACGCACCAATGCCGAACTCCACTCAAATATGCCCTGAACCTGTACCCTGCATAACCTCCCTGTCTCACTGGAACGTACAATTGCAGAACACCACACAAATATGTCCTGAACCGGTACCCCTCCATAACCACCCTGTCTCACTGGAACGTACCAAAGCAGAACTCCACACAAATATGCCCTGAAACTGTACCCGTCCATAAACTCCCTGTCTCACTGGAACGTACCACTGCAGAATTCCACACAAATATGCCCTGAACCTGTACCCTGCATAACCTCCCTGTCTCATTGGAACTTACCAATGCAGAACTACACACAAATATGCCCTGAACCTGTACCCCTTCATAACCTCCCTGTCACACTGGAACGCACCAATGCCGAACTCCACTCAAATATGCCCTGAACCTGTACCCTGCATAACCTCCCTGTCTCACTGGAACGTACAATTGCAGAACACCACACAAATATGCCCTGAACCTGTACCCCTCCATAACCACCCTGTCTCACTGGAACGTACCAATGCAGATCTCCACACAAATATGCCCTGAAACTGTACCCATCCATAACCTCCCTGTCTCACTGGAACGTACCACTGCAGAACTCCACACAAATATGCCCTGAACCTGTACCCTGCATAACCTCCCTCTCTCATTGGAACTTACCAATGCAGAACTACACACAAATATGCCCTGAACCTGTACCCCTTCATAACCTCCCTGTCACACTGGAACGCACCAATGCCGAACTCCACTCAAATATGCCCTGAACCTGTACCCTCCATAACCTCCCTGTCTCACTGGAACGTACAATTGCAGAACACCACACAAATATGCCCTGAACCTGTACCCCTCCATAACCACCCTGTCTCACTGGAACGTACCAATGCAGATCTCCACACAAATATGCCCTGAAACTGTACCCGTCCATAACCTCCCTGTCTCACTGGAACGTACCACTGCAGAACTCCAACACAAATATGTCCTGAACCTGTACCCTGCATAACCTCCCTGTCTCACTGGAACGTACCAATGCAGAACTACACACAAATATGCCCTGAACCTGTACCCCTCCATAACCTACCTGTCTCACTGGAACGCACCAATGCAGAACTACACACAAATATGCCCTGCACCTGTACCCCTCCATAAACTCCCTGTCTCACTGGAATGAACCAATGCCGAACTCCACTCAAATATGCCCTGAACCTGTACCCTGCATAACCACCCTGTCTCACTGGAAAGTACCATAGCAGAACACCACACAAATATGCCCTGAACCTGTACCCCTCCATAACCACCCTGTCTCACTGGAACGTACCAATGCAGATCTCCACACAAATATGCCCTGAAACTGTACCCATCCATAACCTCCCTGTCTCACTGGAACCTCCCACTGCAGAACTCCACACAAATATGCATTGAACCTGTACCCTCCATAACCTCCCTGTCTCACTGGAAAGTACCAATGCAGAACTCCAAACAAATATGCCCTGAACCTGTACCCGTCCATTACCTCCCTGTCTCACTGGAACGTACCACTGCAGAACTCAACACAAATATGCCCTGATGATGTACCCTCCATAACCTCCCTGTCTCACTGGAATGTACCAATGCAGAACTACACACAAATATGACCTGAACCTGTACCCCTCCATAACCTCCTTGTCTCACTGGAACGTACCAATGCAGAACTCCACACAAATATGCCCTGAACCTGTACCTGTCAATAACCTCCCTGTCTCACTGGAACGTACCAGTGCAGAACTCCACACAAATATGCCCTGAAACTGTACCCCTCCATAACCACCCGGTCTCGATGGAACGTACCAATGCAGAACTCCACACAAATATGCCCTGAAACTGTACCCGTCCATAAACTCCCTGTCTCACTGGAATGCACCAATGCCGAACTCCACTCAAATATGCCCTGAACCTGTACCCTGCATAACCTCCCTGTCTCACTGGAACGTGCCATTGCAGAACACCACACAAATATGCCCTGAACCTGTAACCCTCCATAACCACCCTGTCTCACTGGAATGTACCAATGCAGAACTCCACACAAATATGCCCTGAAACTGTACCCGTCCATAACCACACTGTCTCTCTGGAACGTACCACTGCAGAACTCCACACCAATATGCCCTGAACCTGTACCCTCCATAACCTCCCTGCCTCACTGGAAAGTACCAATGCAGAACTCCACACAAATATGCCCGGAACATGTACCCGTCCATATTCTCCCTGTCTCAGTGGAACCTCCCACTGCAGAACTCCACACAAATATGCATTGAACCTGTACCCTCCATAACCTCCCTGTCTCACTGGAAAGTACCAATGCAGAACTGCAAACAAATATGCCCTGAACCTGTACCCGTCCATTACCTCCCTGTCTCACTGGAACGTACCACTGCAGAACTCAACACAAATATGCCCTGATGATGTACCCTCCATAACCTCCCTGTCTCACTGGAATGTACCAATGCAGAACTACACACAAATATGCCCTGAACATGTACCCCTCCATAAACTCCTTGTCTCACTGGAACGTACCAATGCAGAACTCCACACAAATATGCCCTGAACCTGTACCCCTCAATAACCTAACTGTCTCACTGGAACGTACCAGTGCAGAACTCCACACAAATATGCCCTGAAACTGTACCCCTCCATAACCACCCTGTCTCAATGGAACGTACCAATGCAGAACTCCACACAAATATGCCCTGAAACTGTACCCGTCCATAACCTCCCTGTCTCACTGGAATGCACCAATGCCGAACTCCTCTCAAATATGCCCTGAACCTGTACCCTGCATAACCTCCCTGTCTCACTGGAACGTGCCATTGCAGAACACCACACAAATATGCCCTGAACCTGTAACCCTCCATAACCACCCTGTCTCACTGGAACGTACCAATGCAGAACTCCACACAAATATGCCCTGAAACTGTACCCGTACATAACATCCCTGTCTCACTGGAACGTACCACTGCAGAACTCCACACAAATATGCCCTGAACCTGTACCCTGCATAACCTCCTTGTCTCACTGGAACGTACCACTGCAGAACACCACACAAATATGCCCTGAACCTGTACCCCTCCATAACCGCTCTGTCTCACTGGAACGTACCAATGCAGAACCTCACACAAATATGCCCTGAACATGTACCCGTCCATATTCTCCCTGTATCAGTGGAACGTCCCACTGCAGAACTCCACACAAATATGCATTGAACCTGTACCCTCCATAACCTCCCTGTCTCACTGGAAAGTACCAATGCAGAACTCCAAAAAAATATGCCCTGAACCTATACCCGTCCATTACCTCCCTGTCCAACTGGAACGTACCACTGCAGAACTCAACACAAATATGCCCTGATGATGTACCCTCCATAACTCCCTGTCTCACTGGAATCTACCAATGCAGAACTACACAAAAATATCCCCTGAACCTGTACCCCTCCATAAGCTCCTTGTCTCACTGGAACGTACCAATGCAGAACGCCACACAAATATGCCCTGAACCTGTACGCCTCCATAACCTCCCTGTCTGACTGGAAAGAACAAAAGCAGAACTCCACACAAATATGCCCTGAAACTGTACCCGTCCATAAACTCCCTGTCTCACTGGAACGTACCACTGCAGAATTCCACACAAATATGCCCTGAACCTGTACCCTGCATAACCTCCCTGTCTCATTGGAACTTACCAATGCAGAACTACACTCAAATATGCCCTGAACCTGTACCCCTTCATAACCTCACTGTCACACTGGAACGCACCAATGCCGAACTCCACTCAAATATGCCCTGAACCTGTACCCTGCATAACCTCCCTGTTTCACTGGAACGTACAATTGCAGAACACCACACAAATATGCCCTGAAACTGTACCCCTCCATAACCACCCTGTCTCACTGGAACGTACCAATGCAGATCTCCACACAAATATGCCCTGAAACTGTACCCGTCCATAACCTCCCTGTCTCACTGGAACGTACCACTGCAGAACTCCACACAAATATGTCCTGAACCTGTACCCTGCATAACCTCCCTGTCTCACTGGAACGTACCAATGCAGAACTACACACAAATATGCCCTGAACCTGTACCCCTCCATAACCTACCTGTCTCACTGGAACGCACCAATGCAGAACTACACACAAATATGCCCTGCACCTGTACCCCTCCATAAACTCCCTGTCTCACTGGAATGAACCAATGCCGAACTCCACTCAAATATGCCCTGAACCTGTACCCTGCATAACCACCCTGTCTCACTGGAAAGTACCATTGCAGAACACCACACAAATATGCCCTGAACCTGTACCCCTCCATAACCACCCTGTCTCACTGGAACGTACCAATGCAGATCTCCACACAAATATGCCCTGAAACTGTACCCATCCATAACCTCCCTGTCTCACTGGAACCTCCCACTGCAGAACTCCACACAAATATGCATTGAACCTGTACCCTCCATAACCTCCCTGTCTCACTGGAAAGTACCAATGCAGAACTCCAAACAAATATGCCCTGAACCTGTACCCGTCCATTACCTCCCTGTCTCACTGGAACGTACCACTGCAGAACTCAACACAAATATGCCCTGATGATGTACCCTCCATAACCTCCCTGTCTCACTGGAATGTACCAATGCAGAACTACACACAAATATGCCCTGATGATGTACCCTCCATAACCTCCCTGTCTCACTGGAATGTACCAATGCAGAACTACACACAAATATGCCCTGAACATGTACCCCTCCATAACCTCCTTGTCTCACTGGAACGTACCAATGCAGAACTCCACACAAATATGCCCTGAACCTGTACCCCTCAATAACCTAACTGTCTCACTGGAACGTACCAGTGCAGAACTCCACACAAATATGCCCTGAAACTGTACCCCTCCATAACCACCCTGTCTCAATGGAACGTACCAATGCAGAACTCCACACAAATATGCCCTGAAACTGTACCCGTCCATAACCTCCCTGTCTCACTGGAATGCACCAATGCCGAACTCCTCTCAAATATGCCCTGAACCTGTACCCTGCATAACCTCCCTGTCTCACTGGAACGTGCCATTGCAGAACAACACACAAATATGCCCTGAACCTGTAAACCTCCATAACCACCCTGTCTCACGGGAACGTACCAATGCAGAACTCCACACAAATATGCCCTGAAACTGTACCCGTACATAACATCCCTGTCTCACTGGAACGTACCACTGCAGAACTCCACACAAATATGCCCTGAACCTGTACCCTGCATAACCTCCTTGTCTCACTGGAACGTACCACTGCAGAACACCAGACAAATATGCCCTGAACCTGTACCCCTCCATAACCGCTCTGTCTCACTGGAACGTACCAATGCAGAACCTCACACAAATATGCCCTGAACATGTACCCGTCCATATTCTCCCTGTCTCAGTGGAACGTCCCACTGCAGAACTCCACACAAATATGCATTGAACCTGTACCCTCCATAACCTCCCTGTCTCACTGGAAAGTACCAATGCAGAACTCCAAACAAATATGCCCTGAACCTGTACCCGTCCATTACCTCCCTGTCCAACTGGAACGTACCACTGCAGAACTCAACACAAATATGCCCTGATGATGTACCCTCCAAAACTCCCTGTCTCACTGGAATCTACCAATGCAGAACTACACACAAATATGCCCTCAACCTGTACCCCTCCATAAGCTCCTTGTCTCACTGGAACGTACCAATGCAGAACGCCACACAAATATGCCCTGAACCTGTACGCCTCCATAACCTCCCTGTCTCATTGGAACTTACCAATGCAGAACTACACACAAATATGCCCTGAACCTGTACCCCTTCATAACCTCCCTGTCACACTGGAACGCACCAATGCCGAACTCCACTCAAATATGCCCTGAACCTGTACCCTGCATAACCTCCCTGTCTCACTGGAACGTACAATTGCAGAACACCACACAAATATGCCCTGAACCTGTACCCCTCCATAACCACCCTGTCTCACTGGAACGTACCAATGCAGATCTCCACACAAATATGCCCTGAAACTGTACCCATCCATAACCTCCCTGTCTCACGGGAACGTACCACTGCAGAACTCCACACAAATATGCCCTGAACCTGTACCCTGCATAACCACCCTGTCTCACTGGAAAGTACCATTGCAGAACACCACACAAATATGCCCTGAACCTGTACCCCTCCATAACCACCCTGTCTCACTGGAACGTACCAATGCAGATCTCCACACAAATATGCCCTGAAACTGTACCCATCCATAACCTCCCTGTCTCACTGGAACCTCCCACTGCAGAACTCCACACAAATATGCATTGAACCTGTACCCTCCATAACCTCCCTGTCTCACTGGAAAGTACCAATGCAGAACTCCAAACAAATATGCCCTGAACCTGTACACGTCCATTACCTCCCTGTCTCACTTGAACGTACCACTGCAGAACTCAACACAAATATGCCCTGATGATGTACCCTCCATAACCTCCCTGTCTCACTGGAATGTACCAATGCAGAACTACACACAAATATGCCCTGAACCTGTACCCCTCCATAACCTCCTTGTCTCACTGGAACGTACCAATGCAGAACTCCACACAAATATGCCCTGAACCTGTACCTGTCAATAACCTCCCTGTCTCACTGGAACGTACCAGTGCAGAACTCCACACAAATATGCCCTGAAACTGTACCCGTCCATAAACTCCCTGTCTCACTGGAATGCACAAATGCCGAACTCCACTCAAATATGCCCTGAACCTGTACCCTGCATAACCTCCCTGTCTCACTGGAACGTGCCATTGCAGAACACCACACAAATATGCCCTAAACCTGTAACCCTCCATAACCAAATTGTCTCACTGGAATGTACCAATGCAGAACTCCACACAAATATGCCCTGAAACTGTACCCGTCCATAACCACACTGTCTCTCTGGAACGTACCACTGCAGAACTCCACACCAATATGCCCTGAACCTGTACCCTCCATAACCTCCCTGTCTCACTGGAAAGTACCAATGCAGAACTCCAAACAAATATGCCCTGAACCTCTACCCGTCCATTACCTCCTTGTCTCACTGGAACGTACCACTGCAGAACTCAACACAAATATGCCCCGATGCTGTAACCTCCATCACCTTCCTGTCCCACTGGAATGTACCAATGCAGAACTGCACACAAATATGCCCTGAACATGTACCCCTCCATATTCTCCCTGTCTCAGTGGAACCTCCAACTGCAGAACTCCACACAAATATGCCCTGAACATGTACCCCTCCATAACCTCCTTGTCTCACTGGAACGTACCAATGCAGAACTCCACACAAATATGCCCTGAACCTGTACCCCTCAATAACCTAACTGTCTCACTGGAACGTACCAGTGCAGAACTCCACACAAATATGCCCTGAAACTGTACCCCTCCATAACCACCCTGTCTCAATGGAACGTACCAATGCAGAACTCCACACAAATATGCCCTGAAACTGTACCCGTCCATAACCTCCCTGTCTCACTGGAATGCACCAATGCCGAGCTCCTCTCAAATATGCCCTGAACCTGTACCCTGCATATCCTCCCTGTCTCACTGGAACGTGCCATTGCAGAACACCACACAAATATGCCCTGAACCTGTAACCCTCCATAACCACCCTGTCTCACAGGAACGTACCAATGCAGAACTCCACACAAATATGCCCTGAAACTGTACCCGTACATAACATCCCTGTCTCACTGGAACGTACCACTGCAGAACTCCACACAAATATGCCCTGAAACTGTACCCTGCATAACCTCCTTGTCTCACTGGAACGTACCACTGCAGAACACCACACAAATATGCCCTGAACCTGTACCCCTCCATAACCGCTCTGTCTCACTGGAACATACCAATGCAGAACCTCACACAAA
This sequence comes from Hemitrygon akajei, assembly GCF_048418815.1. Classification (NCBI taxonomy): domain Eukaryota; kingdom Metazoa; phylum Chordata; class Chondrichthyes; order Myliobatiformes; family Dasyatidae; genus Hemitrygon; species Hemitrygon akajei. The sequence continues at coordinate 1,390,704 of NW_027331942.1, read as the reverse complement.
TATGCCCTGAACATCTACCCGTCCATATTCTCCCTGTCTCAGTGGAACGTCCCACTGCAGAACTCAACACAAATATGCCCTGATGCTGTACCCTCCAAAACCTCCCTGTCTCACTGGAATGTACCAATGCAGAACTACACACAAATATGCCCTGAACCTGTACCCCTCCATAACCTCCCTGTCTCACTGGAACGTACAATTGCAGAACACCACACAAATATGCCCTGAACCTGTACCCCTTCATAACCACCCTGTCTCACTGGAACGTACCAATGCAGATCTCCACACAAATATGCCCTGAACCTGTACCCGTCCATAACCTCCCTGTCTCACTGGAACGTACCACTGCAGAACTCCACACAAATATGCCCTGAACCTGTACCCTGCATAACCTCCCTGTCTCATTGGAACTTACCAATGCAGAACTACACACAAATATGCCCTGAACCTGTACCCCTTCATAACCTCCCTGTCACACTGGAACGCACCAATGCCGAACTCCACTCAAATATGCCCTGAACCTGTACCCTGCATAACCTCCCTGTCTCACTGGAACGTACAATTGCAGAACACCACACAAATATGCCCTGAACCTGTACCCCTCCATAACCACCCTGTCTCACTGGAACGTACCAATGCAGATCTCCACACAAATATGCCCTGAAACTGTACCCGTCCATAACCTCCCTGTCTCACTGGAACGTACCACTGCAGAACTCCACACAAATATGTCCTGAACCTGTACCCTGCAAGCCTCCCTGTCTCACTGGAACGTACCAATGCAGAACTACACACAAATATGCCCTGAACCTGTACCCCTCCATAACCTACCTGTCTCACTGGAACGCACCAATGCAGAACTACACACAAATATGCCCTGCACCTGTACCCCTCCATAAACTCCCTGTATCACTGGAATGCACCAATGCCGAACTCCACTCAAATATGCCCAGAACCTGTACCCTGCATAACCTCCCAGTCTCACTGGAAAGTACCATTGCAGAACACCACACAAATATGCCCTGAACCTGTACCCCTCCATAACCACCCTGTCTCACTGGAACGTACCAATGCAGATCTCCACACAAATATGCCCTGAAACTGTACCCATCCATAACTTCCCTGTCTCACTGGAACGTACCACTGCAGAACACCACACAAATATGCCCTGAACCTGTACCCCTCCATAACCGCTCTGTCTCACTGGAACGTACCAATGCAGAACTCCACACAAATATGCCCTGAACATGTACCCGTCTATATTCTCCCTGTCTCAGTGGAACCTCCCACTGCAGAACTCCACACAAATATGCATTGAACCTGTACCCTCCATAACCTCCCTGTCTCACTGGAAAGTACCAATGCAGAACTCCAAACAAATATGCCCTGAACCTGTACACGTCCATTACCTCCCTGTCTCACTGGAACGTACCACTGTAGAACTCAACACAAATATGCCCTGATGATGTACCCGCCATAACCTCCCTGTCTCACTGGAACGTACCATTGCAGAACACCACACAAATATGCCCTGAACCTGTACCCCTCCATAACCACCCTGTCTCACTGGAACGTATCAATGCAGATCTCCACACAAATATGCCCTGAAACTGTACCCGTCCATAACCTCCCAGTCTCACTGGAACGTACCACAGCAGAACTCCACACAAATATGTCCTGAACCTGTACCCTGCATAACCTCCCTGTCTCACTGGAACGTACCAATGCAGAACTACACAAAAATATGCCCTGAACCTGTACCCGTCCATAACCTCCCTGTCTCACTGGAATGCACCAATGCAGAACTAAACACAAATATGCCCTGCACCTGTACCCCTCCATAAACTCCCTGTCTCACTGGAATGCACCAATGCCGAACTCCACTCAAATATGCCCTGAACCTGTACCGTGCATAACCTCCCTGTCTCACTGGAAAGTACCATTGCAGAACACCACACAAATATGCCCTGAACCTGTACCCCTCCATAACCACCCTGTCTCTCTGGAACGTACCAATGCAGATCTCCACACAAATATGCCCTGAAACTGTACCCATCCATAACCTCCCTGTCTCACTGGAACGTACCAATGCAGATCTCCACACAAATATGCCCTGAAACTGTACCCGTCCATAACCTCCCTGTCTCACTGGAACGTACCCCTGCAGAACTCCACACAAATATGCCCTGAACCTGTACCCTGCATAACCTCCCTGTCTCATTGGAACTTACCAATGCAGAACTACACACAAATATGCCCTGAACCTGTACCCCTTCATAACCTCCCTGTCACACTGGAACGCACCAATGCCGAACTCCACTCAAATATGCCCTGAACCTGTACCCTGCATAACCTCCCTGTCTCACTGGAACGTACAATTGCAGAACACCACACAAATATGCCCTGAACCTGTACCCCTCCATAACCACCCTGTCTCACTGGAACGTACCAATGCAGATCTCCACACAAATATGCCCTGAAACTGTACCCGTCCATAACCTCCCTGTCTCACTGGAACGTACCACTGCAGAACTCCACACAAATATGTCGTGAACCTGTACCCTGCAAGCCTCCCTGTTCACTGGAACGTACCAATGCAGAACTACACACAAATATGCCCTGAACCTGTACCCCTCCATAACCTACCTGTCTCACTGGAACGCACCAATGCAGAACTACACACAAATATGCCCTGCACCTGTACCCCTCCATAAACTCCCTGTATCACTGGAATGCACCAATGCCGAACTCCACTCAAATATGCCCAGAACCTGTACCCTGCATAACCTCCCAGTCTCACTGGAAAGTACCATTGCAGAACACCACACAAATATGCCCTGAACCTGTACCCCTCCATAACCACCCAGTCTCACTGGAACGTACCAATGCAGATCTCCACACAAATATGCCCTGAAACTGTACCCATCCATAACCTCCCTGTCTCACTGGAACGTACCACTGCAGAACACCACACAAATATGCCCTGAACCTGTACCCCTCCATAACCGCTCTGTCTCACTGGAACGTACCAATGCAGAACTCCACACAAATATGCCCTGAACATGTACCCGTCCATATTCTCCCTGTCTCAGTGGAACCTCCCACTGCAGAACTCCACACAAATATGCATTGAACCTGTACCCTCCATAACCTCCCTGTCTCACTGGAAAGTACCAATGCAGAACTCCAAACAAATATGCCCTGAACCTGTACACGTCCATTACCTCCCTGTCTCACTGGAACGTACCACTGTAGAACTCAACACAAATATGCCCTGATGATGTACCCTCCATAACCTCCCTGTCTCACTGGAACGTACCATTGCAGAACACCACACAAATATGCCCTGAACCTGTACCCCTCCATAACCACCCTGTCTCACTGGAACGTATCAATGCAGATCTCCACACAAATATGCCCTGAAACTGTACCCGTCCATAACCTCCCAGTCTCACTGGAACGTACCACAGCAGAACTCCACACAAATATGTCCTGAACCTGTACCCTGCATAACCTCCCTGTCTCACTGGAACGTACCAATGCAGAACTACACAAAAATATGCCCTGAACCTGTACCCGTCCATAACCTCCCTGTCTCACTGGAATGCACCAATGCAGAACTACACACAAATATGCCCTGCACCTGTACCCCTCCATAAACTCCCTGTCTCACTGGAATGCACCAATGCCGAACTCCACTCAAATATGCCCTGAACCTGTACCGTGCATAACCTCCCTGTCTCACTGGAAAGTACCATTGCAGAACACCACACAAATATGCCCTGAACCTGTACCCCTCCATAACCACCCTGTCTCTCTGGAACGTACCAATGCAGATCTCCACACAAATATGCCCTGAAACTGTACCCATCCATAACCTCCCTGTCTCACTGGAACGTACCACTGCAGAACTCCACGCAAATATGCCCTGAACCTGTACCCTGCATAACCTCCCTGTCTCACTGGAACGTACCAATGCAGAACTCCACACAAATATGCCCTGAAACTGTACCCGTCCATAACCTCCCTGTCTCACTGGAATGCACCAATGCCGAACTCCACTCAAATATGCCCTGAACCTGTACCCTGCATAACCTCCCTGTCTCACTGGAACGTGCCATTGCAGAACACCACGCAAATATGCCCTGAACCTGTAACCCTCCATAACCACCCTGTCTCACTGGAACGTACCAATGCAGAACTCCACACAAATATGCCCTGAAACTGTACCAGTCCATAACATCCCTGTCTCACTGGAACGTCCCACTGCAGAACTCCACACAAATATGCCCTGAACCTGTACCCCTCCATAACCACCCTGTCTCACTGGAACGTACCAATTCAGAACTCCACACAAATATGCCCTGAGCCTGTACGCCTCCATAGCTTCCCTATCTCACTGGAACGTACCAATGCAGAACGCCACACAAATATGTCCTGAACCTGTACCCGTCCATAACCTCCCTGTCTCACTGGAACGTCCCACTGCAGAACTCCACACAAATTTTCTATGAATCTGTACCCTCCATAACCTCCCTGTCTGACTGGAACTTACCAATGCAGAACTACACTCAAATATGCCCTGAACCTGTAGCCTGCATAACCTCCCTGTCTCTCTGGAACGTACCATTTCAGAACACCACACAAATATGCCCTGAACCTGTACCCCTCCATAACCACACTGTCTCACTGGAACGTACCAATGCAGATCTCCACACAAATATGCCCTGAAACTGTACCCGTCCATAACCTCCCTGTCTCACTGGAACGTACCACTGCAGAACTCCACACAAATATGTCCTGAACCTGTACCCTGCATAACCTCCCTGTCTCACTGGAACGTACCAATGCAGAACTACACACAAATATGCACTGAACCTGTACCCCTCCATAAACACCCAGTCTCACTGGAACGCACCAATGCAGAACTACACACAAATATGCCCTGAACCTGTACCCCTCCATAAACTACCAGTCTCACTGGAACGCACCAATGCCGAACTCCACTCAAATATGTCCTGAACCTGTACCCCTCCATAGCCACCATGTCTCACTGGAACGTACCAATGCAGATCTCCACACAAATATGCCCTGAAACTGTACCAGTCCATAACCTCCCTGTCTCACTGGAATGTACCACTGCAGAACTCCACGCACATATGCCCTGAACCTGTACCCTGCCTAACCTCCTTGTCTCACTGGAACGTACCAATGCAGAACTACACACAAATATGCCCTGAACCTGTACCCCTCCATAACCTCCCTGTCTCACTGGAACGTACCAATGCAGAACTCCACACAAATATGCCCTGAAACTGTACCCGTCCATAACATCCCTGTCTCACTGGAACGTACCACTGCATAACTCCACACAAATATGCCCTGAAACTGTACCCGTCCATAACATCCCTGTCTCACTGGAACGTACCACTGCAGAACACCACACAAATATCCCCTGAACCTGTACCCCTCCATAACCGCTCTGTCTCACTGGAACGTACCAATGCAGAACTCCACACAAATATGCCCTGAACATGTACCCGTCCATATTCTCCCTGTCTCACTGGAACGTCCCACTGCAGAACTCCACACAAATATGCCCTGATGCTGTACCCTCCAAAACCTCCCTGTCTCACTGGAATGTACCAATGCAGAACTACACACAAATATGCCCTGAACCTGTACGCCTCCATAGCTTCCCTGTCTCACTGGAACATACCAATGCAGAACTCCACACAAATATGTCCTGAACCTGTACCCGTCCATAACCTCCCTGTCTCACTGGAACGTCCCACTGCAGAACTCCACACAAATTTGCTATGAATCTGTACCCTCCATAACCTCCCTGTCTGACTGGAAAGTACCAATGCAGAACTCCACACAAATATGCCCTGAACCTGTACCCTGCATAACCTCCCTGTCTCACTGGAAAGTACCATTGCAGAATTCCACACAAATATGCCCTGAACCTGTACCCTGCATAATCTCCCTGTCTCATTGGAACTTACCAATGCAGAACTACACACAAATATGCCCTGAACCTGTACCCCTTCATAACCTCCCTGTCACACTGGAACGCACCAATGCCGAACTCCACTCAAATATGCCCTGAACCTGTACCCTGCATAACCTGCCTGTCTCACTGGAACGTACCATTGCAGAACACCACACAAATATGCCCTGAACCTGTACCCCTCCATAACCACCCTGTCTCACTGGAACGTATCAATGCAGATCTCCACACAAATATGCCCTGAAACTGTACCCGTCCATAACCTCCCAGTCTCACTGGAACGTACCACTGCAGAACTCCACACAAATATGTCCTGATCCTGTACCCTGCATAACCTCCCTGTCTGACTGGAAAGTACCATTGCAGAACACCACACAAATATGCCCTGAACCTGTACCACTCCATAACCTCCCTGTCTCACTGGAACATACCACTGCAGAACTCCACGCAAATATGCCCTGAACCTGTACCCTGCATAACCTCCCTGTCTCACTGGAACGTACCAATGCAGAACTCCACACAAATATGCCCTGAAACTGTACCCGTCCATAACCTCCCTGTCTCACTGGAATGCACCAATGCCGAACTCCACTCAAATATGCCCTGAACCTGTACCCTGCATAACCTCCCTGTCTCACTGGAACGTGCCATTGCAGAACACCACACAAATATGCCCTGAACCTGTAACCCTCCATAACCACCCTATCTCACTGGATGGTACCAATGCACAACTCCACACAAATATGCCGTGAAACTGTACCAGTCCATAACATCCCTGTCTCACTGGAACGTCCCACTGCAGAACTCCACGCAAATATGCATTGAACCTGTACCCCTCCATAAGCACCCTGTCTCACTGGAACGTACCAATTCAGAACTCCACACAAATATGCCCTGAACCTGTACGCCTCCATAGCTTCCCTGTCTCACTGGAACGTACCAATGCAGAACGCCACACAAATATGTCCTGAACCTGTACCCGTCCATAACCTCCCTGTCTCACTGGAACGTCCCACTGCAGAACTCCACACAAATTTGCTATGAATCTGTACCCTCCATAACCTCCCTGTCTGACTGGAACTTACCAATGCAGAACTACACTCAAATATGCCCTGAACCTGTACCCTGCATAACCTCCCTGTCTCTCTGGAACGTACCATTGCAGAACACCACACAAATATGCCCTGAACCTGTACCCCTCCATAACCACACTGTCTCACTGGAACGTACCAATGCAGATCTCCACACAAATATGCCCTGAAACTGTACCCGTCCATAACCTCCCTGTCTCACTGGAACGTACCACTGCAGAACTCCACACAAATATGTCCTGAACCTGTACCCTGCATAACCTCCCTGTCTCACTGGAACGTACCAATGCAGAACTACACACAAATATGCCCTGAACCTGTACCCCTCCATAAACACCCAGTCTCACTGGAACGCACCAATGCAGAACTACACACAAATATGCCCTGAACCTGTACCCCTCCATAAACTCCCAGTCTCACTGGAACGCACCAATGCCGAACTCCACTCAAATATGTCCTGAACCTGTACCCTGCATAACCTCCCTGTCTCACTGGAAAGAACCATTGCAGAACACCACACAAATATGCCCTGAACCTGTACCCCTCCATAGCCACCCTGTCTCACTGGAACGTACCAATGCTGATCTCCACATAAATATGCCCTGAAACTGTACCCGTCCATAACCTCCCTGTCTCACTGGAACGTACCACTGCAGAACTCCACACAAATATGCCCTGAACCTGTACCCTGACTAACCTCCTTGTCTCACTGGAACGTACCAATGCTGAACTACACACAAATATGCCCTGAACCTGTACCCCTCCATAACCTCCCTGTCTCACTGGAACGTACCACTGCAGAACTCCACACAAATATGCCCTGAACCTGTACCCCGCAATAACCTCCCTGTCTCAGTGGAACGTACCAATGCAGAACTCCACACTAATATGCCCTGAACCTGTACCCCTCCATAACTTCCCTGTCTCACTGGAATGTACCAATGCAGAACTCCACACAAATATGCCCTGAACCTGTACCGGTCCATAACCTCCCTGTCTCACTGGAACTTCCCACTGCAGAACTCCACACAAATTTGCCATGAACCTGTACCCTCCATAACCTCCCTGTCTGACTGGAAAGTAGCAAAGCAGAACTAAACACAAATATGCCCTGAACCTGTACCCCTCCATAACCTCCCTGTCTCACTGGAACGCACCAATGCCGAACTCCACTCAAATATGCCCTGAACCTGTACCCTGCATAACCTCCCTGTCTCACTGGAACGTACATTGCAGAACACCACACAAATATGACCTGAACCTGTACCCCTCCATAACCACCCTGTCTCACTGGAACGTACCAATGCAGAACTCTTCACAAATATGCCCTGAAACTGTACCCGTCCATAACCTCCCTGTCTCAATGCAACGTAGCATTGCAGAACTCCACACAAATATGCCCTGAATCTCTACCCTGCATAACCTCCCTGTCTCACTGGAACGTACCACTGCAGAACACCACACAAATATGCCCTGAACCTATACCCCTCCATAACCGCTCTGTCTCACTGGAACGTACCAATGCAGAACTCCACACAAATATGCCCTGAACATGTACCCGTCCATATTCTCACTATCTCAGTGGAACGTTCCACATGCGGAACTCCACACAAATATGCATTGAACCTGTACCCTCCATAACCTCCCTGTCTCACTGGAAAGTACCAATGCAGAACTCCAAACAAATATGCCCTGAACCTGTACCCGTCCATTACCTCCATGTCTCACTGGAACATACCACCGCAGAACTCAACACAAATATGCCCTGAATCTGTACCCTCCGTAACGTCCCTGTCTCACTGAAACGTACCAATGCAGAACTCCACACAAATATGCCCTGAAGCTGTACCCCTCCATAGCTTCTGTGTCTCACTGGAACGTTCCAGATGCGGAACTCCACACAAATATGCATTGAACCTGTACCCTCCATAACCTCCCTGTCTCACTGGAAAGTACCAATGAAGAACTCCAAACAAATATGCCCTGAAACTGTACCCGTCCATTACCTCCCTGTCTCACTGGAACGTACCACTGCAGAACTCAACACAAATATGCCCTGATGCTGTACCCTCCATAACGTCCCTGTCTCACTGGAATGTACCAATGCAGAACTACACACAAATATGCCCTGAACCTGTACCCCTCCATAACCTCCTTGTCTCACTGGAACGTACCAATGTAAAACTCCACACAAATATGCCCTGAACCTGTACCCCTCCATAGCTTCTGTGTCTCACTGGAACGTACCAATGCAGAACTCCACACAAATATGCCCTGAACCTGTACCCGTCCATAACCTCCCTGTCTCACTGGAACGTCCCACTGCAGAACTCCACACAAATTTGCTATGAACCTGTACACTCGATAACCTCCCTGTCTGACTGGAAAGTACCAATGCAGAACTCCACACAAATATGCTCTGAAACTGTACCCGTCCATAACCTCCCTGTCTCACTGGAACGTACCACTGCAGAACTCCACACAAATGTGCCCTGAACCTGTACCCTGCATAACCTCCCTGTCTCACTGGACCGTACCATTGCAGAACTCCACACAAATATGCCCTGAACCTGTACCCCCCCATAACCACCCTGTCTCACTGGAACGTACCAATGCAGAACTCCACACAAATATGCCCTGAAACTGTACCCGTGCATAACCTCCGTGTCTCACTGGAAAGTACCACTGCAGAACTCCACACAAATATGCCCTGAACCTGTACCCTCCATAAACTCCCTGTCTCACTGGAAAGTACCAATGCAGAACTCCACACAAATATGCCCTGAAACTGTACCCGTCCATAACCACACTGTCTCTCTGGAATGTACCACTGCAGAACTCCACACCAATATGCCCTGAACCTGTACCCTCCATAACCTCCCTGTCTCACTGGAAAGTACCAATGCAGAACTCCAAACAAATATGCCCTGAACCTGTACCCGTCCATTACCTCCCTGTCTCACTGGAACGTACCACTGCAGAACTCAACACAAATATGCCCTGATGCTGCAACCTCCATAAACTTCCTGTCTCACTGGAATGTACCAATGCAGAACTACACACAAATATGCCCTGAACCTGTACCCCTCCATAACCTCCTTGTCTCACTGGAACGTACCAATGCAGAACTCCACACAAATATGCCCTGAAACTGTACCCGTCCATAACCTCCCTGTCTCACTGGAACGCACCAATGCCAAACTCCACTCAAATATGCCCTGAACCTGCACCCTGCATAACCACCCTGTCTCACTGGAACGTACCAATGCAGAACTCCACACAAATATGCCCTGAACCTGTACCCTGCATAACCTCCCTGCTTCACTGGAACGTACCACTGCCGAACATCACACAAATATGCCCTGAACCTGTAGCCCTCCATAACCGCTCTGTCTCACTGGAACGTACCAATGCAGAACTCCACACAAATATGCCCTGAACATGTACCCGTCCATATTCTCCCTGTCTCAGTGGAACCTCCCACTGCAGAACTCCACACAAATATGCATTGAACCTGTACCCTCCATAACCTCCCTGTCTCACTGGAAAGTACCAATGCAGAACTCCAAACAAATATGCCCTGAACCTGTACCCGTCCATTACCTCCGTGTCTCACTGGAACGTACCACTGCAGAACTCAACACAAATATGCCCTGATGATGTACCCTCCATAACCTCCCTGTCTCACTGGAATGTACCAATGCAGAACTACACACAAATATGCCCTGAACATGTACCCCTCCATAGCCTCCTTGTCTCACTGGAACGCACCAATGCAGAAGTCCACTCAAATATGCCCTGAACCTGTACCCTGCATAACCTCCCTGTCTCACTGCAACGTGCCATTGCAGAACACCACACAAATATGCCCTGAACCAGTAACCCTTCATAACCACCCTGTCTCACTGGAACGTACCAATGCAGAACTCCACACAAATATGCCTTGAAACTGTACCAGTCCATAACATCCGTGTCTCACTTGAACGTACCACTGCAGAACTCCACACAAATATGCCCTGAACATGTACCCTGCATAACCTCCCTGTCTCACTGGAATGTACCACTGCAGAACACCACACGAATATTCCCTGAATTTGTACCCCTCCATAACCGCTCTGTCTCACTGGAACGTACCAATGCAGAACTCCACACAAATATGCACTGAACATGTACCCGTCCATATTCTCACTGTCTCTGTGGAACGTCCCACTGCAGTACTCCACACAAATATGCATTGAACCTGTACCCTCCATAACCTCCCTGTCTCACTGGAAAGTACCAATGCAGAACTCCAAACAAATATGCCCTGAACCTGTACCCGTCCATTACCTCCCTGTCTCACTGGAACGTACCACTGCAGAACTCAACACAAATATGCCCTGAAGCTGTACCCTCCATAACGTCCCTGTCTCACTGGAATGTACCAATGCAGAACTACACACAAATATGCCCTGAACCTGTACCCCTCCATAACCTCCTTGTCTCACTGGAACGTACCAATGTAAAACTCCACACAAATATGCCCTGAACCTGTACCCCTCCATAGCTTCTGTGATTCACTGGAACGTACCAATGCAGAACTCCACACAAATATGCCCTGAACCTCTACCCGTCCATAACCTCCCTGTCTCACTGGAACGTCCCACTGCAGAACTCCACACAAATTTGCTATGAACCTGTACCCTCGATAACTTCCCTGTATGACTGGAAAGTACCAATTCAGAACTCCACACAAATATGCCCTGAAACTGTACCCGTCCATAACCTCCCTGTCTCACTGGAACGTACCACTGCAGAACCGCACACAAATGTGCCCTGAACCTGTACCCTGCATAACCTCCCTGTCTCACTGGACCGTACCATTGCAGAACACCACACAAATATGCCCTGAACCTGTACCCCTCCATAACCACCCTGTCTCACTGGAACGTACCAATGCAGAACTGCACACAAATATGCCCTGAACCTGTACCCGTCCATTACCTCCCTGTCTCACTGGAACGTACCACTGCAGAACTCAACACAAATATGCCCTGATGATGTACCCACCATAACCTCCCTGTCTCACTGGAATGTACCAATGCAGAACTCCACACAAATATGCCCTGAACATGTACCCCTCCATAACCTCCTTGTCTCACTGGAACGCACCAATGCAGAAGTCCACTCAAATATGCCCTGAACCTGTACCCTGCATAACCTCCCTGTCTCACTGCAACGTGCCATTGCAGAACACCACACAAATATGCCCTAAACCTGTAACCCTTCATAACCACCCTGTCTCACTGGAACGTACCAATGCAGAACTCCACACAAATATGCCCTGAAACTGTACAAGTCCATAACATCCGTGTCTCACTGGAACGTACCACTGCAGAACTCCACACAAATATGCCCTGAACATGTACCCTGCATAACCTCCCTGTCTCACTGGAATGTACCACTGCAGAACACCACACGAATATTCCCTGAATTTGTACCCCTCCATAACCGCTCTGTCTCACTGGAACGTACCAATGCAGAACTCCACACAAATATGCACTGAACATGTACCCGTCCATATTCTCACTGTCTCTGTGGAACGTCCCACTGCAGTACTCCACACAAATATGCATTGAACCTGTACCCTCCATAACCTCCCTGTCTCACTGGAAAGTACCAATGCAGAACTCCAAACAAATATGCCCTGAACCTGTACCCGTCCATTACCTCCCTGTCTCACTGGAACGTACCACTGCAGAACTCAACACAAATATGCCCTGAAGCTGTTCCCTCCATAACGTCCCTGTCTCACTGGAATGTACCAATGCAGAACTACACACAAATATGCCCTGAACCTGTACCCCTCCATAACCTCCTTGTCTCACTGGAACGTACCAATGTAAAACTCCACACAATTATGCCCTGAACCTGTACCCCTCCATAGCTTCAGTGATTCACTGGAACGTACCAATGCAGAACTCCACACAAATATGCCCTGAACCTCTACCCGTCCATAACCTCCCTGTCTCACTGGAACGTCCCACTGCAGAACTCCACACAAATTTGCTATGAACCTGTACCCTCGATAACTTCCCTGTATGACTGGAAAGTACCAATTCAGAACTCCACACAAATATGCCCTGAAACTGTACCCGTCCATAACCTCCCTGTCTCACTGGAACGTACCACTGCAGAACCGCACACAAATGTGCCCTGAACCTGTACCCTGCATAACCTCCCTGTCTCACTGGACCGTACCATTGCAGAACACCACACAAATATGCCCTGAACCTGTACCCCTCCATAACCACCCTGTCTCACTGGAACGTACCAATGCAGAACTGCACACAAATATGCCCTGAAACTGTACCCGTCCATAACCTCCGTGTCTCACTGGAACGTACCACTGCAGAACTCCACACAAATATGCCCTGAACCTGTACACTCCATAACCTCCCTGTCTCTCTGGAAAGTACCAATGCAGAACTCCACACAAATATGCCCTGAAACTGTACCCGTACATAACCACACTGTCTCTCTGGAACGTACCACTGCATAACTCCACACCAATATGCCCTGAACCTGTACCCTCCATAACCTCCCTGTCTCACTGGAAAGTACCAATGCAGAACTCCAAACAAATATGCCCTGAACCTGTACCCGTCCATTACCTCCCTGTCTCACTGGAACGTACCACTGCAGAACTCAACACAAATATGCCCTGATGCTGCAACCTCCATAAACTTCCTGTCTCACTGGAATGTACCAATGCAGAACTACACACAAATATGCCCTGAACCTGTACCCCTCCATAACCTCCCTGTCTCACTGGAACGTACCAATGCAGAACTCCAGACAAATATGCCCTGAAACTGTACCCGTCCAGAACCTCCCTGTCTCACTGGAACGTACCACTGCAGAACTCCACACAAATATGCCCTGAACCTGTACCCTGCATAACCTCCCTGTTTCACTGGAACGTACCACTGCCGAACATCACACCAATATGCCCTGAACCTGTACCCTCCATAACCTCCCTGTCTCACTGGAAAGTACCAATGCAGAACTCCAAACAAATATGCCCTGAACCTGTACCCGTCCATTACCTCCCTGTCTCACTGGAACGTACCACTGCAGAACTCAACACAAATATGCCCTGATGCTGCAACCTCCATAAACTTCCTGTCTCACTGGAATGTACCAATGCAGAACTACACACAAATATGCCCTGAACCTGTACCCCTCCATAACCTCCCTGTCTCACTGGAACGTACCAATGCAGAACTCCAGACAAATATGCCCTGAAACTGTACCCGTCCAGAACCTCCCTGTCTCACTGGAACGTACCACTGCAGAACTCCACACAAATATGCCCTGAACCTGTACCCTGCATAACCTCCCTGTTTCACTGGAACGTACCACTGCCGAACATCACACAAATATGCCCTGAACCTGTACCCCTCCATAACCGCTCTGTCTCACTGGAACGTACCAATGCAGAACTCCACACAAATATGCCCTGAACATGAACCCGTCCATATTCTCCCTGTCTCAGTGGAACCTCCCACTGCAGAACTCCACTTAAATATGCATTGAACCTGTACCCTCCATAACCTCCCTGTCTCACTGGAAAGTACCAATGCAGAACTCCAAACAAATATGCCCTTAACCTGTACCCGTCCATTACCTCCGTGTCTCACTGCAACGTGCCATTGCAGAACACCAAACAAATATGTCCTGAACCTGTAACCCTTCATAACCACCCTGTCTCACTGGAACGTACCAATGCAGAACTCCACACAAATATCCCCTGAAACTGTACCAGTCCATAACATCCGTGTCTCACTGGAACGTACCACTGCAGAACTCTACACAAATATGCCCTGAACATGTACCCTGCATAACCTCCCTGTCTCACTGGAGCGTACCACTGCAGAACATCACACAAATATGCCCTGAACCTGTACCCCTCCATAACCGCTCTGTCTCACTGGAACGTACCAATGCAGAACTCCACACAAATATGCCCTGAACATGTACCCGTCCATATTCTCCCTGTCTCACTGGAACGTCCCACTGCAGAACTCCACACAAATATGCATTGAACCTGTACCCTCCATAACCTCCCTGTCTCACTGGAAAGTACCAATGCAGAACCCCAAACAAATATGCCCTGAACCTGTACCCGTCCATTACCTCCCTGTCTCACTGGAACGTACCACTGCCGAACTCCACACAAATATGCCCTGAATCTGTACCCCTCCATAGCTTCTGTGTCTCACTGGAACGTACCAATGCAGAACTCCACACAAATATGCCCTGAACCTGTACCCGTCCATAACCTCCCTGTCTCACTGGAACGTCCCACTGCAGAACTCCACACAAATTTGCTATGAACCTGTACCCTCGATAACTTCCCTGTATGACTGGAAAGTACCAATGCAGAACTCCACACAAATATGCCCTGAAACTGTACCCGTCCATAACCTCCCTGTCTCACTGGAACGTACCACTGCAGAACTCCACACAAATGTGCCCTGAACCTGTACCCTGCATAACCTTCCTGTCTCACTGGACCGTACCATTGCAGAACACCACACAAATATGCCCTGAACCTGTACCCCTCCATAACCACCCTGTCTCACTGGAACGTACCAATGCAGAACTCCACACAAATATGCCCTGAAACTGTACCCGTCCATAACCTCCGTGTCTCACTGGAACGTACCACTGCATAACTCCACACAAATTTGCTATGAACCTGTACCCTCGAAAACTTCCCTGTATGACTGGAAAGTACCAATGCAGAACTCCACACAAATATGCCCTGAAACTGTACCCGTCCATAACCTCCCTGTCTCACTGGAACGTACCAATGCAGAACTCCACACAAATGTGCCCTGAACCTGTACCCCTCCATAACCTCCTTGTCTCACTGGAACGTACCAATGTAAAACTCCACACAAATATGCCCTGAACCTGTACCCCTCCATAGCTTCTGTGTCTCACTGGAACGTACCAATGCAGAACTCCACACAAATATGCCCTGAACCTGTACCCGTCCATAACCTCCCTGTCTCACTGGAACGTCCCACTGCAGAACTCCACACAAATTTGCTATGAACCTGTACACTCGATAACCTCCCTGTCTGACTGGAAAGTACCAATGCAGAACTCCACACAAATATGCTCTGAAACTGTACCCGTCCATAACCTCACTGTCTCACTGGAACGTACCACTGCAGAACTCCACACAAATGTGCCCTGAAACTGTACCCTGCATAACCTCCCTGTCTCACTGGACCGTACCATTGCAGAACTCCACACAAATATGCCCTGAACCTGTACCCCCCCATAACCACCCTGTCTCACTGGAACGTACCAATGCAGAACTCCACACAAATATGCCCTGAACCTGTACCCTCCATAACCTCCCTGTCTCACTGGAAAGTACCAATGCAGAACTCCAAACAAATATGCCCTGAACCTGTACCCGTCCATTACCTCCCTGTCTCACTGGAACGTACCACTGCAGAACTCAACACAAATATGCCCTGATGCTGCAACCTCCATAAACTTCCTGTCTCACTGGAATGTACCAATGCAGAACTACACACAAATATGCCCTGAACCTGTACCCCTCCATAACCTCCCTGTCTCACTGGAACGTACCAATGCAGAACTCCAGACAAATATGCCCTGAAACTGTACCCGTCCAGAACCTCCCTGTCTCACTGGAACGTACCACTGCAGAACTCCACACAAATATGCCCTGAACCTGTACCCTGCATAACCTCCCTGTTTCACTGGAACGTACCACTGCCGAACATCACACCAATATGCCCTGAACCTGTACCCTCCATAACCTCCCTGTCTCACTGGAAAGTACCAATGCAGAACTCCAAACAAATATGCCCTGAACCTGTACCCGTCCATTACCTCCCTGTCTCACTGGAACGTACCACTGCAGAACTCAACACAAATATGCCCTGATGCTGCAACCTCCATAAACTTCCTGTCTCACTGGAATGTACCAATGCAGAACTACACACAAATATGCCCTGAACCTGTACCCCTCCATAACCTCCCTGTCTCACTGGAACGTACCAATGCAGAACTCCAGACAAATATGCCCTGAAACTGTACCCGTCCAGAACCTCCCTGTCTCACTGGAACGTACCACTGCAGAACTCCACACAAATATGCCCTGAACCTGTACCCTGCATAACCTCCCTGTTTCACTGGAACGTACCACTGCCGAACATCACACAAATATGCCCTGAACCTGTACCCCTCCATAACCGCTCTGTCTCACTGGAACGTACCAATGCAGAACTCCACACAAATATGCCCTGAACATGAACCCGTCCATATTCTCCCTGTCTCAGTGGAACCTCCCACTGCAGAACTCCACTTAAATATGCATTGAACCTGTACCCTCCATAACCTCCCTGTCTCACTGGAAAGTACCAATGCAGAACTCCAAACAAATATGCCCTTAACCTGTACCCGTCCATTACCTCCGTGTCTCACTGCAACGTGCCATTGCAGAACACCAAACAAATATGTCCTGAACCTGTAACCCTTCATAACCACCCTGTCTCACTGGAACGTACCAATGCAGAACTCCACACAAATATCCCCTGAAACTGTACCAGTCCATAACATCCGTGTCTCACTGGAACGTACCACTGCAGAACTCTACACAAATATGCCCTGAACATGTACCCTGCATAACCTCCCTGTCTCACTGGAGCGTACCACTGCAGAACATCACACAAATATGCCCTGAACCTGTACCCCTCCATAACCGCTCTGTCTCACTGGAACGTACCAATGCAGAACTCCACACAAATATGCCCTGAACATGTACCCGTCCATATTCTCCCTGTCTCACTGGAACGTCCCACTGCAGAACTCCACACAAATATGCATTGAACCTGTACCCTCCATAACCTCCCTGTCTCACTGGAAAGTACCAATGCAGAACCCCAAACAAATATGCCCTGAACCTGTACCCGTCCATTACCTCCCTGTCTCACTGGAACGTACCACTGCAGAACTCCACACAAATATGCCCTGAATCTGTACCCCTCCATAGCTTCTGTGTCTCACTGGAACGTACCAATGCAGAACTCCACACAAATATGCCCTGAACCTGTACCCGTCCATAACCTCCCTGTCTCACTGGAACGTCCCACTGCAGAACTCCACACAAATTTGCTATGAACCTGTACCCTCGATAACTTCCCTGTATGACTGGAAAGTACCAATGCAGAACTCCACACAAATATGCCCTGAAACTGTACCCGTCCATAACCTCCCTGTCTCACTGGAACGTACCACTGCAGAACTCCACACAAATGTGCCCTGAACCTGTACCCTGCATAACCTTCCTGTCTCACTGGACCGTACCATTGCAGAACACCACACAAATATGCCCTGAACCTGTACCCCTCCATAACCACCCTGTCTCACTGGAACGTACCAATGCAGAACTCCACACAAATATGCCCTGAAACTGTACCCGTCCATAACCTCCGTGTCTCACTGGAACGTACCACTGCATAACTCCACACAAATTTGCTATGAACCTGTACCCTCGAAAACTTCCCTGTATGACTGGAAAGTACCAATGCAGAACTCCACACAAATATGCCCTGAAACTGTACCCGTCCATAACCTCCCTGTCTCACTGGAACGTACCAATGCAGAACTCCACACAAATGTGCCCTGAACCTGTACCCCTCCATAACCTCCTTGTCTCACTGGAACGTACCAATGTAAAACTCCACACAAATATGCCCTGAACCTGTACCCCTCCATAGCTTCTGTGTCTCACTGGAACGTACCAATGCAGAACTCCACACAAATATGCCCCGAACCTGTACCCGTCCATAACCTCCCTGTCTCACTGGAACGTCCCACTGCAGAACTCCACACAAATTTGCTATGAACCTGTACACTCGATAACCTCCCTGTCTGACTGGAAAGTACCAATGCAGAACTCCACACAAATATGCTCTGAAACTGTACCCGTCCATAACCTCACTGTCTCACTGGAACGTACCACTGCAGAACTCCACACAAATGTGCCCTGAAACTGTACCCTGCATAACCTCCCTGTCTCACTGGACCGTACCATTGCAGAACTCCACACAAATATGCCCTGAACCTGTACCCCCCCATAACCACCCTGTCTCACTGGAACGTACCAATGCAGAACTCCACACAAATATGCCCTGAAACTGTACCCGTGCATAACCTCCGTGTCTCACTGGAAAGTACCACTGCAGAACTCCACACAAATATGCCCTGAACCTGTAACCTCCATAACCTCCCGGTCTCACTGGAATGTACCAATGCAGAACTACACACAAATATGCCCTGAACCTGCACCCTGCATAACCACCCTGTCTCACTGGAACGTACCAATGCAGAACTCCACACAAATATGCCCTGAACCTGTACCCTGCATAACCTCCCTGCTTCACTGGAACGTACCACTGCCGAACATCACACAAATATGCCCTGAACCTGTAGCCCTCCATAACCGCTCTGTCTCACTGGAACGTACCAATGCAGAACTCCACACAAATATGCCCTGAACATGTACCCGTCCATATTCTCCCTGTCTCAGTGGAACCTCCCACTGCAGAACTCCACACAAATATGCATTGAACCTGTACCCTCCATAACCTCCCTGTCTCACTGGAAAGTACCAATGCAGAACTCCAAACAAATATGCCCTGAACCTGTACCCGTCCATTACCTCCGTGTCTCACTGGAACGTACCACTGCAGAACTCAACACAAATATGCCCTGATGATGTACCCACCATAACCTCCCTGTCTCACTGGAATGTACCAATGCAGAACTACACACAAATATGCCCTGAACATGTACCCCTCCATAACCTCCTTGTCTCACTGGAACGCACCAATGCAGAAGTCCACTCAAATATGCCCTGAACCTGTACCCTGCATAACCTCCCTGTCTCACTGCAACGTGCCATTGCAGAACACCACACAAATATGCCCTGAACCTGTAACCCTTCATAACCACCCTGTCTCACTGGAACGTACCAATGCAGAACTCCACACAAATATGCCTTGAAACTGTACCAGTCCATAACATCCGTGTCTCACTTGAACGTACCACTGCAGAACTCCACACAAATAAGCCCTGAACATGTACCCTGCATAACCTCCCTGTCTCACTGGAATGTACCACTGCAGAACACCACACGAATATTCCCTGAATTTGTACCCCTCCATAACCGCTCTGTCTCACTGGAACGTACCAATGCAGAACTCCACACAAATATGCACTGAACATGTACCCGTCCATATTCTCACTGTCTCTGTGGAACGTCCCACTGCAGTACTCCACACAAATATGCATTGAACCTGTACCCTCCATAACCTCCCTGTCTCACTGGAAAGTACCAATGCAGAACTCCAAACAAATATGCCCTGAACCTGTACCCGTCCATTACCTCCCTGTCTCACTGGAACGTACCACTGCAGAACTCAACACAAATATGCCCTGAAGCTGTACCCTCCATAACGTCCCTGTCTCACTGGAATGTACCAATGCAGAACTACACACAAATATGCCCTGAACCTGTACCCCTCCATAACCTCCTTGTCTCACTGGAACGTACCAATGTAAAACTCCACACAAATATGCCCTGAACCTGTACCCCTCCATAGCTTCTGTGATTCACTGGAACGTACCAATGCAGAACTCCACACAAATATGCCCTGAACCTCTACCCGTCCATAACCTCCCTGTCTCACTGGAACGTCCCACTGCAGAACTCCACACAAATTTGCTATGAACCTGTACCCTCGATAACTTCCCTGTATGACTGGAAAGTACCAATTCAGAACTCCACACAAATATGCCCTGAAACTGTACCCGTCCATAACCTCCCTGTCTCACTGGAACGTACCACTGCAGAACCGCACACAAATGTGCCCTGAACCTGTATCCTGCATAACCTCCCTGTCTCACTGGACCGTACCATTGCAGAACACCACACAAATATGCCCTGAACCTGTACCCCTCCATAACCACCCTGTCTCACTGGAACGTACCAATGCAGAACTGCACACAAATATGCCCTGAACCTGTACCCGTCCATTACCTCCCTGTCTCACTGGAACGTACCACTGCAGAACTCAACACAAATATGCCCTGATGATGTACCCACCATAACCTCCCTGTCTCACTGGAATGTACCAATGCAGAACTCCACACAAATATGCCCTGAACATGTACCCCTCCATAACCTCCTTGTCTCACTGGAACGCACCAATGCAGAAGTCCACTCAAATATGCCCTGACCCTGTACCCTGCATAACCTCCCTGTCTCACTGCAACGTGCCATTGCAGAACACCACACAAATATGCCCTAAACCTGTAACCCTTCATAACCACCCTGTCTCACTGGAACGTACCAATGCAGAACTCCACACAAATATGCCCTGAAACTGTACAAGTCCATAACATCCGTGTCTCACTGGAACGTACCACTGCAGAACTCCACACAAATATGCCCTGAACATGTACCCTGCATAACCTCCCTGTCTCACTGGAATGTACCACTGCAGAACACCACACGAATATTCCCTGAATTTGTACCCCTCCATAACCGCTCTGTCTCACTGGAACGTACCAATGCAGAACTCCACACAAATATGCACTGAACATGTACCCGTCCATATTCTCACTGTCTCTGTGGAACGTCCCACTGCAGTACTCCACACAAATATGCATTGAACCTGTACCCTCCATAACCTCCCTGTCTCACTGGAAAGTACCAATGCAGAACTCCAAACAAATATGCCCTGAACCTGTACCCGTCCATTACCTCCCTGTCTCACTGGAACGTACCACTGCAGAACTCAACACAAATATGCCCTGAAGCTGTACCCTCCATAACGTCCCTGTCTCACTGGAATGTACCAATGCAGAACTACACACAAATATGCCCTGAACCTGTACCCCTCCATAACCTCCTTGTCTCACTGGAACGTACCAATGTAAAACTCCACACAAATATGCCCTGAACCTGTACCCCTCCATAGCTTCTGTGATTCACTGGAACGTACCAATGCAGAACTCCACACAAATATGCCCTGAACCTGTACACTCCATAACCTCCCTGTCTCTCTGGAAAGTACCAATGCAGAACTCCACACAAATATGCCCTGAAACTGTACCCGTACATAACCACACTGTCTCTCTGGAACGTACCACTGCATAACTCCACACCAATATGCCCTGAACCTGTACCCTCCATAACCTCCCTGTCTCACTGGAAAGTACCAATGCAGAACTCCAAACAAATATGCCCTGAACCTGTACCCGTCCATTACCTCCCTGTCTCACTGGAACGTACCACTGCAGAACACAACACAAATATGCCCTGATGCTGCAACCTCCATAAACTTCCTGTCTCACTGGAATGTACCAATGCAGAACTACACACAAATATGCCCTGAACCTGTACCCCTCCATAACCTCCCTGTCTCACTGGAACGTACCAATGCAGAACTCCAGACAAATATGCCCTGAAACTGTACCCGTCCATAACCTCCCTGTCTCACTGGAACGTACCACTGCAGAACTCCACACAAATATGCCCTGAACCTGTACCCTGCATAACCTCCCTGTTTCACTGGAACGTACCACTGCCGAACATCACACAAATATGCCCTGAACCTGTACCCCTCCATAACCGCTCTGTCTCACTGGAACGTACCAATGCAGAACTCCACACAAATATGCCCTGAACATGAACCCGTCCATATTCTCCCTGTCTCAGTGGAACCTCCCACTGCAGAACTCCACTTAAATATGCATTGAACCTGTACCCTCCATAACCTCCCTGTCTCACTGGAAAGTACCAATGCAGAACTCCAAACAAATATGCCCTTAACCTGTACCCGTCCATTACCTCCGTGTCTCACTGCAACGTGCCATTGCAGAACACCAAACAAATATGTCCTGAACCTGTAACCCTTCATAACCACCCTGTCTCACTGGAACGTACCAATGCAGAACTCCACACAAATATCCCCTGAAACTGTACCAGTCCATAACATCCGTGTCTCACTGGAACGTACCACTGCAGAACTCCACACAAATATGCCCTGAACATGTACCCTGCATAACCTCCCTGTCTCACTGGAGCGTACCACTGCAGAACATCACACAAATATGCCCTGAACCTGTACCCCTCCATAACCGCTCTGTCTCACTTGAACGTACCAATGCAGAACTCCACACAAATATGCCCTGAACATGTACCCGTCCATATTCTCCCTGTCTCACTGGAACGTCCCACTGCAGAACTCCACACAAATATGCATTGAACCTGTACCCTCCATAACCTCCCTGTCTCACTGGAAAGTACCAATGCAGAACCCCAAACAAATATGCCCTGAACCTGTACCCGTCCATTACCTCCCTGTCTCACTGGAACGTACCACTGCAGAACTCCACACAAATATGCCCTGAATCTGTACCCCTCCATAGCTTCTGTGTCTCACTGGAACGTACCAATGCAGAACTCCACACAAATATGCCCTGAACCTGTACCCGTCCATAACCTCCCTGTCTCACTGGAACGTCCCACTGCAGAACTCCACACAAATTTGCTATGAACCTGTACCCTCGATAACTTCCCTGTATGACTGGAAAGTACCAATGCAGAACTCCACACAAATATGCCCTGAAACTGTACCCGTCCATAACCTCCCTGTCTCACTGGAACGTACCACTGCAGAACTCCACACAAATGTGCCCTGAACCTGTACCCTGCATAACCTTCCTGTCTCACTGGACCGTACCATTGCAGAACACCACACAAATATGCCCTGAACCTGTACCCCTCCATAACCACCCTGTCTCACTGGAACGTACCAATGCAGAACACCACACAAATATGCCCTGAACCTGTAACCCTCCATAACCACCCTGTCTCACTGGAACGTACCAATGCAGAACTCCAAACAAATATGCCCTGAAACTCTACCAGTCCATAACATCCCTGTCTCACTGGAACGTCCCACTGCAGAACTCCACACAAATATGCCCTGAACCTGTACCCCTCCATAACCACCCTGTCTCACTGGTACGTACCAATTCAGAACTCCACACAAATATGCCCTGAACCTGTACGCCTCCATAGCTTCCCTGTCTCACTGGAACGTAGCAATGCAGAACGCCACACAAATATGTCCTGAACCTGTACCCGTCCATAACCTCCCTGTCTCACTGGAACGTCCCACTGCAGAACTCCACACAAATTTGCTATGAATCTGTACCCTCCATAACCTCCCTGTCTGACTGCAACTTACCAATGCAGAACTACACTCAAATATGCCCTGAACCTGTACCCTGCATAACCTCCCTGTCTCACTGGAACGTACCATTGCAGAACACCACACAAATATGCCCTGAAACTGTACCCGTCCATAACCTCCCTGTCTCACTGGAATGCACCAATGCCGAACTCCACTCAAATATGCCCTGAACCTGTACCCTGCATAACCTCCCTGTCTCACTGGAACGTGCCATTGCAGAACACCACACAAATATGCCCTGAACCTGTAACCCTCCATAACCACCCTGTCTCACTGGAACGTACCAATGCAGAACTCCAAACAAATATGCCCTGAAACTGTACCAGTCCATAACATCTCTGTCTCACTGGAACGTCCCACTGCAGAACTCCACACAAATATGCCCTGAACCTGTACCCCTCCATAACCACCCTGTCGCACTGGAACGTCCCACTGCAGAACTCCACACAAATTTGCTATGAATCTGTACCCTCCATAACCTCCCTGTCTGACTGGAACTTACCAATGCAGAACTACACTCAAATATGCCCTGAACCTGTACCCTGCATAACCTCCCTGTCTCACTGGAACGTACCATTGCAGAACACCACACAAATATGCCCTGAACCTGTACCCCTCCATAACCACACTGTCTCACTGGATCGTACCAATGCAGATCTCCACACAAATATGCCCTGAAACTGCACCCGTCCATAACCTCCCTGTCTCACTGGAACGTACCACTGCAGAACTCCACACAAATATGTTCTGAACCTGTACCCTGCATAACCTCCCTGTCTCACTGGAACGTACCAATGCAGAACTACACACAAATATGCCCTGAACCTGTACCCCTCCATAAACACCCAGTCTCACTGGAACGCACCAATGCAGAACTACACACAAATATGCCCTGAACCTGTACCCCTCCATAAACTCCCAGTCTCACTGGAACGCACCAATGCCGAACTCCACTCAAATATGTCCTGAACCTGTACCCTGCATAGCCACCCTGTCTCACTGGAACGTACCAATGCAGATCTCCACACAAATATGCCCTGAAACTGTACCCGTCCATAACCTCCCTGTCTCAGTGGAACGTACCAATGCAGAACTCCACACAAATATGCCCTGAACCTGTACCCCTCCATAACTTCCCTGTCTCACTGGAATGTACCAATGCAGAACTCCACACAAATATGCCCTGAACCTGTACCGGTCCATAACCTCCCTGTCTCACTGGAACTTCCCACTGCAGAACTCCACACAAATTTGCCATGAACCTGTACCCTCCATAACCTCCCTGTCTGACTGGAAAGTACCAATGCAGAACTACACACAAATATGCCCTGAACCTGTACCCCTCCATAACCTCCCTGTCTCACTGGAACGCACCAATGCCGAACTCCACTCAAATATGCCTGAACCTGTACGCTGCATAACCTCCCTGTCTCACTGGAACGTACCATTGCAGAACACCACACAAATATGCCCTGAACCTGTACCCCTCCATAACCACCCTGTCTCACTGGAACGTACCAATGCAGAACTCCACACAAATACGCCCTGAAACTGTACCCGTCCATAACCTCCCTGTCTCAATGCAACGTAGCATTGCAGAACTCCACACAAATATGCCCTGAACCTCTACCCTGCATAACCTCCCTGTCTCACTGGAACGTACCACTGCAGAACACCACACAAATATGCCCTGAACTTATACCCCTCCATAACCGCTCTGTCTCACTGGAACGTACCAATGCAGAACTCCACACAAATATGCCCTGAACATGTACCCGTCCATATTCTCACTATCTCAGTGGAACGGTCCACATGCGGAACTCCACACAAATATGCATTGAACCTGTACCCTCCATAACCTCCCTGTCTCACTGGAAAGTACCAATGCAGAACTCCAAACAAATATGCCCTGAACCTGTACCCGTCCATTACCTCCCTGTCTCACTGGAACATACCACCGCAGAACTCAACACAAATATGCCCTGAATCTGTACCCTCCGTAACGTCCCTGTCTCACTGGAACGTACCAATGCAGAACTCCACACAAATATGCCCTGAACCTGTACCCCTCCATAGCTTCTGTGTCTCACTGGAACGTACCACTGCAGAACTCCACACAAATATGTTCTGAACCTGTACCCTGCATAACCTCCCTGTCTCACTGGAACGTACCAATGCAGAACTACACACAAATATGCCCTGAACCTGTACCCCTCCAAAAACACCCAGTCTCACTGGAACGCACCAATGCAGAACTACACACAAATATGCCCTTAACCTGTACCCCTCCATAAACTCCCAGTCTCACTGGAACGCACCAATGCCGAACTCCACTCAAATATGTCCTGAACCTGTACCCTGCATAACCTCCCTGTCTCACTGGAAAGTACCATTGCAGAACACCACACAAATATGCCCTGAACCTGTACCCCTCCATAGCCACCCTGTCTCACTGGAACGTACCAATGCAGATCTCCACACAAATATGCCCTGAAACTGTACCCGTCCATAACCTCCCTGTCTCAGTGGAACGTACCAATGCAGAACTCCACACAAATATGCCCTGAACCTGTACCCATCCATAACTTCCCTGTCTCACTGGAATGTACCAATGCAGAACTCCACACAAATATGCCCTGAACCTGTACCGGTCCATAACCTCCCTGTCTCACTGGAACTTCCCACTGCAGAACTCCACACAAATTTGCCATGAACCTGTACCCTCCATAACCTCCCTGTCTGACTGGAAAGTACCAATGCAGAACTACACACAAATATGCCCTGAACCTGTACCCCTCCATAACCTCCCTGTCTCACTGGAACGCACCAATGCCGAACTCCACTCAAATATGCCTGAACCTGTACGCTGCATAACCTCCCTGTCTCACTGGAACGTACCATTGCAGAACACCACACAAATATGCCCTGAACCTGTACCCCTCCATAACCACCCTGTCTCACTGGAACGTACCAATGCAGAACTCCACACAAATACGCCCTGAAACTGTACCCGTCCATAACCTCCCTGTCTCAATGCAACGTAGCATTGCAGAACTCCACACAAATATGCCCTGAACCTCTACCCTGCATAACCTCCCTGTCTCACTGGAACGTACCACTGCAGAACACCACACAAATATGCCCTGAACTTATACCCCTCCATAACCGCTCTGTCTCACTGGAACGTACCAATGCAGAACTCCACACAAATATGCCCTGAACATGTACCCGTCCATATTCTCACTATCTCAGTGGAACGGTCCACATGCGGAACTCCACACAAATATGCATTGAACCTGTACCCTCCATAACCTCCCTGTCTCACTGGAAAGTACCAATGCAGAACTCCAAACAAATATGCCCTGAACCTGTACCCGTCCATTACCTCCCTGTCTCACTGGAACATACCACCGCAGAACTCAACACAAATATGCCCTGAATCTGTACCCTCCGTAACGTCCCTGTCTCACTGGAACGTACCAATGCAGAACTCCACACAAATATGCCCTGAACCTGTACCCCTCCATAGCTTCTGTGTCTCACTGGAACGTACCAATGCAGAACTCCACACAAATATGCACTGAACCTGTACCGTCCATACCCTCCATGTCTCACTGGAACGTCCCACTGCAGAGCTCCACACAAATTTTCTATGAACCTGTACCCTCCATAACCTCCCTGTCTGACTGGAAAGTACCAATGCAGAATTCCACACAAATATGCCCTGAAACTGTACCCGTCCATAACCTACCTGTCTCACTGGAACGTACCACTGCAGAACTCCACACAAATATGCCCTGAACCTGTACCCGTCCATTACCTCCCTGTCTCACTGGAACGTACCACTGCAGAACTCAACACAAATATGCCCTGATGCTTTACCCTCCATAACGTCCCTGTCTCACTGGAATGTACCAATGCAGAACTACACACAAATATGCCCTGAACCTGAACCCCTCCATAACCTCCTTGTCTCACTGGAAGGTACCAATGTAAAACTCCACACAAATATGCCCTGAACCTGTACCCCTCCATAGCTTCTGTGTCTCACTGGAACGTACCAATGCAGAACTCCACACAAATATGCCCTGAACCTGTACCCGTCCATAACCTCCCTGCCTCACTGGAACGTCCCACTGCAGAACTCCACACAAATTTGCTATGAACCTGTACCCTCGATAACCTCCCTGTCTGACTGGAAAGTACCAATGCAGAACTCCACACAAATATGCCCTGAAACTGTACCCGTCCATAACCTCCCTGTCTCACTGGAACGTACCACTGCAGAACTCCACACAAATATGCCCTGAACCTGTACCCTCCATAACCTCCCTGTCTCACTGGAAAGTACCAATGCAGAACTCCACACAAATATGCCCTGAAACTGTAGCCGTCCATAACCACACTGTCTCTCTGGAACGTACCACTGCAGAACTCCACACCAATATGCCCTGAACCTGTACCCTCCATAACCTCCCTGTCTCAATGGAAAGTACCAATGCAGAACTCCAAACAAATATGCCCTGAACCTGTACCCGTCCATTACCTCCCTGTCTCACTGGAACGTACCACTGCAGAACTCAACACAAAAATGCCCTGATGCTGTAACCTCCATAAACTTCCTGTCTCACTGGAATGTACCAATTCAGATCTCCACACAAATATGCCCTGAAACTGCACCCGTCCATAACCTCCCTGTCTCACTGGAACGTACCACTGCAGAACTCCACACAAATATGCCCTGAAACTGTACCGGTCCATAACCTCCCTGTCTCACTGGAATGCACCAATGCCGAACTCCACTCAAATATGCCCTGAACCTGTACCCTGCATAACCTCCCTGTCTCACTGGAACGTGCCATTGCAGAACACCACACAAATATGCCCTGAACCTGTAACCCTCCATAACCACCCTGTCTCACTGGAACGTACCAATGCAGAACTCCAAACAAATATGCCCTGAAACTGTACCAGTCCATAACATCCCTGTCTCACTGGAACGTCCCACTGCAGAACTCCACACAAATAAGCCCTGAACCTGTACCCCTCCATAACCACCCTGTCTCACTGGTACGTACCAATTCAGAACTCCACACAAATATGCCCTGAACCTGTACGCCTCCATAGCTTCCCTGTCTCACTGGAACGTAGCAATGCAGAACGCCACACAAATATGTCCTGAACCTGTACCCGTCCATAACCTCCCTGTCTCACTGGAACGTCCCACTGCAGAACTCCACACAAATTTGCTATGAATCTGAACCCTCCATAACCTCCCTGTCTGACTGGAACTTACCAATGCAGAACTACACTCAAATATGCCCTGAACCTGTACCCTGCATAACCTCCCTGTCTCACTGGAACGTACCATTGCAGAACACCACACAAATATGCCCTGAACCTGTACCCCTCCATAACCACACTGTCTCACTGGAACGTACCAATGCAGATCTCCACACAAATATGCCCTGAAACTGCACACGTCCATAACCTCCCTGTCTCACTGGAACGTACCACTGCAGAACTCCACACAAATATGTTCTGAACCTGTACCCTGCATAACCTCCCTGTCTCACTGGAACGTACCATTGCAGAACACCACACAAATATGCCCTGAACCTGTACCCCTCCATAACCACACTGTCTCACTGGAACGTACCAATGCAGATCTCCACACAAATATGCCCTGAACCTGTACCCCTCCATAAACACCCAGTCTCACTGGAACGCACCAATGCAGAACTACACACAAATATGCCCTGAACCTGTACCCCTCCATAAACTCCCAGTCTCACTGGAACGCACCAATGCCGAACTCCACTCAAATATGTCCTGAACCTGTACCCTGCATAACCTCCCTGTCTCACTGGAAAGTACCATTGCAGAACACCACACAAATATGCCCTGAACCTGTACCCCTCCATAGCCACCCTGTCTCACTGGAACGTACCAATGCAGATCTCCACACAAATATGCCCTGAAACTGTACCCGTCCATAACCTCCCTGTCTCACTGGAACGTACCACTGCAGAACTCCACGCACATATGCCCTGAACCTGTACCCTGCCTAACCTCCTTGTCTCACTGGAACATACCAATGCAGAACTACACACAAATATGCCCTGAACCTGTACCCCTCCATAACCTCCCTGTCTCACTGGAACGTACCATTGCAGAACACCACACCAATATGCCCTGAACCTGTACCCCGCAATAACCTCCCTGTCTCAGTGGAACGTACCAATGCAGAACTCCACACAAATATGCCCTGAACCTGTACCCCGCAATAACCTCCCTGTCTCACTGGAACGCACCAATGCAGAACTACACACAAATATGCCCTGAACCTGTACCCCTCCATAAACTCCCAGTCTCACTGGAACGCACCAATGCCGAACTCCACTCAAATATGTCCTGAACCTGTACCCTGCATAACCTCCCTGTCTCACTGGAAAGTACCATTGCAGAACACCACACAAATATGCCCTGAACCTGTACCCCTCCATAGCCACCCTGTCTCACTGGAACGTACCAATGCAGATCTCCACACAAATATGCCCTGAAACTGTACCCGTCCATAACCTCCCTGTCTCAGTGGAACGTACCAATGCAGAACTCCACACAAATATGCCCTGAACCTGTACCCCTCCATAACTTCCCTGTCTCACTGGAATGTACCAATGCAGAACTCCACACAAATATGCCCTGAACCTGTACCGGTCCATAACCTCCCTGTCTCACTGGAACTTCCCACTGCAGAACTCCACACAAATTTGCCATGAACCTGTACCCTCCATAACCTCCCTGTCTGACTGGAAAGTACCAATGCAGAACTACACACAAATATGCCCTGAACCTGTACCCCTCCATAACCTCCCTGTCTCACTGGAACGCACCAATGCCGAACTCCACTCAAATATGCCTGAACCTGTACGCTGCATAACCTCCCTGTCTCACTGGAACGTACCATTGCAGAACACCACACAAATATGCCCTGAACCTGTACCCCTCCATAACCACCCTGTCTCACTGGAACGTACCAATGCAGAACTCCACACAAATACGCCCTGAAACTGTACCCGTCCATAACCTCCCTGTCTCAATGCAACGTAGCATTGCAGAACTCCACACAAATATGCCCTGAACCTCTACCCTGCATAACCTCCCTGTCTCACTGGAACGTACCACTGCAGAACACCACACAAATATGCCCTGAACTTATACCCCTCCATAACCGCTCTGTCTCACTGGAACGTACCAATGCAGAACTCCACACAAATATGCCCTGAACATGTACCCGTCCATATTCTCACTATCTCAGTGGAACGGTCCACATGCGGAACTCCACACAAATATGCATTGAACCTGTACCCTCCATAACCTCCCTGTCTCACTGGAAAGTACCAATGCAGAACTCCAAACAAATATGCCCTGAACCTGTACCCGTCCATTACCTCCCTGTCTCACTGGAACATACCACCGCAGAACTCAACACAAATATGCCCTGAATCTGTACCCTCCGTAACGTCCCTGTCTCACTGGAACGTACCAATGCAGAACTCCACACAAATATGCCCTGAACCTGTACCCCTCCATAGCTTCTGTGTCTCACTGGAACGTACCAATGCAGAACTCCACACAAATATGCACTGAACCTGTACCGTCCATACCCTCCATGTCTCACTGGAACGTCCCACTGCAGAGCTCCACACAAATTTTCTATGAACCTGTACCCTCCATAACCTCCCTGTCTGACTGGAAAGTACCAATGCAGAATTCCACACAAATATGCCCTGAAACTGTACCCGTCCATAACCTACCTGTCTCACTGGAACGTACCACTGCAGAACTCCACACAAATATGCCCTGAACCTGTACCCGTCCATTACCTCCCTGTCTCACTGGAACGTACCACTGCAGAACTCAACACAAATATGCCCTGATGCTTTACCCTCCATAACGTCCCTGTCTCACTGGAATGTACCAATGCAGAACTACACACAAATATGCCCTGAACCTGAACCCCTCCATAACCTCCTTGTCTCACTGGAACGTACCAATGTAAAACTCCACACAAATATGCCCTGAACCTGTACCCCTCCATAGCTTCTGTGTCTCACTGGAACGTACCAATGCAGAACTCCACACAAATATGCCCTGAACCTGTACCCGTCCATAACCTCCCTGCCTCACTGGAACGTCCCACTGCAGAACTCCACACAAATTTGCTATGAACCTGTACCCTCGATAACCTCCCTGTCTGACTGGAAAGTACCAATGCAGAACTCCACACAAATATGCCCTGAAACTGTACCCGTCCATAACCTCCCTGTCTCACTGGAACATACCACTGCAGAACTCCACACAAATGTGCCCTGAACCTGTACCCTGCATAACCTCCCTGTCTCACTGGACCGTACCATTGCAGAACACCACACAAATATGTCCTGAACCGGTACCCCTCCATAACCACCCTGTCTCACTGGAACGTAGCAAAGCAGAACTCCACACAAATATGCCCTGAAACTGTACCCGTCCATAACCTCCGTGTCTCACTGGAACGTAGCAAAGCAGAACTCCACACAAATATGCCCTGAAACTGTACCCGTCCATAACCTCCCTGTCTCACTGGAAAGTACCAATGCAGAACTCCACACAAATATGCCCTGAAACTGTAGCCGTCCATAACCACACTGTCTCTCTGGAACGTACCACTGCAGAACTCCACACCAATATGCCCTGAACCTGTACCCTCCATAACCTCCCTGTCTCAATGGAAAGTACCAATGCAGAACTCCAAACAAATATGCCCTGAACCTGTACCCGTCCATTACCTCCCTGTCTCACTGGAACGTACCACTGCAGAACTCAACACAAAAATGCCCTGATGCTGTAACCTCCATAAACTTCCTGTCTCACTGGAATTTACCAATGCAGAACTACACACAAATATGCCCTGAACCTGTACCCCTCCATAACCACACTGTCTCACTGGAACGTACCAATGCAGATCTCCACACAAATATGCCCTGAAACTGCACCCGTCCATAACCTCCCTGTCTCACTGGAACGTACCACTGCAGAACTCCACACAAATATGCCCTGAAACTGTACCGGTCCATAACCTCCCTGTCTCACTGGAATGCACCAATGCCGAACTCCACTCAAATATGCCCTGAACCTGTACCCTGCATAACCTCCCTGTCTCACTGGAACGTGCCATTGCAGAACACCACACAAATATGCCCTGAACCTGTAACCCTCCATAACCACCCTGTCTCACTGGAACGTACCAATGCAGAACTCCAAACAAATATGCCCTGAAACTGTACCAGTCCATAACATCCCTGTCTCACTGGAACGTCCCACTGCAGAACTCCACACAAATAAGCCCTGAACCTGTACCCCTCCATAACCACCCTGTCTCACTGGTACGTACCAATTCAGAACTCCACACAAATATGCCCTGAACCTGTACGCCTCCATAGCTTCCCTGTCTCACTGGAACGTAGCAATGCAGAACGCCACACAAATATGTCCTGAACCTGTACCCGTCCATAACCTCCCTGTCTCACTGGAACGTCCCACTGCAGAACTCCACACAAATTTGCTATGAATCTGAACCCTCCATAACCTCCCTGTCTGACTGGAACTTACCAATGCAGAACTACACTCAAATATGCCCTGAACCTGTACCCTGCATAACCTCCCTGTCTCACTGGAACGTACCATTGCAGAACACCACACAAATATGCCCTGAACCTGTACCCCTCCATAACCACACTGTCTCACTGGAACGTACCAATGCAGATCTCCACACAAATATGCCCTGAAACTGCACACGTCCATAACCTCCCTGTCTCACTGGAACGTACCACTGCAGAACTCCACACAAATATGTTCTGAACCTGTACCCTGCATAACCTCCCTGTCTCACTGGAACGTACCATTGCAGAACACCACACAAATATGCCCTGAACCTGTACCCCTCCATAACCACACTGTCTCACTGGAACGTACCAATGCAGATCTCCACACAAATATGCCCTGAACCTGTACCCCTCCATAAACACCCAGTCTCACTGGAACGCACCAATGCAGAACTACACACAAATATGCCCTGAACCTGTACCCCTCCATAAACTCCCAGTCTCACTGGAACGCACCAATGCCGAACTCCACTCAAATATGTCCTGAACCTGTACCCTGCATAACCTCCCTGTCTCACTGGAAAGTACCATTGCAGAACACCACACAAATATGCCCTGAACCTGTACCCCTCCATAGCCACCCTGTCTCACTGGAACGTACCAATGCAGATCTCCACACAAATATGCCCTGAAACTGTACCCGTCCATAACCTCCCTGTCTAACTGGAACGTACCACTGCAGATCTCCACGCACATATGCCCTGAACCTGTACCCTGCCTAACCTCCTTGTCTCACTGGAACATACCAATGCAGAACTACACACAAATATGCCCTGAACCTGTACCCCTCCATAACCTCCCTGTCTCACTGGAACGTACCATTGCAGAACACCACACAAATATGCCCTGAACCTGTACCCCGCAATAACCTCCCTGTCTCAGTGGAACGTACCAATGCAGAACTCCACACAAATATGCCCTGAACCTGTACCCCTCCATAACTTCCCTGTCTCACTGGAATGTACCAATGCAGAACTCCACACAAATATGCCCTGAACCTGTACCGGTCCATAACCTCCCTGTCTCACTGGAACTTACCAATGCAGAACTCCACACAAATTTGCCATGAACCTGTACCCTCCATAACCTCCCTGTCTGAATGGAAAGTACCAATGCAGAACTACACACAAATATGCCCTGAACCTGTACCCCTCCATAACCTCCCTGTCTCACTGGAACGCACCAATGCCTAACTCCACTCAAATATGCCTGAACCTGTACCCTGCATAACCTCCCTGTCTGACTGGAAAGTACCAATGCAGAACTCCACACAAATATGCCCTGAAACTGTACCCGTCCATATCCTCCCTGTCTCACTGGAACATACCACTGCAGAACTCCACACAAATGTGCCCTGAACCTGTACCCTGCATAACCTCCCTGTCTCACTGGACCGTACCATTGCAGAACACCACACAAATATGTCCTGAACCGGTACCCCTCCATAACCACCCTGTCTCACTGGAACGTACCAAAGCAGAACTCCACACAAATATGCCCTGAAACTGTACCCGTCCATATTCTCACTATCTCAGTGGAACGGTCCACATGCGGAACTCCACACAAATATGCATTGAACCTGTACCCTCCATAACCTCCCTGTCTCACTGGAAAGTACCAATGCAGAACTCCAAACAAATATGCCCTGAATCTGTACCCTCCGTAACGTCCCTGTCTCACTGGAACGTACCAATGCAGAACTCCACACAAATATGCCCTGAACCTGTACCCCTCCATAGCTTCTGTGTCTCACTGGAACGTACCAATGCAGAACTCCACACAAATATGCACTGAACCTGTACCGTCCATACCCTCCATGTCTCACTGGAACGTCCCACTGCAGAGCTCCACACAAATTTTCTATGAACCTGTACCCTCCATAACCTCCCTGTCTGACTGGAAAGTACCAATGCAGAATTCCACACAAATATGCCCTGAAACTGTACCCGTCCATAACCTACCTGTCTCACTGGAACGTACCACTGCAGAACTCCACACAAATATGCCCTGAACCTGTACCCGTCCATTACCTCCCTGTCTCACTGGAACGTACCACTGCAGAACTCAACACAAATATGCCCTGATGCTTTACCCTCCATAACGTCCCTGTCTCACTGGAATGTACCAATGCAGAACTACACACAAATATGCCCTGAACCTGAACCCCTCCATAACCTCCCTGTCTGACTGGAAAGTACCAATGCAGAACTCCACACAAATATGCCCTGAAACTGTACCCGTCCATAACCTCCCTGTCTCACTGGAACATACCACTGCAGAACTCCACACAAATGTGCCCTGAACCTGTACCCTGCATAACCTCCCTGTCTCACTGGACCGTACCATTGCAGAACACCACACAAATATGTCCTGAACCGGTACCCCTCCATAACCACCCTGTCTCACTGGAACGTAGCAAAGCAGAACTCCACACAAATATGCCCTGAAACTGTACCCGTCCATAACCTCCGTGTCTCACTGGAACGTACCACTGCAGAACTCCACACAAATATGCCCTGAACCTGTACCCTCCATAACCTCCCTGTCTCAATGGAAAGTACCAATGCAGAACTCCAAACAAATATGCCCTGAACCTATACCCGTCCATTACCTCCCTGTCTCACTGGAACGTACCACTGCAGAACTCAACACAAAAATGCCCTGATGCTGTAACCTCCATAAACTTCCTGTCTCACTGGAACGTACCAATGCAGAACTACACACAAATATGCCCTGAACCTGTACCCCTCCATAAACTCCCAGTCTCACTGGAACGCACCAATGCCGAACTCCACTCAAATATGTCCTGAACCTGTACCCTGCATAACCTCCCTGTCTCACTGGAAAGTACCATTGCAGAACACCACACAAATATGCCCCGAACCTGTACCCCTCCATAGCCACCCTGTCTCACTGGAACGTACCAATGCAGATCTCCACACAAATATGCCCTGAAACTGTACCCGTCCATAACCTCCCTGTCTCACTGGAACGTACCACTGCAGAACTCCACGCACATATGCCCTGAACCTGTACCCTGCCTAACCTCCTTGTCTCACTGGAACATACCAATGCAGAACTACACACAAATATGCCCTGAACCTGTACCCCTCCATAACCTCCCTGTCTCACTGGAACGTACCATTGCAGAACACCACACAAATATGCCCTGAACCTGTACCCCGCAATAACCTCCCTGTCTCAGTGGAACGTACCAATGCAGAACTCCACACAAATATGCCCTGAACCTGTACCCCTCCATAACTTCCCTGTCTCACTGGAATGTACCAATGCAGAACTCCACACAAATATGCCCTGAACCTGTACCGGTCCATAACCTCCCTGTCTCACTGGAACTTACCAATGCAGAACTCCACACAAATTTGCCATGAACCTGTACCCTCCATAACCTCCCTGTCTGACTGGAAAGTACCAATGCAGAACTACACACAAATATGCCCTGAACCTGTACCCCTCCATAACCTCCCTGTCTCACTGGAACGCACCAATGCCGAACTCCACTCAAATATGCCTGAACCTGTACCCTGCATAACCTCCCTGTCTGACTGGAAAGTACCAATGCAGAACTCCACACAAATATGCCCTGAAACTGTACCCGTCCATATCCTCCCTGTCTCACTGGAACATACCACTGCAGAACTCCACACAAATGTGCCCTGAACCTGTACCCTGCATAACCTCCCTGTCTCACTGGACCGTACCATTGCAGAACACCACACAAATATGTCCTGAACCGGTACCCCTCCATAACCACCCTGTCTCACTGGAACGTACCAAAGCAGAACTCCACACAAATATGCCCTGAAACTGTACCCGTCCATAACCTCCGTGTCTCACTGGAACGTACCACTGCAGAACTCCACACAAATATGCCCTGAACCTGTACCCTCCATAACCTCCCTGTCTCACTGGAAAGTACCAATGCAGAACTCCACACAAATATGCCCTGAAACTGTACCCGTCCATAACCACACTGTCTCTCTGGAACGTACCACTGCAGAACTCCACACCAATATGCCCTGAACCTGTACCCTCCATAACCTCCCTGTCTCAATGGAAAGTACCAATGCAGAACTCCAAACAAATATGCCCTGAACCTGTACCCGTCCATTACCTCCCTGTCTCACTGGAACGTACCACTGCAGAACTCAACACAAAAATGCCCTGATGCTGTAACCTCCATAAACTTCCTGTCTCACTGGAATGTACCAATGCAGAACTACACACAAATATGCCCTGAACCTGTACCCCTCCATAACCTCCTTGTCTCACTGGAACGTACCAATGCAGAACTCCACACAAATATGCCCTGAAACTGTACCCGTCCATAACCTCCCTGTCTCACTGGAACGCACCAATGCCGAACTCCACTCAAATATGCCCTGAACCTGCACCCTGCATAACCTCCCTGTCTCACTGGAATGTACCAATGCAGAACTCCACACAAATATGCCCTGAAACTGTACCCGTCCATAACCTCCCTGTCTCACTGTAACGTACCACTGCAGAACTCCACACAAATATGCCCTGAACCTGTACCCTGCATAACCTCCCTGTCTCACTGGAACGTACCACTGCCGAACACCACACAAATATGCCCTGAACCTGTACCCCTCCATAACCGCTCTGTCTCACTGGAACTTACCAATGCAGAACTCCACACAAATTTTCTATGAACCTGTAACCTCCATAACCTCCCTGTCTGACTGGAAAGTACCAATGCAGAATTCCACACAAATATGCCCTGAAACTGTACCCGTCCATAACCTACCTGTCTCACTGGAACGTACCACTGCAGAACTCCACACAAATATGCCCTGAACCTGTACCCGTCCATTACCTCCCTGTCTCACTGGAACGTACCACTGCAGAACTCAACACAAATATGCCCTGATGCTGTACCCTCCATAACGTCCCTGTCTCTCTGGAATGTACCAATGCAGAACTACACACAAATATGCCCTGAACCTGTACCCCTCCATAACCTCCTTGTCTCCCTGGAACGTACCAATGTAAAACTCCACAAAAATATGCCCTGAACCTGTACCCCTCCATAGCTTCTGTGTCTCACTGGAACGTACCACTGCAGAACTCCACACCAATATGCCCTGAACCTGTACCCTCCATAACCTCCCTGTCTCACAAGAAAGTACCAATGCAGAACTCCAAACAAATATGCCCTGAACCTGTACCCGTCCATTACCTCCCTGTCTCACTGGAACGTACCACTGCAGAACTCAACACAAAAATGCCCTGATGCTGTAACCTCCATAAACTTCCTGACTCACTGGAATGTACCAATGCAGAACTACACACAAATATGCCCTGAACCTGTACCCCTCCATAACCTCTTTGTCTCACTGGAACGTACCAATGCAGAACTCCACACAAATATGCCCTGAAACTGTACCCGTCCATAACCTCCCTGTCTCACTGGAATGCACCAATGCCGAACTCCACTCAAATATGCCCTGAACCTGCACCCTGCATAACCTCCCTGTCTCACTGGAATGTACCAATGCAGAACTCCACACAAATATGCCCTGAAACTGTACCCGTCCATAACCTCCCTGTCTCACTGGAACGTACCACTGCAGAACTCCACACAAATATGCATTGAACCTGTACCCTCCATAACCTCCCTGTCTGACTGGAAAGTACCAATGCAGAATTCCACACAAATATGCCCTGAAACTGTACCCGTCCATAACCTACCTGTCTCACTGGAACGTACCACTGCAGAACTCCACACAAATATGCCCTGAACCTGTACCCGTCCATTACCTCCCTGTCTCCCTGGAACGTACCACTGCAGAACTCAACACAAATATGCCCTGATGCTGTACCCTCCATAACGTCCCTGTCTCACTGGAATGTACCAATGCAGAACTACACACAAATATGCCCTGAACCTGTACCCCTCCATAACCTCCTTGTCTCACTGGAACGTACCAATGTAAAACTCCACACAAATATGCCCTGAACCTGTACCCCTCCATAGCTTCTGTGTCTCACTGGAACGTACCAATGCAGAACTCCACACAAATATGCCCTGAACCTGTACCCGTCCATAACCTCACTGTCTCACTGGAACGTCCCACTGCAGAACTCCACACAAATTTGCTATGAACCTGTACCCTCGATAACCTCGCTGTCTGACTGGAAAGTACCAATGCAGAACTCCACACAAATATGCCCTGAAACTGTACGCGTCCATAACCTCCCTGTCTCACTGGAACATACCACTGCAGAACTCCACACAAATGTGCCCTGAACCTGTACCCTGCATAACCTCCCTGTCTCACTGGACCGTACCATTGCAGAACACCACACAAATATGCCCTGAACCTGCACCCCTCCATAACCACCCTGTCTCACTGGAACGTACCAATGCAGAACTCCACACAAATATGCCCTGAAACTGTACCCGTCCATAACCTCCGTGTCTCACTGGAACGTACCACTGCAGAACTCCACACAAATATGCCCTGAACCTGTACCCTCCATAACCTCCCTGTCTCACTGGAAAGTACCAATGCAGAACTACACACAAATATGCCCTGAAACTGTACCCGTCCATAACCACACTGTCTCTCTGGAACGTACCACTGCAGAACTCCACACCAATATGCCCTGAACCTGTACCCTCCATAACCTCCCTGTCTCACTGGAAAGTACCAATGCAGAACTCCAAACAAATATGCCCTGAACCTGTACCCGTCCGTTACCTCCCTGTCTCACTGGAACGTACCACTGCAGAACTCAACACAAAAATGCCCTGATGCTGTAACCTCCATAAACTTCCTGTCTCACTGGAATGTACCAATTCAGAACTACACACAAATATGCCCTGAACCTGTACCCCTCCATAACCTCCTTGTCTCACTGGAACGTACCAATGCAGAACTCCACACAAATATGCCCTGAAACTGTACCCGTCCATAAACTTCCTGTCTCACTGGAACGCACCAATGCCGAACTCCACTCAAATATGCCCTGAACCTGCACCCTGCATAACCTCCCTGTCTCACTGGAATGTACCAATGCAGAACTCCACACAAATATGCCCTGAACCTGTACCGGTCCATAACCTCCCTGTCTCACTGGAACTTCCCACTGCAGAACTCCACACAAATTTGCCATGAACCTGTACCCTCCATAACCTCCCTGTCTGACTGGAAAGTACCAATGCAGATCTACACACAAATATGCCCTGAACCTGTACCCCTCCATAACCTCCCTGTCTCACTGGAACGCACCAATGCCGAACTCCACTCAAATATGCCTGAACCTGTACCCTGCATAACCTCCCTGTCTCACTGGAACGTACCATTGCAGAACACCACACAAATATGCCCTGAACCTGTACCCCTCCATAACCACCCTGTCTCACTGGAACGTACCAATGCAGAACTCCACACAAATATGCCCTGAAACTGTACCCGTCCATAACCTCCCTGTCTCAATGCAACGTAGCATTGCAGAACTCCACACAAATATGCCCTGAACCTCTACCCTGCATAACCTCCCTGTCTCACTGGAACGTACCACTGCAGACCACCACACAAATATGCCCTGAACTTATACCCCTCCATAACCGCTCTGTCTCACTGGAACGTACCAATGCAGAACTCCACACAAATATGCCCTGAACATGTACCCGTCCATATTCTCACTATCTCAGTGGAACGTTCCACATGCGGAACTCCACACAAATATGCATTGAACCTGTACCCTCCATAACCTCCCTGTCTCACTGGAAAGTACCAATGCAGAACTCCAAACAAATATGCCCTGAACCTGTACCCGTCCATTACCTCCCTGTCTCACTGGAACATACCACCGCAGAACTCAACACAAATATGCCCTGAATCTGTACCCTCCGTAACGTCCCTGTCTCACTGGAACGTACCAATGCAGAACTCCACACAAATATGCCCTGAACCTGTACCCCTCCATAGCTTCTGTGTCTCACTGGAACGTACCAATGCAGAACTCCACACAAATATGCACTGAACCTGTACCGTCCATACCCTCCATGTCTCACTGGAACGTCCCACTGCAGAGCTCCACACAAATTTTCTATGAACCTGTACCCTCCATAACCTCCCTGTCTGACTGGAAAGTACCAATGCAGAATTCCACACAAATATGCCCTGAAACTGTACCCGTCCATAACCTACCTGTCTCACTGGAACGTACCACTGCAGAACTCCACACAAATATGCCCTGAACCTGTACCCGTCCATTACCTCCCTGTCTCACTGGAACGTACCACTGCAGAACTCAACACAAATATGCCCTGATGCTTTACCCTCCATAACGTCCCTGTCTCACTGGAATGTACCAATGCAGAACTACACACAAATATGCCCTGAACCTGTACCCCTCCATAGCTTCTGTGTCTCACTGGAACGTACCAATGCAGAACTCCACACAAATATGCCCTGAACCTGTACCCGTCCATAACCTCCCTGCCTCACTGGAACGTCCCACTGCAGAACTCCACACAAATTTGCTATGAACCTGTACCCTCGATAACCTCCCTGTCTGACTGGAAAGTACCAATGCAGAACTCCACACAAATATGCCCTGAAACTGTACCCGTCCATAACCTCCCTGTCTCACTGGAACATACCACTGCAGAACTCCACACAAATGTGCCCTGAACCTGTACCCTGCATAACCTCCCTGTCTCACTGGACCGTACCATTGCAGAACACCACACAAATATGTCCTGAACCGGTACCCCTCCATAACCACCCTGTCTCACTGGAACGTAGCAAAGCAGAACTCCACACAAATATGCCCTGAAACTGTACCCGTCCATAACCTCCGTGTCTCACTGGAACGTACCACTGCAGAACTCCACACAAATATGCCCTGAACCTGTACCCTCCATAACCTCCCTGTCTCACTGGAAAGTACCAATGCAGAACTCCACACAAATATGCCCTGAAACTGTAGCCGTCCATAACCACACTGTCTCTCTGGAACGTACCACTGCAGAACTCCACACCAATATGCCCTGAACCTGTACCCTCCATAACCTCCCTGTCTCAATGGAAAGTACCAATGCAGAACTCCAAACAAATATGCCCTGAACCTGTACCCGTCCATTACCTCCCTGTCTCACTGGAACGTACCACTGCAGAACTCAACACAAAAATGCCCTGATGCTGTAACCTCCATAAACTTCCTGTCTCACTGGAATGTACCAATGCAGAACTACACACAAATATGCCCTGAACCTGTACCCCTCCATAACCACACTGTCTCACTGGAACGTACCAATGCAGATCTCCACACAAATATGCCCTGAAACTGCACACGTCCATAACCTCCCTGTCTCACTGGAACGTACCACTGCAGAACTCCACACAAATATGTTCTGAACCTGTACCCTGCATAACCTCCCTGTCTCACTGGAACGTACCATTGCAGAACACCACACAAATATGCCCTGAACCTGTACCCCTCCATAACCACACTGTCTCACTGGAACGTACCAATGCAGATCTCCACACAAATATGCCCTGAACCTGTACCCCTCCATAAACACCCAGTCTCACTGGAACGCACCAATGCAGAACTACACACAAATATGCCCTGAACCTGTACCCCTCCATAAACTCCCAGTCTCACTGGAACGCACCAATGCCGAACTCCACTCAAATATGTCCTGAACCTGTACCCTGCATAACCTCCCTGTCTCACTGGAAAGTACCATTGCAGAACACCACACAAATATGCCCTGAACCTGTACCCCTCCATAGCCACCCTGTCTCACTGGAACGTACC
This sequence comes from Hemitrygon akajei, assembly GCF_048418815.1. NCBI lineage: Eukaryota > Metazoa > Chordata > Chondrichthyes > Myliobatiformes > Dasyatidae > Hemitrygon > Hemitrygon akajei. The sequence continues at coordinate 1,346,708 of NW_027331942.1, read as the reverse complement.
AATGCAGATCTCCACACAAATATGCCCTGAAACTGTACCCGTCCATAACCTCCCTGTCTCACTGGAACGTACCACTGCAGAACTCCACGCACATATGCCCTGAACCTGTACCCTGCCTAACCTCCTTGTCTCACTGGAACATACCAATGCAGAACTACACACAAATATGCCCTGAACCTGTACCCCTCCATAACCTCCCTGTCTCACTGGAACGTACCATTGCAGAACACCACACAAATATGCCCTGAACCTGTACCCCGCAATAACCTCCCTGTCTCAGTGGAACGTACCAATGCAGAACTCCACACAAATATGCCCTGAACCTGTACCCCTCCATAACTTCCCTGTCTCACTGGAATGTACCAATGCAGAACTCCACACAAATATGCCCTGAACCTGTACCGGTCCATAACCTCCCTGTCTCACTGGAACTTACCAATGCAGAACTCCACACAAATTTGCCATGAACCTGTACCCTCCATAACCTCCCTGTCTGACTGGAAAGTACCAATGCAGAACTACACACAAATATGCCCTGAAACTGTACGCGTCCATAACCTCCCTGTCTCACTGGAACATACCACTGCAGAACTCCACACAAATGTGCCCTGAACCTGTACCCTGCATAACCTCCCTGTCTCACTGGACCGTACCATTGCAGAACACCACACAAATATGCCCTGAACCTGCACCCCTCCATAACCACCCTGTCTCACTGGAACGTACCAATGCAGAACTCCACACAAATATGCCCTGAAACTGTACCCGTCCATAACCTCCGTGTCTCACTGGAACGTACCACTGCAGAACTCCACACAAATATGCCCTGAACCTGTACCCTCCATAACCTCCCTGTCTCACTGGAAAGTACCAATGCAGAACTACACACAAATATGCCCTGAAACTGTACCCGTCCATAACCACACTGTCTCTCTGGAACGTACCACTGCAGAACTCCACACCAATATGCCCTGAACCTGTACCCTCCATAACCTCCCTGTCTCACTGGAAAGTACCAATGCAGAACTCCAAACAAATATGCCCTGAACCTGTACCCGTCCGTTACCTCCCTGTCTCACTGGAACGTACCACTGCAGAACTCAACACAAAAATGCCCTGATGCTGTAACCTCCATAAACTTCCTGTCTCACTGGAATGTACCAATGCAGAACTACACACAAATATGCCCTGAACCTGTACCCCTCCATAACCTCCTTGTCTCACTGGAACGTACCAATGCAGAACTCCACACAAATATGCCCTGAAACTGTACCCGTCCATAAACTTCCTGTCTCACTGGAACGCACCAATGCCGAACTCCACTCAAATATGCCCTGAACCTGCACCCTGCATAACCTCCCTGTCTCACTGGAATGTACCAATGCAGAACTCCACACAAATATGCCCTGAACCTGTACCGGTCCATAACCTCCCTGTCTCACTGGAACTTCCCACTGCAGAACTCCACACAAATTTGCCATGAACCTGTACCCTCCATAACCTCCCTGTCTGACTGGAAAGTACCAATGCAGATCTACACACAAATATGCCCTGAACCTGTACCCCTCCATAACCTCCCTGTCTCACTGGAACGCACCAATGCCGAACTCCACTCAAATATGCCTGAACCTGTACCCTGCATAACCTCCCTGTCTCACTGGAACGTACCATTGCAGAACACCACACAAATATGCCCTGAACCTGTACCCCTCCATAACCACCCTGTCTCACTGGAACGTACCAATGCAGAACTCCACACAAATATGCCCTGAAACTGTACCCGTCCATAACCTCCCTGTCTCAATGCAACGTAGCATTGCAGAACTCCACACAAATATGCCCTGAACCTCTACCCTGCATAACCTCCCTGTCTCACTGGAACGTACCACTGCAGACCACCACACAAATATGCCCTGAACTTATACCCCTCCATAACCGCTCTGTCTCACTGGAACGTACCAATGCAGAACTCCACACAAATATGCCCTGAACATGTACCCGTCCATATTCTCACTATCTCAGTGGAACGTTCCACATGCGGAACTCCACACAAATATGCATTGAACCTGTACCCTCCATAACCTCCCTGTCTCACTGGAAAGTACCAATGCAGAACTCCAAACAAATATGCCCTGAACCTGTACCCGTCCATTACCTCCCTGTCTCACTGGAACATACCACCGCAGAACTCAACACAAATATGCCCTGAATCTGTACCCTCCGTAACGTCCCTGTCTCACTGGAACGTACCAATGCAGAACTCCACACAAATATGCCCTGAACCTGTACCCCTCCATAGCTTCTGTGTCTCACTGGAACGTACCAATGCAGAACTCCACACAAATATGCACTGAACCTGTACCGTCCATACCCTCCATGTCTCACTGGAACTTCCCACTGCAGAGCTCCACACAAATTTTCTATGAACCTGTACCCTCCATAACCTCCCTGTCTGACTGGAAAGTACCAATGCAGAATTCCACACAAATATGCCCTGAAACTGTACCCGTCCATAACCTACCTGTCTCACTGGAACGTACCACTGCAGAACTCCACACAAATATGCCCTGAACCTGTACCCGTCCATTACCTCCCTGTCTCACTGGAACGTACCACTGCAGAACTCAACACAAATATGCCCTGATGCTTTACCCTCCATAACGTCCCTGTCTCACTGGAATGTACCAATGCAGAACTACACACAAATATGCCCTGAACCTGAACCCCTCCATAACCTCCTTGTCTCACTGGAACGTACCAATGTAAAACTCCACACAAATATGCCCTGAACCTGTACCCCTCCATAGCTTCTGTGTCTCACTGGAACGTACCAATGCAGAACTCCACACAAATATGCCCTGAACCTGTACCCGTCCATAACCTCCCTGCCTCACTGGAACGTCCCACTGCAGAACTCCACACAAATTTGCTATGAACCTGTACCCTCGATAACCTCCCTGTCTGACTGGAAAGTACCAATGCAGAACTCCACACAAATATGCCCTGAAACTGTACCCGTCCATAACCTCCCTGTCTCACTGGAACATACCACTGCAGAACTCCACACAAATGTGCCCTGAACCTGTACCCTGCATAACCTCCCTGTCTCACTGGACCGTACCATTGCAGAACACCACACAAATATGTCCTGAACCGGTACCCCTCCATAACCACCCTGTCTCACTGGAACGTAGCAAAGCAGAACTCCACACAAATATGCCCTGAAACTGTACCCGTCCATAACCTCCGTGTCTCACTGGAACGTACCACTGCAGAACTCCACACAAATATGCCCTGAACCTGTACCCTCCATAACCTCCCTGTCTCACTGGAAAGTACCAATGCAGAACTCCACACAAATATGCCCTGAAACTGTAGCCGTCCATAACCACACTGTCTCTCTGGAACGTACCACTGCAGAACTCCACACCAATATGCCCTGAACCTGTACCCTCCATAACCTCCCTGTCTCAATGGAAAGTACCAATGCAGAACTCCAAACAAATATGCCCTGAACCTGTACCCGTCCATTACCTCCCTGTCTCACTGGAACGTACCACTGCAGAACTCAACACAAAAATGCCCTGATGCTGTAACCTCCATAAACTTCCTGTCTCACTGGAATGTACCAATGCAGAACTACACACAAATATGCCCTGAACCTGTACCCCTCCATAACCACACTGTCTCACTGGAACGTACCAATGCAGATCTCCACACAAATATGCCCTGAAACTGCACACGTCCATAACCTCCCTGTCTCACTGGAACGTACCACTGCAGAACTCCACACAAATATGTTCTGAACCTGTACCCTGCATAACCTCCCTGTCTCACTGGAACGTACCATTGCAGAACACCACACAAATATGCCCTGAACCTGTACCCCTCCATAACCACACTGTCTCACTGGAACGTACCAATGCAGATCTCCACACAAATATGCCCTGAACCTGTACCCCTCCATAAACACCCAGTCTCACTGGAACGCACCAATGCAGAACTACACACAAATATGCCCTGAACCTGTACCCCTCCATAAACTCCCAGTCTCACTGGAACGCACCAATGCCGAACTCCACTCAAATATGTCCTGAACCTGTACCCTGCATAACCTCCCTGTCTCACTGGAAAGTACCATTGCAGAACACCACACAAATATGCCCTGAACCTGTACCCCTCCATAGCCACCCTGTCTCACTGGAACGTACCAATGCAGATCTCCACACAAATATGCCCTGAAACTGTACCCGTCCATAACCTCCCTGTCTCACTGGAACGTACCACTGCAGAACTCCACGCACATATGCCCTGAACCTGTACCCTGCCTAACCTCCTTGTCTCACTGGAACATACCAATGCAGAACTACACACAAATATGCCCTGAACCTGTACCCCTCCATAACCTCCCTGTCTCACTGGAACGTACCATTGCAGAACACCACACAAATATGCCCTGAACCTGTACCCCGCAATAACCTCCCTGTCTCAGTGGAACGTACCAATGCAGAACTCCACACAAATATGCCCTGAACCTGTACCCCTCCATAACTTCCCTGTCTCACTGGAATGTACCAATGCAGAACTCCACACAAATATGCCCTGAACCTGTACCGGTCCATAACCTCCCTGTCTCACTGGAACTTACCAATGCAGAACTCCACACAAATTTGCCATGAACCTGTACCCTCCATAACCTCCCTGTCTGACTGGAAAGTACCAATGCAGAACTACACACAAATATGCCCTGAACCTGTACCCCTCCATAACCTCCCTGTCTCACTGGAACGCACCAATGCCGAACTCCACTCAAATATGCCTGAACCTGTACACTGCATAACCTCCCTGTCTGACTGGAAAGTACCAATGCAGAACTCCACACAAATATGCCCTGAAACTGTACCCGTCCATATCCTCCCTGTCTCACTGGAACATACCACTGCAGAACTCCACACAAATGTGCCCTGAACCTGTACCCTGCATAACCTCCCTGTCTCACTGGACCGTACCATTGCAGAACACCACACAAATATGTCCTGAACCGGTACCCCTCCATAACCACCCTGTCTCACTGGAACGTACCAAAGCAGATCTCCACACAAATATGCCCTGAAACTGTACCCGTCCATAACCTCCGTGTCTCACTGGAACGTACCACTGCAGAACTCCACACAAATATGCCCTGAACCTGTACCCTCCATAACCTCCCTGTCTCACTGGAAAGTACCAATGCAGAACTCCACACAAATATGCCCTGAAACTGTACCCGTCCATAACCACACTGTCTCTCTGGAACGTACCACTGCAGAACTCCACACCAATATGCCCTGAACCTGTACCCTCCATAACCTCCCTGTCTCAATGGAAAGTACCAATGCAGAACTCCAAACAAATATGCCCTGAACCTGTACCCGTCCATTACCTCCCTGTCTCACTGGAAAGTACCAATGCAGAATTCCACACAAATATGCCCTGAAACTGTACCCGTCCATAACCTACCTGTCTCACTGGAACGTACCACTGCAGAACTCCACACAAATATGCCCTGAACCTGTACCCGTCCATTACCTCCCTGTCTCACTGGAACGTACCACTGCAGAACTCAACACAAATATGCCCTGATGCTTTACCCTCCATAACGTCCCTGTCTCACTGGAATGTACCAATGCAGAACTACACACAAATATGCCCTGAACCTGAACCCCTCCATAACCTCCTTGTCTCACTGGAACGTACCAATGTAAAACTCCACACAAATATGCCCTGAACCTGTACCCCTCCATAGCTTCTGTGTCTCACTGGAACGTACCAATGCAGAACTCCACACAAATATGCCCTGAACCTGTACCCGTCCATAACCTCCCTGCCTCACTGGAACGTCCCACTGCAGAACTCCACACAAATTTGCTATGAACCTGTACCCTCGATAACCTCCCTGTCTGACTGGAAAGTACCAATGCAGAACTCCACACAAATATGCCCTGAAACTGTACCCGTCCATAACCTCCCTGTCTCACTGGAACATACCACTGCAGAACTCCACACAAATGTGCCCTGAACCTGTACCCTGCATAACCTCCCTGTCTCACTGGACCGTACCATTGCAGAACACCACACAAATATGTCCTGAACCGGTACCCCTCCATAACCACCCTGTCTCACTGGAAAGTAGCAAAGCAGAACTCCACACAAATATGCCCTGAAACTGTACCCGTCCATAACCTCCGTGTCTCACTGGAACGTACCACTGCAGAACTCCACACAAATATGCCCTGAACCTGTACCCTCCATAACCTCCCTGTCTCACTGGAAAGTACCAATGCAGAACTCCACACAAATATGCCCTGAAACTGTAGCCGTCCATAACCACACTGTCTCTCTGGAACGTACCACTGCAGAACTCCACACCAATATGCCCTGAACCTGTACCCTCCATAACCTCCCTGTCTCAATGGAAAGTACCAATGCAGAACTCCAAACAAATATGCCCTGAACCTGTACCCGTCCATTACCTCCCTGTCTCACTGGAACGTACCACTGCAGAACTCAACACAAAAATGCCCTGATGCTGTAACCTCCATAAACTTCCTGTCTCACTGGAATGTACCAATGCAGAACTACACACAAATATGCCCTGAACCTGTACCCCTCCATAACCACACTGTCTCACTGGAACGTACCAATGCAGATCTCCACACAAATATGCCCTGAAACTGCACACGTCCATAACCTCCCTGTCTCACTGGAACGTACCACTGCAGAACTCCACACAAATATGTTCTGAACCTGTACCCTGCATAACCTCCCTGTCTCACTGGAACGTACCATTGCAGAACACCACACAAATATGCCCTGAACCTGTACCCCTCCATAACCACACTGTCTCACTGGAACGTACCAATGCAGATCTCCACACAAATATGCCCTGAACCTGTACCCCTCCATAAACACCCAGTCTCACTGGAACGCACCAATGCAGAACTACACACAAATATGCCCTGAACCTGTACCCCTCCATAAACTCCCAGTCTCACTGGAACGCACCAATGCCGAACTCCACTCAAATATGTCCTGAACCTGTACCCTGCATAACCTCCCTGTCTCACTGGAAAGTACCATTGCAGAACACCACACAAATATGCCCTGAACCTGTACCCCTCCATAGCCACCCTGTCTCACTGGAACGTACCAATGCAGATCTCCACACAAATATGCCCTGAAACTGTACCCGTCCATAACCTCCCTGTCTCACTGGAACGTACCACTGCAGAACTCCACGCACATATGCCCTGAACCTGTACCCTGCCTAACCTCCTTGTCTCACTGGAACATACCAATGCAGAACTACACACAAATATGCCCTGAACCTGTACCCCTCCATAACCTCCCTGTCTCACTGGAACGTACCATTGCAGAACACCACACAAATATGCCCTGAACCTGTACCCCGCAATAACCTCCCTGTCTCAGTGGAACGTACCAATGCAGAACTCCACACAAATATGCCCTGAACCTGTACCCCTCCATAACTTCCCTGTCTCACTGGAATGTACCAATGCAGAACTCCACACAAATATGCCCTGAACCTGTACCGGTCCATAACCTCCCTGTCTCACTGGAACTTACCAATGCAGAACTCCACACAAATTTGCCATGAACCTGTACCCTCCATAACCTCCCTGTCTGACTGGAAAGTACCAATGCAGAACTACACACAAATATGCCCTGAACCTGTACCCCTCCATAACCTCCCTGTCTCACTGGAACGCACCAATGCCGAACTCCACTCAAATATGCCTGAACCTGTACCCTGCATAACCTCCCTGTCTGACTGGAAAGTACCAATGCAGAACTGCACACAAATATGCCCTGAAACTGTACCCGTCCATATCCTCCCTGTCTCACTGGAACATACCACTGCAGAACTCCACACAAATGTGCCCTGAACCTGTACCCTGCATAACCTCCCTGTCTCACTGGACCGTACCATTGCAGAACACCACACAAATATGTCCTGAACCGGTACCCCTCCATAACCACCCTGTCTCACTGGAACGTACCAAAGCAGAACTCCACACAAATATGCCCTGAAACTGTACCCGTCCATAACCTCCGTGTCTCACTGGAACGTACCACTGCAGAACTCCACACAAATATGCCCTGAACTTGTACCCTCCATAACCTCCCTGTCTCACTGGAAAGTACCAATGCAGAACTCCACACAAATATGCCCTGAAACTGTACCCGTCCATAACCACACTGTCTCTCTGGAACGTACCACTGCAGAACTCCACACCAATATGCCCTGAACCTGTACCCTCCATAACCTCCCTGTCTCAATGGAAAGTACCAATGCAGAACTCCAAACAAATATGCCCTGAACCTGTACCCGTCCATTACCTCCCTGTCTCACTGGAACGTACCACTGCAGAACTCAACACAAAAATGCCCTGATGCTGTAACCTCCATAAACTTCCTGTCTCACTGGAATGTACCAATGCAGAACTACACACAAATATGCCCTGAACCTGTACCCCTCCATAACCTCCTTGTCTCACTGGAACGTACCAATGCAGAACTCCACACAAATATGCCCTGAAACTGTACCCGTCCATAACCTCCCTGTCTCACTGGAACGCACCAATGCCGAACTCCACTCAAATATGCCCTGAACCTGCACCCTGCATAACCTCCCTGTCTCACTGGAATGTACCAATGCAGAACTCCACACAAATATGCCCTGAATCTGTACCCGTCCATAACCTCCCTGTCTCACTGTAACGTACCACTGCAGAACTCCACACAAATATGCCCTGAACCTGTACCCTGCATAACCTCCCTGTCTCACTGGAACGTACCACTGCCGAACACCACACAAATATGCCCTGAACCTGTACCCCTCCATAACCGCTCTGTCTCACTGGAACTTACCAATGCAGAACTCCACACAAATTTTCTATGAACCTGTAACCTCCATAACCTCCCTGTCTGACTGTAAAGTACCAATGCAGAATTCCACACAAATATGCCCTGAAACTGTACCCGTCCATAACCTACCTGTCTCACTGGAACGTACCACTGCAGAACTCCACACAAATATGCCCTGAACCTGTACCCGTCCATTACCTCCCTGTCTCACTGGAACGTACCACTGCAGAACTCAACACAAATATGCCCTGATGCTGTACCCTCCATAACGTCCCTGTCTCACTGGAATGTACCAATGCAGAACTACACACAAATATGCCCTGAACCTGTACCCCTCCATAACCTCCTTCTCTCACTGGAACGTACCAATGTAAAACTCCACAAAAATATGCCCTGAACCTGTACCCCTCCATAGCTTCTGTGTCTCACTGGAACGTACCACTGCAGAACTCCACACCAATATGCCCTGAACCTGTACCCTCCATAACCTCCCTGTCTCACAAGAAAGTACCAATGCAGAACTCCAAACAAATATGCCCTGAACCTGTACCCGTGCATTACCTCCCTGTCTCACTGGAACGTACCACTGCAGAACTCAACACAAAAATGCCCTGATGCTGTAACCTCCATAAACTTCCTGACTCACTGGAATGTACCAATGCAGAACTACACACAAATATGCCCTGAACCTGTACCCCTCCATAACCTCTTTGTCTCACTGGAACGTACCAATGCAGAACTCCACACAAATATGCCCTGAAACTGTACCCGTCCATAACCTCCCTGTCTCACTGGAATGCACCAATGCCGAACTCCACTCAAATATGCCCTGAACCTGCACCCTGCATAACCTCCCTGTCTCACTGGAATGTACCAATGCAGAACTCCACACAAATATGCCCTGAAACTGTACCCGTCCATAACCTCCCTGTCTCACTGGAACGTACCACTGCAGAACTCCACACAAATATGCATTGAACCTGTACCCTCCATAACCTCCCTGTCTGACTGGAAAGTACCAATGCAGAATTCCACACAAATATGCCCTGAAACTGTACCCGTCCATAACCTACCTGTCTCACTGGAACGTACCACTGCAGAACTCCACACAAATATGCCCTGAACCTGTACCCGTCCATTACCTCCCTGTCTCCCTGGAACGTACCACTGCAGAACTCAACACAAATATGCCCTGATGCTGTACCCTCCATAACGTCCCTGTCTCACTGGAATGTACCAATGCAGAACTACACACAAATATGCCCTGAACCTGTACCCCTCCATAACCTCCTTGTCTCACTGGAACGTACCAATGTAAAACTCCACACAAATATGCCCTGAACCTGTACCCCTCCATAGCTTCTGTGTCTCACTGGAACGTACCAATGCAGAACTCCACACAAATATGCCCTGAACCTGTACCCGTCCATAACCTCACTGTCTCACTGGAACGTCCCACTGCAGAACTCCACACAAATTTGCTATGAACCTGTACCCTCGATAACCTCGCTGTCTGACTGGAAAGTACCAATGCAGAACTCCACACAAATATGCCCTGAAACTGTACGCGTCCATAACCTCCCTGTCTCACTGGAACATACCACTGCAGAACTCCACACAAATGTGCCCTGAACCTGTACCCTGCATAACCTCCCTGTCTCACAGGACCGTACCATTGCAGAACACCACACAAATATGCCCTGAACCTGCACCCCTCCATAACCACCCTGTCTCACTGGAACGTACCAATGCAGAACTCCACACAAATATGCCCTGAAACTGTACCCGTCCATAACCTCCGTGTCTCACTGGAACGTACCACTGCAGAACTCCACACAAATATGCCCTGAACCTGTACCCTCCATAACCTCCCTGTCTCACTGGAAAGTAACAATGCAGAACTACACACAAATATGCCCTGAAACTGTACCCGTCCATAACCACACTGTCTCTCTGGAACGTACCACTGCAGAACTCCACACCAATATGCCCTGAACCTGTACCCTCCATAACCTCCCTGTCTCACTGGAAAGTACCAATGCAGAACTCCAAACAAATATGCCCTGAACCTGTACCCGTCCGTTACCTCCCTGTCTCACTGGAACGTACCACTGCAGAACTCAACACAAAAATGCCCTGATGCTGTAACCTCCATAAACTTCCTGTCTCACTGGAATGTACCAATGCAGAACTACACACAAATATGACCTGAACCTGTACCCCTCCATAACCTCCTTGTCTCACTGGAACGTACCAATGCAGAACTCCACACAAATATGCCCTGAAACTGTACCCGTCCATAAACTTCCTGTCTCACTGGAACGCACCAATGCCGAACTCCACTCAAATATGCCCTGAACCTGCACCCTGCATAACCTCCCTGTCTCACTGGAATGTACCAATGCAGAACTCCACACAAATATGCCCTGAACCTGTACCGGTCCATAACCTCCCTGTCTCACTGGAACTTCCCACTGCAGAACTCCACACAAATTTGCCATGAACCTGTACCCTCCATAACCTCCCTGTCTGACTGGAAAGTACCAATGCAGAACTACACACAAATATGCCCTGAACCTGTACCCCTCCATAACCTCCCTGTCTCACTGGAACGCACCAATGCCGAACTCCACTCAAATATGCCTGAACCTGTACCCTGCATAACCTCCCTGTCTCACTGGAACGTACCATTGCAGAACACCACACAAATATGCCCTGAACCTGTACCCCTCCAGAACCACCCTGTCTCACTGGAACGTACCAATGCAGAACTCCACACAAATACGCCCTGAAACTGTACCCGTCCATAACCTCCCTGTCTCAATGCAACGTAGCATTGCAGAACTCCACACAAATATGCCCTGAACCTCTACCCTGCATAACCTCCCTGTCTCACTGGAACGTACCACTGCAGAACACCACACAAATATGCCCTGAACTTATACCCCTCCATAACCGCTCTGTCTCACTGGAACGTACCAATGCAGAACTCCACACAAATATGCCCTGAACATGTACCCGTCCATATTCTCACTATCTCAGTGGAACGGTCCACATGCGGAACTCCACACAAATATGCATTGAACCTGTACCCTCCATAACCTCCCTGTCTCACTGGAAAGTACCAATGCAGAACTCCAAACAAATATGCCCTGAACCTGTACCCGTCCATTACCTCCCTGTCTCACTGGAACATACCACCGCAGAACTCAACACAAATATGCCCTGAATCTGTACCCTCCGTAACGTCCCTGTCTCACTGGAACGTACCAATGCAGAACTCCACACAAATATGCCCTGAACCTGTACCCCTCCATAGCTTCTGTGTCTCACTGGAACGTACCAATGCAGAACTCCACACAAATATGCACTGAACCTGTACCGTCCATACCCTCCATGTCTCACTGGAACGTCCCACTGCAGAGCTCCACACAAATTTTCTATGAACCTGTACCCTCCATAACCTCCCTGTCTGACTGGAAAGTACCAATGCAGAATTCCACACAAATATGCCCTGAAACTGTACCCGTCCATAACCTACCTGTCTCACTGGAACGTACCACTGCAGAACTCCACACAAATATGCCCTGAACCTGTACCCGTCCATTACCTCCCTGTCTCACTGGAACGTACCACTGCAGAACTCAACACAAATATGCCCTGATGCTTTACCCTCCATAACGTCCCTGTCTCACTGGAATGTACCAATGCAGAACTACACACAAATATGCCCTGAACCTGAACCCCTCCATAACCTCCTTGTCTCACTGGAACGTACCAATGTAAAACTCCACACAAATATGCCCTGAACCTGTACCCCTCCATAGCTTCTGTGTCTCACTGGAACGTACCAATGCAGAACTCCACACAAATATGCCCTGAACCTGTACCCGTCCATAACCTCCCTGCCTCACTGGAACGTCCCACTGCAGAACTCCACACAAATTTGCTATGAACCTGTACACTCGATAACCTCCCTGTCTGACTGGAAAGTACCAATGCAGAACTCCACACAAATATGCCCTGAAACTGTACCCGTCCATAACCTCCCTGTCTCACTGGAACATACCACTGCAGAACTCCACACAAATGTGCCCTGAACCTGTACCCTGCATAACCTCCCTGTCTCACTGGACCGTACCATTGCAGAACACCACACAAATATGTCCTGAACCGGTACCCCTCCATAACCACCCTGTCTCACTGGAACGTAGCAAAGCAGAACTCCACACAAATATGCCCTGAAACTGTACCCGTCCATAACCTCCGTGTCTCACTGGAACGTACCACTGCAGAACTCCACACAAATATGCCCTGAAACTGTAGCCGTCCATAACCACACTGTCTCTCTGGAACGTACCACTGCAGAACTCCACACCAATATGCCCTGAACCTGTACCCTCCATAACCTCCCTGTCTCAATGGAAAGTACCAATGCAGAACTCCAAACAAATATGCCCTGAACCTGTACCCGTCCATTACCTCCCTGTCTCACTGGAACGTACCACTGCAGAACTCAACACAAAAATGCCCTGATGCTGTAACCTCCATAAACTTCCTGTCTCACTGGAATGTACCAATGCAGAACTACACACAAATATGCCCTGAACCTGTACCCCTCCATAACCACACTGTCTCACTGGAACGTACCAATGCAGATCTCCACACAAATATGCCCTGAAACTGCACCCGTCCATAACCTCCCTGTCTCACTGGAACGTACCACTGCAGAACTCCACACAAATATGCCCTGAAACTGTACCGGTCCATAACCTCCCTGTCTCACTGGAATGCACCAATGCCGAACTCCACTCAAATATGCCCAGAACCTGTACCCTGCATAACCTCCCTGTCTCACTGGAACGTGCCATTGCAGAACACCACACAAATATGCCCTGAACCTGTAACCCTCCATAACCACCCTGTCTCACTGGAACGTACCAATGCAGAACTCCAAACAAATATGCCCTGAAACTGTACCAGTCCATAACATCCCTGTCTCACTGGAACGTCCCACTGCAGAACTCCACACAAATAAGCCCTGAACCTGTACCCCTCCATAACCACCCTGTCTCACTGGTACGTACCAATTCAGAACTCCACACAAATATGCCCTGAACCTGTACGCCTCCATAGCTTCCCTGTCTCACTGGAACGTAGCAATGCAGAACGCCACACAAATATGTCCTGAACCTGTACCCGTCCATAACCTCCCTGTCTCACTGGAACGTCCCACTGCAGAACTCCACACAAATTTGCTATGAATCTGAACCCTCCATAACCTCCCTGTCTGACTGGAACTTACCAATGCAGAACTACACTCAAATATGCCCTGAACCTGTACCCTGCATAACCTCCCTGTCTCACTGGAACGTACCATTGCAGAACACCACACAAATATGCCCTGAACCTGTACCCCTCCATAACCACACTGTCTCACTGGAACGTACCAATGCAGATCTCCACACAAATATGCCCTGAAACTGCACACGTCCATAACCTCCCTGTCTCACTGGAACGTACCACTGCAGAACTCCACACAAATATGTTCTGAACCTGTACCCTGCATAACCTCCCTGTCTCACTGGAACGTACCATTGCAGAACACCACACAAATATGCCCTGAACCTGTACCCCTCCATAACCACACTGTCTCACTGGAACGTACCAATGCAGATCTCCACACAAATATGCCCTGAACCTGTACCCCTCCATAAACACCCAGTCTCACTGGAACGCACCAATGCAGAACTACACACAAATATGCCCTGAACCTGTACCCCTCCATAAACTCCCAGTCTCACTGGAACGCACCAATGCCGAACTCCACTCAAATATGTCCTGAACCTGTACCCTGCATAACCTCCCTGTCTCACTGGAAAGTACCATTGCAGAACACCACACAAATATGCCCTGAACCTGTACCCCTCCATAGCCACCCTGTCTCACTGGAACGTACCAATGCAGATCTCCACACAAATATGCCCTGAAACTGTACCCGTCCATAACCTCCCTGTCTCACTGGAACGTACCACTGCAGAACTCCACGCACATATGCCCTGAACCTGTACCCTGCCTAACCTCCTTGTCTCACTGGAACATACCAATGCAGAACTACACACAAATATGCCCTGAACCTGTACCCCTCCATAACCTCCCTGTCTCACTGGAACGTACCATTGCAGAACACCACACAAATATGCCCTGAACCTGTACCCCGCAATAACCTCCCTGTCTCAGTGGAACGTACCAATGCAGAACTCCACACAAATATGCCCTGAACCTGTACCCCTCCATAACTTCCCTGTCTCACTGGAATGTACCAATGCAGAACTCCACACAAATATGCCCTGAACCTGTACCGGTCCATAACCTCCCTGTCTCACTGGAACTTACCAATGCAGAACTCCACACAAATTTGCCATGAACCTGTACCCTCCATAACCTCCCTGTCTGACTGGAAAGTACCAATGCAGAACTACACACAAATATGCCCTGAACCTGTACCCCTCCATAACCTCCCTGTCTCACTGGAACGCACCAATGCCGAACTCCACTCAAATATGCCTGAACCTGTACCCTGCATAACCTCCCTGTCTGACTGGAAAGTACCAATGCAGAACTCCACACAAATATGCCCTGAAACTGTACCCGTCCATATCCTCCCTGTCTCACTGGAACATACCACTGCAGAACTCCACACAAATGTGCCCTGAACCTGTACCCTGCATAACCTCCCTGTCTCACTGGACCGTACCATTGCAGAACACCACACAAATATGTCCTGAACCGGTACCCCTCCATAACCACCCTGTCTCACTGGAACGTACCAAAGCAGAACTCCACACAAATATGCCCTGCAACTGTACCCGTCCATAACCTCCGTGTCTCACTGGAACGTACCACTGCAGAACTCCACACAAATATGCCCTGAACCTGTACCCTCCATAACCTCCCTGTCTCACTGGAAAGTACCAATGCAGAACTCCACACAAATATGCCCTGAAACTGTACCCGTCCATAACCACACTGTCTCTCTGGAACGTACCACTGCAGAACTCCACACCAATATGCCCTGAACCTGTACCCTCCATAACCTCCCTGTCTCAATGGAAAGTACCAATGCAGAACTCCAAACAAATATGCCCTGAACCTATACCGGTCCATTACCTCCCTGTCTCACTGGAACGTACCACTGCAGAACTCAACACAAAAATGCCCTGATGCTGTAACCTCCATAAACTTCCTGTCTCACTGGAATGTACCAATGCAGAACTACACACAAATATGCCCTGAACCTGTACCCCTCCATAACCTCCTTGTCTCACTGGAACGTACCAATGCAGAACTCCACACAAATATGCCCTGAAACTGTACCCGTCCATAACCTCCCTGTCTCACTGGAACGCACCAATGCCGAACTCCACTCAAATATGCCCTGAACCTGCACCCTGCATAACCTCCCTGTCTCACTGGAATGTACCAATGCAGAACTCCACACAAATATGCCCTGAAACTGTACCCGTCCATAACCTCCCTGTCTCACTGTAACGTACCACTGCAGAACTCCACACAAATATGCCCTGAACCTGTACCCTGCATAACCTCCCTGTCTCACTGGAACGTACCACTGCCGAACACCACACAAATATGCCCTGAACCTGTACCCCTCCATAACCGCTCTGTCTCACTGGAACTTACCAATGCAGAACTCCACACAAATTTTCTATGAACCTGTAACCTCCATAATCTCCCTGTCTGACTGGAAAGTACCAATGCAGAATTCCACACAAATATGCCCTGAAACTGTACCCGTCCATAACCTACCTGTCTCACTGGAACGTACCACTGCAGAACTCCACACAAATATGCCCTGAACCTGTACCCGTCCATTACCTCCCTGTCTCACTGGAACGTACAACTGCAGAACTCAACACAAATATGCCCTGATGCTGTACCCTCCATAACGTCCCTGTCTCACTGGAATGTACCAATGCAGAACTACACACAAATATGCCCTGAATCTGTACCCCTCCATAACCTCCTTGTCTCACTGGAACGTACCAATGTAAAACTCCACAAAAATATGCCCTGAACCTGTACCCCTCCATAGCTTCTGTGTCTCACTGGAACGTACCACTGCAGAACTCCACACCAATATGCCCTGAACCTGTACCCTCCATAACCTCCCTGTCTCACAAGAAAGTACCAATGCAGAACTCCAAACAAATATGCCCTGAACCTGTACCCGTCCATTACCTCCCTGTCTCACTGGAACGTACCACTGCAGAACTCAACACAAAAATGCCCTGATGCTGTAACCTCCATAAACTTCCTGACTCACTGGAATGTACCAATGCAGAACTACACACAAATATGCCCTGAACCTGTACCCCTCCATAACCTCTGTCTCACTGGAACGTACCAATGCAGAACTCCACACAAATATGCCCTGAAACTGTACCCGTCCATAACCTCCCTGTCTCACTGGAATGCACCAATGCCGAACTCCACTCAAATATGCCCTGAACCTGCACCCTGCATAACCTCCCTGTCTCACTGGAATGTACCAATGCAGAACTCCACACAAATATGCCCTGAAACTGTACCCGTCCATAACCTCCCTGTCTCACTGGAACGTACCACTGCAGAACTCCACACAAATATGCATTGAACCTGTACCCTCCATAACCTCCCTGTCTGACTGGAAAGTACCAATGCAGAATTCCACACAAATATGCCCTGAAACTGTACCCGTCCATAACCTACCTGTCTCACTGGAACGTACCACTGCAGAACTCCACACAAATATGCCCTGAACCTGTACCCGTCCATTACCTCCCTGTCTCCCTGGAACGTACCACTGCAGAACTCAACACAAATATGCCCTGATGCTGTACCCTCCATAACGTCCCTGTCTCACTGGAATGTACCAATGCAGAACTACACACAAATATGCCCTGAACCTGTACCCCTCCATAACCTCCTTGTCTCACTGGAACGTACCAATGTAAAACTCCACACAAATATGCCCTGAACCTGTACCCCTCCATAGCTTCTGTGTCTCACTGGAACGTACCAATGCAGAACTCCACACAAATATGCCCTGAACCTGTACCCGTCCATAACCTCACTGTCTCACTGGAACGTCCCACTGCAGAACTCCACACAAATTTGCTATGAACCTGTACCCTCGATAACCTCGCTGTCTGACTGGAAAGTACCAATGCAGAACTCCACACAAATATGCCCTGAAACTGTACGCGTCCATAACCTCCCTGTCTCACTGGAACATACCACTGCAGAACTCCACACAAATGTGCCCTGAACCTGTACCCTGCATAACCTCCCTGTCTCACTGGACCGTACCATTGCAGAACACCACACAAATATGCCCTGAACCTGCACCCCTCCATAACCACCCTGTCTCACTGGAACGTACCAATGCAGAACTCCACACAAATATGCCCTGAAACTGTACCCGTCCATAACCTCCGTGTCTCACTGGAACGTACCACTGCAGAACTCCACACAAATATGCCCTGAACCTGTACCCTCCATAACCTCCCTGTCTCACTGGAAAGTACCAATGCAGAACTACACACAAATATGCCCTGAAACTGTACCCGTCCATAACCACACTGTCTCTCTGGAACGTACCACTGCAGAACTCCACACCAATATGCCCTGAACCTGTACCCTCCATAACCTCCCTGTCTCACTGGAAAGTACCAATGCAGAACTCCAAACAAATATGCCCTGAACCTGTACCCGTCCGTTACCTCCCTGTCTCACTGGAACGTACCACTGCAGAACTCAACACAAAAATGCCCTGATGCTGTAACCTCCATAAACTTCCTGTCTCACTGGAATGTACCAATGCAGAACTACACACAAATATGCCCTGAACCTGTACCCCTCCATAACCTCCTTGTCTCACTGGAACGTACCAATGCAGAACTCCACACAAATATGCCCTGAAACTGTACCCGTCCATAAACTCCCTGTCTCACTGGAACGCACCAATGCCGAACTCCACTCAAATATGCCCTGAACCTGCACCCTGCATAACCTCCCTGTCTCACTGGAATGTACCAATGCAGAACTCCACACAAATATGCCCTGAACCTGTACCGGTCCATAACCTCCCTGTCTCACTGGAACTTCCCACTGCAGAACTCCACACAAATTTGCCATGAACCTGTACCCTCCATAACCTCCCTGTCTGACTGGAAAGTACCAATGCAGAACTACACACAAATATGCCCTGAACCTGTACCCCTCCATAACCTCCCTGTCTCACTGGAACGCACCAATGCCGAACTCCACTCAAATATGCCTGAACCTGTACCCTGCATAACCTCCCTGTCTCACTGGAACGTACCATTGCAGAACACCACACAAATATGCCCTGAACCTGTACCCCTCCATAACCACCCTGTCTCACTGGAACGTACCAATGCAGAACTCCACACAAATATGCCCTGAAACTGTACCCGTCCATACCCTCCCTGTCTCAATGCAACGTAGCATTGCAGAACTCCACACAAATATGCCCTGAACCTCTACCCTGCATAACCTCCCTGTCTCACTGGAACGTACCACTGCAGACCACCACACAAATATGCCCTGAACTTATACCCCTCCATAACCGCTCTGTCTCACTGGAACGTACCAATGCAGAACTCCACACAAATATGCCCTGAACATGTACCCGTCCATATTCTCACTATCTCAGTGGAACGTTCCACATGCGGAACTCCACACAAATATGCATTGAACCTGTACCCTCCATAACCTCCCTGTCTCACTGGAAAGTACCAATGCAGAACTCCAAACAAATATGCCCTGAACCTGTACCCGTCCATTACCTCCCTGTCTCACTGGAACATACCACCGCAGAACTCAACACAAATATGCCCTGAATCTGTACCCTCCGTAACGTCCCTGTCTCACTGGAACGTACAAATGCAGAACTCCACACAAATATGCCCTGAACCTGTACCCCTCCATAGCTTCTGTGTCTCACTGGAACGTACCAATGCAGAACTCCACACAAATATGCACTGAACCTGTACCGTCCATACCCTCCATGTCTCACTGGAACGTCGCACTGCAGAGCTCCACACAAATTTTCTATGAACCTGTACCCCTCCATAACCACCCTGTCTCACTGGAACGTACCAATGCAGAACTCCACACAAATACGCCCTGAAACTGTACCCGTCCATAACCTCCCTGTCTCAATGCAACGTAGCATTGCAGAACTCCACACAAATATGCCCTGAACCTCTACCTTGCATAACCTCCCTGTCTCACTGGAACGTACCACTGCAGAACACCACACAAATATGCCCTGAACTTATACCCCTCCATAACCGCTCTGTCTCACTGGAACGTACCAATGCAGAACTCCACACAAATATGCCCTGAACATGTACCCGTCCATATTCTCACTATCTCAGTGGAACGGTCCACATGCGGAACTCCACACAAATATGCATTGAACCTGTACCCTCCATAACCTCCCTGTCTCACTGGAAAGTACCAATGCAGAACTCCAAACAAATATGCCCTGAACCTGTACCCGTCCATTACCTCCCTGTCTCACTGGAACATACCACCGCAGAACTCAACACAAATATGCCCTGAATCTGTACCCTCCGTAACGTCCCTGTCTCACTGGAACGTACCAATGCAGAACTCCACACAAATATGCCCTGAACCT
The DNA here is from genome assembly GCF_048418815.1 of Hemitrygon akajei. NCBI lineage: Eukaryota > Metazoa > Chordata > Chondrichthyes > Myliobatiformes > Dasyatidae > Hemitrygon > Hemitrygon akajei. Next base: position 1,326,052 of record NW_027331942.1, on the reverse strand, counting down.
GTACCCCTCCATAGCTTCTGTGTCTCACTGGAACGTACCAATGCAGAACTCCACACAAATATGCACTGAACCTGTACCGTCCATACCCTCCATGTCTCACTGGAACGTCCCACTGCAGAGCTCCACACAAATTTTCTATGAACCTGTACCCTCCATAACCTCCCTGTCTGACTGGAAAGTACCAATGCAGAATTCCACACAAATATGCCCTGAAACTGTACCCGTCCATAACCTACCTGTCTCACTGGAACGTACCACTGCAGAACTCCACACAAATATGCCCTGAACCTGTACCCGTCCATTACCTCCCTGTCTCACTGGAACGTACCACTGCAGAACTCAACACAAATATGCCCTGATGCTTTACCCTCCATAACGTCCCTGTCTCACTGGAATGTACCAATGCAGAACTACACACAAATATGCCCTGAACCTGAACCCCTCCATAACCTCCTTGTCTCACTGGAACGTACCAATGTAAAACTCCACACAAATATGCCCTGAACCTGTACCCCTCCATAGCTTCTGTGTCTCACTGGAACGTACCAATGCAGAACTCCACACAAATATGCCCTGAACCTGTACCCGTCCATAACCTCCCTGCCTCACTGGAACGTCCCACTGCAGAACTCCACACAAATTTGCTATGAACCTGTACCCTCGATAACCTCCCTGTCTGACTGGAAAGTACCAATGCAGAACTCCACACAAATATGCCCTGAAACTGTACCCGTCCATAACATCCCTGTCTCACTGGAACATACCACTGCAGAACTCCACACAAATGTGCCCTGAACCTGTACCCTGCATAACCTCCCTGTCTCACTGGACCGTACCATTGCAGAACACCACACAAATATGTCCTGAACCGGTACCCCTCCATAACCACCCTGTCTCACTGGAACGTAGCAAAGCAGAACTCCACACAAATATGCCCTGAAACTGTACCCGTCCATAACCTCCGTGTCTCACTGGAACGTACCACTGCAGAACTCCACACAAATATGCCCTGAACCTGTACCCTCCATAACCTCCCTGTCTCACTGGAAAGTACCAATGCAGAACTCCACACAAATATGCCCTGAAACTGTAGCCGTCCATAACCACACTGTCTCTCTGGAACGTACCACTGCAGAACTCCACACCAATATGCCCTGAACCTGTACCCTCCATAACCTCCCTGTCTCAATGGAAAGTACCAATGCAGAACTCCAAACAAATATGCCCTGAACCTGTACCCGTCCATTACCTCCCTGTCTCACTGGAACGTACCACTGCAGAACTCAACACAAAAATGCCCTGATGCTGTAACCTCCATAAAATTCCTGTCTCACTGGAATGTACCAATGCAGAACTACACACAAATATGCCCTGAACCTGTACCCCTCCATAACCACACTGTCTCACTGGAACGTACCAATGCAGATCTCCACACAAATATGCCCTGAAACTGCACCCGTCCATAACCTCCCTGTCTCACTGGAACGTACCACTGCAGAACTCCACACAAATATGCCCTGAAACTGTACCGGTCCATAACCTCCCTGTCTCACTGGAATGCACCAATGCCGAACTCCACTCAAATATGCCCTGAACCTGTACCCTGCATAACCTCCCTGTCTCACTGGAACGTGCCATTGCAGAACACCACACAAATATGCCCTGAACCTGTAACCCTCCATAACCACCCTGTCTCACTGGAACGTACCAATGCAGAACTCCAAACAAATATGTCCTGAAACTGTACCAGTCCATAACATCCCTGTCTCACTGGAACGTCCCACTGCAGAACTCCACACAAATAAGCCCTGAACCTGTACCCCTCCATAACCACCCTGTCTCACTGGTACGTACCAATTCAGAACTCCACACAAATATGCCCTGAACCTGTACGCCTCCATAGCTTCCCTGTCTCACTGGAACGTAGCAATGCAGAACGCCACACAAATATGTCCTGAACCTGTACCCGTCCATAACCTCCCTGTCTCACTGGAACGTCCCACTGCAGAACTCCACACAAATTTGCTATGAATCTGAACCCTCCATAACCTCCCTGTCTGACTGGAACTTACCAATGCAGAACTACACTCAAATATGCCCTGAACCTGTACCCTGCATAACCTCCCTGTCTCACTGGAACGTACCATTGCAGAACACCACACAAATATGCCCTGAACCTGTACCCCTCCATAACCACACTGTCTCACTGGAACGTACCAATGCAGATCTCCACACAAATATGCCCTGAAACTGCACACGTCCATAACCTCCCTGTCTCACTGGAACGTACCACTGCAGAACTCCACACAAATATGTTCTGAACCTGTACCCTGCATAACCTCCCTGTCTCACTGGAACGTACCATTGCAGAACACCACACAAATATGCCCTGAACCTGTACCCCTCCATAACCACACTGTCTCACTGGAACGTACCAATGCAGATCTCCACACAAATATGCCCTGAACCTGTACCCCTCCATAAACACCCAGTCTCACTGGAACGCACCAATGCAGAACTACACACAAATATGCCCTGAACCTGTACCCCTCCATAAACTCCCAGTCTCACTGGAACGCACCAATGCCGAACTCCACTCAAATATGTCCTGAACCTGTACCCTGCATAACCTCCCTGTCTCACTGGAAAGTACCATTGCAGAACACCACACAAATATGCCCTGAACCTGTACCCCTCCATAGCCACCCTGTCTCACTGGAACGTACCAATGCAGATCTCCACACAAATATGCCCTGAAACTGTACCCGTCCATAACCTCCCTGTCTCACTGGAACGTACCACTGCAGAACTCCACGCACATATGCCCTGAACCTGTACCCTGCCTAACCTCCTTGTCTCACTGGAACATACCAATGCAGAACTACACACAAATATGCCCTGAACCTGTACCCCTCCATAACCTCCCTGTCTCACTGGAACGTACCATTGCAGAACACCACACAAATATGCCCTGAACCTGTACCCCGCAATAACCTCCCTGTCTCAGTGGAACGTACCAATGCAGAACTCCACACAAATATGCCCTGAACCTGTACCCCTCCATAACTTCCCTGTCTCACTGGAATGTACCAATGCAGAACTCCACACAAATATGCCCTGAACCTGTACCGGTCCATAACCTCCCTGTCTCACTGGAACTTACCAATGCAGAACTCCACACAAATTTGCCATGAACCTGTACCCTCCATAACCTCCCTGTCTGACTGGAAAGTACCAATGCAGAACTACACACAAATATGCCCTGAACCTGTACCCCTCCATAACCTCCCTGTCTCACTGGAACGCACCAATGCCGAACTCCACTCAAATATGCCTGAACCTGTACCCTGCATAACCTCCCTGTCTCACTGGAACGTACCATTGCAGAACACCACACAAATCTGCCCTGAACCTGTACCCCTCCATAACCACCCTGTCTCACTGGAACGTACCAATGCAGAACTCCACACAAATACGCCCTGAAACTGTACCCGTCCATAACCTCCCTGTCTCAATGCAACGTAGCATTGCAGAACTCCACACAAATATGCCCTGAACCTCTACCCTGCATAACCTCCCTGTCTCACTGGAACGTACCACTGCAGAACACCACACAAATATGCCCTGAACTTATACCCCTCCATAACCGCTCTGTCTCACTGGAACGTACCAATGCAGAACTCCACACAAATATGCCCTGAACATGTACCCGTCCATATTCTCACTATCTCAGTGGAACGGTCCACATGCGGAACTCCACACAAATATGCATTGAACCTGTACCCTCCATAACCTCCCTGTCTCACTGGAAAGTACCAATGCAGAACTCCAAACAAATATGCCCTGAACCTGTACCCGTCCATTACCTCCCTGTCTCACTGGAACATACCACCGCAGAACTCAACACAAATATGCCCTGAATCTGTACCCTCCGTAACGTCCCTGTCTCACTGGAACGTACCAATGCAGAACTCCACACAAATATGCCCTGAACCTGTACCCCTCCATAGCTTCTGTGTCTCACTGGAACTTACCAATGCAGAACTCCACACAAATATGCACTGAACCTGTACCGTCCATACCCTCCATGTCTCACTGGAACGTCCCACTGCAGAGCTCCACACAAATTTTCTATGAACCTGTACCCTCCATAACCTCCCTGTCTGACTGGAAAGTACCAATGCAGAATTCCACACAAATATGCCCTGAAACTGTACCCGTCCATAACCTACCTGTCTCACTGGAACGTACCACTGCAGAACTCCACACAAATATGCCCTGAACCTGTACCCGTCCATTACCTCCCTGTCTCACTGGAACGTACCACTGCAGAACTCAACACAAATATGCCCTGATGCTTTACCCTCAATAACGTCCCTGTCTCACTGGAATGTACCAATGCAGAACTACACACAAATATGCCCTGAACCTGAACCCCTCCATAACCTCCTTGTCTCACTGGAACGTACCAATGTAAAACTCCACACAAATATGCCCTGAACCTGTACCCCTCCATAGCTTCTGTGTCTCACTGGAACGTACCAATGCAGAACTCCACACAAATATGCCCTGAACCTGTACCCGTCCATAACCTCCCTGCCTCACTGGAACGTCCCACTGCAGAGCTCCACACAAATTTTCTATGAACCTGTACCCTCCATAACCTCCCTGTCTGACTGGAAAGTACCAATGCAGAATTCCACACAAATATGCCCTGAAACTGTACCCGTCCATAACCTACCTGTCTCACTGGAACGTACCACTGCAGAACTCCACACAAATATGCCCTGAACCTGTACCCGTCCATTACCTCCCTGTCTCACTGGAACGTACCACTGCAGAACTCAACACAAATATGCCCTGATGCTTTACCCTCAATAACGTCCCTGTCTCACTGGAATGTACCAATGCAGAACTACACACAAATATGCCCTGAACCTGAACCCCTCCATAACCTCCTTGTCTCACTGGAACGTACCAATGTAAAACTCCACACAAATATGCCCTGAACCTGTACCCCTCCATAGCTTCTGTGTCTCACTGGAACGTACCAATGCAGAACTCCACACAAATATGCCCTGAACCTGTACCCGTCCATAACCTCCCTGCCTCACTGGAACGTCCCACTGCAGAACTCCACACAAATTTGCTATGAACCTGTACCCTCGATAACCTCCCTGTCTGACTGGAAAGTACCAATGCAGAACTCCACACAAATATGCCCTGAAACTGTACCCGTCCATAACCTCCCTGTCTCACTGGAACATACCACTGCAGAACTCCACACAAATGTGCCCTGAACCTGTACCCTGCATAACCTCCCTGTCTCACTGGACCGTACCATTGCAGAACACCACACAAATATGTCCTGAACCGGTACCCCTCCATAACCACCCTGTCTCACTGGAACGTAGCAAAGCAGAACTCCACACAAATATGCCCTGAAACTGTACCCGTCCATAACCTCCGTGTCTCACTGGAACGTACCACTGCAGAACTCCACACAAATATGCCCTGAACCTGTACCCTCCATAACCTCCCTGTCTCACTGGAAAGTACCAATGCAGAACTCCACACAAATATGCCCTGAAACTGTAGCCGTCCATAACCACACTGTCTCTCTGGAACGTACCACTGCAGAACTCCACACCAATATGCCCTGAACCTGTACCCTCCATAACCTCCCTGTCTCAATGGAAAGTACCAATGCAGAACTCCAAACAAATATGCCCTGAACCTGTACCCGTCCATTACCTCCCTGTCTCACTGGAACGTACCACTGCAGAACTCAACACAAAAATGCCCTGATGCTGTAACCTCCATAAACTTCCTGTCTCACTGGAATGTACCAATGCAGAACTACACACAAATATGCCCTGAACCTGTACCCCTCCATAACCACACTGTCTCACTGGAACGTACCAATGCAGATCTCCACACAAATATGCCCTGAAACTGCACCCGTCCATAACCTCCCTGTCTCACTGGAACGTACCACTGCAGAACTCCACACAAATATGCCCTGAAACTGTACCGGTCCATAACCTCCCTGTCTCACTGGAATGCACCAATGCCGAACTCCACTCAAATATGCCCTGAACCTGTACCCTGCATAACCTCCCTGTCTCACTGGAACGTGCCATTGCAGAACACCACACAAATATGCCCTGAACCTGTAACCCTCCATAACCACCCTGTCTCACTGGAACGTACCAATGCAGAACTCCAAACAAATATGCCCTGAAACTGTACCAGTCCATAACATCCCTGTCTCACTGGAACATACCACCGCAGAACTCAACACAAATATGCCCTGAATCTGTACCCTCCGTAACGTCCCTGTCTCACTGGAACGTACCAATGCAGAACTCCACACAAATATGCCCTGAACCTGTACCCCTCCATAGCTTCTGTGTCTCACTGGAACTTACCAATGCAGAACTCCACACAAATATGCACTGAACCTGTACCGTCCATACCCTCCATGTCTCACTGGAACGTCCCACTGCAGAGCTCCACACAAATTTTCTATGAACCTGTACCCTCCATAACCTCCCTGTCTGACTGGAAAGTACCAATGCAGAATTCCACACAAATATGCCCTGAAACTGTACCCGTCCATAACCTACCTGTCTCACTGGAACGTACCACTGCAGAACTCCACACAAATATGCCCTGAACCTGTACCCGTCCATTACCTCCCTGTCTCACTGGAACGTACCACTGCAGAACTCAACACAAATATGCCCTGATGCTTTACCCTCAATAACGTCCCTGTCTCACTGGAATGTACCAATGCAGAACTACACACAAATATGCCCTGAACCTGAACCCCTCCATAACCTCCTTGTCTCACTGGAACGTACCAATGTAAAACTCCACACAAATATGCCCTGAACCTGTACCCCTCCATAGCTTCTGTGTCTCACTGGAACGTACCAATGCAGAACTCCACACAAATATGCCCTGAACCTGTACCCGTCCATAACCTCCCTGCCTCACTGGAACGTCCCACTGCAGAGCTCCACACAAATTTTCTATGAACCTGTACCCTCCATAACCTCCCTGTCTGACTGGAAAGTACCAATGCAGAATTCCACACAAATATGCCCTGAAACTGTACCCGTCCATAACCTACCTGTCTCACTGGAACGTACCACTGCAGAACTCCACACAAATATGCCCTGAACCTGTACCCGTCCATTACCTCCCTGTCTCACTGGAACGTACCACTGCAGAACTCAACACAAATATGCCCTGATGCTTTACCCTCAATAACGTCCCTGTCTCACTGGAATGTACCAATGCAGAACTACACACAAATATGCCCTGAACCTGAACCCCTCCATAACCTCCTTGTCTCACTGGAACGTACCAATGTAAAACTCCACACAAATATGCCCTGAACCTGTACCCCTCCATAGCTTCTGTGTCTCACTGGAACGTACCAATGCAGAACTCCACACAAATATGCCCTGAACCTGTACCCGTCCATAACCTCCCTGCCTCACTGGAACGTCCCACTGCAGAACTCCACACAAATTTGCTATGAACCTGTACCCTCGATAACCTCCCTGTCTGACTGGAAAGTACCAATGCAGAACTCCACACAAATATGCCCTGAAACTGTACCCGTCCATAACCTCCCTGTCTCACTGGAACATACCACTGCAGAACTCCACACAAATGTGCCCTGAACCTGTACCCTGCATAACCTCCCTGTCTCACTGGACCGTACCATTGCAGAACACCACACAAATATGTCCTGAACCGGTACCCCTCCATAACCACCCTGTCTCACTGGAACGTAGCAAAGCAGAACTCCACACAAATATGCCCTGAAACTGTACCCGTCCATAACCTCCGTGTCTCACTGGAACGTACCACTGCAGAACTCCACACAAATATGCCCTGAACCTGTACCCTCCATAACCTCCCTGTCTCACTGGAAAGTACCAATGCAGAACTCCACACAAATATGCCCTGAAACTGTAGCCGTCCATAACCACACTGTCTCTCTGGAACGTACCACTGCAGAACTCCACACCAATATGCCCTGAACCTGTACCCTCCATAACCTCCCTGTCTCAATGGAAAGTACCAATGCAGAACTCCAAACAAATATGCCCTGAACCTGTACCCGTCCATTACCTCCCTGTCTCACTGGAACGTACCACTGCAGAACTCAACACAAAAATGCCCTGATGCTGTAACCTCCATAAACTTCCTGTCTCACTGGAATGTACCAATGCAGAACTACACACAAATATGCCCTGAACCTGTACCCCTCCATAACCACACTGTCTCACTGGAACGTACCAATGCAGATCTCCACACAAATATGCCCTGAAACTGCACCCGTCCATAACCTCCCTGTCTCACTGGAACGTACCACTGCAGAACTCCACACAAATATGCCCTGAAACTGTACCGGTCCATAACCTCCCTGTCTCACTGGAATGCACCAATGCCGAACTCCACTCAAATATGCCCTGAACCTGTACCCTGCATAACCTCCCTGTCTCACTGGAACGTGCCATTGCAGAACACCACACAAATATGCCCTGAACCTGTAACCCTCCATAACCACCCTGTCTCACTGGAACGTACCAATGCAGAACTCCAAACAAATATGCCCTGAAACTGTACCAGTCCATAACATCCCTGTCTCACTGGAACGTCCCACTGCAGAACTCCACACAAATAAGCCCTGAACCTGTACCCCTCCATAACCACCCTGTCTCACTGGTACGTACCAATTCAGAACTCCACACAAATATGCCCTGAACCTGTACGCCTCCATAGCTTCCCTGTCTCACTGGAACGTAGCAATGCAGAACGCCACACAAATATGTCCTGAACCTGTACCCGTCCATAACCTCCCTGTCTCACTGGAACGTCCCACTGCAGAACTCCACACAAATTTGCTATGAATCTGAACCCTCCATAACCTCCCTGTCTGACTGGAACTTACCAATGCAGAACTACACTCAAATATGCCCTGAACCTGTACCCTGCATAACCTCCCTGTCTCACTGGAACGTACCATTGCAGAACACCACACAAATATGCCCTGAACCTGTACCCCTCCATAACCACACTGTCTCACTGGAACGTACCAATGCAGATCTCCACACAAATATGCCCTGAAACTGCACACGTCCATAACCTCCCTGTCTCACTGGAACGTACCACTGCAGAACTCCACACAAATATGTTCTGAACCTGTACCCTGCATAACCTCCCTGTCTCACTGGAACGTACCATTGCAGAACACCACACAAATATGCCCTGAACCTGTACCCCTCCATAACCACACTGTCTCACTGGAACGTACCAATGCAGATCTCCACACAAATATGCCCTGAACCTGTACCCCTCCATAAACACCCAGTCTCACTGGAACGCACCAATGCAGAACTACACACAAATATGCCCTGAACCTGTACCCCTCCATAAACTCCCAGTCTCACTGGAACGCACCAATGCCGAACTCCACTCAAATATGTCCTGAACCTGTACCCTGCATAACCTCCCTGTCTCACTGGAAAGTACCATTGCAGAACACCACACAAATATGCCCTGAACCTGTACCCCTCCATAGCCACCCTGTCTCACTGGAACGTACCAATGCAGAACTCCACACAAATATGCCCTGAACCTGTACCCCTCCATAGCTTCTGTGTCTCACTGGAACTTACCAATGCAGAACTCCACACAAATATGCACTGAACCTGTACCGTCCATACCCTCCATGTCTCACTGGAACGTCCCACTGCAGAGCTCCACACAAATTTTCTATGAACCTGTACCCTCCATAACCTCCCTGTCTGACTGGAAAGTACCAATGCAGAATTCCACACAAATATGCCCTGAAACTGTACCGGTCCATAACCTACCTGTCTCACTGGAACGTACCACTGCAGAACTCCACACAAATATGCCCTGAACCTGTACCCGTCCATTACCTCCCTGTCTCACTGGAACGTACCACTGCAGAACTCAACACAAATATGCCCTGATGCTTTACCCTCAATAACGTCCCTGTCTCACTGGAATGTACCAATGCAGAACTACACACAAATATGCCCTGAACCTGAACCCCTCCATAACCTCCTTGTCTCACTGGAACGTACCAATGTAAAACTCCACACAAATATGCCCTGAACCTGTACCCCTCCATAGCTTCTGTGTCTCACTGGAACGTACCAATGCAGAACTCCACACAAATATGCCCTGAACCTGTACCCGTCCATAACCTCCCTGCCTCACTGGAACGTCCCACTGCAGAGCTCCACACAAATTTTCTATGAACCTGTACCCTCCATAACCTCCCTGTCTGACTGGAAAGTACCAATGCAGAATTCCACACAAATATGCCCTGAAACTGTACCCGTCCATAACCTACCTGTCTCACTGGAACGTACCACTGCAGAACTCCACACAAATATGCCCTGAACCTGTACCCGTCCATTACCTCCCTGTCTCACTGGAACGTACCACTGCAGAACTCAACACAAATATGCCCTGATGCTTTACCCTCAATAACGTCCCTGTCTCACTGGAATGTACCAATGCAGAACTACACACAAATATGCCCTGAACCTGAACCCCTCCATAACCTCCTTGTCTCACTGGAACGTACCAATGTAAAACTCCACACAAATATGCCCTGAACCTGTACCCCTCCATAGCTTCTGTGTCTCACTGGAACGTACCAATGCAGAACTCCACACAAATATGCCCTGAACCTGTACCCGTCCATAACCTCCCTGCCTCACTGGAACGTCCCACTGCAGAACTCCACACAAATTTGCTATGAACCTGTACCCTCGATAACCTCCCTGTCTGACTGGAAAGTACCAATGCAGAACTCCACACAAATATGCCCTGAAACTGTACCCGTCCATAACCTCCCTGTCTCACTGGAACATACCACTGCAGAACTCCACACAAATGTGCCCTGAACCTGTACCCTGCATAACCTCCCTGTCTCACTGGACCGTACCATTGCAGAACACCACACAAATATGTCCTGAACCGGTACCCCTCCATAACCACCCTGTCTCACTGGAACGTAGCAAAGCAGAACTCCACACAAATATGCCCTGAAACTGTACCCGTCCATAACCTCCGTGTCTCACTGGAACGTACCACTGCAGAACTCCACACAAATATGCCCTGAACCTGTACCCTCCATAACCTCCCTGTCTCACTGGAAAGTACCAATGCAGAACTCCACACAAATATGCCCTGAAACTGTAGCCGTCCATAACCACACTGTCTCTCTGGAACGTACCACTGCAGAACTCCACACCAATATGCCCTGAACCTGTACCCTCCATAACCTCCCTGTCTCAATGGAAAGTACCAATGCAGAACTCCAAACAAATATGCCCTGAACCTGTACCCGTCCATTACCTCCCTGTCTCACTGGAACGTACCACTGCAGAACTCAACACAAAAATGCCCTGATGCTGTAACCTCCATAAACTTCCTGTCTCACTGGAATGTACCAATGCAGAACTACACACAAATATGCCCTGAACCTGTACCCCTCCATAACCACACTGTCTCACTGGAACGTACCAATGCAGATCTCCACACAAATATGCCCTGAAACTGCACCCGTCCATAACCTCCCTGTCTCACTGGAACGTACCACTGCAGAACTCCACACAAATATGCCCTGAAACTGTACCGGTCCATAACCTCCCTGTCTCACTGGAATGCACCAATGCCGAACTCCACTCAAATATGCCCTGAACCTGTACCCTGCATAACCTCCCTGTCTCACTGGAACGTGCCATTGCAGAACACCACACAAATATGCCCTGAACCTGTAACCCTCCATAACCACCCTGTCTCACTGGAACGTACCAATGCAGAACTCCAAACAAATATGCCCTGAAACTGTACCAGTCCATAACATCCCTGTCTCACTGGAACGTCCCACTGCAGAACTCCACACAAATAAGCCCTGAACCTGTACCCCTCCATAACCACCCTGTCTCACTGGTACGTACCAATTCAGAACTCCACACAAATATGCCCTGAACCTGTACGCCTCCATAGCTTCCCTGTCTCACTGGAACGTAGCAATGCAGAACGCCACACAAATATGTCCTGAACCTGTACCCGTCCATAACCTCCCTGTCTCACTGGAACGTCCCACTGCAGAACTCCACACAAATTTGCTATGAATCTGAACCCTCCATAACCTCCCTGTCTGACTGGAACTTACCAATGCAGAACTACACTCAAATATGCCCTGAACCTGTACCCTGCATAACCTCCCTGTCTCACTGGAACGTACCATTCAGAACACCACACAAATATGCCCTGAACCTGTACCCCTCCATAACCACACTGTCTCACTGGAACGTACCAATGCAGATCTCCACACAAATATGCCCTGAAACTGCACACGTCCATAACCTCCCTGTCTCACTGGAACGTACCACTGCAGAACTCCACACAAATATGTTCTGAACCTGTACCCTGCATAACCTCCCTGTCTCACTGGAACGTACCATTGCAGAACACCACACAAATATGCCCTGAACCTGTACCCCTCCATAACCACACTGTCTCACTGGAACGTACCAATGCAGATCTCCACACAAATATGCCCTGAACCTGTACCCCTCCATAAACACCCAGTCTCACTGGAACGCACCAATGCAGAACTACACACAAATATGCCCTGAACCTGTACCCCTCCATAAACTCCCAGTCTCACTGGAACGCACCAATGCCGAACTCCACTCAAATATGTCCTGAACCTGTACCCTGCATAACCTCCCTGTCTCACTGGAAAGTACCATTGCAGAACACCACACAAATATGCCCTGAACCTGTACCCCTCCATAGCCACCCTGTCTCACTGGAACGTACCAATGCAGATCTCCACACAAATATGCCCTGAAACTGTACCCGTCCATAACCTCCCTGTCTCACTGGAACGTACCACTGCAGAACTCCACGCACATATGCCCTGAACCTGTACCCTGCCTAACCTCCTTGTCTCACTGGAACATACCAATGCAGAACTACACACAAATATGCCCTGAACCTGTACCCCTCCATAACCTCCCTGTCTCACTGGAACGTACCATTGCAGAACACCACACAAATATGCCCTGAACCTGTACCCCGCAATAACCTCCCTGTCTCAGTGGAACGTACCAATGCAGAACTCCACACAAATATGCCCTGAACCTGTACCCCTCCATAACTTCCCTGTCTCACTGGAATGTGCCAATGCAGAACTCCACACAAATATGCCCTGAACCTGTACCGGTCCATAACCTCCCTGTCTCACTGGAACTTACCAATGCAGAACTCCACACAAATTTGCCATGAACCTGTACCCTCCATAACCTCCCTGTCTGACTGGAAAGTACCAATGCAGAACTACACACAAATATGCCCTGAACCTGTACCCCTCCATAACCTCCCTGTCTCACTGGAACGCACCAATGCCGAACTCCACTCAAATATGCCTGAACCTGTACCCTGCATAACCTCCCTGTCTCACTGGAACGTACCATTGCAGAACACCACACAAATCTGCCCTGAACCTGTACCCCTCCATAACCACCCTGTCTCACTGGAACGTACCAATGCAGAACTCCACACAAATATGCCCTGAAACTGTACCCGTCCATAACCTCCCTGTCTCAATGCAACGTAGCATTGCAGAACTCCACACAAATATGCCCTGAACCTCTACCCTGCATAACCTCCCTGTCTCACTGGAACGTACCACTGCAGACCACCACACAAATATGCCCTGAACTTATACCCCTCCATAACCGCTCTGTCTCACTGGAACGTACCAATGCAGAACTCCACACAAATATGCCCTGAACATGTACCCGTCCATATTCTCACTATCTCAGTGGAACGTTCCACATGCGGAACTCCACACAAATATGCATTGAACCTGTACCCTCCATAACCTCCCTGTCTCACTGGAAAGTACCAATGCAGAACTCCAAACAAATATGCCCTGAACCTGTACCCGTCCATTACCTCCCTGTCTCACTGGAACATACCACCGCAGAACTCAACACAAATATGCCCTGAATCTGTACCCTCCGTAACGTCCCTGTCTCACTGGAACGTACCAATGCAGAACTCCACACAAATATGCCCTGAACCTGTACCCCTCCATACCCTCCATGTCTCACTGGAACGTCCCACTGCAGAGCTCCACACAAATTTTCTATGAACCTGTACCCTCCATAACCTCCCTGTCTGACTGGAAAGTACCAATGCAGAATTCCACACAAATATGCCCTGAAACTGTACCCGTCCATAACCTACCTGTCTCACTGGAACGTACCACTGCAGAACTCCACACAAATATGCCCTGAACCTGTACCCGTCCATTACCTCCCTGTCTCACTGGAACGTACCACTGCAGAACTCAACACAAATATGCCCTGATGCTGTACCCTCCATAACGTCCCTGTCTCACTGGAATGTACCAATGCAGAACTACACACAAATATGCCCTGAACCTGTACCCCTCCATAACCTCCTTGTCTCACTGGAACGTACCAATGCAGAACTCCACACAAATATGCCCTGAACATGTACCCGTCCATATTCTCACTATCTCAGTGGAACGTTCCACATGCGGAACTCCACACAAATATGCATTGAACCTGTACCCTCCATAACCTCCCTGTCTCACTGGAAAGTACCAATGCAGAACTCCAAACAAATATGCCCTGAACCTGTACCCGTCCATTACCTCCCTGTCTCACTGGAACATACCACCGCAGAACTCAACACAAATATGCCCTGAATCTGTACCCTCCGTAACGTCCCTGTCTCACTGGAACGTACCAATGCAGAACTCCACACAAATATGCCCTGAACCTGTACCCCTCCATACCCTCCATGTCTCACTGGAACGTCCCACTGCAGAGCTCCACACAAATTTTCTATGAACCTGTACCCTCCATAACCTCCCTGTCTGACTGGAAAGTACCAATGCAGAATTCCACACAAATATGCCCTGAAACTGTACCCGTCCATAACCTACCTGTCTCACTGGAACGTACCACTGCAGAACTCCACACAAATATGCCCTGAACCTGTACCCGTCCATTACCTCCCTGTCTCACTGGAACGTACCACTGCAGAACTCAACACAAATATGCCCTGATGCTGTACCCTCCATAACGTCCCTGTCTCACTGGAATGTACCAATGCAGAACTACACACAAATATGCCCTGAACCTGTACCCCTCCATAACCTCCTTGTCTCACTGGAACGTACCAATGTAAAACTCCACACAAATATGCCCTGAACCTGTACCCCTCCATAGCTTCTGTGTCTCACTGGAACGTACCAATGCAGAACTCCACACAAATATGCCCTGAACCTGTACCCGTCCATAACCTCCCTGCCTCACTGGAACGTCCCACTGCAGAACTCCACACAAATTTTCTATGAACCTGTAACCTCCATAACCTCCCTGTCTGACTGGAAAGTACCAATGCAGAATTCCACACAAATATGCCCTGAAACTGTACCCGTCCATAACCTACCTGTCTCACTGGAACGTACCACTGCAGAACTCCACACAAATATGCCCTGAACCTGTACCCGTCCATTACCTCCCTGTCTCACTGGAACGTACCACTGCAGAACTCAACACAAATATGCCCTGATGCTGTACCCTCCATAACGTCCCTGTCTCACTGGAATGTACCAATGCAGAACTACACACAAATATGCCCTGAACCTGTACCCCTCCATAACCTCCTTGTCTCACTGGAACGTACCAATGTAAAACTCCACAAAAATATGCCCTGAACCTGTACCCCTCCATAGCTTCTGTGTCTCACTGGAACGTACCACTGCAGAACTCCACACCAATATGCCCTGAACCTGTACCCTCCATAACCTCCCTGTCTCACAAGAAAGTACCAATGCAGAACTCCAAACAAATATGCCCTGAACCTGTACCCGTCCATTACCTCCCTGTCTCACTGGAACGTACCACTGCAGAACTCAACACAAAAATGCCCTGATGCTGTAACCTCCATAAACTTCCTGACTCACTGGAATGTACCAATGCAGAACTACACACAAATATGCCCTGAACCTGTACCCCTCCATAACCTCCCTGTCTCACTGGAACGCACCAATGCCGAACTCCACTCAAATATGCCTGAACCTGTACCCTGCATAACCTCCCTGTCTCACTGGAACGTACCATTGCAGAACACCACACAAATCTGCCCTGAACCTGTACCCCTCCATAACCACCCTGTCTCACTGGAACGTACCAATGCAGAACTCCACACAAATATGCCCTGAAACTGTACCCGTCCATAACCTCCCTGTCTCAATGCAACGTAGCATTGCAGAACTCCACACAAATATGCCCTGAACCTCTACCCTGCATAACCTCCCTGTCTCACTGGAACGTACCACTGCAGACCACCACACAAATATGCCCTGAACTTATACCCCTCCATAACCGCTCTGTCTCACTGGAACGTACCAATGCAGAACTCCACACAAATATGCCCTGAACATGTACCCGTCCATATTCTCACTATCTCAGTGGAACGTTCCACATGCGGAACTCCACACAAATATGCATTGAACCTGTACCCTCCATAACCTCCCTGTCTCACTGGAAAGTACCAATGCAGAACTCCAAACAAATATGCCCTGAACCTGTACCCGTCCATTACCTCCCTGTCTCACTGGAACATACCACCGCAGAACTCAACACAAATATGCCCTGAATCTGTACCCTCCGTAACGTCCCTGTCTCACTGGAACGTACCAATGCAGAACTCCACACAAATATGCCCTGAACCTGTACCCCTCCATACCCTCCATGTCTCACTGGAACGTCCCACTGCAGAGCTCCACACAAATTTTCTATGAACCTGTACCCTCCATAACCTCCCTGTCTGACTGGAAAGTACCAATGCAGAATTCCACACAAATATGCCCTGAAACTGTACCCGTCCATAACCTACCTGTCTCACTGGAACGTACCACTGCAGAACTCCACACAAATATGCCCTGAACCTGTACCCGTCCATTACCTCCCTGTCTCACTGGAACGTACCACTGCAGAACTCAACACAAATATGCCCTGATGCTGTACCCTCCATAACGTCCCTGTCTCACTGGAATGTACCAATGCAGAACTACACACAAATATGCCCTGAACCTGTACCCCTCCATAACCTCCTTGTCTCACTGGAACGTACCAATGTAAAACTCCACACAAATATGCCCTGAACCTGTACCCCTCCATAGCTTCTGTGTCTCACTGGAACGTACCAATGCAGAACTCCACACAAATATGCCCTGAACCTGTACCCGTCCATAACCTCCCTGCCTCACTGGAACGTCCCACTGCAGAACTCCACACAAATTTTCTATGAACCTGTAACCTCCATAACCTCCCTGTCTGACTGGAAAGTACCAATGCAGAATTCCACACAAATATGCCCTGAAACTGTACCCGTCCATAACCTACCTGTCTCACTGGAACGTACCACTGCAGAACTCCACACAAATATGCCCTGAACCTGTACCCGTCCATTACCTCCCTGTCTCACTGGAACGTACCACTGCAGAACTCAACACAAATATGCCCTGATGCTGTACCCTCCATAACGTCCCTGTCTCACTGGAATGTACCAATGCAGAACTACACACAAATATGCCCTGAACCTGTACCCCTCCATAACCTCCTTGTCTCACTGGAACGTACCAATGTAAAACTCCACAAAAATATGCCCTGAACCTGTACCCCTCCATAGCTTCTGTGTCTCACTGGAACGTACCACTGCAGAACTCCACACCAATATGCCCTGAACCTGTACCCTCCATAACCTCCCTGTCTCACAAGAAAGTACCAATGCAGAACTCCAAACAAATATGCCCTGAACCTGTACCCGTCCATTACCTCCCTGTCTCACTGGAACGTACCACTGCAGAACTCAACACAAAAATGCCCTGATGCTGTAACCTCCATAAACTTCCTGACTCACTGGAATGTACCAATGCAGAACTACACACAAATATGCCCTGAACCTGTACCCCTCCATAACCTCTTTGTCTCACTGGAACGTACCAATGCAGAACTCCACACAAATATGCCCTGAAACTGTACCCGTCCATAACCTCCCTGTCTCACTGGAATGCACCAATGCCGAACTCCACTCAAATATGCCCTGAACCTGCACCCTGCATAACCTCCCTGTCTCACTGGAATGTACCAATGCAGAACTCCACACAAATATGCCCTGAAACTGTACCCGTCCATAACCTCCCTGTCTCACTGGAACGTACCACTGCAGAACTCCACACAAATATGCATTGAACCTGTACCCTCCATAACCTCCCTGTCTGACTGGAAAGTACCAATGCAGAATTCCACACAAATATGCCCTGAAACTGTACCCGTCCATAACCTACCTGTCTCACTGGAACGTACCACTGCAGAACTCCACACAAATATGCCCTGAACCTGTACCCGTCCATTACCTCCCTGTCTCCCTGGAACGTACCACTGCAGAACTCAACACAAATATGCCCTGATGCTGTACCCTCCATAACGTCCCTGTCTCACTGGAATGTACCAATGCAGAACTACACACAAATATGCCCTGAACCTGTACCCCTCCATAACCTCCTTGTCTCACTGGAACGTACCAATGTAAAACTCCACACAAATATGCCCTGAACCTGTACCCCTCCATAGCTTCTGTGTCTCACTGGAACGTACCAATGCAGAACTCCACACAAATATGCCCTGAACCTGTACCCTCGATAACCTCGCTGTCTGACTGGAAAGTACCAATGCAGAACTCCACACAAATATGCCCTGAAACTGTACGCGTCCATAACCTCCCTGTCTCACTGGAACATACCACTGCAGAACTCCACACAAATGTGCCCTGAACCTGTACCCTGCATAACCTCCCTGTCTCACTGGACCGTACCATTGCAGAACACCACACAAATATGCCCTGAACCTGCACCCCTCCATAACCACCCTGTCTCACTGGAACGTACCAATGCAGAACTCCACACAAATATGCCCTGAAACTGTACCCGTCCATAACCTCCGTGTCTCACTGGAACGTACCACTGCAGAACTCCACACAAATATGCCCTGAACCTGTACCCTCCATAACCTCCCTGTCTCACTGGAAAGTACCAATGCAGAACTACACACAAATATGCCCTGAAACTGTACCCGTCCATAACCACACTGTCTCTCTGGAACGTACCACTGCAGAACTCCACACCAATATGCCCTGAACCTGTACCCTCCATAACCTCCCTGTCTCACTGGAAAGTACCAATGCAGAACTCCAAACAAATATGCCCTGAACCTGTACCCGTCCGTTACCTCCCTGTCTCACTGGAACGTACCACTGCAGAACTCAACACAAAAATGCCCTGATGCTGTAACCTCCATAAACTTCCTGTCTCACTGGAATGTACCAATGCAGAACTACACACAAATATGCCCTGAACCTGTACCCCTCCATAACCTCCTTGTCTCACTGGAACGTACCAATGCAGAACTCCACACAAATATGCCCTGAAACTGTACCCGTCCATAAACTCCCTGTCTCACTGGAACGCACCAATGCCGAACTCCACTCAAATATGCCCTGAACCTGCACCCTGCATAACCTCCCTGTCTCACTGGAATGTACCAATGCAGAACTCCACACAAATATGCCCTGAACCTGTACCGGTCCATAACCTCCCTGTCTCACTGGAACTTCCCACTGCAGAACTCCACACAAATTTGCCATGAACCTGTACCCTCCATAACCTCCCTGTCTGACTGGAAAGTACCAATGCAGAACTACACACAAATATGCCCTGAACCTGTACCCCTCCATAACCTCCCTGTCTCACTGGAACGCACCAATGCCGAACTCCACTCAAATATGCCTGAACCTGTACCCTGCATAACCTCCCTGTCTCACTGGAACGTACCATTGCAGAACACCACACAAATATGCCCTGAACCTGTACCCCTCCATAACCACCCTGTCTCACTGGAACGTACCAATGCAGAACTCCACACAAATATGCCCTGAAACTGTACCCGTCCATAACCTCCCTGTCTCAATGCAACGTAGCATTGCAGAACTCCACACAAATATGCCCTGAACCTCTACCCTGCATAACCTCCCTGTCTCACTGGAACGTACCACTGCAGACCACCACACAAATATGCCCTGAACTTATACCCCTCCATAACCGCTCTGTCTCACTGGAACGTACCAATGCAGAACTCCACACAAATATGCCCTGAACATGTACCCGTCCATATTCTCACTATCTCAGTGGAACGTTCCACATGCGGAACTCCACACAAATATGCATTGAACCTGTACCCTCCATAACCTCCCTGTCTCACTGGAAAGTACCAATGCAGAACTCCAAACAAATATGCCCTGAACCTGTACCCGTCCATTACCTCCCTGTCTCACTGGAACATACCACCGCAGAACTCAACACAAATATGCCCTGAATCTGTACCCTCCGTAACGTCCCTGTCTCACTGGAACGTACCAATGCAGAACTCCACACAAATATGCCCTGAACCTGTACCCCTCCATAGCTTCTGTGTCTCACTGGAACGTACCAATGCAGAACTCCACACAAATATGCACTGAACCTGTACCGTCCATACCCTCCATGTCTCACTGGAACGTCCCACTGCAGAGCTCCACACAAATTTTCTGTGAACCTGTACCCTCCATAACCTCCCTGTCTGACTGGAAAGTACCAATGCAGAATTCCACACAAATATGCCCTGAAACTGTACCCGTCCATTACCTCCCTGTCTCACTGGAACGTACCACTGCAGAACTCAACACAAATATGCCCTGATGCTGTACCCTCCATAACGTCCCTGTCTCACTGGAATGTACCAATGCAGAACTACACACAAATATGCCCTGAACCTGTACCCCTCCATAACCTCCTTGTCTCACTGGAACGTCCCACTGCAGAACTCCACACAAATTTGCTATGAACCTGTACCCTCGATAACCTCCCTGTCTGACTGGAAAGTACCAATGCAGAACTCCACATAAATATGCCCTGAAACTGTACCCGTCCATATCCTCCCTGTCTCACTGGAATCATACCACTGCAGAACTCCACACAAATGTGCCCTGAACCTGTACCCTGCATAACCTCCCTGTCTCACTGGACCGTACCATTGCAGAACACCACACAAATATGTCCTGAACCGGTACCCCTCCATAACCACCCTGTCTCACTGGAACGTACCAAAGCAGAACTCCACACAAATATGCCCTGAAACTGTACCCGTCCATAACCTCCGTGTCTCACTGGAACGTACCACTGCAGAACTCCACACAAATATGCCCTGAACCTGTACCCTCCATAACCTCCCTGTCTCACTGGAAAGTACCAATGCAGAACTCCACACAAATATGCCCTGAAACTGTACCCGTCCATAACCACACTGTCTCTCTGGAACGTACCACTGCAGAACTCCACACCAATATGCCCTGAACCTGTACCCTCCATAACCTCCCTGTCTCAATGGAAAGTACCAATGCAGAACTCCAAACAAATATGCCCTGAACCTGTACCCGTCCATTACCTCCCTGTCTCACTGGAACGTACCACTGCAGAACTCAACACAAAAATGCCCTGATGCTGTAACCTCCATAAACTTCCTGTCTCACTGGAATGTACCAATGCAGAACTACACACAAATATGCCCTGAACCTGTACCCCTCCATAACCTCCTTGTCTCACTGGAACGTACCAATGCAGAACTCCACACAAATATGCCCTGAAACTGTACCCGTCCATAACCTCCCTGTCTCACTGGAACGCACCAATGCCGAACTCCACTCAAATATGCCCTGAACCTGCACCCTGCATAACCTCCCTGTCTCACTGGAATGTACCAATGCAGAACTCCACACAAATATGCCCTGAAACTGTACCCTTCCATAACCTCCCTGTCTCACTGTAACGTACCACTGCAGAACTCCACACAAATATGCCCTGAACCTGTACCCTGCATAACCTCCCTGTCTCACTGGAACGTACCACTGCCGAACACCACACAAATATGCCCTGAACCTGTACCCCTCCATAACCGCTCTGTCTCACTGGAACTTACCAATGCAGAACTCCACACAAATTTTCTATGAACCTGTAACCTCCATAACCTCCCTGTCTGACTGGAAAGTACCAATGCAGAATTCCACACAAATATGCCCTGAAACTGTACCCGTCCATAACCTACCTGTCTCACTGGAACGTACCACTGCAGAACTCCACACAAATATGCCCTGAACCTGTACCCGTCCATTACCTCCCTGTCTCACTGGAACGTACCACTGCAGAACTCAACACAAATATGCCCTGATGCTGTACCCTCCATAACGTCCCTGTCTCACTGGAATGTACCAATGCAGAACTACACACAAATATGCCCTGAACCTGTACCCCTCCATAACCTCCTTGTCTCACTGGAACGTACCAATGTAAAACTCCACAAAAATATGCCCTGAACCTGTACCCCTCCATAGCTTCTGTGTCTCACTGGAACGTACCACTGCAGAACTCCACACCAATATGCCCTGAACCTGTACCCTCCATAACCTCCCTGTCTCACAAGAAAGTACCAATGCAGAACTCCAAACAAATATGCCCTGAACCTGTACCCGTCCATTACCTCCCTGTCTCACTGGAACGTACCACTGCAGAACTCAACACAAAAATGCCCTGATGCTGTAACCTCCATAAACTTCCTGACTCACTGGAATGTACCAATGCAGAACTACACACAAATATGCCCTGAACCTGTACCCCTCCATAACCTCCTTGTCTCACTGGAACGTACCAATGCAGAACTCCACACAAATATGCCCTGAAACTGTACCCGTCCATAACCTCCCTGTCTCACTGGAACGTACCACTGCAGAACTCCACACAAATATGCATTGAACCTGTACCCTGCATAACCTCCATGTCTGACTGGAAAGTACCAATGCAGAATTCCACACAAATATGCCCTGAAACTGTACCCGTCCATAACCTACCTGTCTCACTGGAACGTACCACTGCAGAACTCCACACAAATATGCCCTGAACCTGTACCCGTCCATTACCTCCCTGTCTCACTGGAACGTACCACTGCAGAACTCAACACAAATATGCCCTGATGCTGTACCCTCCATAACGTCCCTGTCTCACTGGAATGTACCAATGCAGAACTACACACAAATATGCCCTGAACCTGTACCCCTCCATAACCTCCTTGTCTCACTGGAACGTACCAATGTAAAACTCCACACAAATATGCCCTGAACCTGTACCCCTCCATAGCTTCTGTGTCTCACTGGAACGTACCAATGCAGAACTCCACACAAATATGCCCTGAACCTGTACCCGTCCATAACCTCACTGTCTCACTGGAACGTCCCACTGCAGAACTCCACACAAATTTGCTATGAACCTGTACCCTCGATAACCTCGCTGTCTGACTGGAAAGTACCAATGCAGAACTCCACACAAATATGCCCTGAAACTGTACGCGTCCATAACCTCCCTGTCTCACTGGAACATACCACTGCAGAACTCCACACAAATGTGCCCTGAACCTGTACCCTGCATAACCTCCCTGTCTCACTGGACCGTACCATTGCAGAACACCACACAAATATGCCCTGAACCTGCACCCCTCCATAACCACCCTGTCTCACTGGAACGTACCAATGCAGAACTCCACACAAATATGCCCTGAAACTGTACCCGTCCATAACCTCCGTGTCTCACTGGAACGTACCACTGCAGAACTCCACACAAATATGCCCTGAACCTGTACCCTCCATAACCTCCCTGTCTCACTGGAAAGTACCAATGCAGAACTACACACAAATATGCCCTGAAACTGTACCCGTCCATAACCACACTGTCTCTCTGGAACGTACCACTGCAGAACTCCACACCAATATGCCCTGAACCTGTACCCTCCATAACCTCCCTGTCTCACTGGAAAGTACCAATGCAGAACTCCAAACAAATATGCCCTGAACCTGTACCCGTCCATTACCTCCCTGTCTCACTGGAACGTACCACTGCAGAACTCAACACAAAAATGCCCTGATGCTGTAACCTCCATAAACTTCCTGTCTCACTGGAACGCACCAATGCCGAACTCCACTCAAATATGCCCTGAACCTGCACCCTGCATAACCTCCCTGTCTCACTGGAATGTACCAATGCAGAACTCCACACAAATATGCCCTGAAACTGTACCCGTCCATAACCTCCCTGTCTCACTGGAACGTACCACTGCAGAACTCCACACAAATATGCCCTGAACCTGTACCCTACATAACCTCCCTGTCTCACTGGAACGTACCACTGCCGAACACCACACAAATATGCCCTGAACCTGTACCCCTCCATAACCGCTCTGTCTCACTGGAACGTACCACTGCAGAACTCAACACAAATATGCCCTGAACATGTACCCGTCCATATTCTCCCTGTCTCAGTGGAACCTCCCACTGCAGAACTCCACACAAATAAGCATTGAACCTGTACCCTCCATAACCGCTCTGTCTCACTGGAACGTACCAATGCAGAACTCCGCACAAATATGCCCTGAACATGTACCCGTCCATATTCTCCCTGTCTCACTGGAACATCCCACTGCAGAACTCCACACAAATATGCATTGAACCTGTACCCTCCATAACCTCCCTGTCTCACTGGAAAGTACCAATGCAGAACCCCAAACAAATATGCCCTGAACCTGTGCCCGTCCATTACCTCCCTGTCTCACTGGAACGTACCACTGCAGAACTCCACACAAATATGCCCTGAATCAGTACCCTGCATAACCTCCCTGTCTCACTGGAATGTACCACTGCAGAACAGCACACAAATATTCCCTGAATTTGTACCCCTCCATAACCGCTCTGTCTCACTGGAACGTACCAATGCAGAACTCCACACAAATATGCACTGAACATGTACCCGTCCATATTCTCACTGTCTCTGTGGAACGTCCCACTGCAGTACTCCACACAAATATGCATTGAACCTGTACCCTCCATAACCTCCCTGTCTCACTGGAAAGTACCAATGCAGAACTCCAAACAAATATGCCCTGAACCTGTACCCGTCCATTACCTCCCTGTCTCACTGGAACGTACCACTGCAGAACTCAACACAAATATGCCCTGAAGCTGTACCCTCCATAACGTCCCTGTCTCACTGGAATGTACCAATGCAGAACTACACACAAATATGCCCTGAACCTGTACCCCTCCATAACCTCCTTGTCTCACTGGAACGTACCAATGTAAAACTCCACACAAATATGCCCTGAACCTGTACCCCTCCATAGCTTCTGTGTCTCACTGGAACGTACCAATGCAGAACTCCACACAAATATGCCCTGAACCTGTACCCGTCCATAACCTCCCTGTCTCACTGGAACGTCCCACTGCAGAACTCCACACAAATTTGCTATGAACCTGTACCCTCGATAACTTCCCTGTCTGACTGGAAAGTACCAATGCAGAACTCCACACAAATATGCCCTGAAACTGTACCCGTCCATAACCTCCCTGTCTCACTGGAACGTACCACTGCAGAACTCCACACAAATGTGCCCTGAACCTGTACCCTGCATAACCTCCCTGTCTCACTGGACCGTACCATTGCAGAACACCACACAAATATGCCCTGAACCTGTACCCCTCCATAACCACCCTGTCTCACTGGAACGTACCAATGCAGAACTCCAAACAAATATGCCCTGAACCTGTACCCGTCCATTACCTCCCTGTCTCACTGGAACGTACCACTGCAGAACTCAACACAAAAATGCCCTGATGCTGTAACCTCCATAAACTTCCTGTCTCACTGGAATGTACCAATGCAGAACTACGCACAGATATGCCCTGAACCTGTACCCCTCCATAACCTCCTTGTCTCACTGGAACGTACCAATGCAGAACTCCACACAAATATGCCCTGAAACGGTACCCGTCCATAACCTCCCTGTCTCACTGGAACGCAACAATGCCGAACTCCACTCAAATATGCCCTGAACCTGCACCCTGCATAACCTCCCTGTCTCACTGGAATGTACCAATGCAGAACTCCACACAAATATGCCCTGAAACTGTACCCGTCCATAACCTCCCTGTCTCACTGGAACGTACCACTGCAGAACTCCACACAAATATGCCCTGAACCTGTACCCTGCATAACCTCCCTGTCTCACTGGAAAGTACCAATGCAGAACTCCAAACAAATATGCCCTGAACCTGTACCCGTCCATTACCTCCCTGTCTCACTGGAACGTACCACTGCAGAACTCAACACAAATATGCCCTGATGATGTACCCTCCATAACCTCCCTGTCTCACTGGAACGTACCAATGCAGAACTCCACACAAATATGCCCTGAACCTGTACCCCTCCATAGCTTCTGTGTCTCACTGGAACGTACCAATGCAGAACTCCACACAAATATGCACTGAACCTGTACCGTCCATACCCTCCCTGTCTCACTGGAACGTCCCACTGCAGAGCTCCACACAAATTTTCTATGAACCTGTACCCTCCATAACCTCCCTGTCTGACTGGAAAGTACCAATGCAGAATTCCACACAAATATGCCCTGAAAATGTACCCGTCCATAACCTACCTGTCTCACTGGAACGTACCACTGCAGAACTCAACACAAAAATGCCCTGATGCTGTAACCTCCATAAACTTCCTGTCTCACTGGAATGTACCAATGCAGAACTACACACAAATATGCCCTGAACCTGTACCCCTCCATAACCTCCTTGTCTCACTGGAACGTACCAATGCAGAACTCCACACAAATATGCCCTGAAACTGTACCCGTCCATAACCTCCCTGTCTCACTGGAACGCACCAATGCCGAACTCCACTCAAATATGCCCTGAACCTGCACCCTGCATAACCTCCCTGTCTCACTGGAATGTACCAATGCAGAACTCCACACAAATATGCCCTGAAACTGTACCCTTCCATAACCTCCCTGTCTCACTGTAACGTACCACTGCAGAACTCCACACAAATATGCCCTGAACCTGTACCCTGCATAACCTCCCTGTCTCACTGGAACGTACCACTGCCGAACACCACACAAATATGCCCTGAACCTGTACCCCTCCATAACCGCTCTGTCTCACTGGAACTTACCAATGCAGAACTCCACACAAATTTTCTATGAACCTGTAACCTCCATAACCTCCCTGTCTGACTGGAAAGTACCAATGCAGAATTCCACACAAATATGCCCTGAAACTGTACCCGTCCATAACCTACCTGTCTCACTGGAACGTACCACTGCAGAACTCCACACAAATATGCCCTGAACCTGTACCCGTCCATTACCTCCCTGTCTCACTGGAACGTACCACTGCAGAACTCAACACAAATATGCCCTGATGCTGTACCCTCCATAACGTCCCTGTCTCACTGGAATGTACCAATGCAGAACTACACACAAATATGCCCTGAACCTGTACCCCTCCATAACCTCCTTGTCTCACTGGAACGTACCAATGTAAAACTCCACAAAAATATGCCCTGAACCTGTACCCCTCCATAGCTTCTGTGTCTCACTGGAACGTACCACTGCAGAACTCCACACCAATATGCCCTGAACCTGTACCCTCCATAACCTCCCTGTCTCACAAGAAAGTACCAATGCAGAACTCCAAACAAATATGCCCTGAACCTGTACCCGTCCATTACCTCCCTGTCTCACTGGAACGTACCACTGCAGAACTCAACACAAAAATGCCCTGATGCTGTAACCTCCATAAACTTCCTGACTCACTGGAATGTACCAATGCAGAACTACACACAAATATGCCCTGAACCTGTACCCCTCCATAACCTCCTTGTCTCACTGGAACGTACCAATGCAGAACTCCACACAAATATGCCCTGAAACTGTACCCGTCCATAACCTCCCTGTCTCACTGGAACGTACCACTGCAGAACTCCACACAAATATGCATTGAACCTGTACCCTCCATAACCTCCATGTCTGACTGGAAAGTACCAATGCAGAATTCCACACAAATATGCCCTGAAACTGTACCCGTCCATAACCTACCTGTCTCACTGGAACGTACCACTGCAGAACTCCACACAAATATGCCCTGAACCTGTACCCGTCCATTACCTCCCTGTCTCACTGGAACGTACCACTGCAGAACTCAACACAAATATGCCCTGATGCTGTACCCTCCATAACGTCCCTGTCTCACTGGAATGTACCAATGCAGAACTACACACAAATATGCCCTGAACCTGTACCCCTCCATAACCTCCTTGTCTCACTGGAACGTACCAATGTAAAACTCCACACAAATATGCCCTGAACCTGTACCCCTCCATAGCTTCTGTGTCTCACTGGAACGTACCAATGCAGAACTCCACACAAATATGCCCTGAACCTGTACCCGTCCATAACCTCACTGTCTCACTGGAACGTCCCACTGCAGAACTCCACACAAATTTGCTATGAACCTGTACCCTCGATAACCTCGCTGTCTGACTGGAAAGTACCAATGCAGAACTCCACACAAATATGCCCTGAAACTGTACGCGTCCATAACCTCCCTGTCTCACTGGAACATACCACTGCAGAACTCCACACAAATGTGCCCTGAACCTGTACCCTGCATAACCTCCCTGTCTCACTGGACCGTACCATTGCAGAACACCACACAAATATGCCCTGAACCTGCACCCCTCCATAACCACCCTGTCTCACTGGAACGTACCAATGCAGAACTCCACACAAATATGCCCTGAAACTGTACCCGTCCATAACCTCCGTGTCTCACTGGAACGTACGACTGCAGAACTCCACACAAATATGCCCTGAACCTGTACCCTCCATAACCTCCCTGTCTCACTGGAAAGTACCAATGCAGAACTACACACAAATATGCCCTGAAACTGTACCCGTCCATAACCACACTGTCTCTCTGGAACGTACCACTGCAGAACTCCACACCAATATGCCCTGAACCTGTACCCTCCATAACCTCCCTGTCTCACTGGAAAGTACCAATGCAGAACTCCAAACAAATATGCCCTGAACCTGTACCCGTCCATTACCTCCCTGTCTCACTGGAACGTACCACTGCAGAACTCAACACAAAAATGCCCTGATGCTGTAACCTCCATAAACTTCCTGTCTCACTGGAATGTACCAATGCAGAACTACACACAAATATGCCCTGAACCTGTACCCCTCCATAACCTCCTTGTCTCACTGGAACGTACCAATGCAGAACTCCACACAAATATGCCCTGAAACTGTACCCGTCCATAAACTCCCTGTCTCACTGGAACGCACCAATGCCGAACTCCACTCAAATATGCCCTGAACCTGCACCCTGCATAACCTCCCTGTCTCACTGGAATGTACCAATGCAGAACTCCACACAAATATGCCCTGAAACTGTACCCGTCCATAACCTCCCTGTCTCACTGGAACGTACCACTGCAGAACTCCACACAAATATGCCCTGAACCTGTACCCTACATAACCTCCCTGTCTCACTGGAACGTACCACTGCCGAACACCACACAAATATGCCCTGAACCTGTACCCCTCCATAACCGCTCTGTCTCACTGGAACGTACCACTGCAGAACTCAACACAAATATGCCCTGAACATGTACCCGTCCATATTCTCCCTGTCTCAGTGGAACCTCCCACTGCAGAACTCCACACAAATAAGCATTGAACCTGTACCCTCCATAACCGCTCTGTCTCACTGGAACGTACCAATGCAGAACTCCGCACAAATATGCCCTGAACATGTACCCGTCCATATTCTCCCTGTCTCACTGGAACGTCCCACTGCAGAACTCCACACAAATATGCATTGAACCTGTACCCTCCATAACCTCCCTGTCTCACTGGAAAGTACCAATGCAGAACCCCAAACAAATATGCCCTGAAACTGTGCCCGTCCATTACCTCCCTGTCTCACTGGAACGTACCACTGCAGAACTCCACACAAATATGCCCTGAATCAGTACCCTGCATAACCTCCCTGTCTCACTGGAATGTACCACTGCAGAACAGCACACAAATATTCCCTGAATTTGTACCCCTCCATAACCGCTCTGTCTCACTGGAACGTACCAATGCAGAACTCCACACAAATATGCACTGAACATGTACCCGTCCATATTCTCACTGTCTCTGTGGAACGTCCCACTGCAGTACTCCACACAAATATGCATTGAACCTGTACCCTCCATAACCTCCCTGTCTCACTGGAAAGTACCAATGCAGAACTCCAAACAAATATGCCCTGAACCTGTACCCGTCCATTACCTCCCTGTCTCACTGGAACGTACCACTGCAGAACTCAACACAAATATGCCCTGAAGCTGTACCCTCCATAACGTCCCTGTCTCACTGGAATGTACCAATGCAGAACTACACACAAATATGCCCTGAACCTGTACCCCTCCATAACCTCCTTGTCTCACTGGAACGTACCAATGTAAAACTCCACACAAATATGCCCTGAACCTGTACCCCTCCATAGCTTCTGTGTCTCACTGGAACGTACCAATGCAGAACTCCACACAAATATGCCCTGAACCTGTACCCGTCCATAACCTCCCTGTCTCACTGGAACGTCCCACTGCAGAACTCCACACAAATTTGCTATGAACCTGTACCCTCGATAACTTCCCTGTCTGACTGGAAAGTACCAATGCAGAACTCCACACAAATATGCCCTGAAACTGTACCCGTCCATAACCTCCCTGTCTCACTGGAACGTACCACTGCAGAACTCCACACAAATGTGCCCTGAACCTGTACCCTGCATAACCTCCCTGTCTCACTGGACCGTACCATTGCAGAACACCACACAAATATGCCCTGAACCTGTACCCCTCCATAACCACCCTGTCTCACTGGAACGTACCAATGCAGAACTCCAAACAAATATGCCCTGAACCTGTACCCGTCCATTACCTCCCTGTCTCACTGGAACGTACCACTGGAGAACTCAACACAAAAATGCCCTGATGCTGTAACCTCCATAAACTTCCTGTCTCACTGGAATGTACCAATGCAGAACTACGCACAGATATGCCCTGAACCTGTACCCCTCCATAACCTCCTTGTCTCACTGGAACGTACCAATGCAGAACTCCACACAAATATGCCCTGAAACGGTACCCGTCCATAACCTCCCTGTCTCACTGGAACGCAACAATGCCGAACTCCACTCAAATATGCCCTGAACCTGCACCCTGCATAACCTCCCTGTCTCACTGGAATGTACCAATGCAGAACTCCACACAAATATGCCCTGAAACTGTACCCGTCCATAACCTCCCTGTCTCACTGGAACGTACCACTGCAGAACTCCACACAAATATGCCCTGAACCTGTACCCTGCATAACCTCCCTGTCTCACTGGAAAGTACCAATGCAGAACTCCAAACAAATATGCCCTGAACCTGTACCCGTCCATTACCTCCCTGTCTCACTGGAACGTACCACTGCAGAACTCAACACAAATATGCCCTGATGATGTACCCTCCATAACCTCCCTGTCTCACTGGAACGTACCAATGCAGAACTCCACACAAATATGCCCTGAACCTGTACCCCTCCATAGCTTCTGTGTCTCACTGGAACGTACCAATGCAGAACTCCACACAAATATGCACTGAACCTGTACCGTCCATACCCTCCCTGTCTCACTGGAACGTCCCACTGCAGAGCTCCACACAAATTTTCTATGAACCTGTACCCTCCATAACCTCCCTGTCTGACTGGAAAGTACCAATGCAGAATTCCACACAAATATGCCCTGAAAATGTACCCGTCCATAACCTACCTGTCTCACTGGAACGTACCACTGCAGAACTCCACACAAATATGCCCTGAACCTGTACCCGTCCATTACCTCCCTGTCTCACTGGAACGTACCAATGCAGAACTCCACACAAATATGCCCTGAAAATGTACCCGTCCATAACCTACCTGTCTCACTGGAACGTACCACTGCAGAACTCAACACAAAAATGCCCTGATGCTGTAACCTCCATAAACTTCCTGTCTCACTGGAACGTACCACTGCAGAACTCCACACAAATATGCCCTGAACCTGTACCCGTCCATTACCTCCCTGTCTCACTGGAACGTACCAATGCAGAACTCCACACAAATATGCCCTGAAAATGTACCCGTCCATAACCTACCTGTCTCACTGGAACGTACCACTGCAGAACTCAACACAAAAATGCCCTGATGCTGTAACCTCCATAAACTTCCTGTCTCACTGGAATGTACCAATGCAGAACTACACACAAATATGCCCTGAACCTGTACCCCTCCATAACCTCCTTGTCTCACTGGAACGTACCAATGCAGAACTCCACACAAATATGCCCTGAAACTGTACCCGTCCATAACCTCCCTGTCTCACTGGAACGCACCAATGCCGAACTCCACTCAAATATGCCCTGAACCTGCACCCTGCATAACCTCCCTGTCTCACTGGAATGTACCAATGCAGAACTCCACACAAATATGCCCTGAAACTGTACCCTTCCATAACCTCCCTGTCTCACTGTAACGTACCACTGCAGAACTCCACACAAATATGCCCTGAACCTGTACCCTGCATAACCTCCCTGTCTCACTGGAACGTACCACTGCCGAACACCACAATAATATGCCCTGAACCTGTACCCCTCCATAACCGCTCTGTCTCACTGGAACTTACCAATGCAGAACTCCACACAAATTTTCTATGAACCTGTAACCTCCATAACCTCCCTGTCTGACTGGAAAGTACCAATGCAGAATTCCACACAAATATGCCCTGAAACTGTACCCGTCCATAACCTACCTGTCTCACTGGAACGTACCACTGCAGAACTCCACACAAATATGCCCTGAACCTGTACCCGTCCATTACCTCCCTGTCTCACTGGAACGTACCACTGCAGAACTCAACACAAATATGCCCTGATGCTGTACCCTCCATAACGTCCCTGTCTCACTGGAATGTACCAATGCAGAACTACACACAAATATGCCCTGAACCTGTACCCCTCCATAACCTCCTTGTCTCACTGGAACGTACCAATGTAAAACTCCACAAAAATATGCCCTGAACCTGTACCCCTCCATAGCTTCTGTGTCTCACTGGAACGTACCACTGCAGAACTCCACACCAATATGCCCTGAACCTGTACCCTCCATAACCTCCCTGTCTCACAAGAAAGTACCAATGCAGAACTCCAAACAAATATGCCCTGAACCTGTACCCGTCCATTACCTCCCTGTCTCACTGGAACGTACCACTGCAGAACTCAACACAAAAATGCCCTGATGCTGTAACCTCCATAAACTTCCTGACTCACTGGAATGTACCAATGCAGAACTACACACAAATATGCCCTGAACCTGTACCCCTCCATAACCTCCTTGTCTCACTGGAACGTACCAATGCAGAACTCCACACAAATATGCCCTGAAACTGTACCCGTCCATAACCTCCCTGTCTCACTGGAACGTACCACTGCAGAACTCCACACAAATATGCATTGAACCTGTACCCTCCATAACCTCCATGTCTGACTGGAAAGTACCAATGCAGAATTCCACACAAATATGCCCTGAAACTGTACCCGTCCATAACCTACCTGTCTCACTGGAACGTACCACTGCAGAACTCCACACAAATATGCCCTGAACCTGTACCCGTCCATTACCTCCCTGTCTCACTGGAACGTACCACTGCAGAACTCAACACAAATATGCCCTGATGCTGTACCCTCCATAACGTCCCTGTCTCACTGGAATGTACCAATGCAGAACTACACACAAATATGCCCTGAACCTGTACCCCTCCATAACCTCCTTGTCTCACTGGAACGTACCAATGTAAAACTCCACACAAATATGCCCTGAACCTGTACCCCTCCATAGCTTCTGTGTCTCACTGGAACGTACCAATGCAGAACTCCACACAAATATGCCCTGAACCTGTACCCGTCCATAACCTCACTGTCTCACTGGAACGTCCCACTGCAGAACTCCACACAAATTTGCTATGAACCTGTACCCTCGATAACCTCGCTGTCTGACTGGAAAGTACCAATGCAGAACTCCACACAAATATGCCCTGAAACTGTACGCGTCCATAACCTCCCTGTCTCACTGGAACATACCACTGCAGAACTCCACACAAATGTGCCCTGAACCTGTACCCTGCATAACCTCCCTGTCTCACTGGACCGTACCATTGCAGAACACCACACAAATATGCCCTGAACCTGCACCCCTCCATAACCACCCTGTCTCACTGGAACGTACCAATGCAGAACTCCACACAAATATGCCCTGAAACTGTACCCGTCCATAACCTCCGTGTCTCACTGGAACGTACCACTGCAGAACTCCACACAAATATGCCCTGAACCTGTACCCTCCATAACCTCCCTGTCTCACTGGAAAGTACCAATGCAGAACTACACACAAATATGCCCTGAAACTGTACCCGTCCATAACCACACTGTCTCTCTGGAACGTACCACTGCAGAACTCCACACCAATATGCCCTGAACCTGTACCCTCCATAATCTCCCTGTCTCACTGGAAAGTACCAATGCAGAACTCCAAACAAATATGCCCTGAACCTGTACCCGTCCATTACCTCCCTGTCTCACTGGAACGTACCACTGCAGAACTCAACACAAAAATGCCCTGATGCTGTAACCTCCATAAACTTCCTGTCTCACTGGAATGTACCAATGCAGAACTACACACAAATATGCCCTGAACCTGTACCCCTCCATAACCTCCTTGTCTCACTGGAACGTACCAATGCAGAACTCCACACAAATATGCCCTGAAACTGTACCCGTCCATAAACTCCCTGTCTCACTGGAACGCACCAATGCCGAACTCCACTCAAATATGCCCTGAACCTGCACCCTGCATAACCTCCCTGTCTCACTGGAATGTACCAATGCAGAACTCCACACAAATATGCCCTGAAACTGTACCCGTCCATAACCTCCCTGTCTCACTGGAACGTACCACTGCAGAACTCCACACAAATATGCCCTGAACCTGTACCCTACATAACCTCCCTGTCTCACTGGAACGTACCACTGCCGAACACCACACAAATATGCCCTGAACCTGTACCCCTCCATAACCGCTCTGTCTCACTGGAACGTACCAATGCAGAACTCAACACAAATATGCCCTGAACCTGTGCCCGTCCATTACCTCCCTGTCTCACTGGAACGTACCACTGCAGAACTCCACACAAATATGCCCTGAATCAGTACCCTGCATAACCTCCCTGTCTCACTGGAATGTACCACTGCAGAACAGCACACAAATATTCCCTGAATTTGTACCCCTCCATAACCGCTCTGTCTCACTGGAACGTACCAATGCAGAACTCCACACAAATATGCACTGAACATGTACCCGTCCATATTCTCACTGTCTCTGTGGAACGTCCCACTGCAGTACTCCACACAAATATGCATTGAACCTGTACCCTCCATAACCTCCCTGTCTCACTGGAAAGTACCAATGCAGAACTCCAAACAAATATGCCCTGAACCTGTACCCGTCCATTACCTCCCTGTCTCACTGGAACGTACCACTGCAGAACTCAACACAAATATGCCCTGAAGCTGTACCCTCCATAACGTCCCTGTCTCACTGGAATGTACCAATGCAGAACTACACACAAATATGCCCTGAACCTGTACCCCTCCATAACCTCCTTGTCTCACTGGAACGTACCAATGTAAAACTCCACACAAATATGCCCTGAACCTGTACCCCTCCATAGCTTCTGTGTCTCACTGGAACGTACCAATGCAGAACTCCACACAAATATGCCCTGAACCTGTACCCGTCCATAACCTCCCTGTCTCACTGGAACGTCCCACTGCAGAACTCCACACAAATTTGCTATGAACCTGTACCCTCGATAACTTCCCTGTCTGACTGGAAAGTACCAATGCAGAACTCCACACAAATATGCCCTGAAACTGTACCCGTCCATAACCTCCCTGTCTCACTGGAACGTACCACTGCAGAACTCCACACAAATGTGCCCTGAACCTGTACCCTGCATAACCTCCCTGTCTCACTGGACCGTACCATTGCAGAACACCACACAAATATGCCCTGAACCTGTACCCCTCCATAACCACCCTGTCTCACTGGAACGTACCAATGCAGAACTCCAAACAAATATGCCCTGAACCTGTACCCGTCCATTACCTCCCTGTCTCACTGGAACGTACCACTGCAGAACTCAACACAAAAATGCCCTGATGCTGTAACCTCCATAAACTTCCTGTCTCACTGGAATGTACCAATGCAGAACTACGCACAGATATGCCCTGAACCTGTACCCCTCCATAACCTCCTTGTCTCACTGGAACGTACCAATGCAGAACTCCACACAAATATGCCCTGAAACGGTACCCGTCCATAACCTCCCTGTCTCACTGGAACGCAACAATGCCGAACTCCACTCAAATATGCCCTGAACCTGCACCCTGCATAACCTCCCTGTCTCACTGGAATGTACCAATGCAGAACTCCACACAAATATGCCCTGAAACTGTACCCGTCCATAACCTCCCTGTCTCACTGGAACGTACCACTGCAGAACTCCACACAAATATGCCCTGAACCTGTACCCTGCATAACCTCCCTGTCTCACTGGAAAGTACCAATGCAGAACTCCAAACAAATATGCCCTGAACCTGTACCCGTCCATTACCTCCCTGTCTCACTGGAACGTACCACTGCAGAACTCAACACAAATATGCCCTGATGATGTACCCTCCATAACCTCCCTGTCTCACTGGAACGTACCAATGCAGAACTCCACACAAATATGCACTGAACCTGTACCGTCCATACCCTCCCTGTCTCACTGGAACGTCCCACTGCAGAGCTCCACACAAATTTTCTATGAACCTGTACCCTCCATAACCTCCCTGTCTGACTGGAAAGTACCAATGCAGAATTCCACACAAATATGCCCTGAAAATGTACCCGTCCATAACCTACCTGTCTCACTGGAACGTACCACTGCAGAACTCCACACAAATATGCCCTGAACCTGTACCCGTCCATTACCTCCCTGTCTCACTGGAACGTACCAATGCAGAACTCCAAACAAATATGCCCTGAACCTGTACCCGTCCATTACCTCCCTGTCTCACTGGAACATACCACCGCAGAACTCAACACAAATATGCCGTGAATCTGTACCCTCCGTAACGTCCCTGTCTCACTGGAACGTACCAATGCAGAACTCCACACAAATATGCCCTGAACCTGTACCCCTCCATAGCTTCTATGTCTCACTGGAACGTACCAATGCAGAAATCCACACAAATATGCACTGAACCTGTACCGTCCATACCCTCCATGTCTCACTGGAACGTCCCACTGCAGAGCTCCACACAAATTTTCTTTGAACCTGTACCCTCCATAACCTCCCTGTCTGACTGGAAAGTACCAATGCAGAATTCCACACAAATATGCCCTGAAACTGTACCCGTCCATAACCTACCTGTCTCACTGGAACGTACCACTGCAGAACTCCACACAAATATGCCCTGAACGTGTACCCGTCCATTACCTCCCTGTCTCACTAGAACGTACCACTGCAGAACTCAACACAAATATGCCCTGATGCTGTACCCTCCATAACGTCCCTGTCTCACTGGAATGTACCAATGCAGAACTACACACAAATATGCCCTGAACCTGTACCCGTCCATAACCTCCTTGTCTCACTGGAACGTACCAATGTAAAACTCCACACAAATATGCCCTGAACCTGTACCCCTCCATAGCTTCTGTGTCTCACTGGAACGTACCAATGCAGAACTCCACACAAATATGCCCTGAACCTGTACCCGTCCATAACCTCACTGTCTCACTGGAACGTCCCACTGCAGAACTCCACACAAATTTGCTATGAACCTGTACCCTCGATAACCTCGCTGTCTGACTGGAAAGTACCAATGCAGAACTCCACACAAATATGCCCTGAAACTGTACGCGTCCATAACCTCCCTGTCTCACTGGAACATACCACTGCAGAACTCCACACAAATGTGCCCTGAACCTGTACCCTGCATAACCTCCCTGTCTCACTGGACCGTACCATTGCAGAACACCACACAAATATGCCCTGAACCTGCACCCCTCCATAACCACCCTGTCTCACTGGAACGTACCAATGCAGAACTCCACACAAATATGCCCTGAAACTGTACCCGTCCATAACCTCCGTGTCTCACTGGAACGTACCAGTGCAGAACTCCACACAAATATGCCCTGAACCTGTACCCTCCATAACCTCCCTGTCTCACTGGAAAGTACCAATGCAGAACTCCACAGAAATATGCCCTGAAACTGTACCCGTCCATAACCACACTGTCTCTCTGGAACGTACCACTGCAGAACTCCACACCAATATGCCCTGAACCTGTACCCTCCATAACCTCCCTGTCTCACTGGAAAGTACCAATGCAGAACTCCAAACAAATATGCCCTGAACCTGTACCCGTCCATTACCTCCCTGTCTCACTGGAACGTTCCACTGCAGAACTCAACACAAAAATGCCCTGATGCTGTAACCTCCATAAACTTCCTGTCTCACTGGAATGTACCAATGCAGAACTCCACACAAATATGCCCTGAAACTGTACCCGTCCATAAACTCCCTGTCTCACTGGAACGCACCAATGCCGAACTCCACTCAAATATGCCCTGAACCTGCACCCTGCATAACCTCCCTGTCTCACTGGAATGTACCAATGCAGAACTCCACACAAATATGCCCTGAAACTGTACCATTCCATAACCTCCCTGTCTCACTGGAACGTACCACTGCAGAACTCCACACAAATATGCCCTGAACCTGTACCCTACATAACCTCCCTGTCTCACTGGAACGTACCACTGCCGAACACCACACAAATATGCCCTGAACCTGTACCCCTCCATAACCGCTCTGTCTCACTGGAACGTACCACTGCAGAACTCAACACAAATATGCCCTGAACCTGTACCCGTCCATTACCTCCCTGTCTCACTGGAACGTACCAATGCAGAACTCCAAACAAATATGCCCTGAACCTGTACCCGTCCATTACCTCCCTGTCTCACTGGAACATACCACCGCAGAACTCAACACAAATATGCCCTGAATCTGTACCCTCCGTAACGTCCCTGTCTCACTGGAACGTACCAATGCAGAACTCCACACAAATATGCCCTGAACCTGTACCCCTCCATAGCTTCTATGTCTCACTGGAACGTACCAATGCAGAACTCCACACAAATATGCACTGAACCTGTACCGTCCATACCCTCCATGTCTCACTGGAACGTCCCACTGCAGAGCTCCACACAAATTTTCTATGAACCTGTACCCTCCATAACCTCCCTGTCTGACTGGAAAGTACCAATGCAGAATTCCACACAAATATGCCCTGAAACTGTACCCGTCCATAACCTACCTGTCTCACTGGAACGTACCACTGCAGAACTCCACACAAATATGCCCTGAACCTGTACCCGTCCATTACCTCCCTGTCTCACTAGAACGTACCACTGCAGAACTCAACACAAATATGCCCTGATGCTGTACCCTCCATAACGTCCCTGTCTCACTGGAATGTACCAATGCAGAACTACACACAAATATGCCCTGAACCTGTACCCGTCCATAACCTCCTTGTCTCACTGGAACGTACCAATGTAAAACTCCACACAAATATGCCCTGAATCTGTACCCCTCCATAGCTTCTGTGTCTCACTGGAACGTACCAATGCAGAACTCCACACAAATATGCCCTGAACCTGTACCCGTCCATAACCTCCCTGCCTCACTGGAACGTCCCACTGCAGAACTCCACACAAATGTGCCCTGAACCTGTACCCTGCATAACCTCCCTGTCTCACTGGACCGTACCATTGCAGAACACCACACAAATATGTCCTGAACCGGTACCCCTCCATAACCACCCTGTCTCACTGGAACGTACCAAAGCAGAACTCCACACAAATATGCCCTGAAACTGTACCCGTCCATAACCTCCGTGTCTCACTGGAACGTACCACTGCAGAACTCCACACAAATATGCCCTGAACCTGTACCCTCCATAACCTCCCTGTCTCACTGGAAAGTACCAATGCAGAACTCCACACAAATATGCCCTGAAACTGTACCCGTCCATAACCACACTGTCTCTCTGGAACGTACCACTGCAGAACTCCACACCAATATGCCCTGAACCTGTACCCTCCATAACCTCCCTGTCTCAATTGAAAGTACCAATGCAGAAGTCCAAACAAATATGCCCTGAACCTGTACCCGTCCATAACTTCCCTGTCTCACTGGAACGTACCACTGCAGAACTCAACACAAAAATGCCCTGATGCTGTAACCTCCATAACCTCCCTGTCTCACTGGAAAGTACCAATGCAGAACCCCAAACAAATATGCCCTGAACCTGTACCCGTCCATTACCTCCCTGTCTCACTGGAACGTACCACTGCAGAACTCCACACAAATATGCCCTGAATCAGTACCCTGCATAACCTCCCTGTCTCACTGGAATGTACCACTGCAGAACAGCACACAAATATTCCCTGAATTTGTACCCCTCCATAACCGCTCTGTCTCACTGGAACGTACCAATGCAGAACTCCACACAAATATGCACTGAACATGTACCCGTCCATATTCTCACTGTCTCTGTGGAACGTCCCACTGCAGTACTCCACACAAATATGCATTGAACCTGTACCCTCCATAACCTCCCTGTCTCACTGGAAAGTACCAATGCAGAACTCCAAACAAATATGCCCTGAACCTGTACCCGTCCATTACCTCCCTGTCTCACTGGAACGTACCACTGCAGAACTCAACACAAATATGCCCTGAAGCTGTACCCTCCATAACGTCCCTGTCTCACTGGAATGTACCAATGCAGAACTACACACAAATATGCCCTGAACCTGTACCCCTCCATAACCTCCTTGTCTCACTGGAACGTACCAATG
This sequence comes from Hemitrygon akajei, assembly GCF_048418815.1. NCBI lineage: Eukaryota > Metazoa > Chordata > Chondrichthyes > Myliobatiformes > Dasyatidae > Hemitrygon > Hemitrygon akajei. Next base: position 1,284,833 of record NW_027331942.1, on the reverse strand, counting down.
TAAAACTCCACACAAATATGCCCTGAACCTGTACCCCTCCATAGCTTCTGTGTCTCACTGGAACGTACCAATGCAGAACTCCACACAAATATGCCCTGAACCTGTACCCGTCCATAACCTCCCTGTCTCACTGGAACGTCCCACTGCAGAACTCCACACAAATTTGCTATGAACCTGTACCCTCGATAACTTCCCTGTCTGACTGGAAAGTACCAATGCAGAACTCCACACAAATATGCCCTGAAACTGTACCCGTCCATAACCTCCCTGTCTCACTGGAACGTACCACTGCAGAACTCCACACAAATGTGCCCTGAACCTGTACCCTGCATAACCTCCCTGTCTCACTGGACCGTACCATTGCAGAACACCACACAAATATGCCCTGAACCTGTACCCCTCCATAACCACCCTGTCTCACTGGAACGTACCAATGCAGAACTCCACACAAATATGCCCTGAAACTGTACCCGTCCATAACCACACTGTCTCTCTGGAACGTACCACTGCAGAACTCCACACCAATATGCCCTGAAACTGTACCCTCCATAACCTCCCTGTCTCACTGGAAAGTACCAATGCAGAACTCCAAACAAATATGCCCTGAACCTGTACCCGTCCATTACCTCCCTGTCTCACTGGAACGTACCACTGCAGAACTCAACACAAAAATGCCCTGATGCTGTAACCTCCATAAACTTCCTGTCTCACTGGAATGTACCAATGCAGAACTACACACAGATATGCCCTGAACCTGTACCCCTCCATAACCTCCTTGTCTCACTGGAACGTACCAATGCAGAACTCCACACAAATATGCCCTGAAACGGTACCCGTCCATAACCTCCCTGTCTCACTGGAACGCACCAATGCCGAACTCCACTCAAATATGCCCTGAACCTGCACCCTGCATAACCTCCCTGTCTCACTGGAATGTACCAATGCAGAACTCCACACAAATATGCCCTGAAACTGTACCCGTCCATAACCTCCCTGTCTCACTGGAACGTACCACTGCAGAACTCCACACAAATATGCCCTGAACCTGTACCCTGCATAACCTCCCTGTCTCACTGGAAAGTACCAATGCAGAACTCCAAACAAATATGCCCTGAACCTGTACCCGTCCATTACCTCCCTGTCTCACTGGAACGTACCACTGCAGAACTCAACACAAATATGCCCTGATGATGTACCCTCCATAACCTCCCTGTCTCACTGGAACGTACCAATGCAGAACTCCACACAAATATGCCCTGAACCTGTACCCCTCCATAGCTTCTGTGTCTCACTGGAACGTACCAATGCAGAACTCCACACAAATATGCCCTGAACCTGTACCGTCCATACCCTCCCTGTCTCACTGGAACGTCCCACTGCAGAGCTCCACACAAATTTTCTATGACCCTGTACCCTCCATAACCTCCCTGTCTGACTGGACAGTACCAATGCAGAATTCCACACAAATATGCCCTGAAAATGTACCCGTCCATAACCGCTCTGTCTCACTGGAACGTACCACTGCAGAACTCCACACAAATATGCCCTGAACCTGTACCCGTCCATTACCTCCCTGTCTCACTGGAACGTACCAATGCAGAACTCCAAACAAATATGCCCTGAACCTGTACCCGTCCATTACCTCCCTGTCTCACTGGAACATACCACCGCAGAACTCAACACAAATTTGCCGTGAATCTGTACCCTCCGTAACGTCCCTGTCTCACTGGAACGTACCAATGCAGAACTCCACACAAATATGCCCTGAACCTGTACCCCTCCATAGCTTCTATGTCTCACTGGAACGTACCAATGCAGAACTCCACACAAATATGCACTGAACCTGTACCGTCCATACCCTCCATGTCTCACTGGAACGTCCCACTGCAGAGCTCCACACAAATTTTCTTTGAACCTGTACCCTCCATAACCTCCCTGTCTGACTGGAAAGTACCAATGCAGAATTCCACACAAATATGCCCTGAAACTGTACCCGTCCATAACCTACCTGTCTCACTGGAACGTACCACTGCAGAACTCCACACAAATATGCCCTGAACCTGTACCCGTCCATTACCTCCCTGTCTCACTAGAACGTACCACTGCAGAACTCAACACAAATATGCCCTGATGCTGTACCCTCCATAACGTCCCTGTCTCACTGGAATGTACCAATGCAGAACTACACACAAATATGCCCTGAACCTGTACCCGTCCATAACCTCCTTGTCTCACTGGAACGTACCAATGTAAAACTCCACACAAATATGCCCTGAACCTGTACCCCTCCATAGCTTCTGTGTCTCACTGGAACGTACCAATGCAGAACTCCACACAAATATGCCCTGAACCTGTACCCGTCCATAACCTCACTGTCTCACTGGAACGTCCCACTGCAGAACTCCACACAAATTTGCTATGAACCTGTACCCTCGATAACCTCGCTGTCTGACTGGAAAGTACCAATGCAGAACTCCACACAAATATGCCCTGAAACTGTACGCGTCCATAACCTCCCTGTCTCACTGGAACATACCACTGCAGAACTCCACACAAATGTGCCCTGAACCTGTACCCTGCATAACCTCCCTGTCTCACTGGACCGTACCATTGCAGAACACCACACAAATATGCCCTGAACCTGCACCCCTCCATAACCACCCTGTCTCACTGGAACGTACCAATGCAGAACTCCACACAAATATGCCCTGAAACTGTACCCGTCCATAACCTCCGTGTCTCACTGGAACGTACCAGTGCAGAACTCCACACAAATATGCCCTGAACCTGTACCCTCCATAACCTCCCTGTCTCACTGGAAAGTACCAATGCAGAACTACACACAAATATGCCTTGAACCTGAACCCCTCCATAACCTCCCTATCTCACTGGAACGTACCAATGCAGAACTCCACACAAATATGCCCTGAACCTGTACCCCTCCATAACTTCCCTGTCTCACTGGAAAGTACCAATGCAGAACTCCACACAAATATGCCCTGAACCTGTACCCCTCCATAACCTCCCTGTCTCACTGGAACGTACCAATGCAGAACTCCACACAAGTATGCCCTGAACCTGTACCCCTCCAAAACCTCCCTGTCTCACTGGAACGTACCAATGCAGAACTCCACACAAATATGCCCTGAACCTGTACCCCTCCATAACTTCCCTGTCTCACTGGAACGCACCAATGCCGAACTCCACTCAAATATGCCCTGAACCTGTACCCCTCCATAACCTTCTGTCTCACTGGAATGTACCACTGCAGAACAGCACACAAATATTCCCTGAATTTGTACCCCTCCATAACCGCTCTGTCTCACTGGAACGTACCAATGCAGAACTCCACACAAATATGCACTGAACATGTACCCGTCCATATTCTCACTGTCTCTGTGGAACGTCCCACTGCAGTACTCCACACAAATATGCATTGAACCTGTACCCTCCATAACCTCCCTGTCTCACTGGAAAGTACCAATGCAGAACTCCAAACAAATATGCCCTGAACCTGTACCCGTCCATTACCTCCCTGTCTCACTGGAACGTACCACTGCAGAACTCAACACAAATATGCCCTGAAGCTGTACCCTCCATAACGTCCCTGTCTCACTGGAATGTACCAATGCAGAACTACACACAAATATGCCCTGAACCTGTACCCCTCCATAACCTCCTTGTCTCACTGGAACGTACCAATGTAAAACTCCACACAAATATGCCCTGAACCTGTACCCCTCCATAGCTTCTGTGTCTCACTGGAACGTACCAATGCAGAACTCCACACAAATATGCCCTGAACCTGTACCCGTCCATAACCTCCCTGTCTCACTGGAACGTCCCACTGCAGAACTCCACACAAATTTGCTATGAACCTGTACCCTCGATAACTTCCCTGTCTGACTGGAAAGTACCAATGCAGAACTCCACACAAATATGCCCTGAAACTGTACCCGTCCATAACCTCCCTGTCTCACTGGAACGTACCACTGCAGAACTCCACACAAATGTGCCCTGAACCTGTACCCTGCATAACCTCCCTGTCTCACTGGACCGTACCATTGCAGAACACCACACAAATATGCCCTGAACCTGTACCCCTCCATAACCACCCTGTCTCACTGGAACGTACCAATGCAGAACTCCAAACAAATATGCCCTGAACCTGTACCCGTCCATTACCTCCCTGTCTCACTGGAACGTACCACTGCAGAACTCAACACAAAAATGCCCTGATGCTGTAACCTCCATAAACTTCCTGTCTCACTGGAATGTACCAATGCAGAACTACGCACAGATATGCCCTGAACCTGTACCCCTCCATAACCTCCTTGTCTCACTGGAACGTACCAATGCAGAACTCCACACAAATATGCCCTGAAACGGTACCCGTCCATAACCTCCCTGTCTCACTGGAACGCAACAATGCCGAACTCCACTCAAATATGCCCTGAACCTGCACCCTGCATAACCTCCCTGTCTCACTGGAATGTACCAATGCAGAACTCCACACAAATATGCCCTGAAACTGTACCCGTCCATAACCTCCCTGTCTCACTGGAACGTACCACTGCAGAACTCCACACAAATATGCCCTGAACCTGTACCCTGCATAACCTCCCTGTCTCACTGGAAAGTACCAATGCAGAACTCCAAACAAATATGCCCTGAACCTGTACCCGTCCATTACCTCCCTGTCTCACTGGAACGTACCACTGCAGAACTCAACACAAATATGCCCTGATGATGTACCCTCCATAACCTCCCTGTCTCACTGGAACGTACCAATGCAGAACTCCACACAAATATGCACTGAACCTGTACCGTCCATACCCTCCCTGTCTCACTGGAACGTCCCACTGCAGAGCTCCACACAAATTTTCTATGAACCTGTACCCTCCATAACCTCCCTGTCTGACTGGAAAGTACCAATGCAGAATTCCACACAAATATGCCCTGAAAATGTACCCGTCCATAACCTACCTGTCTCACTGGAACGTACCACTGCAGAACTCCACACAAATATGCCCTGAACCTGTACCCGTCCATTACCTCCCTGTCTCACTGGAACGTACCAATGCAGAACTCCAAACAAATATGCCCTGAACCTGTACCCGTCCATTACCTCCCTGTCTCACTGGAACATACCACCGCAGAACTCAACACAAATATGCCGTGAATCTGTACCCTCCGTAACGTCCCTGTCTCACTGGAACGTACCAATGCAGAACTCCACACAAATATGCCCTGAACCTGTACCCCTCCATAGCTTCTATGTCTCACTGGAACGTACCAATGCAGAAATCCACACAAATATGCACTGAACCTGTACCGTCCATACCCTCCATGTCTCACTGGAACGTCCCACTGCAGAGCTCCACACAAATTTTCTTTGAACCTGTACCCTCCATAACCTCCCTGTCTGACTGGAAAGTACCAATGCAGAATTCCACACAAATATGCCCTGAAACTGTACCCGTCCATAACCTACCTGTCTCACTGGAACGTACCACTGCAGAACTCCACACAAATATGCCCTGAACGTGTACCCGTCCATTACCTCCCTGTCTCACTAGAACGTACCACTGCAGAACTCAACACAAATATGCCCTGATGCTGTACCCTCCATAACGTCCCTGTCTCACTGGAATGTACCAATGCAGAACTACACACAAATATGCCCTGAACCTGTACCCGTCCATAACCTCCTTGTCTCACTGGAACGTACCAATGTAAAACTCCACACAAATATGCCCTGAACCTGTACCCCTCCATAGCTTCTGTGTCTCACTGGAACGTACCAATGCAGAACTCCACACAAATATGCCCTGAACCTGTACCCGTCCATAACCTCACTGTCTCACTGGAACGTCCCACTGCAGAACTCCACACAAATTTGCTATGAACCTGTACCCTCGATAACCTCGCTGTCTGACTGGAAAGTACCAATGCAGAACTCCACACAAATATGCCCTGAAACTGTACGCGTCCATAACCTCCCTGTCTCACTGGAACATACCACTGCAGAACTCCACACAAATGTGCCCTGAACCTGTACCCTGCATAACCTCCCTGTCTCACTGGACCGTACCATTGCAGAACACCACACAAATATGCCCTGAACCTGCACCCCTCCATAACCACCCTGTCTCACTGGAACGTACCAATGCAGAACTCCACACAAATATGCCCTGAAACTGTACCCGTCCATAACCTCCGTGTCTCACTGGAACGTACCAGTGCAGAACTCCACACAAATATGCCCTGAACCTGTACCCTCCATAACCTCCCTGTCTCACTGGAAAGTACCAATGCAGAACTCCACAGAAATATGCCCTGAAACTGTACCCGTCCATAACCACACTGTCTCTCTGGAACGTACCACTGCAGAACTCCACACCAATATGCCCTGAACCTGTACCCTCCATAACCTCCCTGTCTCACTGGAAAGTACCAATGCAGAACTCCAAACAAATATGCCCTGAACCTGTACCCGTCCATTACCTCCCTGTCTCACTGGAACGTTCCACTGCAGAACTCAACACAAAAATGCCCTGATGCTGTAACCTCCATAAACTTCCTGTCTCACTGGAATGTACCAATGCAGAACTCCACACAAATATGCCCTGAAACTGTACCCGTCCATAAACTCCCTGTCTCACTGGAACGCACCAATGCCGAACTCCACTCAAATATGCCCTGAACCTGCACCCTGCATAACCTCCCTGTCTCACTGGAATGTACCAATGCAGAACTCCACACAAATATGCCCTGAAACTGTACCATTCCATAACCTCCCTGTCTCACTGGAACGTACCACTGCAGAACTCCACACAAATATGCCCTGAACCTGTACCCTACATAACCTCCCTGTCTCACTGGAACGTACCACTGCCGAACACCACACAAATATGCCCTGAACCTGTACCCCTCCATAACCGCTCTGTCTCACTGGAACGTACCACTGCAGAACTCAACACAAATATGCCCTGAACCTGTACCCGTCCATTACCTCCCTGTCTCACTGGAACGTACCAATGCAGAACTCCAAACAAATATGCCCTGAACCTGTACCCGTCCATTACCTCCCTGTCTCACTGGAACATACCACCGCAGAACTCAACACAAATATGCCCTGAATCTGTACCCTCCGTAACGTCCCTGTCTCACTGGAACGTACCAATGCAGAACTCCACACAAATATGCCCTGAACCTGTACCCCTCCATAGCTTCTATGTCTCACTGGAACGTACCAATGCAGAACTCCACACAAATATGCACTGAACCTGTACCGTCCATACCCTCCATGTCTCACTGGAACGTCCCACTGCAGAGCTCCACACAAATTTTCTATGAACCTGTACCCTCCATAACCTCCCTGTCTGACTGGAAAGTACCAATGCAGAATTCCACACAAATATGCCCTGAAACTGTACCCGTCCATAACCTACCTGTCTCACTGGAACGTACCACTGCAGAACTCCACACAAATATGCCCTGAACCTGTACCCGTCCATTACCTCCCTGTCTCACTAGAACGTACCACTGCAGAACTCAACACAAATATGCCCTGATGCTGTACCCTCCATAACGTCCCTGTCTCACTGGAATGTACCAATGCAGAACTACACACAAATATGCCCTGAACCTGTACCCGTCCATAACCTCCTTGTCTCACTGGAACGTACCAATGTAAAACTCCACACAAATATGCCCTGAATCTGTACCCCTCCATAGCTTCTGTGTCTCACTGGAACGTACCAATGCAGAACTCCACACAAATATGCCCTGAACCTGTACCCGTCCATAACCTCCCTGCCTCACTGGAACGTCCCACTGCAGAACTCCACACAAATGTGCCCTGAACCTGTACCCTGCATAACCTCCCTGTCTCACTGGACCGTACCATTGCAGAACACCACACAAATATGTCCTGAACCGGTACCCCTCCATAACCACCCTGTCTCACTGGAACGTACCAAAGCAGAACTCCACACAAATATGCCCTGAAACTGTACCCGTCCATAACCTCCGTGTCTCACTGGAACGTACCACTGCAGAACTCCACACAAATATGCCCTGAACCTGTACCCTCCATAACCTCCCTGTCTCACTGGAAAGTACCAATGCAGAACTCCACACAAATATGCCCTGAAACTGTACCCGTCCATAACCACACTGTCTCTCTGGAACGTACCACTGCAGAACTCCACACCAATATGCCCTGAACCTGTACCCTCCATAACCTCCCTGTCTCAATTGAAAGTACCAATGCAGAAGTCCAAACAAATATGCCCTGAACCTGTACCCGTCCATAACTTCCCTGTCTCACTGGAACGTACCACTGCAGAACTCAACACAGAAATGCCCTGATGCTGTAACCTCCATAACCTCCCTGTCTCACTGGAAAGTACCAATGCAGAACCCCAAACAAATATGCCCTGAACCTGTACCCGTCCATTACCTCCCTGTCTCACTGGAACGTACCACTGCAGAACTCCACACAAATATGCCCTGAATCAGTACCCTGCATAACCTCCCTGTCTCACTGGAATGTACCACTGCAGAACAGCACACAAATATTCCCTGAATTTGTACCCCTCCATAACCGCTCTGTCTCACTGGAACGTACCAATGCAGAACTCCACACAAATATGCACTGAACATGTACCCGTCCATATTCTCACTGTCTCTGTGGAACGTCCCACTGCAGTACTCCACACAAATATGCATTGAACCTGTACCCTCCATAACCTCCCTGTCTCACTGGAAAGTACCAATGCAGAACTCCAAACAAATATGCCCTGAACCTGTACCCGTCCATTACCTCCCTGTCTCACTGGAACGTACCACTGCAGAACTCAACACAAATATGCCCTGAAGCTGTACCCTCCATAACGTCCCTGTCTCACTGGAATGTACCAATGCAGAACTACACACAAATATGCCCTGAACCTGTACCCCTCCATAACCTCCTTGTCTCACTGGAACGTACCAATGTAAAACTCCACACAAATATGCCCTGAACCTGTACCCCTCCATAGCTTCTGTGTCTCACTGGAACGTACCAATGCAGAACTCCACACAAATATGCCCTGAACCTGTACCCGTCCATAACCTCCCTGTCTCACTGGAACGTCCCACTGCAGAACTCCACACAAATTTGCTATGAACCTGTACCCTCGATAACTTCCCTGTCTGACTGGAAAGTACCAATGCAGAACTCCACACAAATATGCCCTGAAACTGTACCCGTCCATAACCTCCCTGTCTCACTGGAACGTACCACTGCAGAACTCCACACAAATGTGCCCTGAACCTGTACCCTGCATAACCTCCCTGTCTCACTGGACCGTACCATTGCAGAACACCACACAAATATGCCCTGAACCTGTACCCCTCCATAACCACCCTGTCTCACTGGAACGTACCAATGCAGAACTCCACACAAATATGCCCTGAAACTGTACCCGTCCATAACCACACTGTCTCTCTGGAACGTACCACTGCAGAACTCCACACCAATATGCCCTGAAACTGTACCCTCCATAACCTCCCTGTCTCACTGGAAAGTACCAATGCAGAACTCCAAACAAATATGCCCTGAACCTGTACCCGTCCATTACCTCCCTGTCTCACTGGAACGTACCACTGCAGAACTCAACACAAAAATGCCCTGATGCTGTAACCTCCATAAACTTCCTGTCTCACTGGAATGTACCAATGCAGAACTACACACAGATATGCCCTGAACCTGTACCCCTCCATAACCTCCTTGTCTCACTGGAACGTACCAATGCAGAACTCCACACAAATATGCCCTGAAACGGTACCCGTCCATAACCTCCCTGTCTCACTGGAACGCACCAATGCCGAACTCCACTCAAATATGCCCTGAACCTGCACCCTGCATAACCTCCCTGTCTCACTGGAATGTACCAATGCAGAACTCCACACAAATATGCCCTGAAACTGTACCCGTCCATAACCTCCCTGTCTCACTGGAACGTACCACTGCAGAACTCCACACAAATATGCCCTGAACCTGTACCCTGCATAACCTCCCTGTCTCACTGGAAAGTACCAATGCAGAACTCCAAACAAATATGCCCTGAACCTGTACCCGTCCATTACCTCCCTGTCTCACTGGAACGTACCACTGCAGAACTCAACACAAATATGCCCTGATGATGTACCCTCCATAACCTCCCTGTCTCACTGGAACGTACCAATGCAGAACTCCACACAAATATGCCCTGAACCTGTACCCCTCCATAGCTTCTGTGTCTCACTGGAACGTACCAATGCAGAACTCCACACAAATATGCCCTGAACCTGTACCGTCCATACCCTCCCTGTCTCACTGGAACGTCCCACTGCAGAGCTCCACACAAATTTTCTATGACCCTGTACCCTCCATAACCTCCCTGTCTGACTGGACAGTACCAATGCAGAATTCCACACAAATATGCCCTGAAAATGTACCCGTCCATAACCGCTCTGTCTCACTGGAACGTACCACTGCAGAACTCCACACAAATATGCCCTGAACCTGTACCCGTCCATTACCTCCCTGTCTCACTGGAACGTACCAATGCAGAACTCCAAACAAATATGCCCTGAACCTGTACCCGTCCATTACCTCCCTGTCTCACTGGAACATACCACCGCAGAACTCAACACAAATTTGCCGTGAATCTGTACCCTCCGTAACGTCCCTGTCTCACTGGAACGTACCAATGCAGAACTCCACACAAATATGCCCTGAACCTGTACCCCTCCATAGCTTCTATGTCTCACTGGAACGTACCAATGCAGAACTCCACACAAATATGCACTGAACCTGTACCGTCCATACCCTCCATGTCTCACTGGAACGTCCCACTGCAGAGCTCCACACAAATTTTCTTTGAACCTGTACCCTCCATAACCTCCCTGTCTGACTGGAAAGTACCAATGCAGAATTCCACACAAATATGCCCTGAAACTGTACCCGTCCATAACCTACCTGTCTCACTGGAACGTACCACTGCAGAACTCCACACAAATATGCCCTGAACCTGTACCCGTCCATTACCTCCCTGTCTCACTAGAACGTACCACTGCAGAACTCAACACAAATATGCCCTGATGCTGTACCCTCCATAACGTCCCTGTCTCACTGGAATGTACCAATGCAGAACTACACACAAATATGCCCTGAACCTGTACCCGTCCATAACCTCCTTGTCTCACTGGAACGTACCAATGTAAAACTCCACACAAATATGCCCTGAACCTGTACCCCTCCATAGCTTCTGTGTCTCACTGGAACGTACCAATGCAGAACTCCACACAAATATGCCCTGAACCTGTACCCGTCCATAACCTCACTGTCTCACTGGAACGTCCCACTGCAGAACTCCACACAAATTTGCTATGAACCTGTACCCTCGATAACCTCGCTGTCTGACTGGAAAGTACCAATGCAGAACTCCACACAAATATGCCCTGAAACTGTACGCGTCCATAACCTCCCTGTCTCACTGGAACATACCACTGCAGAACTCCACACAAATGTGCCCTGAACCTGTACCCTGCATAACCTCCCTGTCTCACTGGACCGTACCATTGCAGAACACCACACAAATATGCCCTGAACCTGCACCCCTCCATAACCACCCTGTCTCACTGGAACGTACCAATGCAGAACTCCACACAAATATGCCCTGAAACTGTACCCGTCCATAACCTCCGTGTCTCACTGGAACGTACCAGTGCAGAACTCCACACAAATATGCCCTGAACCTGTACCCTCCATAACCTCCCTGTCTCACTGGAAAGTACCAATGCAGAACTACACACAAATATGCCTTGAACCTGAACCCCTCCATAACCTCCCTATCTCACTGGAACGTACCAATGCAGAACTCCACACAAATATGCCCTGAACCTGTACCCCTCCATAACTTCCCTGTCTCACTGGAAAGTACCAATGCAGAACTCCACACAAATATGCCCTGAACCTGTACCCCTCCATAACCTCCCTGTCTCACTGGAACGTACCAATGCAGAACTCCACACAAGTATGCCCTGAACCTGTACCCCTCCAAAACCTCCCTGTCTCACTGGAACGTACCAATGCAGAACTCCACACAAATATGCCCTGAACCTGTACCCCTCCATAACTTCCCTGTCTCACTGGAACGCACCAATGCCGAACTCCACTCAAATATGCCCTGAACCTGTACCCCTCCATAACCTTCTGTCTCACTGGAACGTACCATTGCAGATCACCACACAAACATGCCCTGAATGTTATCCGCCCATAACCTCCTTGTCTCAATGGAATGCACCAATGCAGAACTCCACACAAATTTGCCCTGAACCTGTACCCCTCCATAACCTCCCTGTCTCACTGGAACGCACCAATGCCGAACTCCACTCAAATATGCCCTGAACCTGTACCCCTCCATAACCTTCTGTCTCACTGGAACGTACCATTGCAGATCACCACACAAATATGCCCTGAAAGTTATCCGCACATAACCTCCTTGTCTCACTGGAATGCACCAATGCAGAACTCCACACAAATTTGCCCTGAACCTGTACCCCTCCATAACCTCCCTGTCTCACTGGAACGTACCAATGCAGAACTCCACACAAGTATGCCCTGAACCTGTACCCCTCCAAAACCTCCCTGTCTCACTGGAACGTACCAATTCAGAATTCCACACAAATATGCCCTGAACTTGTACCCGCACATACCCTCCTTGTCTCACTGGAACGCACCAATGCAGAACTCCACACAAATTTGCCCTGAACCTGTACCCCTCCAAAACCTCCCTGTCTCACTGGAACGTACCAATGCAGAACTCCACACAAATATGCCCTGAACCTGTACCCCTCCATAACTTCCCTGTCTCACTGGAACGCACCAATGCCGAACTCCACTCAAATATGCCCTGAACCTGTACCCCTCCATAACCTTCTGTCTCACTGGAACGTACCATTGCAGATCACCACACAAATATGCCCTGAAAGTTATCCGCCCATAACCTCCTTGTCTCACTGGAATGCACCAATGCAGAACTCCACACAAATATGCCCTGAACCTGTCCCCTCCATAAACTCCCTGTCTCACTGGAACGTACCAATGCAGAACTACACACAAATATGCCTTGAACCTGAACCCCTCCATAACCTCCCTATCTCACTGGAACGTACCAATGCAGAACTCCACACAAATATGCCCTGAACCTGTACCCCTCCATAACTTCCCTGTCTCACTGGAAAGTACCAATGCAGAACTCTACACAAATATGCCCTGAACCTGTACCCCTCCATAACCTCCCTGTCTCACTGGAACGTACCAATGCAGAACTCCACACAAGTATGCCCTGAACCTGTACCCCTCCAAAACCTCCCTGTCTCACTGGAACGTACCAATGCAGAACTCCACACAAATATGCCCTGAACCTGTACCCCTCCATAACTTCCCTGTCTCACTGGAACGCACCAATGCCGAACTCCACTCAAATATGCCCTGAACCTGTACCCCTCCATAACCTTCTGTCTCACTGGAACGTACCATTGCAGATCACCACACAAATATGCCCTGAAAGTTATCCGCCCATAACCTCCTTGTCTCACTGGAATGCACCAATGCAGAACTCCACACAAATTTGCCCTGAACCTGTACCCCTCCATAACCTCCCTGTCTCACTGGAATGTACCAATGCAGAACTCCACACAAGTATGCCCTGAACCTGTACCCCTCCATAACTTCCCTGTCTCACTGGAACGCACCAATGCCGAACTCCACTCAAATATGCCCTGAACCTGTACCCCTCCATAACCTTCTGTCTCACTGGAACGTACCATTGCAGATCACCACACAAATATGCCCTGAAAGTTATCCGCCCATAACCTCCTTGTCTCACTGGAATGCACCAATGCAGAACTCCACACAAATTTGCCCAGAACCTGTACCCCTCCATAACCTCCCTGTCTCACTGGAATGTACCAATGCAGAACTCCACACAAGTATGCCCTGAACCTGTACCCCTCCATAACCTCCCTGTCTCACTGGAACGTACCAATGCAGAACTCCACACAAATATGCCCTGAACCTGTACCCTCCATAAACTCCCTGTCTCACTGGAACGTACCAATGCAGAACTACACACAAATATGCCTTGAACCTGAACCCCTCCATAACCTCCCTATCTCACTGGAACGTACCAATGCAGAACTCCACACAAATATGCCCTGAACCTGTACCCCTCCATAACTTCCCAGTCTCACTGGAAAGTACCAATGCAGAACTCCACACAAATATGCCCTGAACCTGTACCCCTCCATAACCTCCCTGTCTCACTGGAACGTACCAATGCAGAACTCCACACAAGTATGCCCTGAACCTGTACCCCTCCAAAACCTCCCTGTCTCACTGGAACGTACCAATGCAGAACTCCACACAAATATGCCCTGAACCTGTACCCCTCCATAACTTCCCTGTCTCACTGGAACGCACCAATGCCGAACTCCACTCAAATATGCCCTGAACCTGTACCCCTCCATAACCTTCTGTCTCACTGGAACGTACCATTGCAGATCACCACACAAACATGCCCTGAATGTTATCCGCCCATAACCTCCTTGTCTCAATGGAATGCACCAATGCAGAACTCCACACAAATTTGCCCTGAACCTGTACCCCTCCATAACCTCCCTGTCTCACTGGAACGCACCAATGCCGAACTCCACTCAAATATGCCCTGAACCTGTACCCCTCCATAACCTTCTGTCTCACTGGAACGTACCATTGCAGATCACCACACAAATATGCCCTGAAAGTTATCCGCACATAACCTCCTTGTCTCACTGGAATGCACCAATGCAGAACTCCACACAAATTTGCCCTGAACCTGTACCCCTCCATAACCTCCCTGTCTCACTGGAACGTACCAATGCAGAACTCCACACAAGTATGCCCTGAACCTGTACCCCTCCAAAACCTCCCTGTCTCACTGGAAGGTACCAATTCAGAATTCCACACAAATATGCCCTGAACTTGTACCCGCACATACCCTCCTTGTCTCACTGGAACGCACCAATGCAGAACTCCACACAAATTTGCCCTGAACCTGTACCCCTCCAAAACCTCCCTGTCTCACTGGAACGTACCAATGCAGAACTCCACACAAATATGCCCTGAACCTGTACCCCTCCATAACTTCCCTGTCTCACTGGAACGCACCAATGCCGAACTCCACTCAAATATGCCCTGAACCTGTACCCCTCCATAACCTTCTGTCTCACTGGAACGTACCATTGCAGATCACCACACAAATATGCCCTGAAAGTTATCCGCCCATAACCTCCTTGTCTCACTGGAATGCACCAATGCAGAACTCCACACAAATTTGCCCTGAACCTGTACCCCTCCATAACCTCCCTGTCTCACTGGAATGTACCAATGCAGAACTCCACACAAGTATGCCCTGAACCTGTACCCCTCCATAACCTCCCTGTCTCACTGGAACGTACCAATGCAGAACTCCACACAAATATGCCCTGAACCTGTACCCTCCATAAACTCCCTGTCTCACTGGAACGTACCAATGCAGAACTACACACAAATATGCCTTGAACCTGAACCCCTCCAGAACCTCCCTATCTCACTGGAACGTACCAATGCAGAACTCCACACAAATATGCCCTGAACCTGTACCCCTCCATAACTTCCCTGTCTCACTGGAAAGTACCAATGCAGAACTCCACACAAATATGCCCTGAACCTGTACCCCTCCATAACCTCCCTGTCTCACTGGAACGTACCAATGCAGAACTCCACACAAGTATGCCCTGAACCTGTACACCTCCAAAACCTCCCTGTCTCACTGGAACGTACCAATGCAGAACTCCACACAAATATGCCCTGAACCTGTACCCCTCCATAACTTCCCTGTCTCACTGGAACGCACCAATGCCGAACTCCACTCAAATATGCCCTGAACCTGTACCCCTCCATAACCTTCTGTCTCACTGGAACGTACCATTGCAGATCACCACACAAATATGCCCTGAAAGTTATCCGCCCATAACCTCCTTGTCTCACTGGAATGCACCAATGCAGAACTCCACACAAATTTGCCCTGAACCTGTACCCCTCCATAACCTCCCTGTCTCACTGGAACGTACCAATGCAGAACTCCACACAAGTATGCCCTGAACCTGTACCCCTCCATAACCTCCCTGTCTCACTGGAACGTACCAATGCAGAACTCCACACAAATATGCCCTGAACCTGTACCCTCCATAAACTCCCTGTCTCACTGGAACGTACCAATGCAGAACTACACACAAATATGCCTTGAACCTGAACCCCTCCATAACCTCCCTATCTCACTGGAACGTACCAATGCAGAACTCCACACAAATATGCCCTGAACCTGTACCCCTCCATAACTTCCCTGTCTCACTGGAAAGTACCAATGCAGAACTCCACACAAATATGCCCTGAACCTGTACCCCTCCATAACCTCCCTGTCTCACTGGAACGTACCAATGCAGAACTCCACACAAGTATGCCCTGAACCTGTACCCCTCCATAAATTCCCTGTCTCACTGGAACGCACCAATGCCGATCTCCACTCAAATATGCCCTGAACCTGTACCCCCCCATAAACTTCTGTCTCACTGGAACGTACCATTGCAGATCACCACACAAATATGCCCTGAAAGTTATCCGCCCATAACCTCCTTGTCTCACTGGAATGCACCAATGCAGAACTCCACACAAATTTGCCCTGAACCTGTAACCCTCCATAACCTCCCTGTCTCACTGGAACGTACCAATGCAGAACTCCACACAAATATGCCCTGAACCGGTACCCTCCATAACCTCCCTGTCTCACTGGAACGTACCAAGGCAGAATTCCACACAAATATGCCCTGAACGTGTACCAGCCCATAACCTCCTTGTCTCACTGGAACGCACCAATGCAAAACTCCACACAAATTTGCCCTGAACCTGTACTTCTCAATAACCTCCCTGTCTCACTGGAACGTAACAATGCAGAACTCCACTCAAATATGCCCTGATCCTGTACCGTGCATAACCTCCCTGTCTCACTGGAACGTACCAATTCAGAATTCCACACAAATATGCCCTGAACTTGTACCCGCACATAACCTCCTTGTCTCACTGGAACGCACCAATGCAGAACTCCACACAAATTTGCCCTGAACCTGTACCCCTCCATAACCTCCCTGTCTCACTGGAACGTACCAATGCAGAACTCCACACAAGTATGCCCTGAACCTGTTCCCCTCCAAAACCTCCCTGTCTCACTGGAACGTACCAATGCAGAACTCCACACAAATATGCCCTGAACCTGTACCCCTCCATAACCTCCCTGTCTCACTGGAACGCACCAATGCAGAACTCCACACAAATTTGCCCTGAACCTGTACCCCTCCATAACCTCCCTGTCTCACTGGAACGTACCAATGCAGAACTCCACACAACTATGCCCTGAACCTGTACCCCTCCAAAACCTCCCTGTCTCACTGGAACGTACCAATGCAGAACTCCACACAAATATGCCCTGAACCTGTACCCCTCCATAACTTCCCTGTCTCACTGGAACGCACCAATGCAGAACTCCACACAAGTATGCCCTGAACCTGTTCCCCTCCAAAACCTCCCTGTCTCACTGGAACGTACCAATGCAGAACTCCACACAAATATGCCCTGAACCTGTACCCCTCCATAACTTCCCTGTCTCACTGGAACGCACCAATGCCGAACTCCACTCAAATATGCCCTGAACCTGTACCCCTCCATAACCTTCTGTCTCACTGGAACGTACCATTGCAGATCACCACACAAATATGCCCTGAAAGTTATCCGCCCATAACCTCCTTGTCTCACTGGAATGCACCAATGCAGAACTCCACACAAATTTGCCCTGAACCTGTAACCCTCCATAACCTCCCTGTCTCACTGGAACGTACCAATGCAGAACTCCACACAAATATGCCCTGAACCGGTACCCTCCATAACCTCCCTGTCTCACTGGAACGTACCAAGGCAGAATTCCACACAAATATGCCCTGAACGTGTACCAGCCCATAACCTCCTTGTCTCACTGGAACGCACCAATGCAAAACTCCACACAAATTTGCCCTGAACCTGTACTTCTCAATAACCTCCCGGTCTCACTGGAACGTAAAAATGCAGAACTCCACTCAAATATGCCCTGATCCTGTACCGTGCATAACCTCCCTGTCTCACTGGAACGTACCAATTCAGAATTCCACACAAATATGCCCTGAACTTGTACCCGCACATAACCTCCTTGTCTCACTGGAACGCACCAATGCAGAACTCCACACAAATTTGCACTGAACCTGTACCCCTCCATAACCTCCCTGTCTCACTGGAACGTACCAATGCAGAACTCCACACAAGTATGCCCTGAACCTGTACCCCTCCAAAACCTCCCTGTCTCACTGGAACGTACCAATGCAGAACTCCACACAAATATGCCCTGAACCTGTACCCCTCCATAACTTCCCTGTCTCACTGGAACGCACCAATGCCGAACTCCACTCAAATATGCCCTGAACCTGTACCCCTCCATAACCTTCTGTCTCACTGGAACGTACCATTGCAGATCACCACACAAATATGCCCTGAAAGTTATCCGCCCATAACCTCCTTGTCTCACTGGAATGCACCAATGCAGAACTCCACACAAATTTGCCCTGAACCTGTACCCCTCCATAACCTCCCTGTCTCACTGGAATGTACCAATGCAGAACTCCACACAAGTATGCCCTGAACCTGTACCCCTCCATAACCTCCCTGTCTCACTGGAACGTACCAATGCAGAACTCCACACAAATATGCCCTGAAACTGTACCCTCCATAAACTCCCTGTCTCACTGCAACGTACCAATGCAGAACTCCACACAAATATGCCCTGAACCTGTACCCTCCATAAACTCCCTGTCTCACTGGAACGTACCAATGCAGAACTACACACAAATATGCCCTGAACCTGAACCCCTCCATAACCTCCCTATCTCACTGGAACGTACCAATGCAGAACTCCACACAAATATGCCCTGAACCTGTACCCCTCCATAACTTCCCTGTCTCACTGGAAAGTACCAATGCAGAACTCCACACAAATATGCCCTGAACCTGTACCCGACCATAACCTCCCTGTCTCACTGGAACGTACCACTGCAGAACTGCACACAAATATGCCCTGAACCTGAACCCCTCCATAACCTCCCTATCTCACTGGAACGTACCAATGCAGAACTCCACACAAATATGCCCTGAACCTGTACCCCTCCATAACTTCCCTGTCTCACTGGAAAGTACCAATGCAGAACTCCACACAAATATGCCCTGAACCTGTACCCTCCATAAACTCCCTGTCTCACTGGAACGTACCAATGCAGAACTACACACAAATATGCCTTGAACCTGAACCCCTCCATAACCTCCCTATCTCACTGGAACGTACCAATGCAGAACTCCACACAAATATGCCCTGAACCTGTACCCCTCAATAACTTCCCTGTCTCACTGGAAAGTACCAATGCAGAACTCCACACAAATATGCCCTGAACCTGTACCCCTCCATAACCTCCCTGTCTCACTGGAACGCACCAATGCAGAACTCCACACAAATTTGCCCTGAACCTGTACCCCTCCATAACCTCCCTGTCTCACTGGAACGTACCAATGCAGAACTCCACACAACTATGCCCTGAACCTGTACCCCTCCAAAACCTCCCTGTCTCACTGGAACGTACCAATGCAGAACTCCACACAAATATGCCCTGAACCTGTACCCCTCCATAACTTCCCTGTCTCACTGGAACGCACCAATGCCGAACTCCACTCAAATATGCCCTGAACCTGTACCCCTCCATAACCTTCTGTCTCACTGGAACGTACCATTGCAGATCACCACACAAATATGCCCTGAAAGTTATCCGACCATAACCTCCTTGTCTCACTGGAATGCACCAATGCAGAACTCCACACAAATTTGCCCTGAACCTGTACCCCTCCATAACCTCCCTGTCTCACTGGAACGTACCAATGCAGAACTCCACACAAATATGCCCTGAACCTGTCCCCTCCATAAACTCCCTGTCTCACTGGAACGTACCAATGCAGAACTACACACAAATATGCCTTGAACCTGAACCCCTCCATAACCTCCCTATCTCACTGGAACGTACCAATGCAGAACTCCACACAAATATGCCCTGAACCTGTACCCCTCCATAACTTCCCTGTCTCACTGGAAAGTACCAATGCAGAACTCCACACAAATATGCCCTGAACCTGTACCCCTCCATAACCTCCCTGTCTCACTGGAACGTACCAATGCAGAACTCCACACAAGTATGCCCTGAACCTGTACCCCTCCAAAACCTCCCTGTCTCACTGGAACGTACCAATGCAGAACTCCACACAAATATGCCCTGAACCTGTACCCCTCCATAACTTCCCTGTCTCACTGGAACGCACCAATGCCGAACTCCACTCAAATATGCCCTGAACCTGTACCCCTCCATAACCTTCTGTCTCACTGGAACGTACCATTGCAGATCACCACACAAATATGCCCTGAAAGTTATCCGCCCATAACCTCCTTGTCTCACTGGAATGCACCAATGCAGAACTCCACACAAATTTGCCCTGAACCTGTACCCCTCCATAACCTCCCTGTCTCACTGGAATGTACCAATGCAGAACTCCACACAAGTATGCCCTGAACCTGTACCCCTCCATAACTTCCCTGTCTCACTGGAACGCACCAATGCCGAACTCCACACAAATATGCCCTGAACCTGTACCCGACCATAACCTCCCTGTCTCACTGGAACGTACCACTGCAGAACTGCACACAAATATGCCCTGAACCTGAACCCCTCCATAACCTCCCTATCTCACTGGAACGTACCAATGCAGAACTCCACACAAATATGCCCTGAACCTGTACCCCTCCATAACTTCCCTGTCTCACTGGAAAGTACCAATGCAGAACTCCACACAAATATGCCCTGAACCTGTACCCTCCATAAACTCCCTGTCTCACTGGAACGTACCAATGCAGAACTACACACAAATATGCCTTGAACCTGAACCCCTCCATAACCTCCCTATCTCACTGGAACGTACCAATGCAGAACTCCACACAAATATGCCCTGAACCTGTACCCCTCAATAACTTCCCTGTCTCACTGGAAAGTACCAATGCAGAACTCCACACAAATATGCCCTGAACCTGTACCCCTCCATAACCTCCCTGTCTCACTGGAACGCACCAATGCAGAACTCCACACAAATTTGCCCTGAACCTGTACCCCTCCATAACCTCCCTGTCTCACTGGAACGTACCAATGCAGAACTCCACACAACTATGCCCTGAACCTGTACCCCTCCAAAACCTCCCTGTCTCACTGGAACGTACCAATGCAGAACTCCACACAAATATGCCCTGAACCTGTACCCCTCCATAACTTCCCTGTCTCACTGGAACGCACCAATGCCGAACTCCACTCAAATATGCCCTGAACCTGTACCCCTCCATAACCTTCTGTCTCACTGGAACGTACCATTGCAGATCACCACACAAATATGCCCTGAAAGTTATCCGACCATAACCTCCTTGTCTCACTGGAATGCACCAATGCAGAACTCCACACAAATTTGCCCTGAACCTGTACCCCTCCATAACCTCCCTGTCTCACTGGAATGTACCAATGCAGAACTCCACACAAGTATGCCCTGAACCTGTACCCCTCCATAACCTCCCTGTCTCACTGGAACGTACCAATGCAGAACTCCACACAAATATGCCCTGAACCTGTCCCCTCCATAAACTCCCTGTCTCACTGGAACGTACCAATGCAGAACTACACACAAATATGCCTTGAACCTGAACCCCTCCATAACCTCCCTATCTCACTGGAACGTACCAATGCAGAACTCCACACAAATATGCCCTGAACCTGTACCCCTCCATAACTTCCCTGTCTCACTGGAAAGTACCAATGCAGAACTCCACACAAATATGCCCTGAACCTGTACCCCTCCATAACCTCCCTGTCTCACTGGAACGTACCAATGCAGAACTCCACACAAGTATGCCCTGAACCTGTACCCCTCCAAAACCTCCCTGTCTCACTGGAACGTACCAATGCAGAACTCCACACAAATATGCCCTGAACCTGTACCCCTCCATAACTTCCCTGTCTCACTGGAACGCACCAATGCCGAACTCCACTCAAATATGCCCTGAACCTGTACCCCTCCATAACCTTCTGTCTCACTGGAACGTACCATTGCAGATCACCACACAAATATGCCCTGAAAGTTATCCGCCCATAACCTCCTTGTCTCACTGGAATGCACCAATGCAGAACTCCACACAAATTTGCCCTGAACCTGTACCCCTCCATAACCTCCCTGTCTCACTGGAATGTACCAATGCAGAACTCCACACAAGTATGCCCTGAACCTGTACCCCTCCATAACTTCCCTGTCTCACTGGAACGCACCAATGCCGAACTCCACTCAAATATGCCCTGAACCTGTACCCCTCCATAACCTTCTGTCTCACTGGAACGTACCATTGCAGATCACCACACAAATATGCCCTGAAAGTTATCCGCCCATAACCTCCTTGTCTCACTGGAATGCACCAATGCAGAACTCCACACAAATTTGCCCAGAACCTGTACCCCTCCATAACCTCCCTGTCTCACTGGAATGTACCAATGCAGAACTCCACACAAGTATGCCCTGAACCTGTACCCCTCCATAACCTCCCTGTCTCACTGGAACGTACCAATGCAGAACTCCACACAAATATGCCCTGAACCTGTACCCTCCATAAACTCCCTGTCTCACTGGAACGTACCAATGCAGAACTACACACAAATATGCCTTGAACCTGAACCCCTCCATAACCTCCCTATCTCACTGGAACGTACCAATGCAGAACTCCACACAAATATGCCCTGAACCTGTACCCCTCCATAACTTCCCTGTCTCACTGGAAAGTACCAATGCAGAACTCCACACAAATATGCCCTGAACCTGTACCCCTCCATAACCTCCCTGTCTCACTGGAACGTACCAATGCAGAACTCCACACAAGTATGCCCTGAACCTGTACCCCTCCAAAACCTCCCTGTCTCACTGGAACGTACCAATGCAGAACTCCACACAAATATGCCCTGAACCTGTACCCCTCCATAACTTCCCTGTCTCACTGGAACGCACCAATGCCGAACTCCACTCAAATATGCCCTGAACCTGTACCCCTCCATAACCTTCTGTCTCACTGGAACGTACCATTGCAGATCACCACACAAATATGCCCTGAAAGTTATCCGCCCATAACCTCCTTGTCTCACTGGAATGCACCAATGCAGAACTCCACACAAATTTGCCCTGAACCTGTACCCCTCCATAACCTCCCTGTCTCACTGGAATGTACCAATGCAGAACTCCACACAAGTATGCCCTGAACCTGTACCCCTCCATAACCTCCCTGTCTCACTGGAACGTACCAATGCAGAACTCCACACAAATATGCCCTGAACCTGTACCCTCCATAAACTCCCTGTCTCACTGGAACGTACCAATGCAGAACTACACACAAATATGCCTTGAACCTGAACCCCTCCATAACCTCCCTATCTCACTGGAACGTACCAATGCAGAACTCCACACAAATATGCCCTGAACCTGTACCCCTCCATAACTTCCCTGTCTCACTGGAAAGTACCAATGCAGAACTCCACACAAATATGCCCTGAACCTGTACCCCTCCATAACCTCCCTGTCTCACTGGAACGTACCAATGCAGAACTCCACACAAGTATGCCCTGAACCTGTACCCCTCCAAAACCTCCCTGTCTCACTGGAACGTACCAATGCAGAACTCCACACAAATATGCCCTGAACCTGTACCCCTCCATAACTTCCCTGTCTCACTGGAACGCACCAATGCCGAACTCCACTCAAATATGCCCTGAACCTGTACCCCTCCATAACCTTCTGTCTCACTGGAACGTACCATTGCAGATCACCACACAAACATGCCCTGAATGTTATCCGCCCATAACCTCCTTGTCTCAATGGAATGCACCAATGCAGAACTCCACACAAATTTGCCCTGAACCTGTACCCCTCCATAACCTCCCTGTCTCACTGGAACGCACCAATGCCGAACTCCACTCAGATATGCCCTGAACCTGTACCCCTCCATAACCTTCTGTCTCACTGGAACGTACCATTGCAGATCACCACACAAATATGCCCTGAAAGTTATCCGCACATAACCTCCTTGTCTCACTGGAATGCACCAATGCAGAACTCCACACAAATTTGCCCTGAACCTGTACCCCTCCATAACCTCCCTGTCTCACTGGAACGTACCAATGCAGAACTCCACACAAGTATGCCCTGAACCTGTACCCCTCCAAAACCTCCCTGTCTCACTGGAACGTACCAATTCAGAATTCCACACAAATATGCCCTGAACTTGTACCCGCACATACCCTCCTTGTCTCACTGGAACGCACCAATGCAGAACTCCACACAAATTTGCCCTGAACCTGTACCCCTCCAAAACCTCCCTGTCTCACTGGAACGTACCAATGCAGAACTCCACACAAATATGCCCTGAACCTGTACCCCTCCATAACTTCCCTGTCTCACTGGAACGCACCAATGCCGAACTCCACTCATATATGCCCTGAACCTGTACCCCTCCATAACCTTCTGTCTCACTGGAACGTACCATTGCAGATCACCACACAAATATGCCCTGAAAGTTATCCGCCCATAACCTCCTTGTCTCACTGGAATGCACCAATGCAGAACTCCACACAAATTTGCCCTGAACCTGTACCCCTCCATAACCTCCCTGTCTCGCTGGAATGTACCAATGCAGAACTCCACACAAGTATGCCCTGAACCTGTACCCCTCCATAACCTCCCTGTCTCACTGGAACGTACCAATGCAGAACTCCACACAAATATGCCCTGAACCTGTACCCTCCATAAACTCCCTGTCTCACTGGAACGTACCAATGCAGAACTACACACAAATATGCCTTGAACCTGAACCCCTCCAGAACCTCCCTATCTCACTGGAACGTACCAATGCAGAACTCCACACAAATATGCCCTGAACCTGTACCCCTCCATAACTTCCCTGTCTCACTGGAAAGTACCAATGCAGAACTCCACACAAATATGCCCTGAACCTGTACCCCTCCATAACCTCCCTGTCTCACTGGAACGTACCAATGCAGAACTCCACACAAGTATGCCCTGAACCTGTACCCCTCCAAAACCTCCCTGTCTCACTGGAACGTACCAATGCAGAACTCCACACAAATATGCCCTGAACCTGTACCCCTCCATAACTTCCCTGTCTCACTGGAACGCACCAATGCCGAACTCCACTCAAATATGCCCTGAACCTGTACCCCTCCATAACCTTCTGTCTCACTGGAACGTACCATTGCAGATCACCACACAAATATGCCCTGAAAGTTATCCGCCCATAACCTCCTTGTCTCACTGGAATGCACCAATGCAGAACTCCACACAAATTTGCCCTGAACCTGTACCCCTCCATAACCTCCCTGTCTCACTGGAACGTACCAATGCAGAACTCCACACAAGTATGCCCTGAACCTGTACCCCTCCATAACCTCCCTGTCTCACTGGAACGTACCAATGCAGAACTCCACACAAATATGCCCTGAACCTGTACCCTCCATAAACTCCCTGTCTCACTGGAACGTACCAATGCAGAACTACACACAAATATGCCTTGAACCTGAACCCCTCCATAACCTCCCTATCTCACTGGAACGTACCAATGCAGAACTCCACACAAATATGCCCTGAACCTTTACCCCTCCATAACTTCCCTGTCTCACTGGAAAGTACCAATGCAGAACTCCACACAAATATGCCCTGAACCTGTACCCCTCCATAACCTCCCTGTCTCACTGGAACGTACCAATGCAGAACTCCACACAAGTATGCCCTGAACCTGTACCCCTCCATAAATTCCCTGTCTCACTGGAACGCACCAATGCCGAACTCCACTCAAATATGCCCTGAACCTGTACCCCCCCATAAACTTCTGTCTCACTGGAACGTACCATTGCAGATCACCACACAAATATGCCCTGAAAGTTATCCGCCCATAACCTCCTTGTCTCACTGGAATGCACCAATGCAGAACTCCACACAAATTTGCCCTGAACCTGTAACCCTCCATAACCTCCCTGTCTCACTGGAACGTACCAATGCAGAACTCCACACAAATATGCCCTGAACCGGTACCCTCCATAACCTCCCTGTCTCACTGGAACGTACCAAGGCAGAATTCCACACAAATATGCCCTGAACGTGTACCAGCCCATAACCTCCTTGTCTCACTGGAACGCACCAATGCAAAACTCCACACAAATTTGCCCTGAACCTGTACTTCTCAATAACCTCCCTGTCTCACTGGAACGTAACAATGCAGAACTCCACTCAAATATGCCCTGATCCTGTACCGTGCATAACCTCCCTGTCTCACTGGAACGTACCAATTCAGAATTCCACACAAATATGCCCTGAACTTGTACCCGCACATAACCTCCTTGTCTCACTGGAACGCACCAATGCAGAACTCCACACAAATTTGCCCTGAACCTGTACCCCTCCATAACCTCCCTGTCTCACTGGAACGTACCAATGCAGAACTCCACACAAGTATGCCCTGAACCTGTTCCCCTCCAAAACCTCCCTGTCTCACTGGAACGTACCAATGCAGAACTCCACACAAATATGCCCTGAACCTGTACCCCTCCATAACTTCCCTGTCTCACTGGAACGCACCAATGCCGAACTCCACTCAAATATGCCCTGAACCTGTACCCCTCCATAACCTTCTGTCTCACTGGAACGTACCATTGCAGATCACCACACAAATATGCCCTGAAAGTTATCCGCCCATAACCTCCTTGTCTCACTGGAATGCACCAATGCAGAACTCCACACAAATTTGCCCTGAACCTGTAACCCTCCATAACCTCCCTGTCTCACTGGAACGTACCAATGCAGAACTCCACACAAATATGCCCTGAACCGGTACCCTCCATAACCTCCCTGTCTCACTGGAACGTACCAAGGCAGAATTCCACACAAATATGCCCTGAACGTGTACCAGCCCATAACCTCCTTGTCTCACTGGAACGCACCAATGCAAAACTCCACACAAATTTGCCCTGAACCTGTACTTCTCAATAACCTCCCGGTCTCACTGGAACGTAAAAATGCAGAACTCCACTCAAATATGCCCTGATCCTGTACCGTGCATAACCTCCCTGTCTCACTGGAACGTACCAATTCAGAATTCCACACAAATATGCCCTGAACTTGTACCCGCACATAACCTCCTTGTCTCACTGGAACGCACCAATGCAGAACTCCACACAAATTTGCACTGAACCTGTACCCCTCCATAACCTCCCTGTCTCACTGGAACGTACCAATGCAGAACTCCACACAAGTATGCCCTGAACCTGTACCCCTCCAAAACCTCCCTGTCTCACTGGAACGTACCAATGCAGAACTCCACACAAATATGCCCTGAACCTGTACCCCTCCATAACTTCCCTGTCTCACTGGAACGCACCAATGCCGAACTCCACTCAAATATGCCCTGAACCTGTACCCCTCCATAACCTTCTGTCTCACTGGAACGTACCATTGCAGATCACCACACAAATATGCCCTGAAAGTTATCCGCCCATAACCTCCTTGTCTCACTGGAATGCACCAATGCAGAACTCCACACAAATTTGCCCTGAACCTGTACCCCTCCATAACCTCCCTGTCTCACTGGAATGTACCAATGCAGAACTCCACACAAGTATGCCCTGAACCTGTACCCCTCCATAACCTCCCTGTCTCACTGGAACGTACCAATGCAGAACTCCACACAAATATGCCCTGAACCTGTACCCTCCATAAACTCCCTGTCTCACTGGAACGTACCAATGCAGAACTACACACAAATATGCCTTGAACCTGAACCCCTCCATAACCTCCCTATCTCACTGGAACGTACCAATGCAGAACTCCACACAAATATGCACTGAACCTGTACCCCTCCATAACTTCCCTGTCTCACTGGAAAGTACCAATGCAGAACTCCACACAAATATGCCCTGAACCTGTACCCCTCCATAACCTCCCTTTCTCACTGGAACGTACCAATGCAGAACTCCACACAAGTATGCCCTGAACCTGTACCCCTCCAAAACCTCCCTGTCTCACTGGAACGTACCAATGCATATCTCCACACAAATATGCCCTGAACCTGTACCCCTCCATAACTTCCCTGTCTCACTGGAACGCACCAATGCCGAACTCCACTCAAATATGCCCTGAACCTGTACCCCTCCATAACCTTCTGTCTCACTGGAACGTACCATTGCAGATCACCACACAAATATGCCCTGAAAGTTATCCGCCCATAACCTCCTTGTCTCACTGGAATGCACCAATGCAGAACTCCACATAAATTTGCCCTGAACCTGTACCCCTCCATAACCTCCCTGTCTCACTGGAACGCACCAATGCCGAACTACACTCAAATATGCCCTGAACCTGTACCCCTCCATAACCTTCTGTCTCACTGGAACGTACCATTGCAGATCACCACACAAATATGCCCTGAAGGTTATCCGCCCATAACCTCCTTGTCTCACTGGAATGCACCAATGCAGAACTCCACACAAATTTGCCCTGAACCTGTACCCCTCCATAACCTCCCTGTCTCACTGGAACGTACCAATGCAGAACTCCACACAAGTATGCCCTGAACCTGTACCCCTCCAAAATCTCCCTGTCTCACTGGAACGTACCAATGCAGAACTCCACACAAATATGCCCTGAACCTGTACCCCTCCATAACTTCCCTGTCTCACTGGAACGCACCAATGCCGAACTCCACTCAAATATGCCCTGAACCTGTACCCCTCCATAACCTTCTGTCTCACTGGAACGTACCATTGCAGATCACCACACAAATATGCCCTGAAAGTTATCCGCCCATAACCTCCTTGTCTCACTGGAATGCACCAATGCAGAACTCCACACAAATTTGCCCTGAACCTGTACCCCTCCATAACCTCCCTGTCTCACTGGAATGTACCAATGCAGAACTCCACACAAGTATGCCCTGAACCTGTACCCCTCCATAACCTCCCTGTCTCACTGGAACGTACCAATGCAGAACTCCACACAAATATGCCCTGAACCTGTACCCTCCATAAACTCCCTGTCTCACTGGAACGTACCAATGCAGAACTACACACAAATATGCCTTGAACCTGAACCCCTCCATAACCTCCCTATCTCACTGGAACGTACCAATGCAGAACTCCACACAAATATGCCCTGAACCTGTACCCCTCCATAACTTCCCTGTCTCACTGGAAAGTACCAATGCAGAACTCCACACAAATATGCCCTGAACCTGTACCCCTCCATAACCTCCCTGTCTCACTGGAACGTACCAATGCAGAACTCCACACAAGTATGCCCTGAACCTGTACCCCTCCAAAACCTCCCTGTCTCACTGGAACGTACCAATGCAGAACTCCACACAAATATGCCCTGAACCTGTACCCCTCCATAACTTCCCTGTCTCACTGGAACGCACCAATGCCGAACTCCACTCGAATATGCCCTGAACCTGTACCCCTCCATAACCTTCTGTCTCACTGGAACGTACCATTGCAGATCACCACACAAATATGCCCTGAAAGTTATCCGCCCATAACCTCCTTGTCTCACTGGAATGCACCAATGCAGAACTCCACACAAATTTGCCCTGAACCTGTACCCCTCCATAACCTCCCTGTCTCACTGGAATGTACCAATGCAGAACTCCACACAAGTATGCCCTGAACCTGTACCCCTCCATAACCTCCCTGTCTCACTGGAACGTACCAATGCAGAACTCCACACAAATATGCCCTGAACCTGTACCCTCCATAAACTCCCTGTCTCACTGGAACGTACCAATGCAGAACTACACACAAATATGCCTTGAACCTGAACCCCTCCATAACCTCCCTATCTCACTGGAACGTACCAATGCAGAACTCCACAGAAATATGCCCTGAACCTGTACCCCTCCATAACTTCCCTGTCTCACTGGAAAGTACCAATGCAGAACTCCACACAAATATGCCCTGAACCTGTACCCGACCATAACCTCCCTGTCTCACTGGAACGTACCACTGCAGAACTGCACACAAATATGCCCTGAACATGTACCCTCCATAACCTCCCTGTCTCACTGGAACGCACCAATGCCGAACTCCACTCAAATATGCCCTGAACCTGTACCCCTCCATAACCTTCTGTCTCACTGGAACGTACCATTGCAGATCACCACACAAATATGCCCTGAAAGTTATCCGCCCATAACCTCCTTGTCTCACTGGAATGCACCAATGCAGAACTCCACACAAATTTGCCCTGAACCTGTACCCCTCCATAACCTCCCTGTCTCACTGGAATGTACCAATGCAGAACTCCACACAAGTAGCCCTGAACCTGTACCCCTCCATAACCTCCCTGTCTCACTGGAACGTACCAATGCAGAACTCCACACAAATATGCCCTGAACCTGTACCCTCCATAAACTCCCTGTCTCACTGGAACGTACCAATGCAGAACTACACACAAATATGCCCTGAACCTGAACCCCTCCATAACCTCCCTATCTCACTGGAACGTACCAATGCAGAACTCCACACAAATATGCCCTGAACCTGTACCCCTCCATAACTTCCCTGTCTCACTGGAAAGTGCCAATGCAGAACTCCACACAAATATGCCCTGAACCTGTACCCGACCATAACCTCCCTGTCTCACTGGAACGTACCACTGCAGAACTGCACACAAATATGCCCTGAACCTGTACCCTCCATAATCTCCCTGTCTCAATGGAACGTACCAATGCAGAACTCCAGACAAATGTGCCCTGAACCTGTACACTCCATAACCTCCCTGACTCACTGGAACGTACAAATGCAGAACTACACTCAAATATGCCCTGAACCTGTACCCCTCCATAACCTCCCAGTCTCACTGGAACGTACCATTGCAGAACACCAAACAAATATGCCCTGAACGTGTACCCGCCCATAAGCTCCTTGTCTCACTGGAACGTACCAACGCAGAACTCCACACAAATATGCCCTGAACCTATACCCGACCATAACCTCCCGGTCTCACTGGAACGTACCAATGAGGAACTCCACACAAATATGCCCTGAACCTGTACCCGACCATAACCTCCCTGTCTCACTGGAACGCACCAATGCCGAACTCCACTCAAATATGCCCTGATCCTGTACCGTGCATAACATCCCTGTCTCAGTGGAACGTACCATTGCAGAACACCACGCAAATATGCCCTGAACCTGTACCCCTCCATAACCTCACTGTCTCACTGGAACGTACCAATGCAGAACTCCACACAAATATGCCCTGAACTTCTAACCCTCCATAACCTCCCTGTCTCACTGGAACGTAGCAAGGCAGAACTCCACACAAATGTGCCCTGAACCGGTACCCTCCATAACCTCCCTGTCTCACTGGAACGTACCAATGCAGAATTCCACACAAATATGCCCTGAAAGTGTACCCGCCCATAAGCTCCTTGTCTCACTGGAACGTACCAACGCAGAACTCCACACAAATATGCCCTGAACCTATACCCGACCATAACCTCCCTGTCTCACTGGAACGTACCAATGAGGAACTCCACACAAATATGCCCTGAACCTGTACCCGACCATAACCTCCCTGTCTCACTGGAACGCACCAATGCCGAACTCCACTCAAATATGCCCTGATCCTGTACCGTGCATAACCTCCCTGTCTCACTGGAACGTACCATTGCAGAACACCACACAAATATGCCCTGAACCTGTACCCCTCCGTAACCTCACTGTCTCACTGGAACGTACCAATGCAGAACTCCACACAAATATGCCCTGAACCGGTACCCTCCATAACCTCCCTGTCTCACTGGAACGTACCAATGCAGAATTCCACACAAATATGCCCTGAAAGTGTACCCGCCCATAACCTCCCTGTCTCACTGGAACGCACCAATGCAGAACTCCACACAAATTTGCCCTGAACCTGTACCCCTCAATAACCTCCCTGTCTCACTGGAACGTACAAATGCAGAACTCCACTCAAATATGCCCTGATCCTGTACCGTGCATAACCTCCCTGTCTCACTGGAATGAACCAATGCAGAACTCCACACAAATATGCCCTGAACCTGTACCCCTCCATAACCTCCCTGACTCACTGGAACGTACAAATGCAGAACTACACTCAAATATGCCCTGAACCTGTACCCCTCCATAACCTCCCAGTCTCACTGGAACGTACCATTGCAGAACACCAAACAAATATGCCCTGAACGTGTACCCCTCCATAACCTTCTGTCTCACTGGAACGTACCATTGCAGATCACCACACAAATATGCCCTGAAAGTTATCCGCCCATAACCTCCTTGTCTCACTGGAATGCACCAATGCAGAACTCCACACAAATTTGCCCTGAACCTGTACCCCTCCATAACCTCCCTGTCTCACTGGAATGTACCAATGCAGAACTCCACACAAGTATGCCCTGAACCTGTACCCCTCCATAACCTCCCTGTCTCACTGGAACGTACCAATGCAGAACTCCACACAAATATGCCCTGAACCTGTACCCTCCATAAACTCCCTGTCTCACTGGAACGTACCAATGCAGAACTACACACAAATATGCCTTGAACCTGAACCCCTCCATAACCTCCCTATCTCACTGGAACGTACCAATGCAGAACTCCACACAAATATGCCCTGAACCTGTACCCCTCCATAACTTCCCTGTCTCACTGGAAAGTACCAATGCAGAACTCCACACAAATATGCCCTGAACCTGTACCCGACCATAACCTCCCTGTCTCACTGGAACGTACCACTGCAGAACTGCACACAAATATGCCCTGAACCTGTACCCTCCATAACCTCCCTGTCTCACTGGAACGCACCAATGCCGAACTCCACTCAAATATGCCCTGAACCTGTACCCCTCCATAACCTTCTGTCTCACTGGAACGTACCATTGCAGATCACCACACAAATATGCCCTGAAAGTTATCCGTCCATAACCTCCTTGTCTCACTGGAACGCACCAATGCAGAACTCCACACAAATTTGCCCTGAACCTGTACCCCTCCAAAACCTCCCTGTCTCACTGGAACGTACCAATGCAGAACTCCACACAAATATGCCCTGAACCTGTACCCCTCCATAACTTCCCTGTCTCACTGGAACGCACCAATGCCGAACTCCACTCAAATATGCCCTGAACCTGTACCCCTCCATAACCTTCTGTCTCACTGGAACGTACCATTGCAGATCACCACACAAATATGCCCTGAAAGTTATCCGCCCATAACCTCCTTGTCTCACTGGAATGCACCAATGCAGAACTCCACACAAATTTGCCCTGAACCTGTACCCCTCCATAACCTCCCTGTCTCACTGGAATGTACCAATGCAGAACTCCACACAAGTATGCCCTGAACCTGTACCCCTCCATAACCTCCCTGTCTCACTGGAACGTACCAATGCAGAACTCCACACAAATATGCCCTGAACCTGTACCCTCCATAAACTCCCTGTCTCACTGGAACGTACCAATGCAGAACTACACACAAATATGCCTTGAACCTGAACCCCTCCAGAACCTCCCTATCTCACTGGAACGTACCAATGCAGAACTCCACACAAATATGCCCTGAACCTGTACCCCTCCATAACTTCCCTGTCTCACTGGAAAGTACCAATGCAGAACTCCACACAAATATGCCCTGAACCTGTACCCCTCCATAACCTCCCTGTCTCACTGGAACGTACCAATGCAGAACTCCACACAAGTATGCCCTGAACCTGTACCCCTCCAAAACCTCCCTGTCTCACTGGAACGTACCAATGCAGAACTCCACACAAATATGCCCTGAACCTGTACCCCTCCATAACTTCCCTGTCTCACTGGAACGCACCAATGCCGAACTCCACTCAAATATGCCCTGAACCTGTACCCCTCCATAACCTTCTGTCTCACTGGAACGTACCATTGCAGATCACCACACAAATATGCCCTGAAAGTTATCCGCCCATAACCTCCTTGTCTCACTGGAATGCACCAATGCAGAACTCCACACAAATTTGCCCTGAACCTGTACCCCTCCATAACCTCCCTGTCTCACTGGAACGTACCAATGCAGAACTCCACACAAGTATGCCCTGAACCTGTACCCCTCCATAACCTCCCTGTCTCACTGGAACGTACCAATGCAGAACTCCACACAAATATGCCCTGAACCTGTACCCTCCATAAACTCCCTGTCTCACTGGAACGTACCAATGCAGAACTACACACAAATATGCCTTGAACCTGAACCCCTCCATAACCTCCCTATCTCACTGGAACGTACCAATGCAGAACTCCACACAAATATGCCCTGAACCTGTACCCCTCCATAACTTCCCTGTCTCACTGGAAAGTACCAATGCAGAACTCCACACAAATATGCCCTGAACCTGTACCCCTCCATAACCTCCCTGTCTCACTGGAACGTACCAATGCAGAACTCCACACAAGTATGCCCTGAACCTGTACCCCTCCATAACTTCCCTGTCTCACTGGAACGCACCAATGCCGAACTCCACTCAAATATGCCCTGAACCTGTACCCCTCCATAAACTTCTGTCTCACTGGAACGTACCATTGCAGATCACCACACAAATATGCCCTGAAAGTTATCCGCCCATAACCTCCTTGTCTCACTGGAATGCACCAATGCAGAACTCCACACAAATTTGCCCTGAACCTGTAACCCTCCATAACCTCCCTGTCTCACTGGAACGTACCAATGCAGAACTCCACACAAATATGCCCTGAACCGGTACCCTCCATAACCTCCCTGTCTCACTGGAACGTACCAATGCAGAATTCCACACAAATATGCCCTGAAAGTGTACCCGCCCATAACCTCCCTGTCTCACTGGAACGCACCAATGCAGAACTCCACACAAATTTGCCCTGAACCTGTACTTCTCAATAACCTCCCTGTCTCACTGGAACGTAACAATGCAGAACTCCACTCAAATATGCCCTGATCCTGTACCGTGCATAACCTCCCTGTCTCACTGGAACGTACCAATTCAGAATTCCACACAAATATGCCCTGAACTTGTACCCGCACATAACCTCCTTGTCTCACTGGAACGCACCAATGCAGAACTCCACACAAATATGCCCTGAACCGGTACCCTCCATAACCTCCCTGTCTCACTGGAACGTACCAAGGCAGAATTCCACACAAATATGCCCTGAACGTGTACCAGCCCATAACCTCCTTGTCTCACTGGAACGCACCAATGCAAAACTCCACACAAATTTGCCCTGAACCTGTACTTCTCAATAACCTCCCTGTCTCACTGGAACGTAACAATGCAGAACTCCACTCAAATATGCCCTGATCCTGTACCGTGCATAACCTCCCTGTCTCACTGGAACGTACCAATTCAGAATTCCACACAAATATGCCCTGAACTTGTACCCGCACATAACCTCCTTGTCTCACTGGAACGCACCAATGCAGAACTCCACACAAATTTGCCCTGAACCTGTACCCCTCCATAACCTCCCTGTCTCACTGGAACGTACCAATGCAGAACTCCACACAAGTATGCCCTGAACCTGTTCCCCTCCAAAACCTCCCTGTCTCACTGGAACGTACCAATGCAGAACTCCACACAAATATGCCCTGAACCTGTACCCCTCCATAACTTCCCTGTCTCACTGGAACGCACCAATGCCGAACTCCACTCAAATATGCCCTGAACCTGTACCCCTCCATAACCTTCTGTCTCACTGGAACGTACCATTGCAGATCACCACACAAATATGCCCTGAAAGTTATCCGCCCATAACCTCCTTGTCTCACTGGAATGCACCAATGCAGAACTCCACACAAATTTGCCCTGAACCTGTAACCCTCCATAACCTCCCTGTCTCACTGGAACGTACCAATGCAGAACTCCACACAAATTTGCCCTGAACCTGTACTTCTCAATAACCTCCCTGTCTCACTGGAACGTAACAATGCAGAACTCCACTCAAATATGCCCTGATCCTGTACCGTGCATAACCTCCCTGTCTCACTGGAACGTACCAATTCAGAATTCCACACAAATATGCCCTGAACTTGTACCCGCACATAACCTCCTTGTCTCACTGGAACGCACCAATGCAGAACTCCACACAAATATGCCCTGAACCGGTACCCTCCATAACCTCCCTGTCTCACTGGAACGTACCAAGGCAGAATTCCACACAAATATGCCCTGAACGTGTACCAGCCCATAACCTCCTTGTCTCACTGGAACGCACCAATGCAAAACTCCACACAAATTTGCCCTGAACCTGTACTTCTCAATAACCTCCCTGTCTCACTGGAACGTAACAATGCAGAACTCCACTCAAATATGCCCTGATCCTGTACCGTGCATAACCTCCCTGTCTCACTGGAACGTACCAATTCAGAATTCCACACAAATATGCCCTGAACTTGTACCCGCACATAACCTCCTTGTCTCACTGGAACGCACCAATGCAGAACTCCACACAAATTTGCCCTGAACCTGTACCCCTCCATAACCTCCCTGTCTCACTGGAACGTACCAATGCAGAACTCCACACAAGTATGCCCTGAACATGTTCCCCTCCAAAACCTCCCTGTCTCACTGGAACGTACCAATGCAGAACTCCACACAAATATGCCCTGAACCTGTACCCCTCCATAACTTCCCTGTCTCACTGGAACGCACCAATGCCGAACTCCACTCAAATATGCCCTGAACCTGTACCCCTCCATAACCTTCTGTCTCACTGGAACGTACCATTGCAGATCACCACACAAATATGCCCTGAAAGTTATCCGCCCATAACCTCCTTGTCTCACTGGAATGCACCAATGCAGAACTCCACACAAATTTGCCCTGAACCTGTAACCCTCCATAACCTCCCTGTCTCACTGGAACGTACCAATGCAGAACTCCACACAAATATGCCCTGAACCGGTACCCTCCATAACCTCCCTGTCTCACTGGAACGTACCAAGGCAGAATTCCACACAAATATGCCCTGAACGTGTACCAGCCCATAACCTCCTTGTCTCACTGGAACGCACCAATGCAAAACTCCACACAAATTTGCCCTGAACCTGTACTTCTCAATAACCTCCCGGTCTCACTGGAACGTAACAATGCAGAACTCCACTCAAATATGCCCTGATCCTGTACCGTGCATAACCTCCCTGTCTCACTGGAACGTACCAATTCAGAATTCCACACAAATATGCCCTGAACTTGTACCCGCACATAACCTCCTTGTCTCACTGGAACGCACCAATGCAGAACTCCACACAAATTTGCACTGAACCTGTACCCCTCCATAACCTCCCTGTCTCACTGGAACGTACCAATGCAGAACTCCACACAAGTATGCCCTGAACCTGTACCCCTCCAAAACCTCCCTGTCTCACTGGAACGTACCAATGCAGAACTCCACACAAATATGCCCTGAACCTGTACCCCTCCATAACTTCCCTGTCTCACTGGAACGCACCAATGCCGAACTCCACTCAAATATGCCCTGAACCTGTACCCCTCCATAACCTTCTGTCTCACTGGAACGTACCATTGCAGATCACCACACAAATATGCCCTGAAAGTTATCCGCCCATAACCTCCTTGTCTCACTGGAATGCACCAATGCAGAACTCCACACAAATTTGCCCTGAACCTGTACCCCTCCATAACCTCCCTGTCTCACTGGAATGTACCAATGCAGAACTCCACACAAGTATGCCCTGAACCTGTACCCCTCCATAACCTCCCTGTCTCACTGGAACGTACCAATGCAGAACTCCACACAAATATGCCCTGAACCTGTACCCTCCATAAACTCCCTGTCTCACTGGAACGTACCAATGCAGAACTACACACAAATATGCCTTGAACCTGAACCCCTCCATAACCTCCCTATCTCACTGGAACGTACCAATGCAGAACTCCACACAAATATGCACTGAACCTGTACCCCTCCATAACTTCCCTGTCTCACTGGAAAGTACCAATGCAGAACTCCACACAAATATGCCCTGAACCTGTACCCCTCCATAACCTCCCTTTCTCACTGGAACGTACCAATGCAGAACTCCACACAAGTATGCCCTGAACCTGTACCCCTCCAAAACCTCCCTGTCTCACTGGAACGTACCAATGCATATCTCCACACAAATATGCCCTGAACCTGTACCCCTCCATAACTTCCCTGTCTCACTGGAACGCACCAATGCCGAACTCCACTCAAATATGCCCTGAACCTGTACCCCTCCATAACCTTCTGTCTCACTGGAACGTACCATTGCAGATCACCACACAAATATGCCCTGAAAGTTATCCGCCCATAACCTCCTTGTCTCACTGGAATGCACCAATGCAGAACTCCACATAAATTTGCCCTGAACCTGTACCCCTCCATAACCTCCCTGTCTCACTGGAACGCACCAATGCCGAACTCCACTCAAATATGCCCTGAACCTGTACCCCTCCATAACCTTCTGTCTCACTGGAACGTACCATTGCAGATCACCACACAAATATGCCCTGAAGGTTATCCGCCCATAACCTCCTTGTCTCACTGGAATGCACCAATGCAGAACTCCACACAAATTTGCCCTGAACCTGTACCCCTCCATAACCTCCCTGTCTCACTGGAACGTACCAATGCAGAACTCCACACAAGTATGCCCTGAACCTGTACCCCTCCAAAATCTCCCTGTCTCACTGGAACGTACCAATGCAGAACTCCACACAAATATGCCCTGAACCTGTACCCCTCCATAACTTCCCTGTCTCACTGGAACGCACCAATGCCGAACTCCACTCAAATATGCCCTGAACCTGTACCCCTCCATAACCTTCTGTCTCACTGGAACGTACCATTGCAGATCACCACACAAATATGCCCTGAAAGTTATCCGCCCATAACCTCCTTGTCTCACTGGAATGCACCAATGCAGAACTCCACACAAATTTGCCCTGAACCTGTACCCCTCCATAACCTCCCTGTCTCACTGGAATGTACCAATGCAGAACTCCACACAAGTATGCCCTGAACCTGTACCCCTCCATAACCTCCCTGTCTCACTGGAACGTACCAATGCAGAACTCCACACAAATATGCCCTGAACCTGTACCCTCCATAAACTCCCTGTCTCACTGGAACGTACCAATGCAGAACTACACACAAATATGCCTTGAACCTGAACCCCTCCATAACCTCCCTATCTCACTGGAACGTACCAATGCAGAACTCCACACAAATATGCCCTGAACCTGTACCCCTCCATAACTTCCCTGTCTCACTGGAAAGTACCAATGCAGAACTCCACACAAATATGCCCTGAACCTGTACCCCTCCATAACCTCCCTGTCTCACTGGAACGTACCAATGCAGAACTCCACACAAGTATGCCCTGAACCTGTACCCCTCCAAAACCTCCCTGTCTCACTGGAACGTACCAATGCAGAACTCCACACAAATATGCCCTGAACCTGTACCCCTCCATAACTTCCCTGTCTCACTGGAACGCACCAATGCCGAACTCCACTCGAATATGCCCTGAACCTGTACCCCTCCATAACCTTCTGTCTCACTGGAACGTACCATTGCAGATCACCACACAAATATGCCCTGAAAGTTATCCGCCCATAACCTCCTTGTCTCACTGGAATGCACCAATGCAGAACTCCACACAAATTTGCCCTGAACCTGTACCCCTCCATAACCTCCCTGTCTCACTGGAATGTACCAATGCAGAACTCCACACAAGTATGCCCTGAACCTGTACCCCTCCATAACCTCCCTGTCTCACTGGAACGTACCAATGCAGAACTCCACACAAATATGCCCTGAACCTGTACCCTCCATAAACTCCCTGTCTCACTGGAACGTACCAATGCAGAACTACACACAAATATGCCTTGAACCTGAACCCCTCCATAACCTCCCTATCTCACTGGAACGTACCAATGCAGAACTCCACAGAAATATGCCCTGAACCTGTACCCCTCCATAACTTCCCTGTCTCACTGGAAAGTACCAATGCAGAACTCCACACAAATATGCCCTGAACCTGTACCCGACCATAACCTCCCTGTCTCACTGGAACGTACCACTGCAGAACTGCACACAAATATGCCCTGAACCTGTACCCTCCATAACCTCCCTGTCTCACTGGAACGCACCAATGCCGAACTCCACTCAAATATGCCCTGAACCTGTACCCCTCCATAACCTTCTGTCTCACTGGAACGTACCATTGCAGATCACCACACAAATATGCCCTGAAAGTTATCCGCCCATAACCTCCTTGTCTCACTGGAATGCACCAATGCAGAACTCCACACAAATTTGCCCTGAACCTGTACCCCTCCATAACCTCCCTGTCTCACTGGAATGTACCAATGCAGAACTCCACACAAGTATGCCCTGAACCTGTACCCCTCCATAACCTCCCTGTCTCACTGGAACGTACCAATGCAGAACTCCACACAAATATGCCCTGAACCTGTACCCTCCATAAACTCCCTGTCTCACTGGAACGTACCAATGCAGAACTACACACAAATATGCCCTGAACCTGAACCCCTCCATAACCACCCTATCTCACTGGAACGTACCAATGCAGAACTCCACACAAATATGCCCTGAACCTGTACCCCTCCATAACTTCCCTGTCTCACTGGAAAGTGCCAATGCAGAACTCCACACAAATATGCCCTGAACCTGTACCCGATCATAACCTCCCTGTCTCACTGGAACGTACCACTGCAGAACTGCACACAAATATGCCCTGAACCTGTACCCTCCATAATCTCCCTGTCTCAATGGAACGTACCAATGCAGAACTCCAGACAAATGTGCCCTGAACCTGTACACTCCATAACCTCCCTGACTCACTGGAACGTACAAATGCAGAACTACACTCAAATATGCCCTGAACCTGTACCCCTCCATAACCTCCCAGTCTCACTGGAACGTACCATTGCAGAACACCAAACAAATATGCCCTGAACGTGTACCCGCCCATAAGCTCCTTGTCTCACTGGAACGTACCAACGCAGAACTCCACACAAATATGCCCTGAACCTATACCCGACCATAACCTCCCGGTCTCACTGGAACGTACCAATGAGGAACTCCACACAAATATGCCCTGAACCTGTACCCGACCATAACCTCCCTGTCTCACTGGAACGCACCAATGCCGAACTCCACTCAAATATGCCCTGATCCTGTACCGTGCATAACATCCCTGTCTCAGTGGAACGTACCATTGCAGAACACCACGCAAATATGCCCTGAACCTGTACCCCTCCATAACCTCACTGTCTCACTGGAACGTACCAATGCAGAACTCCACACAAATATGCCCTGAACTTCTAACCCTCCATAACCTCCCTGTCTCACTGGAACGTACCAAGGCAGAACTCCACACAAATGTGCCCTGAACCGGTACCCTCCATAACCTCCCTGTCTCACTGGAACGTACCAATGCAGAATTCCACACAAATATGCCCTGAAAGTGTACCCGCCCATAAGCTCCTTGTCTCACTGGAACGTACCAACGCAGAACTCCACACAAATATGCCCTGAACCTGTACCCGACCATAACCTCCCTGTCTCACTGGAACGTACCAATGAGGAACTCCACACAAATATGCCCTGAACCTGTACTTCTCAATAACCTCCCTGTCTCACTGGAACGTAACAATGCAGAACTCCACTCAAATATGCCCTGATCCTGTACCGTGCATAACCTCCCTGTCTCACTGGAACGTACCAATTCAGAATTCCACACAAATATGCCCTGAACTTGTACCCGCACATAACCTCCTTGTCTCACTGGAACGCACCAATGCAGAACTCCACACAAATATGCCCTGAACCGGTACCCTCCATAACCTCCCTGTCTCACTGGAACGTACCAAGGCAGAATTCCACACAAATATGCCCTGAACGTGTACCAGCCCATAACCTCCTTGTCTCACTGGAACGCACCAATGCAAAACTCCACACAAATTTGCCCTGAACCTGTACTTCTCAATAACCTCCCTGTCTCACTGGAACGTAACAATGCAGAACTCCACTCAAATATGCCCTGATCCTGTACCGTGCATAACCTCCCTGTCTCACTGGAACGTACCAATTCAGAATTCCACACAAATATGCCCTGAACTTGTACCCGCACATAACCTCCTTGTCTCACTGGAACGCACCAATGCAGAACTCCACACAAATTTGCCCTGAACCTGTACCCCTCCATAACCTCCCTGTCTCACTGGAACGTACCAATGCAGAACTCCACACAAGTATGCCCTGAACATGTTCCCCTCCAAAACCTCCCTGTCTCACTGGAACGTACCAATGCAGAACTCCACACAAATATGCCCTGAACCTGTACCCCTCCATAACTTCCCTGTCTCACTGGAACGCACCAATGCCGAACTCCACTCAAATATGCCCTGAACCTGTACCCCTCCATAACCTTCTGTCTCACTGGAACGTACCATTGCAGATCACCACACAAATATGCCCTGAAAGTTATCCGCCCATAACCTCCTTGTCTCACTGGAATGCACCAATGCAGAACTCCACACAAATTTGCCCTGCACCTGTAACCCTCCATAACCTCCCTGTCTCACTGGAACGTACCAATGCAGAACTCCACACAAATATGCCCTGAACCGGTACCCTCCATAACCTCCCTGTCTCACTGGAACGTACCAAGGCAGAATTCCACACAAATATGCCCTGAACGTGTACCAGCCCATAACCTCCTTGTCTCACTGGAACGCACCAATGCAAAACTCCACACAAATTTGCCCTGAACCTGTACTTCTCAATAACC
Source organism: Hemitrygon akajei (assembly GCF_048418815.1). Lineage (NCBI taxonomy): Eukaryota > Metazoa > Chordata > Chondrichthyes > Myliobatiformes > Dasyatidae > Hemitrygon > Hemitrygon akajei. The sequence goes on along the minus strand of NW_027331942.1, from coordinate 1,241,639 downwards.
TCCCGGTCTCACTGGAACGTAACAATGCAGAACTCCACTCAAATATGCCCTGATCCTGTACCGTGCATAACCTCCCTGTCTCACTGGAACGTACCAATTCAGAATTCCACACAAATATGCCCTGAACTTGTACCCGCACATAACCTCCTTGTCTCACTGGAACGCACCAATGCAGAACTCCACACAAATTTGCACTGAACCTGTACCCCTCCATAACCTCCCTGTCTCACTGGAACGTACCAATGCAGAACTCCACACAAGTATGCCCTGAACCTGTACCCCTCCAAAACCTCCCTGTCTCACTGGAACGTACCAATGCAGAACTCCACACAAATATGCCCTGAACCTGTACCCCTCCATAACTTCCCTGTCTCACTGGAACGCACCAATGCCGAACTCCACTCAAATATGCCCTGAAACTGTACCCCTCCATAACCTTCTGTCTCACTGGAACGTACCATTGCAGATCACCACAAAAATATGCCCTGAAAGTTATCCGCCCATAACCTCCTTGTCTCACTGGAATGCACCAATGCAGAACTCCACACAAATTTGCCCTGAACCTGTACCCCTCCATAACCTCCCTGTCTCACTGGAATGTACCAATGCAGAACTCCACACAAGTATGCCCTGAACCTGTACCCCTCCATAACCTCCCTGTCTCACTGGAACGTACCAATGCAGAACTCCACACAAATATGCCCTGAACCTGTACCCTCCATAAACTCCCTGTCTCACTGGAACGTACCAATGCAGAACTACACACAAATATGCCTTGAACCTGAACCCCTCCATAACCTCCCTATCTCACTGGAACGTACCAATGCAGAACTCCACACAAATATGCACTGAACCTGTACCCCTCCATAACTTCCCTGTCTCACTGGAAAGTACCAATGCAGAACTCCACACAAATATGCCCTGAACCTGTACCCCTCCATAACCTCCCTTTCTCACTGGAACGTACCAATGCAGAACTCCACACAAGTATGCCCTGAACCTGTACCCGACCATAACCTCCCTGTCTCACTGGAACGTACCAATGAGGAACTCCACACAAATATGCCCTGAACCTGTACCCGACCATAACCTCCCTGTCTCACTGGAACGCACCAATGCCGAACTCCACTCAAATATGCCCTGATCCTGTACCGTGCATAACCTCCCTGTCTCACTGGAACGTACCATTGCAGAACACCACACAAATATGCCCTGAACCTGTACCCCTCCATAACCTCACTGTCTCACTGGAACGTACCAATGCAGAACTCCACACAAATATGCCCTGAACCGGTACCCTCCATAACCTCCCTGTCTCACTGGAACGTACCAATGCAGAATTCCACACAAATATGCCCTGAAAGTGTACCCGCCCATAACCTCCCTGTCTCACTGGAACGCACCAATGCAGAACTCCACACAAATTTGCCCTGAACCTGTACCCCTCAATAACCTCCCTGTCTCACTGGAACGTACAAATGCAGAACTCCACTCAAATATGCCCTGATCCTGTACCGTGCATAACCTCCCTGTCTCACTGGAATGAACCAATGCAGAACTCCACACAAATATGCCCTGAACCTGTACCCCTCCATAACCTCCCTGACTCACTGGAACGTACAAATGCAGAACTACACTCAAATATGCCCTGAACCTGTACCCCTCCATAACCTCCCAGTCTCACTGGAACGTACCATTGCAGAACACCAAACAAATATGCCCTGAACGTGTACCCCTCCATAACCTTCTGTCTCACTGGAACGTACCATTGCAGATCACCACACAAATATGCCCTGAAAGTTATCCGCCCATAACCTCCTTGTCTCACTGGAATGCACCAATGCAGAACTCCACACAAATTTGCCCTGAACCTGTACCCCTCCATAACCTCCCTGTCTCACTGGAATGTACCAATGCAGAACTCCACACAAGTATGCCCTGAACCTGTACCCCTCCATAACCTCCCTGTCTCACTGGAACGTACCAATGCAGAACTCCACACAAATATGCCCTGAACCTGTACCCTCCATAAACTCCCTGTCTCACTGGAACGTACCAATGCAGAACTACACACAAATATGCCTTGAACCTGAACCCCTCCATAACCTCCCTATCTCACTGGAACGTACCAATGCAGAACTCCACACAAATATGCCCTGAACCTGTACCCCTCCATAACTTCCCTGTCTCACTGGAAAGTACCAATGCAGAACTCCACACAAATATGCCCTGAACCTGTACCCGACCATAACCTCCCTGTCTCACTGGAACGTACCACTGCAGAACTGCACACAAATATGCCCTGAACCTGTACCCTCCATAACCTCCCTGTCTCACTGGAACGCACCAATGCCGAACTCCACTCAAATATGCCCTGAACCTGTACCCCTCCATAACCTTCTGTCTCACTGGAACGTACCATTGCAGATCACCACACAAATATGCCCTGAAAGTTATCCGTCCATAACCTCCTTGTCTCACTGGAACGCACCAATGCAGAACTCCACACAAATTTGCCCTGAACCTGTACCCCTCCAAAACCTCCCTGTCTCACTGGAACGTACCAATGCAGAACTCCACACAAATATGCCCTGAACCTGTACCCCTCCATAACTTCCCTGTCTCACTGGAACGCACCAATGCCGAACTCCACTCAAATATGCCCTGAACCTGTACCCCTCCATAACCTTCTGTCTCACTGGAACGTACCATTGCAGATCACCACACAAATATGCCCTGAAAGTTATCCGCCCATAACCTCCTTGTCTCACTGAAATGCACCAATGCAGAACTCCACACAAATTTGCCCTGAACCTGTACCCCTCCATAACCTCCCTGTCTCACTGGAATGTACCAATGCAGAACTCCACACAAGTATGCCCTGAACCTGTACCCCTCCATAACCTCCCTGTCTCACTGGAACGTACCAATGCAGAACTCCACACAAATATGCCCTGAACCTGTACCCTCCATAAACTCCCTGTCTCACTGGAACGTACCAATGCAGAACTACACACAAATATGCCTTGAACCTGAACCCCTCCAGAACCTCCCTATCTCACTGGAACGTACCAATGCAGAACTCCACACAAATATGCCCTGAACCTGTACCCCTCCATAACTTCCCTGTCTCACTGGAAAGTACCAATGCAGAACTCCACACAAATATGCCCTGAACCTGTACCCCTCCATAACCTCCCTGTCTCACTGGAACGTACCAATGCAGAACTCCACACAAGTATGCCCTGAACCTGTACCCCTCCAAAACCTCCCTGTCTCACTGGAACGTACCAATGCAGAACTCCACACAAATATGCCCTGAACCTGTACCCCTCCATAACTTCCCTGTCTCACTGGAACGCACCAATGCCGAACTCCACTCAAATATGCCCTGAACCTGTACCCCTCCATAACCTTCTGTCTCACTGGAACGTACCATTGCAGATCACCACACAAATATGCCCTGAAAGTTATCCGCCCATAACCTCCTTGTCTCACTGGAATGCACCAATGCAGAACTCCACACAAATTTGCCCTGAACCTGTACCCCTCCATAACCTCCCTGTCTCACTGGAACGTACCAATGCAGAACTCCACACAAGTATGCCCTGAACCTGTACCCCTCCATAACCTCCCTGTCTCACTGGAACGTACCAATGCAGAACTCCACACAAATATGCCCTGAACCTGTACCCTCCATAAACTCCCTGTCTCACTGGAACGTACCAATGCAGATCTACACACAAATATGCCTTGAACCTGAACCCCTCCATAACCTCCCTATCTCACTGGAACGTACCAATGCAGAACTCCACACAAATATGCCCTGAACCTGTACCCCTCCATAACTTCCCTGTCTCACTGGAAAGTACCAATGCAGAACTCCACACAAATATGCCCTGAACCTGTACCCCTCCATAACCTCCCTGTCTCACTGGAACGTACCAATGCAGAACTCCACACAAGTATGCCCTGAACCTGTACCCCTCCATAACTTCCCTGTCTCACTGGAACGCACCAATGCCGAACTCCACTCAAATATGCCCTGAACCTGTACCCCTCCATAAACTTCTGTCTCACTGGAACGTACCATTGCAGATCACCACACAAATATGCCCTGAAAGTTATCCGCCCATAACCTCCTTGTCTCACTGGAATGCACCAATGCAGAACTCCACACAAATTTGCCCTGAACCTGTAACCCTCCATAACCTCCCTGTCTCACTGGAACGTACCAATGCAGAACTCCACACAAATATGCCCTGAACCGGTACCCTCCATAACCTCCCTGTCTCACTGGAACGTACCAATGCAGAATTCCACACAAATATGCCCTGAAAGTGTACCCGCCCATAACCTCCCTGTCTCACTGGAACGCACCAATGCAGAACTCCACACAAATTTGCCCTGAACCTGTACTTCTCAATAACCTCCCTGTCTCACTGGAACGTAACAATGCAGAACTCCACTCAAATATGCCCTGATCCTGTACCGTGCATAACCTCCCTGTCTCACTGGAACGTACCAATTCAGAATTCCACACAAATATGCCCTGAACTTGTACCCGCACATAACCTCCTTGTCTCACTGGAACGCACCAATGCAGAACTCCACACAAATTTGCCCTGAACCTGTACCCCTCCATAACCTCCCTGTCTCACTGGAACGTACCAATGCAGAACTCCACACAAGTATGCCCTGAACCTGTTCCCCTCCAAAACCTCCCTGTCTCACTGGAACGTACCAATGCAGAACTCCACACAAATATGCCCTGAACCTGTACCCCTCCATAACTTCCCTGTCTCACTGGAACGCACCAATGCCGAACTCCACTCAAATATGCCCTGAACCTGTACCCCTCCATAACCTTCTGTCTCACTGGAACGTACCATTGCAGATCACCACACAAATATGCCCTGAAAGTTATCCGCCCATAACCTCCTTGTCTCACTGGAATGCACCAATGCAGAACTCCACACAAATTTGCCCTGAACCTGTAACCCTCCATAACCTCCCTGTCTCACTGGAACGTACCAATGCAGAACTCCACACAAATTTGCCCTGAACCTGTACTTCTCAATAACCTCCCTGTCTCACTGGAACGTAACAATGCAGAACTCCACTCAAATATGCCCTGATCCTGTACCGTGCATAACCTCCCTGTCTCACTGGAACGTACCAATTCAGAATTCCACACAAATATGCCCTGAACTTGTACCCGCACATAACCTCCTTGTCTCACTGGAACGCACCAATGCAGAACTCCACACAAATATGCCCTGAACCGGTACCCTCCATAACCTCCCTGTCTCACTGGAACGTACCAAGGCAGAATTCCACACAAATATGCCCTGAACGTGTACCAGCCCATAACCTCCTTGTCTCACTGGAACGCACCAATGCAAAACTCCACACAAATTTGCCCTGAACCTGTACTTCTCAATAACCTCCCTGTCTCACTGGAACGTAACAATGCAGAACTCCACTCAAATATGCCCTGATCCTGTACCGTGCATAACCTCCCTGTCTCACTGGAACGTACCAATTCAGAATTCCACACAAATATGCCCTGAACTTGTACCCGCACATAACCTCCTTGTCTCACTGGAACGCACCAATGCAGAACTCCACACAAATTTGCCCTGAACCTGTACCCCTCCATAACCTCCCTGTCTCACTGGAACGTACCAATGCAGAACTCCACACAAGTATGCCCTGAACATGTTCCCCTCCAAAACCTCCCTGTCTCACTGGAACGTACCAATGCAGAACTCCACACAAATATGCCCTGAACCTGTACCCCTCCATAACTTCCCTGTCTCACTGGAACGCACCAATGCCGAACTCCACTCAAATATGCCCTGAACCTGTACCCCTCCATAACCTTCTGTCTCACTGGAACGTACCATTGCAGATCACCACACAAATATGCCCTGAAAGTTATCCGCCCATAACCTCCTTGTCTCACTGGAATGCACCAATGCAGAACTCCACACAAATTTGCCCTGAACCTGTAACCCTCCATAACCTCCCTGTCTCACTGGAACGTACCAATGCAGAACTCCACACAAATATGCCCTGAACCGGTACCCTCCATAACCTCCCTGTCTCACTGGAACGTACCAAGGCAGAATTCCACACAAATATGCCCTGAACGTGTACCAGCCCATAACCTCCTTGTCTCACTGGAACGCACCAATGCAAAACTCCACACAAATTTGCCCTGAACCTGTACTTCTCAATAACCTCCCGGTCTCACTGGAACGTAACAATGCAGAACTCCACTCAAATATGCCCTGATCCTGTACCGTGCATAACCTCCCTGTCTCACTGGAACGTACCAATTCAGAATTCCACACAAATATGCCTTGAACTTGTACCCGCACATAACCTCCTTGTCTCACTGGAACGCACCAATGCAGAACTCCACACAAATTTGCACTGAACCTGTACCCCTCCATAACCTCCCTGTCTCACTGGAACGTACCAATGCAGAACTCCACACAAATATGCCCTGAACCTGTACCCCTCCATAACTTCCCTGTCTCACTGGAACGCACCAATGCCGAACTCCACTCAAATATGCCCTGAACCTGTACCCCTCCATAACCTTCTGTCTCACTGGAACGTACCATTGCAGATCACCACACAAATATGCCCTGAAAGTTATCCGCCCATAACCTCCTTGTCTCACTGGAATGCACCAATGCAGAACTCCACACAAATTTGCCCTGAACCTGTACCCCTCCATAACCTCCCTGTCTCACTGGAATGTACCAATGCAGAACTCCACACAAGTATGCCCTGAACCTGTACCCCTCCATAACCTCCCTGTCTCACTGGAACGTACCAATGCAGAACTCCACACAAATATGCCCTGAACCTGTACCCTCCATAAACTCCCTGTCTCACTGGAACGTACCAATGCAGAACTACACACAAATATGCCTTGAACCTGAACCCCTCCATAACCTCCCTATCTCACTGGAACGTACCAATGCAGAACTCCACACAAATATGCACTGAACCTGTACCCCTCCATAACTTCCCTGTCTCACTGGAAAGTACCAATGCAGAACTCCACACAAATATGCCCTGAACCTGTACCCCTCCATAACCTCCCTTTCTCACTGGAACGTACCAATGCAGAACTCCACACAAGTATGCCCTGAACCTGTACCCCTCCAAAACCTCCCTGTCTCACTGGAACGTACCAATGCATATCTCCACACAAATATGCCCTGAACCTGTACCCCTCCATAACTTCCCTGTCTCACTGGAACGCACCAATGCCGAACTCCACTCAAATATGCCCTGAACCTGTACCCCTCCATAACCTTCTGTCTCACTGGAACGTACCATTGCAGATCACCACACAAATATGCCCTGAAAGTTATCCGCCCATAACCTCCTTGTCTCACTGGAATGCACCAATGCAGAACTCCACATAAATTTGCCCTGAACCTGTACCCCTCCATAACCTCCCTGTCTCACTGGAACGCACCAATGCCGAACTCCACTCAAATATGCCCTGAACCTGTACCCCTCCATAACCTTCTGTCTCACTGGAACGTACCATTGCAGATCACCACACAAATATGCCCTGAAGGTTATCCGCCCATAACCTCCTTGTCTCACTGGAATGCACCAATGCAGAACTCCACACAAATTTGCCCTGAACCTGTACCCCTCCATAACCTCCCTGTCTCACTGGAACGTACCAATGCAGAACTCCACACAAGTATGCCCTGAACCTGTACCCCTCCAAAATCTCCCTGTCTCACTGGAACGTACCAATGCAGAACTCCACACAAATATGCCCTGAACCTGTACCCCTCCATAACTTCCCTGTCTCACTGGAACGCACCAATGCCGAACTCCACTCAAATATGCCCTGAACCTGTACCCCTCCATAACCTTCTGTCTCACTGGAACGTACCATTGCAGATCACCACACAAATATGCCCTGAAAGTTATCCGCCCATAACCTCCTTGTCTCACTGGAATGCACCAATGCAGAACTCCACACAAATTTGCCCTGAACCTGTACCCCTCCATAACCTCCCTGTCTCACTGGAATGTACCAATGCAGAACTCCACACAAGTATGCCCTGAACCTGTACCCCTCCATAACCTCCCTGTCTCACTGGAACGTACCAATGCAGAACTCCACACAAATATGCCCTGAACCTGTACCCTCCATAAACTCCCTGTCTCACTGGAACGTACCAATGCAGAACTACACACAAATATGCCTTGAACCTGAACCCCTCCATAACCTCCCTATCTCACTGGAACGTACCAATGCAGAACTCCACACAAATATGCCCTGAACCTGTACCCCTCCATAACTTCCCTGTCTCACTGGAAAGTACCAATGCAGAACTCCACACAAATATGCCCTGAACCTGTACCCCTCCATAACCTCCCTGTCTCACTGGAACGTACCAATGCAGAACTCCACACAAGTATGCCCTGAACCTGTACCCCTCCAAAACCTCCCTGTCTCACTGGAACGTACCAATGCAGAACTCCACACAAATATGCCCTGAACCTGTACCCCTCCATAACTTCCCTGTCTCACTGGAACGCACCAATGCCGAACTCCACTCGAATATGCCCTGAACCTGTACCCCTCCATAACCTTCTGTCTCACTGGAACGTACCATTGCAGATCACCACACAAATATGCCCTGAAAGTTATCCGCCCATAACCTCCTTGTCTCACTGGAATGCACCAATGCAGAACTCCACACAAATTTGCCCTGAACCTGTACCCCTCCATAACCTCCCTGTCTCACTGGAATGTACCAATGCAGAACTCCACACAAGTATGCCCTGAACCTGTACCCCTCCATAACCTCCCTGTCTCACTGGAACGTACCAATGCAGAACTCCACACAAATATGCCCTGAACCTGTACCCTCCATAAACTCCCTGTCTCACTGGAACGTACCAATGCAGAACTACACACAAATATGCCTTGAACCTGAACCCCTCCATAACCTCCCTATCTCACTGGAACGTACCAATGCAGAACTCCACAGAAATATGCCCTGAACCTGTACCCCTCCATAACTTCCCTGTCTCACTGGAAAGTACCAATGCAGAACTCCACACAAATATGCCCTGAACCTGTACCCGACCATAACCTCCCTGTCTCACTGGAACGTACCACTGCAGAACTGCACACAAATATGCCCTGAACCTGTACCCTCCATAACCTCCCTGTCTCACTGGAACGCACCAATGCCGAACTCCACTCAAATATGCCCTGAACCTGTACCCCTCCAAAACCTTCTGTCTCACTGGAACGTACCATTGCAGATCACCACACAAATATGCCCTGAAAGTTATCCGCCCATAACCTCCTTGTCTCACTGGAATGCACCAATGCAGAACTCCACACAAATTTGCCCTGAACCTGTACCCCTCCATAACCTCCCTGTCTCACTGGAATGTACCAATGCAGAACTCCACACAAGTATGCCCTGAACCTGTACCCCTCCATAACCTCCCTGTCTCACTGGAACGTACCAATGCAGAACTCCACACAAATATGCCCTGAACCTGTACCCTCCATAAACTCCCTGTCTCACTGGAACGTACCAATGCAGAACTACACACAAATATGCCCTGAACCTGAACCCCTCCATAACCTCCCTATCTCACTGGAACGTACCAATGCAGAACTCCACACAAATATGCCCTGAACCTGTACCCCTCCATAACTTCCCTGTCTCACTGGAAAGTGCCAATGCAGAACTCCACACAAATATGCCCTGAACCTGTACCCGATCATAACCTCCCTGTCTCACTGGAACGTACCACTGCAGAACTGCACACAAATATGCCCTGAACCTGTACCCTCCATAATCTCCCTGTCTCAATGGAACGTACCAATGCAGAACTCCAGACAAATGTGCCCTGAACCTGTACACTCCATAACCTCCCTGACTCACTGGAACGTACAAATGCAGAACTACACTCAAATATGCCCTGAACCTGTACCCCTCCATAACCTCCCAGTCTCACTGGAACGTACCATTGCAGAACACCAAACAAATATGCCCTGAACGTGTACCCGCCCATAACCTCCTTGTCTCACTGGAACGTACCAACGCAGAACTCCACACAAATATGCCCTGAACCTATACCCGACCATAACCTCCCGGTCTCACTGGAACGTACCAATGAGGAACTCCACACAAATATGCCCTGAACCTGTACCCGACCATAACCTCCCTGTCTCACTGGAACGCACCAATGCCGAACTCCACTCAAATATGCCCTGATCCTGTACCGTGCATAACATCCCTGTCTCAGTGGAACGTACCATTGCAGAACACCACGCAAATATGCCCTGAACCTGTACCCCTCCATAACCTCACTGTCTCACTGGAACGTACCAATGCAGAACTCCACACAAATATGCCCTGAACTTCTAACCCTCCATAACCTCCCTGTCTCACTGGAACTTACCAAGGCAGAACTCCACACAAATGTGCCCTGAACCGGTACCCTCCATAACCTCCCTGTCTCACTGGAACGTACCAATGCAGAATTCCACACAAATATGCCCTGAAAGTGTACCCGCCCATAAGCTCCTTGTCTCACTGGAACGTACCAACGCAGAACTCCAAACAAATATGCCCTGAACCTGTACCCGACCATAACCTCCCTGTCTCACTGGAACGTACCAATGAGGAACTCCACACAAATATGCCCTGAACCTGTACTTCTCAATAACCTCCCTGTCTCACTGGAACGTAACAATGCAGAACTCCACTCAAATATGCCCTGATCCTGTACCGTGCATAACCTCCCTGTCTCACTGGAACGTACCAATTCAGAATTCCACACAAATATGCCCTGAACTTGTACCCGCACATAACCTCCTTGTCTCACTGGAACGCACCAATGCAGAACTCCACACAAATATGCCCTGAACCGGTACCCTCCATAACCTCCCTGTCTCACTGGAACGTACCAAGGCAGAATTCCACACAAATATGCCCTGAACGTGTACCAGCCCATAACCTCCTTGTCTCACTGGAACGCACCAATGCAAAACTCCACACAAATTTGCCCTGAACCTGTACTTCTCAATAACCTCCCTGTCTCACTGGAACGTAACAATGCAGAACTCCACTCAAATATGCCCTGATCCTGTACCGTGCATAACCTCCCTGTCTCACTGGAACGTACCAATTCAGAATTCCACACAAATATGCCCTGAACTTGTACCCGCACATAACCTCCTTGTCTCACTGGAACGCACCAATGCAGAACTCCACACAAATTTGCCCTGAACCTGTACCCCTCCATAACCTCCCTGTCTCACTGGAACGTACCAATGCAGAACTCCACACAAGTATGCCCTGAACATGTTCCCCTCCAAAACCTCCCTGTCTCACTGGAACGTACCAATGCAGAACTCCACACAAATATGCCCTGAACCTGTACCCCTCCATAACTTCCCTGTCTCACTGGAACGCACCAATGCCGAACTCCACTCAAATATGCCCTGAACCTGTACCCCTCCATAACCTTCTGTCTCACTGGAACGTACCATTGCAGATCACCACACAAATATGCCCTGAAAGTTATCCGCCCATAACCTCCTTGTCTCACTGGAATGCACCAATGCAGAACTCCACACAAATTTGCCCTGAACCTGTAACCCTCCATAACCTCCCTGTCTCACTGGAACGTACCAATGCAGAACTCCACACAAATATGCCCTGAACCGGTACCCTCCATAACCTCCCTGTCTCACTGGAACGTACCAAGGCAGAATTCCACACAAATATGCCCTGAACGTGTACCAGCCCATAACCTCCTTGTCTCACTGGAACGCACCAATGCAAAACTCCACACAAATTTGCCCTGAACCTGTACTTCTCAATAACCTCCCGGTCTCACTGGAACGTAACAATGCAGAACTCCACTCAAATATGCCCTGATCCTGTACCGTGCATAACCTCCCTGTCTCACTGGAACGTACCAATTCAGAATTCCACACAAATATGCCCTGAACATGTACCCGCACATAACCTCCTTGTCTCACTGGAACGCACCAATGCAGAACTCCACACAAATTTGCACTGAACCTGTACCCCTCCATAACCTCCCTGTCTCACTGGAACGTACCAATGCAGAACTCCACACAAGTATGCCCTGAACCTGTACCCCTCCAAAACCTCCCTGTCTCACTGGAACGTACCAATGCAGAACTCCACACAAATATGCCCTGAACCTGTACCCCTCCATAACTTCCCTGTCTCACTGGAACGCACCAATGCCGAACTCCACTCAAATATGCCCTGAAACTGTACCCCTCCATAACCTTCTGTCTCACTGGAACGTACCATTGCAGATCACCACAAAAATATGCCCTGAAAGTTATCCGCCCATAACCTCCTTGTCTCACTGGAATGCACCAATGCAGAACTCCACACAAATTTGCCCTGAACCTGTACCCCTCCATAACCTCCCTGTCTCACTGGAATGTACCAATGCAGAACTCCACACAAGTATGCCCTGAACCTGTACCCCTCCATAACCTCCCTGTCTCACTGGAACGTACCAATGCAGAACTCCACACAAATATGCCCTGAACCTGTACCCTCCATAAACTCCCTGTCTCACTGGAACGTACCAATGCAGAACTACACACAAATATGCCTTGAACCTGAACCCCTCCATAACCTCCCTATCTCACTGGAACGTACCAATGCAGAACTCCACACAAATATGCACTGAACCTGTACCCCTCCATAACTTCCCTGTCTCACTGGAAAGTACCAATGCAGAACTCCACACAAATATGCCCTGAACCTGTACCCCTCCATAACCTCCCTTTCTCACTGGAACGTACCAATGCAGAACTCCACACAAGTATGCCCTGAACCTGTACCCCTCCAAAACCTCCCTGTCTCACTGGAACGTACCAATGCATATCTCCACACAAATATGCCCTGAACCTGTACCCCTCCATAACTTCCCTGTCTCACTGGAACGCACCAATGCCGAACTCCACTCAAATATGCCCTGAACCTGTACCCCTCCATAACCTTCTGTCTCACTGGAACGTACCATTGCAGATCACCACACAAATATGCCCTGAAAGTTATCCGCCCATAACCTCCTTGTCTCACTGGAATGCACCAATGCAGAACTCCACATAAATTTGCCCTGAACCTGTACCCCTCCATAACCTCCCTGTCTCACTGGAACGCACCAATGCCGAACTCCACTCAAATATGCCCTGAACCTGTACCCCTCCATAACCTTCTGTCTCACTGGAACGTACCATTGCAGATCACCACACAAATATGCCCTGAAGGTTATCCGCCCATAACCTCCTTGTCTCACTGGAATGCACCAATGCAGAACTCCACACAAATTTGCCCTGAACCTGTACCCCTCCATAACCTCCCTGTCTCACTGGAACGTACCAATGCAGAACTCCACACAAGTATGCCCTGAACCTGTACCCCTCCAAAATCTCCCTGTCTCACTGGAACGTACCAATGCAGAACTCCACACAAATATGCCCTGAACCTGTACCCCTCCATAACTTCCCTGTCTCACTGGAACGCACCAATGCCGAACTCCACTCAAATATGCCCTGAACCTGTACCCCTCCATAACCTTCTGTCTCACTGGAACGTACCATTGCAGATCACCACACAAATATGCCCTGAAAGTTATCCGCCCATAACCTCCTTGTCTCACTGGAATGCACCAATGCAGAACTCCACACAAATTTGCCCTGAACCTGTACCCCTCCATAACCTCCCTGTCTCACTGGAATGTACCAATGCAGAACTCCACACAAGTATGCCCTGAACCTGTACCCCTCCATAACCTCCCTGTCTCACTGGAACGTACCAATGCAGAACTCCACACAAATATGCCCTGAACCTGTACCCTCCATAAACTCCCTGTCTCACTGGAACGTACCAATGCAGAACTACACACAAATATGCCTTGAACCTGAACCCCTCCATAACCTCCCTATCTCACTGGAACGTAGCAATGCAGAACTCCACACAAATATGCCCTGAACCTGTACCCCTCCATAACTTCCCTGTCTCACTGGAAAGTACCAATGCAGAACTCCACACAAATATGCCCTGAACCTGTACCCCTCCATAACCTCCCTGTCTCACTGGAACGTACCAATGCAGAACTCCACACAAGTATGCCCTGAACCTGTACCCCTCCAAAACCTCCCTGTCTCACTGGAACGTACCAATGCAGAACTCCACACAAATATGCCCTGAACCTGTACCCCTCCATAACTTCCCTGTCTCACTGGAACGCACCAATGCCGAACTCCACTCGAATATGCCCTGAACCTGTACCCCTCCATAACCTTCTGTCTCACTGGAACGTACCATTGCAGATCACCACACAAATATGCCCTGAAAGTTATCCGCCCATAACCTCCTTGTCTCACTGGAATGCACCAATGCAGAACTCCACACAAATTTGCCCTGAACCTGTACCCCTCCATAACCTCCCTGTCTCACTGGAATGTACCAATGCAGAACTCCACACAAGTATGCCCTGAACCTGTACCCCTCCATAACCTCCCTGTCTCACTGGAACGTACCAATGCAGAACTCCACACAAATATGCCCTGAACCTGTACCCTCCATAAACTCCCTGTCTCACTGGAACGTACCAATGCAGAACTACACACAAATATGCCTTGAACCTGAACCCCTCCATAACCTCCCTATCTCACTGGAACGTACCAATGCAGAACTCCACAGAAATATGCCCTGAACCTGTACCCCTCCATAACTTCCCTGTCTCACTGGAAAGTACCAATGCAGAACTCCACACAAATATGCCCTGAACCTGTACCCGACCATAACCTCCCTGTCTCACTGGAACGTACCACTGCAGAACTGCACACAAATATGCCCTGAACCTGTACCCTCCATAACCTCCCTGTCTCACTGGAACGCACCAATGCCGAACTCCACTCAAATATGCCCTGAACCTGTACCCCTCCATAACCTTCTGTCTCACTGGAACGTACCATTGCAGATCACCACACAAATATGCCCTGAAAGTTATCCGCCCATAACCTCCTTGTCTCACTGGAATGCACCAATGCAGAACTCCACACAAATTTGCCCTGAACCTGTACCCCTCCATAACCTCCCTGTCTCACTGGAATGTACCAATGCAGAACTCCACACAAGTATGCCCTGAACCTGTACCCCTCCATAACCTCCCTGTCTCACTGGAACGTACCAATGCAGAACTCCACACAAATATGCCCTGAACCTGTACCCTCCATAAACTCCCTGTCTCACTGGAACGTACCAATGCAGAACTACACACAAATATGCCCTGAACCTGAACCCCTCCATAACCTCCCTATCTCACTGGAACGTACCAATGCAGAACTCCACACAAATATGCCCTGAACCTGTACCCCTCTATAACTTCCCTGTCTCACTGGAAAGTGCCAATGCAGAACTCCACACAAATATGCCCTGAACCTGTACCCGATCATAACCTCCCTGTCTCACTGGAACGTACCACTGCAGAACTGCACACAAATATGCCCTGAACCTGTACCCTCCATAATCTCCCTGTCTCAATGGAACGTACCAATGCAGAACTCCAGACAAATGTGCCCTGAACCTGTACACTCCATAACCTCCCTGACTCACTGGAACGTACAAATGCAGAACTACACTCAAATATGCCCTGAACCTGTACCCCTCCATAACCTCCCAGTCTCACTGGAACGTACCATTGCAGAACACCAAACAAATATGCCCTGAACGTGTACCCGCCCATAAGCTCCTTGTCTCACTGGAACGTACCAACGCAGAACTCCACACAAATATGCCCTGAACCTATACCCGACCATAACCTCCCGGTCTCACTGGAACGTACCAATGAGGAACTCCACACAAATATGCCCTGAACCTGTACCCGACCATAACCTCCCTGTCTCACTGGAACGCACCAATGCCGAACTCCACTCAAATATGCCCTGATCCTGTACCGTGCATAACATCCCTGTCTCAGTGGAACGTACCATTGCAGAACACCACGCAAATATGCCCTGAACCTGTACCCCTCCATAACCTCACTGTCTCACTGGAACGTACCAATGCAGAACTCCACACAAATATGCCCTGAACTTCTAACCCTCCATAACCTCCCTGTCTCACTGGAACGTACCAAGGCAGAACTCCACACAAATGTGCCCTGAACCGGTACCCTCCATAACCTCCCTGTCTCACTGGAACGTACCAATGCAGAATTCCACACAAATATGCCCTGAAAGTGTACCCGCCCATAAGCTCCTTGTCTCACTGGAACGTACCAACGCAGAACTCCACACAAATATGCCCTGAACCTGTACCCGACCATAACCTCCCTGTCTCACTGGAACGTACCAATGAGGAACTCCACACAAATATGCCCTGAACCTGTACCCGACCATAACCTCCCTGTCTCACTGGAACGCACCAATGCCGAACTCCACTCAAATATGCCCTGATCCTGTACCGTGCATAACCTCCCTGTCTCACTGGAACGTACCATTGCAGAACACCACACAAATATGCCCTGAACCTGTACCCCTCCATAACCTCACTGTCTCACTGGAACGTACCAATGCAGAACTCCACACAAATATGCCCTGAACCGGTACCCTCCATAACCTCCCTGTCTCACTGGAACGTACCAATGCAGAATTCCACACAAATATGCCCTGAAAGTGTACCCGCCCATAACCTCCCTGTCTCACTGGAACGCACCAATGCAGAACTCCACACAAATTTGCCCTGAACCTGTACCCCTCAATAACCTCCCTGTCTCACTGGAACGTACAAATGCAGAACTCCACTCAAATATGCCCTGATCCTGTACCGTGCATAACCTCCCTGTCTCACTGGAATGAACCAATGCAGAACTCCACACAAATATGCCCTGAACCTGTACCCCTCCATAACCTCCCTGACTCACTGGAACGTACAAATGCAGAACTACACTCAAATATGCCCTGAACCTGTACCCCTCCATAACCTCCCAGTCTCACTGGAACGTACCATTGCAGAACACCAAACAAATATGCCCTGAACGTGTACCCCTCCATAACCTTCTGTCTCACTGGAACGTACCATTGCAGATCACCACACAAATATGCCCTGAAAGTTATCCGCCCATAACCTCCTTGTCTCACTGGAATGCACCAATGCAGAACTCCACACAAATTTGCCCTGAACCTGTACCCCTCCATAACCTCCCTGTCTCACTGGAATGTACCAATGCAGAACTCCACACAAGTATGCCCTGAACCTGTACCCCTCCATAACCTCCCTGTCTCACTGGAACGTACCAATGCAGAACTCCACACAAATATGCCCTGAACCTGTACCCTCCATAAACTCCCTGTCTCACTGGAACGTACCAATGCAGAACTACACACAAATATGCCTTGAACCTGAACCCCTCCATAACCTCCCTATCTCACTGGAACGTACCAATGCAGAACTCCACACAAATATGCCCTGAACCTGTACCCCTCCATAACTTCCCTGTCTCACTGGAAAGTACCAATGCAGAACTCCACACAAATATGCCCTGAACCTGTACCCGACCATAACCTCCCTGTCTCACTGGAACGTACCACTGCAGAACTGCACACAAATATGCCCTGAACCTGTACCCTCCATAACCTCCCTGTCTCACTGGAACGCACCAATGCCGAACTCCACTCAAATATGCCCTGAACCTGTACCCCTCCATAACCTTCTGTCTCACTGGAACGTACCATTGCAGATCACCACACAAATATGCCCTGAAAGTTATCCGCCCATAACCTCCTTGTCTCACTGGAATGCACCAATGCAGAACTCCACACAAATTTGCCCTGAACCTGTACCCCTCCATAACCTCCCTGTCTCACTGGAATGTACCAATGCAGAACTCCACACAAGTATGCCCTGAACCTGTACCCCTCCATAACCTCCCTGTCTCACTGGAACGTACCAATGCAGAACTCCACACAAATATGCCCTGAACCTGTACCCTCCATAAACTCCCTGTCTCACTGGAACGTACCAATGCAGAACTACACACAAATATGCCCTGAACCTGAACCCCTCCATAACCTCCCTATCTCACTGGAACGTACCAATGCAGAACTCCACACAAATATGCCCTGAACCTGTACCCCTCCATAACTTCCCTGTCTCACTGGAAAGTACCAATGCAGAATTCCACACAAATATGCCCTGAAAGTGTACCCGCCCATAACCTCCCTGTCTCACTGGAACGCACCAATGCAGAACTCCACACAAATTTGCCCTGAACCTGTACCCCTCAATAACCTCCCTGTCTCACTGGAACGTACAAATGCAGAACTCCACTCAAATATGCCCTGATCCTGTACCGTGCATAACCTCCCTGTCTCACTGGAATGAACCAATGCAGAACTCCACACAAATATGCCCTGAACCTGTACCCCTCCATAACCTCCCTGACTCACTGGAACGTACAAATGCAGAACTACACTCAAATATGCCCTGAACCTGTACCCCTCCATAACCTCCCAGTCTCACTGGAACGTACCATTGCAGAACACCAAACAAATATGCCCTGAACGTGTACCCCTCCATAACCTTCTGTCTCACTGGAACGTACCATTGCAGATCACCACACAAATATGCCCTGAAAGTTATCCGCCCATAACCTCCTTGTCTCACTGGAATGCACCAATGCAGAACTCCACACAAATTTGCCCTGAACCTGTACCCCTCCATAACCTCCCTGTCTCACTGGAATGTACCAATGCAGAACTCCACACAAGTATGCCCTGAACCTGTACCCCTCCATAACCTCCCTGTCTCACTGGAACGTACCAATGCAGAACTCCACACAAATATGCCCTGAACCTGTACCCTCCATAAACTCCCTGTCTCACTGGAACGTACCAATGCAGAACTACACACAAATATGCCTTGAACCTGAACCCCTCCATAACCTCCCTATCTCACTGGAACGTACCAATGCAGAACTCCACACAAATATGCCCTGAACCTGTACCCCTCCATAACTTCCCTGTCTCACTGGAAAGTACCAATGCAGAACTCCACACAAATATGCCCTGAACCTGTACCCGAACATAACCTCCCTGTCTCACTGGAACGTACCACTGCAGAACTGCACACAAATATGCCCTGAACCTGTACCCTCCATAACCTCCCTGTCTCACTGGAACGCACCAATGCCGAACTCCACTCAAATATGCCCTGAACCTGTAACCCTCCATAACCTTCTGTCTCACTGGAACGTACCATTGCAGATCACCACACAAATATGCCCTGAAAGTTATCCGCCCATAACCTCCTTGTCTCACTGGAATGCACCAATGCAGAACTCCACACAAATTTGCCCTGAACCTGTACCCCTCCATAACCTCCCTGTCTCACTGGAATGTACCAATGCAGAACTCCACACAAGTATGCCCTGAACCTGTACCCCTCCATAACCTCCCTGTCTCACTGGAACGTACCAATGCAGAACTCCACACAAATATGCCCTGAACCTGTACCCTCCATAAACTCCCTGTCTCACTGGAACGTACCAATGCAGAACTACACACAAATATGCCCTGAACCTGAACCCCTCCATAACCTCCCTATCTCACTGGAACGTACCAATGCAGAACTCCACACAAATATGCCCTGAACCTGTACCCCTCCATAACTTCCCTGTCTCACTGGAAAGTACCAATGCAGAACTCCACACAAATATGCCCTGAACCTGTACCCGACCATAACCTCCCTGTCTCACTGGAACGTACCACTGCAGAACTGCACACAAATATGCCCTGAACCTGTACCCTCCATAATCTCCCTGTCTCAATGGAACGTACCAATGCAGAACTCCAGACAAATGTGCCCTGAACCTGTACACTCCATAACCTCCCTGACTCACTGGAACGTACAAATGCAGAACTACACTCAAATATGCCCTGAACCTGTACCCCTCCATAACCTCCCAGTCTCACTGGAACGTACCATTGCAGAACACCAAACAAATATGCCCTGAACGTGTACCCGCCCATAAGCTCCTTGTCTCACTGGAACGTACCAACGCAGAACTCCACACAAATATGCCCTGAACCTGTACCCGACCATAACCTCCCTGTCTCACTGGAACGTACCAATGAGGAACTCCACACAAATATGCCCTGAACCTGTACCCGACCATAACCTCCCTGTCTCACTGGAACGCACCAATGCCGAACTCCACTCAAATATGCCCTGATCCTGTACCGTGCATAACATCCCTGTCTCACTGGAACGTACCATTGCAGAACACCACACAAATATGCCCTGAACCTGTACCCCTCCATAACCTCACTGTCTCACTGGAACGTACCAATGCAGAACTCCACACAAATATGCCCTGAACTTCTAACCCTCCATAACCTCCCTGTCTCACTGGAACGTACCAAGGCAGAACTCCACACAAATGTGCCCTGAACCGGTACCCTCCATAACCTCCCTGTCTCACTGGAACGTACCAATGCAGAATTCCACACAAATATGCCCTGAAAGTGTACCCGCCCATAAGCTCCTTGTCTCACTGGAACGTACCAACGCAGAACTCCACACAAATATGCCCTGAACCTGTACCCGACCATAACCTCCCTGTCTCACTGGAACGTACCAATGAGGAACTCCACACAAATATGCCCTGTACCTGTACCCGACCATAACCTCCCTGTCTCACTGGAACGCACCAATGCCGAACTCCACTCAAATATGCACTGATCCTGTACCGTGCATAACCTCCCTGTCTCACTGGAACGTACCATTGCAGAACACCACACAAATATGCCCTGAACCTGTACCCCTCCATAACCTCACTGTCTCACTGGAACGTACCAATGCAGAACTCCACACAAATATGCCCTGAACCTGTAACCCTCCATAACCTCCCTGTCTCACTGGAACGTACCAATGCAGAACTCCACACAAATATGCCCTGAACCGGTACCCTCCATAACCTCCCTGTCTCACTGGAACGTACCAATGCAGAATTCCACACAAATATGCCCTGAAAGTGTACCCGCCAATAACCTCCCTGTCTCACTGGAACGCACCAATGCAGAACTCCACACAAATTTGCCCTGAACCTGTACCCCTCAATAACCTCCCTGTCTCACTGGAACGTACCAATGCAGAACTCCACTCAAATATGCCCTGATCCTGTACCGTGCATAACCTCCCTGTCTCACTGGAATGAACCAATGCAGAACTCCACACAAATATGCCCTGAACCTGTACCCCTCCATAACCTCCCTGACTCACTGGAACGTACAAATGCAGAACTACACTCAAATATGCCCTGAACCTGTACCCCTCCATAACCTCCCAGTCTCACTGGAACGTACCATTGCAGAACACCAAACAAATATGCCCTGAACTTCTAACCCTCCATAACCTCCCTGTCTCACTGGAACGTACCAAGGCAGAACTCCACACAAATGTGCCCTGAACCGGTACCCTCCATAACCTCCCTGTCTCACTGGAACGTACCAATGCAGAATTCCACACAAATATGCCCTGAAAGTGTACCCGCCCATAAGCTCCTTGTCTCACTGGAACGTACCAACGCAGAACTCCACACAAATATGCCCTGAACCTGTACCCGACCATAACCTCCCTGTCTCACTGGAACGTACCAATGAGGAACTCCACACAAATATGCCCTGAACCTGTACCCGACCATAACCTCCCTGTCTCACTGGAACGCACCAATGCCGAACTCCACTCAAATATGCCCTGATCCTGTACCGTGCATAACCTCCCTGTCTCACTGGAACGTACCATTGCAGAACACCACACAAATATGCCCTGAACCTGTACCCCTCCATAACCTCACTGTCTCACTGGAACGTACCAATGCAGAACTCCACACAAATATGCCCTGAACCTGTAACCCTCCATAACCTCCCTGTCTCACTGGAACGTACCAATGCAGAACTCCACACAAATATGCCCTGAACCGGTACCCTCCATAACCTCCCTGTCTCACTGGAACGTACCAATGCAGAATTCCACACAAATATGCCCTGAAAGTGTACCCGCCCATAACCTCCCTGTCTCACTGGAACGCACCAATGCAGAACTCCACACAAATTTGCCCTGAACATGTACCCCTCAATAACCTCCCTGTCTCACTGGAACGTACCAATGCAGAACTCCACTCAAATATGCCCTGATCCTGTACCGTGCATAATATCCCTGTCTCACTGGAATGAACCAATGCAGAACTCCACACAAATATTCCCTGAACCTGTACCCCTCCGTAACCTCCCTGTCTCACTGGAATGTACCAATGCAGAACTCCGCACAAATATGCCCTGAACCTGTACCCTCCATAACGTCCCTGCTTACTGGAACGTACCAATGCAGAACTCCACACAAATGTGCCCTGAACCTGTACACCTCCATAACCTCCCTGTCTCACCTCAACGTACCAATGCAGAACTCCACACAAATATGCCCTGAACCTGTAACCCTCCATAACCTCCCTGTCTCACTGGAACGTACCAATGCAGAACTCCACACAGATATGCCCTGAACCGGTACCCTCCATAACCTCCCTTTCTCACTGGAACGTACCAAGGCAGAATTCCACACAAATATGCCCTGAACGTGTACCAGCCCATAACCTCCTTGTCTCACTGGAACGCACCAATGCAGAACTCCACACAAATTTGCCCTGAACCTGTACCCCTCCAAAACCTCCCTGTCTCACTGGAACGTACCAATGCCGAACTCCACTCAAATATGCCCTGAACCTGTACCCCTCCATAACCTTCTGTCTCACTGGAACGTACCATTGCAGATCACCACACAAATATGCCCTGAAAGTTATCCGCCCATAACCTCCTTGTCTCACTGGAATGCACCAATGCAGAACTCCACACAAATTTGCCCTGAACCTGTACCCCTCCATAACCTCCCTGTCTCACTGGAATGTACCAATGCAGAACTCCACACAAGTATGCCCTGAACCTGTACCCCTCCATAACCTCCCTGTCTCACTGGAACGTACCAATGCAGAACTCCACACAAATATGCCCTGAACCTGTACCCTCCATAAACTCCCTGTCTCACTGGAACGTACCAATGCAGAACTACACACAAATATGCCTTGAACCTGAACCCCTCCATAACCTCCCTATCTCACTGGAACGTACCAATGCAGAACTCCACACAAATATGCCCTGAACCTGTACCCCTCCATAACTTCCCTGTCTCACTGGAAAGTACCAATGCAGAACTCCACACAAATATGCCCTGAACCTGTACCCGACCATAACCTCCCTGTCTCACTGGAACGTACCACTGCAGAACTGCACACAAATATGCCCTGAACCTGTACCCTCCATATCCTCCCTGTCTCAATGGAACGTACCAATGCAGAACTCCAGACAAATGTGCCCTGAACCTGTACACTCCATAACCTCCCTGACTCACTGGAACGTACAAATGCAGAACTACACACAAATATGCCCTGATCCTGTACCGTGCATAACCTCCCTGTCTCACTGGAACGTACCATTGCAGAACACCAAACAAATATGCCCTGAACGTGTACCCGCCCGTAAGCTCCTTGACTCACAGGAACGTACCAACGCAGAACTCCACACAAATATGCCCTGAACCTGTACCCGACCATAACCTCCCTGTCTCACTGGAACGAACCAATGAGGAACTCCACACAAATATGCCCTGAACCTGTACCCGACCATAACCTCCCTGTCTCACTGGAACGCACCAATGCCGAACTCCACTCAAATATGCCCTGATCCTGTACCGTGCATAACATTCCTGTCTCACTGGAACGTACCATTGCAGAACACCACACAAATATGCCCTGAACCTGTACCCCTCCATAACCTCACTGTCTCACTGGAACGTACCAATGCAGAACTCCACACAAATATGCCCTGAACTTCTAACCCTCCATAACCTCCCTGTCTCACTGGAACGTACCAAGGCAGAACTCCACACAAATATGCCCTGAACCGGTACCCTCCATAACCTCCCTGTCTCACTGGAACGTACCAATGCAGAACTCCACACAAATATGCCCTGAACCTGTACCCGACCATAACCTCCCTGTCTCACTGGAACGTACCAATGAGGAACTCCACACAAATATGCCCTGAACCTGTACCCGACCATAAACTCCCTGTCTCACTGGAACGCACCAATGCCGAACTCCACTCAAATATGCCCTGATCCTGTACCGTGCATAACCTCCCTGTCTCACTGGAACGTACCATTGCAGAACAACACACAAATATGCCCTGAACCTGTACCCTGCATAACCTCCCTGTCTCACTGGATCGTACCAATCAGAACTACACACAAATATGCCCTGAACCTGTACCGCTCCATAACCTCCCTGCCTCACTGGAACGCACCAATGCCGAACTCCACTCAAATATGCCCTGAACCTGTACCCTGCATAACCTCCCTGTCTCACTGGAACGGACCATTGCAGAACACCACACAAATATGCCCTGAACCTGTACCCCTCCATAACCACCCTGTCTCACTGGAAAGTACCAATGCAGAACTCCACACAAATATGCCCTGAACCTGTACCCGACCATAACCTCCCTGTCTCACTGGAACGTACCACTGCAGAACTGCACACAAATATGCCCTGAACCTGTACCCTCCATATCCTCCCTGTCTCAATGGAACGTACCAATGCAGAACTCCAGACAAATGTGCCCTGAACCTGTACACTCCATAACCTCCCTGACTCACTGGAACGTACAAATGCAGAACTACACACAAATATGCCCTGATCCTGTACCGTGCATAACCTCCCTGTCTCACTGGAACGTACCATTGCAGAACACCAAACAAATATGCCCTGAACGTGTACCCGCCCGTAAGCTCCTTGACTCACAGGAACGTACCAACGCAGAACTCCACACAAATATGCCCTGAACCTGTACCCGACCATAACCTCCCTGTCTCACTGGAACGAACCAATGAGGAACTCCACACAAATATGCCCTGAACCTGTACCCGACCATAACCTCCCTGTCTCACTGGAACGCACCAATGCCGAACTCCACTCAAATATGCCCTGATCCTGTACCGTGCATAACCTCCCTGTCTCACTGGAACGTACCATTGCAGAACAACACACAAATATGCCCTGAACCTGTACCCCTCCATAACCTCACTGTCTCACTGGAACGTACCAATGCAGAACTCCACACAAATATGCCCTGAACCTGTAACCCTCCATAACCTCCCTGTCTCACTGGAACGTACCAATGCAGAACTCCACACAAATATGCCCTGAACCTGTACCCTCCATAACCTCCCTGTCTCAGTGGAACGTACCAATGCAGAACTACACACAAATATGCCCTGAACCTGTACCCCTCCATAACCTCCCTGTCTCGGTGGAACGCACCAATGCCGAACTCCACTCAAATGTGCCCTGATCCTGTACCCGACCATAAACTCCCTGTCTCACTGGAACGTACCACTGCAGAACTGCACACAAATATGCCCTGAACCTGTACCCTCCATAACCTCCCAGTCTCACTGGAATGTACCAATGCAGAACTCCAGACAAATGTGCCCTGAACCTGTACACTCCATAACCTCCCTGACTCACTGGAACGTACAAATTCAGAACTACACTCAAATATGCCCTGAACCTGTACCCCTCCATAACCTCCCAGTCTCACTGGAACGTACCATTGCAGAACACCACACAAATATGCCCTGAACGTGTACCCGCCCATAAGCTCCTTGTCTCACTGGAACGTACCAACGCAGAACTCCACACAAATATGCCCTGAACCTGTAACCCTCCATAACCTCCCTGTCTCACTGGAACGTACCAATGCAGAACTCCACACAAATATGCCCTGAACCGGTACCCTCCATAACCTCCCTGTCTCACTGGAACGTACCAATGCAGAATTCCACACAAATATGCCCTGAAAGTGTACCCGCCCATAACCTCCCTGTCTCACTAAAACGCACCAATGCAGAACTCCACACAAATTTGCCCTGAACCTGTACCCCTCAATAACCTCCCTGTCTCACTGGAACGTACAAATGCAGAACTCCACTCAAATATGCCCTGATCCTGTACCGTGCATACCCTCCCTGTCTCACTGGAATGAACCAATGCAGAACTCCACACAAATATGCCCTGAACCTGTACCCCTCCATAACCTCCCTGACTCACTGGAACGTACAAATGCAGAACTACACTCAAATATGCCCTGAACCTGTACCCCTCCATAACCTCCCAGTCTCACTGGAACGTACCATTGCAGAACACCAAACAAATATGCCCTGAACGTGTACCCCTCCATAACCTTCTGTCTCACTGGAACGTACCATTGCAGATCACCACACAAATATGCCCTGAAAGTTATCCGCCCATAACCTCCTTGTCTCACTGGAATGCACCAATGCAGAACTCCACACAAATTTGCCCTGAACCTGTACCCCTCCATAACCTCCCTGTCTCACTGGAATGTACCAATGCAGAACTCCACACAAGTATGCCCTGAACCTGTACCCCTCCATAACCTCCCTGTCTCACTGGAACGTACCAATGCAGAACTCCACACAAATATGCCCTGAACCTGTACCCTCCATAAACTCCCTGTCTCACTGGAACGTACCAATGCAGAACTACACACAAATATGCCTTGAACCTGAACCCCTCCATAACCTCCCTATCTCACTGGAACGTACCAATGCAGAACTCCACACAAATATGCCCTGAACCTGTACCCCTCCATAACTTCCCTGTCTCACTGGAAAGTACCAATGCAGAACTCCACACAAATATGCCCTGAACCTGTACCCGACCATAACCTCCCTGTCTCACTGGAACGTACCACTGCAGAACTGCACACAAATATGCCCTGAACCTGTACCCTCCATAACCTCCCTGTCTCACTGGAACGCACCAATGCCGAACTCCACTCAAATATGCCCTGAACCTGTACCCCTCCATAACCTTCTGTCTCACTGGAACGTACCATTGCAGATCACCACACAAATATGCCCTGAAAGTTATCCGCCCATAACCTCCTTGTCTCACTGGAATGCACCAATGCAGAACTCCACACAAATTTGCCCTGAACCTGTACCTCTCCATAACCTCCCTGTCTCACTGGAACGTACCAATGCAGAACTCCACACAAATATGCCCTGAACCTGTACCCTCCATAAACTCCCTGTCTCACTGGAACGTACCAATGCAGAACTACACACAAATATGCCCTGAACCTGAACCCCTCCATAACCTCCCTATCTCACTGGAACGTACCAATGCAGAACTCCACACAAATATGCCCTGAACCTGTACCCCTCCATAACTTCCCTGTCTCACTGGAAAGTACCAATGCAGAACTCCACACAAATATGCCCTGAACCTGTACCCGACCATAACCTCCCTGTCTCACTGGAACGTACCACTGCAGAACTGCACACAAATATGCCCTGAACCTGTACCCTCCATAATCTCCCTGTCTCAATGGAACGTACCAATGCAGAACTCCAGACAAATGTGCCCTGAACCTGTACACTCCATAACCTCCCTGACTCACTGGAACGTGCAAATGCAGAACTACACTCAAATATGCCCTGAACCTGTACCCCTCCATAACCTCCCAGTCTCACTGGAACGTACCATTGCAGAACACCAAACAAATATGCCCTGAACGTGTACCCGCCCATAAGCTCCTTGTCTCACTGGAACGTACCAACGCAGAACTCCACACAAATATGCCCTGAACCTGTACCCGACCATAACCTCCCTGTCTCACTGGAACGTACCAATGAGGAACTCCACACAAATATGCCCTGAACCTGTACCCGACCATAACCTCCCTGTCTCACTGGAACGCACCAATGCCGAACTCCACTCAAATATGCCCTGATCCTGTACCGTGCATAACATCCCTGTCTCACTGGAACGTACCATTGCAGAACACCACACAAATATGCCCTGAACCTGTACCCCTCCATAACCTCACTGTCTCACTGGAACGTACCAATGCAGAACTCCACACAAATATGCCCTGAACTTCTAACCCTCCATAACCTCCCTGTCTCACTGGAACGTACCAAGGCAGAACTCCACACAAATGTGCCCTGAACCGGTACCCTCCATAACCTCCCTGTCTCACTGGAACGTACCAATGCAGAATTCCACACAAATATGCCCTGAAAGTGTACCCGCCCATAAGCTCCTTGTCTCACTGGAACGTACCAATGAGGAACTCCACACAAATATGCCCTGAACCTGTACCCGACCATAACCTCCCTGTCTCACTGGAACGCACCAATGCCGAACTCCACTCAAATATGCCCTGATCCTGTACCGTGCATAACCTCCCTGTCTCACTGGAACGTACCATTGCAGAACACCACACAAATATGCCCTGAACCTGTACCCCTCCATAACCTCACTGTCTCACTGGAACGTACCAATGCAGAACTCCACACAAATATGCCCTGAACCTGTAACCCTCCATAACCTCCCTGTCTCACTGGAACGTACCAATGCAGAACTCCACACAAATATGCCCTGAACCGGTACCCTCCATAACCTCCCTGTCTCACTGGAACGTACCAATGCAGAATTCCACACAAATATGCCCTGAAAGTGTACCCGCCAATAACCTCCCTGTCTCACTGGAACGCACCAATGCAGAACTCCACACAAATTTGCCCTGAACCTGTACCCCTCAATAACCTCCCTGTCTCACTGGAACGTACCAATGCAGAACTCCACTCAAATATGCCCTGATCCTGTACCGTGCATAACCTCCCTGTCTCACTAGAATGAACCAATGCAGAACTCCACACAAATATGCCCTGAACCTGTACCCCTCCATAACCTCCCTGACTCACTGGAACGTACAAATGCAGAACTACACTCAAATATGCCCTGAACCTGTACCCCTCCATAACCTCCCAGTCTCACTGGAACGTACCATTGCAGAACACCAAACAAATATGCCCTGAACGTGTACCCGCCCATAAGCTCCTTGTCTCACTGGAACGTACCAACGCAGAACTCCACACAAATATGCCCTGAACCTGTACCCGACCATAACCTCCCTGTCTCAGTGGAACGTACCAATGAGGAACTCCACACAAATATGCCCTGAACCTGTACCCGACCATAACCTCCCTGTCTCACTGGAACGCACCAATGCCGAACTCCACTCAAATATGCCCTGATCCTGTACCGTGCATAACATCCCTGTCTCACTGGAACGTACCATTGCAGAACACCACACAAATATGCCCTGAACCTGTACCCCTCCATAACCTCACTGTCTCACTGGAACGTACCAATGCAGAACTCCACACAAATATGCCCTGAACTTCTAACCCTCCATAACCTCCCTGTCTCACTGGAACGTACCAAGGCAGAACTCCACACAAATGTGCCCTGAACCGGTACCCTCCATAACCTCCCTGTCTCACTGGAACGTACCAATGCAGAATTCCACACAAATATGCCCTGAAAGTGTACCCGCCCATAAGCTCCTTGTCTCACTGGAACGTACCAACGCAGAACTCCACACAAATATGCCCTGAACCTGTACCCGACCATAACCTCCCTGTCTCACTGGAACGTACCAATGAGGAACTCCACACAAATATGCCCTGAACCTGTACCCGACCATAACCTCCCTGTCTCACTAGAACGCACCAATGCCGAACTCCACTCAAATATGCCCTGATCCTGTACCGTGCATAACCTCCCTGTCTCACTGGAACGTACCATTGCAGAACACCACACAAATATGCCCTGAACCTGTACCCCTCCATAACCTCACTGTCTCACTGGAACGTACCAATGCAGAACTCCACACAAATATGCCCTGAACCTGTAACCCTCCATAACCTCCCTGTCTCACTGGAACGTACCAATGCAGAACTCCACACAAATATGCCCTGAACCGGTACCCTCCATAACCTCCCTGTCTCACTGGAACGTACCAATGCAGAATTCCACACAAATATGCCCTGAAAGTGTACCCGCCCATAACCTCCCTGTCTCACTGGAACGCACCAATGCAGAACTCCACACAAATTTGCCCTGAACATTTACCCCTCAATAACCTCCCTGTCTCACTGGAACGTACCAATGCAGAACTCCACTCAAATATGCCCTGATCCTGTACCGTGCATAATATCCCTGTCTCACTGGAATGAACCAATGCAGAACTCCACACAAATATTCCCTGAACCTGTACCCCTCCGTAACCTCCCTGTCTCACTGGAATGTACCAATGCAGAACTCCGCACAAATATGCCCTGAACCTGTACCCTCAATAACGTCCCTGCTTACTGGAACGTACCAATGCAGAACTCCACACAAATGTGCCCTGAACCTGTACACCTCCATAACCTCCCTGTCTCACTGGAACGTACCAATGCAGAACTCCACACAAATATGCCCTGAACCTGTAACCCTCCATAACCTCCCTGTCTCACTGGAACGTACCAATGCAGAACTCCACACAGATATGCCCTGAACCGGTACCCTCCATAACCTCCCTTTCTCACTGGAACGTACCAAGGCAGAATTCCACACAAATATGCCCTGAACGTGTACCAGCCCATAACCTCCTTGTCTCACTGGAACGCACCAATGCAAAACTCCACACAAATTTGCCCTGAACCTGTACTTCTCAATAACCTCCCTGTCTCACTGGAACGTAACAATGCAGAACTCCACTCAAATATGCCCTGATCCTGTACCGTGCATAACCTCCCTGTCTCACTGGAACGTACCAATTCAGAATTCCACACAAATATGCCCTGAACTTGTACCCGCCCATAACCTCCTTGTCTCACTGGAACGCACCAATGCAGAACTCCACACAAATTTGCCCTGAACCTGTACCCCTCCATAACCTCACTGTCTCACTGGAACGTACCAATGCAGAACTCCACACAAGTATGCCCTGAACCTGTACCCCTCCAAAACCTCCCTGTCTCACTGGAACGTACCAATGCAGAACTCCACACAAATATGCCCTGAACCTGTACCCCTCCATAACTTCCCTGTCTCACTGGAACGCACCAATGCCGAACTCCACTCAAATATGCCCTGAACCTGTACCCCTCCATAACCTTCTGTCTCACTGGAACGTACCATTGCAGATCACCACACAAATATGCCCTGAAAGTTATCCGCCCATAACCTCCTTGTCTCACTGGAATGCACCAATGCAGAACTCCACACAAATTTGCCCTGAACCTGTACCTCTCCATAACCTCCCTGTCTCACTGGAACGTACCAATGCAGAACTCCACACAAATATGCCCTGAACCTGTACCCTCCATAACCTCCCTGTCTCACTGGAACGTACCAATGCAGAACTCCACACAAATATGCCCTGAACCGGTACCCTCCATAACCTCCCTGTCTCACTGGAACGTACCAAGGCAGAATTCCACACAAATATGCCCTGAACGTGTACCAGCCCATAACCTCCTTGTCTCACTGGAACGCACCAATGCAAAACTCCACACAAATTTGCCCTGAACCTGTACTTCTCAATAACCTCCCGGTCTCACTGGAACGTAACAATGCAGAACTCCACTCAAATATGCCCTGATCCTGTACCGTGCATAACCTCCCTGTCTCACTGGAACGTACCAATTCAGAATTCCACACAAATATGCCCTGAACTTGTACCCGCACATAACCTCCTTGTCTCACTGGAACGCACCAATGCAGAACTCCACACAAATTTGCACTGAACCTGTACCCCTCCATAACCTCCCTGTCTCACTGGAACGTACCAATGCAGAACTCCACACAAATATGCCCTGAACCTGTACCCCTCCATAACTTCCCTGTCTCACTGGAACGCACCAATGCCGAACTCCACTCAAATATGCCCTGAACCTGTACCCCTCCATAACCTTCTGTCTCACTGGAACGTACCATTGCAGATCACCACACAAATATGCCCTGAAAGTTATCCGCCCATAACCTCCTTGTCTCACTGGAATGCACCAATGCAGAACTCCACACAAATTTGCCCTGAACCTGTACCCCTCCATAACCTCCCTGTCTCACTGGAATGTACCAATGCAGAACTCCACACAAGTATGCCCTGAACCTGTACCCCTCCATAACCTCCCTGTCTCACTGGAACGTACCAATGCAGAACTCCACACAAATATGCCCTGAACCTGTACCCTCCATAAACTCCCTGTCTCACTGGAACGTACCAATGCAGAACTACACACAAATATGCCTTGAACCTGAACCCCTCCATAACCTCCCTATCTCACTGGAACGTACCAATGCAGAACTCCACACAAATATGCACTGAACCTGTACCCCTCCATAACTTCCCTGTCTCACTGGAAAGTACCAATGCAGAACTCCACACAAATATGCCCTGAACCTGTACCCCTCCATAACCTCCCTTTCTCACTGGAACGTACCAATGCAGAACTCCACACAAGTATGCCCTGAACCTGTACCCCTCCAAAACCTCCCTGTCTCACTGGAACGTACCAATGCATATCTCCACACAAATATGCCCTGAACCTGTACCCCTCCATAACTTCCCTGTCTCACTGGAACGCACCAATGCCGAACTCCACTCAAATATGCCCTGAACCTGTACCCCTCCATAACCTTCTGTCTCACTGGAACGTACCATTGCAGATCACCACACAAATATGCCCTGAAAGTTATCCGCCCATAACCTCCTTGTCTCACTGGAATGCACCAATGCAGAACTCCACATAAATTTGCCCTGAACCTGTACCCCTCCATAACCTCCCTGTCTCACTGGAACGCACCAATGCCGAACTCCACTCAAATATGCCCTGAACCTGTACCCCTCCATAACCTTCTGTCTCACTGGAACGTACCATTGCAGATCACCACACAAATATGCCCTGAAGGTTATCCGCCCATAACCTCCTTGTCTCACTGGAATGCACCAATGCAGAACTCCACACAAATTTGCCCTGAACCTGTACCCCTCCATAACCTCCCTGTCTCACTGGAACGTACCAATGCAGAACTCCACACAAGTATGCCCTGAACCTGTACCCCTCCAAAATCTCCCTGTCTCACTGGAACGTACCAATGCAGAACTCCACACAAATATGCCCTGAACCTGTACCCCTCCATAACTTCCCTGTCTCACTGGAACGCACCAATGCCGAACTCCACTCAAATATGCCCTGAACCTGTACCCCTCCATAACCTTCTGTCTCACTGGAACGTACCATTGCAGATCACCACACAAATATGCCCTGAAAGTTATCCGCCCATAACCTCCTTGTCTCACTGGAATGCACCAATGCAGAACTCCACACAAATTTGCCCTGAACCTGTACCCCTCCATAACCTCCCTGTCTCACTGGAATGTACCAATGCAGAACTCCACACAAGTATGCCCTGAACCTGTACCCCTCCATAACCTCCCTGTCTCACTGGAACGTACCAATGCAGAACTCCACACAAATATGCCCTGAACCTGTACCCTCCATAAACTCCCTGTCTCACTGGAACGTACCAATGCAGAACTACACACAAATATGCCTTGAACCTGAACCCCTCCATAACCTCCCTATCTCACTGGAACGTACCAATGCAGAACTCCACACAAATATGCCCTGAACCTGTACCCCTCCATAACTTCCCTGTCTCACTGGAAAGTACCAATGCAGAACTCCACACAAATATGCCCTGAACCTGTACCCCTCCATAACCTCCCTGTCTCACTGGAACGTACCAATGCAGAACTCCACACAAGTATGCCCTGAACCTGTACCCCTCCAAAACCTCCCTGTCTCACTGGAACGTACCAATGCAGAACTCCACACAAATATGCCCTGAACCTGTACCCCTCCATAACTTCCCTGTCTCACTGGAACGCACCAATGCCGAACTCCACTCGAATATGCCCTGAACCTGTACCCCTCCATAACCTTCTGTCTCACTGGAACGTACCATTGCAGATCACCACACAAATATGCCCTGAAAGTTATCCGCCCATAACCTCCTTGTCTCACTGGAATGCACCAATGCAGAACTCCACACAAATTTGCCCTGAACCTGTACCCCTCCATAACCTCCCTGTCTCACTGGAATGTACCAATGCAGAACTCCACACAAGTATGCCCTGAACCTGTACCCCTCCATAACCTCCCTGTCTCACTGGAACGTACCAATGCAGAACTCCACACAAATATGCCCTGAACCTGTACCCTCCATAAACTCCCTGTCTCACTGGAACGTACCAATGCAGAACTACACACAAATATGCCTTGAACCTGAACCCCTCCATAACCTCCCTATCTCACTGGAACGTACCAATGCAGAACTCCACAGAAATATGCCCTGAACCTGTACCCCTCCATAACTTCCCTGTCTCACTGGAAAGTACCAATGCAGAACTCCACACAAATATGCCCTGAACCTGTACCCGACCATAACCTCCCTGTCTCACTGGAACGTACCACTGCAGAACTGCACACAAATATGCCCTGAACCTGTACCCTCCATAACCTCCCTGTCTCACTGGAACGCACCAATGCCGAACTCCACTCAAATATGCCCTGAACCTGTACCCCTCCAAAACCTTCTGTCTCACTGGAACGTACCATTGCAGATCACCACACAAATATGCCCTGAAAGTTATCCGCCCATAACCTCCTTGTCTCACTGGAATGCACCAATGCAGAACTCCACACAAATTTGCCCTGAACCTGTACCCCTCCATAACCTCCCTGTCTCACTGGAATGTACCAATGCAGAACTCCACACAAGTATGCCCTGAACCTGTACCCCTCCATAACCTCCCTGTCTCACTGGAACGTACCAATGCAGAACTCCACACAAATATGCCCTGAACCTGTACCCTCCATAAACTCCCTGTCTCACTGGAACGTACCAATGCAGAACTACACACAAATATGCCCTGAACCTGAACCCCTCCATAACCTCCCTATCTCACTGGAACGTACCAATGCAGAACTCCACACAAATATGCCCTGAACCTGTACCCCTCCATAACTTCCCTGTCTCACTGGAAAGTGCCAATGCAGAACTCCACACAAATATGCCCTGAACCTGTACCCGATCATAACCTCCCTGTCTCACTGGAACGTACCACTGCAGAACTGCACACAAATATGCCCTGAACCTGTACCCTCCATAATCTCCCTGTCTCAATGGAACGTACCAATGCAGAACTCCAGACAAATGTGCCCTGAACCTGTACACTCCATAACCTCCCTGACTCACTGGAACGTACAAATGCAGAACTACACTCAAATATGCCCTGAACCTGTACCCCTCCATAACCTCCCAGTCTCACTGGAACGTACCATTGCAGAACACCAAACAAATATGCCCTGAACGTGTACCCGCCCATAACCTCCTTGTCTCACTGGAACGTACCAACGCAGAACTCCACACAAATATGCCCTGAACCTATACCCGACCATAACCTCCCGGTCTCACTGGAACGTACCAATGAGGAACTCCACACAAATATGCCCTGAACCTGTACCCGACCATAACCTCCCTGTCTCACTGGAACGCACCAATGCCGAACTCCACTCAAATATGCCCTGATCCTGTACCGTGCATAACATCCCTGTCTCAGTGGAACGTACCATTGCAGAACACCACGCAAATATGCCCTGAACCTGTACCCCTCCATAACCTCACTGTCTCACTGGAACGTACCAATGCAGAACTCCACACAAATATGCCCTGAACTTCTAACCCTCCATAACCTCCCTGTCTCACTGGAACGTACCAAGGCAGAACTCCACACAAATGTGCCCTGAACCGGTACCCTCCATAACCTCCCTGTCTCACTGGAACGTACCAATGCAGAATTCCACACAAATATGCCCTGAAAGTGTACCCGCCCATAAGCTCCTTGTCTCACTGGAACGTACCAACGCAGAACTCCAAACAAATATGCCCTGAACCTGTACCCGACCATAACCTCCCTGTCTCACTGGAACGTACCAATGAGGAACTCCACACAAATATGCCCTGAACCTGTACTTCTCAATAACCTCCCTGTCTCACTGGAACGTAACAATGCAGAACTCCACTCAAATATGCCCTGATCCTGTACCGTGCATAACCTCCCTGTCTCACTGGAACGTACCAATTCAGAATTCCACACAAATATGCCCTGAACTTGTACCCGCACATAACCTCCTTGTCTCACTGGAACGCACCAATGCAGAACTCCACACAAATATGCCCTGAACCGGTACCCTCCATAACCTCCCTGTCTCACTGGAACGTACCAAGGCAGAATTCCACACAAATATGCCCTGAACGTGTACCAGCCCATAACCTCCTTGTCTCACTGGAACGCACCAATGCAAAACTCCACACAAATTTGCCCTGAACCTGTACTTCTCAATAACCTCCCTGTCTCACTGGAACGTAACAATGCAGAACTCCACTCAAATATGCCCTGATCCTGTACCGTGCATAACCTCCCTGTCTCACTGGAACGTACCAATTCAGAATTCCACACAAATATGCCCTGAACTTGTACCCGCACATAACCTCCTTGTCTCACTGGAACGCACCAATGCAGAACTCCACACAAATTTGCCCTGAACCTGTACCCCTCCATAACCTCCCTGTCTCACTGGAACGTACCAATGCAGAACTCCACACAAGTATGCCCTGAACATGTTCCCCTCCAAAACCTCCCTGTCTCACTGGAACGTACCAATGCAGAACTCCACACAAATATGCCCTGAACCTGTACCCCTCCATAACTTCCCTGTCTCACTGGAACGCACCAATGCCGAACTCCACTCAAATATGCCCTGAACCTGTACCCCTCCATAACCTTCTGTCTCACTGGAACGTACCATTGCAGATCACCACACAAATATGCCCTGAAAGTTATCCGCCCATAACCTCCTTGTCTCACTGGAATGCACCAATGCAGAACTCCACACAAATTTGCCCTGAACCTGTAACCCTCCATAACCTCCCTGTCTCACTGGAACGTACCAATGCAGAACTCCACACAAATATGCCCTGAACCGGTACCCTCCATAACCTCCCTGTCTCACTGGAACGTACCAAGGCAGAATTCCACACAAATATGCCCTGAACGTGTACCAGCCCATAACCTCCTTGTCTCACTGGAACGCACCAATGCAAAACTCCACACAAATTTGCCCTGAACCTGTACTTCTCAATAACCTCCCGGTCTCACTGGAACGTAACAATGCAGAACTCCACTCAAATATGCCCTGATCCTGTACCGTGCATAACCTCCCTGTCTCACTGGAACGTACCAATTCAGAATTCCACACAAATATGCCCTGAACATGTACCCGCACATAACCTCCTTGTCTCACTGGAACGCACCAATGCAGAACTCCACACAAATTTGCACTGAACCTGTACCCCTCCATAACCTCCCTGTCTCACTGGAACGTACCAATGCAGAACTCCACACAAGTATGCCCTGAACCTGTACCCCTCCAAAACCTCCCTGTCTCACTGGAACGTACCAATGCAGAACTCCACACAAATATGCCCTGAACCTGTACCCCTCCATAACTTCCCTGTCTCACTGGAACGCACCAATGCCGAACTCCACTCAAATATGCCCTGAAACTGTACCCCTCCATAACCTTCTGTCTCACTGGAACGTACCATTGCAGATCACCACAAAAATATGCCCTGAAAGTTATCCGCCCATAACCTCCTTGTCTCACTGGAATGCACCAATGCAGAACTCCACACAAATTTGCCCTGAACCTGTACCCCTCCATAACCTCCCTGTCTCACTGGAATGTACCAATGCAGAACTCCACACAAGTATGCCCTGAACCTGTACCCCTCCATAACCTCCCTGTCTCACTGGAACGTACCAATGCAGAACTCCACACAAATATGCCCTGAACCTGTACCCTCCATAAACTCCCTGTCTCACTGGAACGTACCAATGCAGAACTACACACAAATATGCCTTGAACCTGAACCCCTCCATAACCTCCCTATCTCACTGGAACGTACCAATGCAGAACTCCACACAAATATGCACTGAACCTGTACCCCTCCATAACTTCCCTGTCTCACTGGAAAGTACCAATGCAGAACTCCACACAAATATGCCCTGAACCTGTACCCCTCCATAACCTCCCTTTCTCACTGGAACGTACCAATGCAGAACTCCACACAAGTATGCCCTGAACCTGTACCCCTCCAAAATCTCCCTGTCTCACTGGAACGTACCAATGCAGAACTCCACACAAATATGCCCTGAACCTGTACCCCTCCATAACTTCCCTGTCTCACTGGAACGCACCAATGCCGAACTCCACTCAAATATGCCCTGAACCTGTACCCCTCCATAACCTTCTGTCTCACTGGAACGTACCATTGCAGATCACCACACAAATATGCCCTGAAAGTTATCCGCCCATAACCTCCTTGTCTCACTGGAATGCACCAATGCAGAACTCCACACAAATTTGCCCTGAACCTGTACCCCTCCATAACCTCCCTGTCTCACTGGAATGTACCAATGCAGAACTCCACACAAGTATGCCCTGAACCTGTACCCCTCCATAACCT
The DNA here is from genome assembly GCF_048418815.1 of Hemitrygon akajei. Taxonomy (NCBI): domain Eukaryota; kingdom Metazoa; phylum Chordata; class Chondrichthyes; order Myliobatiformes; family Dasyatidae; genus Hemitrygon; species Hemitrygon akajei. The sequence goes on along the minus strand of NW_027331942.1, from coordinate 1,202,924 downwards.
CCCTGTCTCACTGGAACGTACCAATGCAGAACTCCACACAAATATGCCCTGAACCTGTACCCTCCATAAACTCCCTGTCTCACTGGAACGTACCAATGCAGAACTACACACAAATATGCCTTGAACCTGAACCCCTCCATAACCTCCCTATCTCACTGGAACGTAGCAATGCAGAACTCCACACAAATATGCCCTGAACCTGTACCCCTCCATAACTTCCCTGTCTCACTGGAAAGTACCAATGCAGAACTCCACACAAATATGCCCTGAACCTGTACCCCTCCATAACCTCCCTGTCTCACTGGAACGTACCAATGCAGAACTCCACACAAGTATGCCCTGAACCTGTACCCCTCCAAAACCTCCCTGTCTCACTGGAACGTACCAATGCAGAACTCCACACAAATATGCCCTGAACCTGTACCCCTCCATAACTTCCCTGTCTCACTGGAACGCACCAATGCCGAACTCCACTCGAATATGCCCTGAACCTGTACCCCTCCATAACCTTCTGTCTCACTGGAACGTACCATTGCAGATCACCACACAAATATGCCCTGAAAGTTATCCGCCCATAACCTCCTTGTCTCACTGGAATGCACCAATGCAGAACTCCACACAAATTTGCCCTGAACCTGTACCCCTCCATAACCTCCCTGTCTCACTGGAATGTACCAATGCAGAACTCCACACAAGTATGCCCTGAACCTGTACCCCTCCATAACCTCCCTGTCTCACTGGAACGTACCAATGCAGAACTCCACACAAATATGCCCTGAACCTGTACCCTCCATAAACTCCCTGTCTCACTGGAACGTACCAATGCAGAACTACACACAAATATGCCTTGAACCTGAACCCCTCCATAACCTCCCTATCTCACTGGAACGTACCAATGCAGAACTCCACAGAAATATGCCCTGAACCTGTACCCCTCCATAACTTCCCTGTCTCACTGGAAAGTACCAATGCAGAACTCCACACAAATATGCCCTGAACCTGTACCCGACCATAACCTCCCTGTCTCACTGGAACGTACCACTGCAGAACTGCACACAAATATGCCCTGAACCTGTACCCTCCATAACCTCCCTGTCTCACTGGAACGCACCAATGCCGAACTCCACTCAAATATGCCCTGAACCTGTACCCCTCCATAACCTTCTGTCTCACTGGAACGTACCATTGCAGATCACCACACAAATATGCCCTGAAAGTTATCCGCCCATAACCTCCTTGTCTCACTGGAATGCACCAATGCAGAACTCCACACAAATTTGCCCTGAACCTGTACCCCTCCATAACCTCCCTGTCTCACTGGAATGTACCAATGCAGAACTCCACACAAGTATGCCCTGAACCTGTACCCCTCCATAACCTCCCTGTCTCACTGGAACGTACCAATGCAGAACTCCACACAAATATGCCCTGAACCTGTACCCTCCATAAACTCCCTGTCTCACTGGAACGTACCAATGCAGAACTACACACAAATATGCCCTGAACCTGAACCCCTCCATAACCTCCCTATCTCACTGGAACGTACCAATGCAGAACTCCACACAAATATGCCCTGAACCTGTACCCCTCTATAACTTCCCTGTCTCACTGGAAAGTGCCAATGCAGAACTCCACACAAATATGCCCTGAACCTGTACCCGATCATAACCTCCCTGTCTCACTGGAACGTACCACTGCAGAACTGCACACAAATATGCCCTGAACCTGTACCCTCCATAATCTCCCTGTCTCAATGGAACGTACCAATGCAGAACTCCAGACAAATGTGCCCTGAACCTGTACACTCCATAACCTCCCTGACTCACTGGAACGTACAAATGCAGAACTACACTCAAATATGCCCTGAACCTGTACCCCTCCATAACCTCCCAGTCTCACTGGAACGTACCATTGCAGAACACCAAACAAATATGCCCTGAACGTGTACCCGCCCATAAGCTCCTTGTCTCACTGGAACGTACCAACGCAGAACTCCACACAAATATGCCCTGAACCTATACCCGACCATAACCTCCCGGTCTCACTGGAACGTACCAATGAGGAACTCCACACAAATATGCCCTGAACCTGTACCCGACCATAACCTCCCTGTCTCACTGGAACGCACCAATGCCGAACTCCACTCAAATATGCCCTGATCCTGTACCGTGCATAACATCCCTGTCTCAGTGGAACGTACCATTGCAGAACACCACGCAAATATGCCCTGAACCTGTACCCCTCCATAACCTCACTGTCTCACTGGAACGTACCAATGCAGAACTCCACACAAATATGCCCTGAACTTCTAACCCTCCATAACCTCCCTGTCTCACTGGAACGTACCAAGGCAGAACTCCACACAAATGTGCCCTGAACCGGTACCCTCCATAACCTCCCTGTCTCACTGGAACGTACCAATGCAGAATTCCACACAAATATGCCCTGAAAGTGTACCCGCCCATAAGCTCCTTGTCTCACTGGAACGTACCAACGCAGAACTCCACACAAATATGCCCTGAACCTGTACCCGACCATAACCTCCCTGTCTCACTGGAACGTACCAATGAGGAACTCCACACAAATATGCCCTGAACCTGTACCCGACCATAACCTCCCTGTCTCACTGGAACGCACCAATGCCGAACTCCACTCAAATATGCCCTGATCCTGTACCGTGCATAACCTCCCTGTCTCACTGGAACGTACCATTGCAGAACACCACACAAATATGCCCTGAACCTGTACCCCTCCATAACCTCACTGTCTCACTGGAACGTACCAATGCAGAACTCCACACAAATATGCCCTGAACCGGTACCCTCCATAACCTCCCTGTCTCACTGGAACGTACCAATGCAGAATTCCACACAAATATGCCCTGAAAGTGTACCCGCCCATAACCTCCCTGTCTCACTGGAACGCACCAATGCAGAACTCCACACAAATTTGCCCTGAACCTGTACCCCTCAATAACCTCCCTGTCTCACTGGAACGTACAAATGCAGAACTCCACTCAAATATGCCCTGATCCTGTACCGTGCATAACCTCCCTGTCTCACTGGAATGAACCAATGCAGAACTCCACACAAATATGCCCTGAACCTGTACCCCTCCATAACCTCCCTGACTCACTGGAACGTACAAATGCAGAACTACACTCAAATATGCCCTGAACCTGTACCCCTCCATAACCTCCCAGTCTCACTGGAACGTACCATTGCAGAACACCAAACAAATATGCCCTGAACGTGTACCCCTCCATAACCTTCTGTCTCACTGGAACGTACCATTGCAGATCACCACACAAATATGCCCTGAAAGTTATCCGCCCATAACCTCCTTGTCTCACTGGAATGCACCAATGCAGAACTCCACACAAATTTGCCCTGAACCTGTACCCCTCCATAACCTCCCTGTCTCACTGGAATGTACCAATGCAGAACTCCACACAAGTATGCCCTGAACCTGTACCCCTCCATAACCTCCCTGTCTCACTGGAACGTACCAATGCAGAACTCCACACAAATATGCCCTGAACCTGTACCCTCCATAAACTCCCTGTCTCACTGGAACGTACCAATGCAGAACTACACACAAATATGCCTTGAACCTGAACCCCTCCATAACCTCCCTATCTCACTGGAACGTACCAATGCAGAACTCCACACAAATATGCCCTGAACCTGTACCCCTCCATAACTTCCCTGTCTCACTGGAAAGTACCAATGCAGAACTCCACACAAATATGCCCTGAACCTGTACCCGACCATAACCTCCCTGTCTCACTGGAACGTACCACTGCAGAACTGCACACAAATATGCCCTGAACCTGTACCCTCCATAACCTCCCTGTCTCACTGGAACGCACCAATGCCGAACTCCACTCAAATATGCCCTGAACCTGTACCCCTCCATAACCTTCTGTCTCACTGGAACGTACCATTGCAGATCACCACACAAATATGCCCTGAAAGTTATCCGCCCATAACCTCCTTGTCTCACTGGAATGCACCAATGCAGAACTCCACACAAATTTGCCCTGAACCTGTACCCCTCCATAACCTCCCTGTCTCACTGGAATGTACCAATGCAGAACTCCACACAAGTATGCCCTGAACCTGTACCCCTCCATAACCTCCCTGTCTCACTGGAACGTACCAATGCAGAACTCCACACAAATATGCCCTGAACCTGTACCCTCCATAAACTCCCTGTCTCACTGGAACGTACCAATGCAGAACTACACACAAATATGCCCTGAACCTGAACCCCTCCATAACCTCCCTATCTCACTGGAACGTACCAATGCAGAACTCCACACAAATATGCCCTGAACCTGTACCCCTCCATAACTTCCCTGTCTCACTGGAAAGTACCAATGCAGAATTCCACACAAATATGCCCTGAAAGTGTACCCGCCCATAACCTCCCTGTCTCACTGGAACGCACCAATGCAGAACTCCACACAAATTTGCCCTGAACCTGTACCCCTCAATAACCTCCCTGTCTCACTGGAACGTACAAATGCAGAACTCCACTCAAATATGCCCTGATCCTGTACCGTGCATAACCTCCCTGTCTCACTGGAATGAACCAATGCAGAACTCCACACAAATATGCCCTGAACCTGTACCCCTCCATAACCTCCCTGACTCACTGGAACGTACAAATGCAGAACTACACTCAAATATGCCCTGAACCTGTACCCCTCCATAACCTCCCAGTCTCACTGGAACGTACCATTGCAGAACACCAAACAAATATGCCCTGAACGTGTACCCCTCCATAACCTTCTGTCTCACTGGAACGTACCATTGCAGATCACCACACAAATATGCCCTGAAAGTTATCCGCCCATAACCTCCTTGTCTCACTGGAATGCACCAATGCAGAACTCCACACAAATTTGCCCTGAACCTGTACCCCTCCATAACCTCCCTGTCTCACTGGAATGTACCAATGCAGAACTCCACACAAGTATGCCCTGAACCTGTACCCCTCCATAACCTCCCTGTCTCACTGGAACGTACCAATGCAGAACTCCACACAAATATGCCCTGAACCTGTACCCTCCATAAACTCCCTGTCTCACTGGAACGTACCAATGCAGAACTACACACAAATATGCCTTGAACCTGAACCCCTCCATAACCTCCCTATCTCACTGGAACGTACCAATGCAGAACTCCACACAAATATGCCCTGAACCTGTACCCCTCCATAACTTCCCTGTCTCACTGGAAAGTACCAATGCAGAACTCCACACAAATATGCCCTGAACCTGTACCCGAACATAACCTCCCTGTCTCACTGGAACGTACCACTGCAGAACTGCACACAAATATGCCCTGAACCTGTACCCTCCATAACCTCCCTGTCTCACTGGAACGCACCAATGCCGAACTCCACTCAAATATGCCCTGAACCTGTAACCCTCCATAACCTTCTGTCTCACTGGAACGTACCATTGCAGATCACCACACAAATATGCCCTGAAAGTTATCCGCCCATAACCTCCTTGTCTCACTGGAATGCACCAATGCAGAACTCCACACAAATTTGCCCTGAACCTGTACCCCTCCATAACCTCCCTGTCTCACTGGAATGTACCAATGCAGAACTCCACACAAGTATGCCCTGAACCTGTACCCCTCCATAACCTCCCTGTCTCACTGGAACGTACCAATGCAGAACTCCACACAAATATGCCCTGAACCTGTACCCTCCATAAACTCCCTGTCTCACTGGAACGTACCAATGCAGAACTACACACAAATATGCCCTGAACCTGAACCCCTCCATAACCTCCCTATCTCACTGGAACGTACCAATGCAGAACTCCACACAAATATGCCCTGAACCTGTACCCCTCCATAACTTCCCTGTCTCACTGGAAAGTACCAATGCAGAACTCCACACAAATATGCCCTGAACCTGTACCCGACCATAACCTCCCTGTCTCACTGGAACGTACCACTGCAGAACTGCACACAAATATGCCCTGAACCTGTACCCTCCATAATCTCCCTGTCTCAATGGAACGTACCAATGCAGAACTCCAGACAAATGTGCCCTGAACCTGTACACTCCATAACCTCCCTGACTCACTGGAACGTACAAATGCAGAACTACACTCAAATATGCCCTGAACCTGTACCCCTCCATAACCTCCCAGTCTCACTGGAACGTACCATTGCAGAACACCAAACAAATATGCCCTGAACGTGTACCCGCCCATAAGCTCCTTGTCTCACTGGAACGTACCAACGCAGAACTCCACACAAATATGCCCTGAACCTGTACCCGACCATAACCTCCCTGTCTCACTGGAACGTACCAATGAGGAACTCCACACAAATATGCCCTGAACCTGTACCCGACCATAACCTCCCTGTCTCACTGGAACGCACCAATGCCGAACTCCACTCAAATATGCCCTGATCCTGTACCGTGCATAACATCCCTGTCTCACTGGAACGTACCATTGCAGAACACCACACAAATATGCCCTGAACCTGTACCCCTCCATAACCTCACTGTCTCACTGGAACGTACCAATGCAGAACTCCACACAAATATGCCCTGAACTTCTAACCCTCCATAACCTCCCTGTCTCACTGGAACGTACCAAGGCAGAACTCCACACAAATGTGCCCTGAACCGGTACCCTCCATAACCTCCCTGTCTCACTGGAACGTACCAATGCAGAATTCCACACAAATATGCCCTGAAAGTGTACCCGCCCATAAGCTCCTTGTCTCACTGGAACGTACCAACGCAGAACTCCACACAAATATGCCCTGAACCTGTACCCGACCATAACCTCCCTGTCTCACTGGAACGTACCAATGAGGAACTCCACACAAATATGCCCTGTACCTGTACCCGACCATAACCTCCCTGTCTCACTGGAACGCACCAATGCCGAACTCCACTCAAATATGCACTGATCCTGTACCGTGCATAACCTCCCTGTCTCACTGGAACGTACATTGCAGAACACCACACAAATATGCCCTGAACCTGTACCCCTCCATAACCTCACTGTCTCACTGGAACGTACCAATGCAGAACTCCACACAAATATGCCCTGAACCTGTAACCCTCCATAACCTCCCTGTCTCACTGGAACGTACCAATGCAGAACTCCACACAAATATGCCCTGAACCGGTACCCTCCATAACCTCCCTGTCTCACTGGAACGTACCAATGCAGAATTCCACACAAATATGCCCTGAAAGTGTACCCGCCAATAACCTCCCTGTCTCACTGGAACGCACCAATGCAGAACTCCACACAAATTTGCCCTGAACCTGTACCCCTCAATAACCTCCCTGTCTCACTGGAACGTACCAATGCAGAACTCCACTCAAATATGCCCTGATCCTGTACCGTGCATAACCTCCCTGTCTCACTGGAATGAACCAATGCAGAACTCCACACAAATATGCCCTGAACCTGTACCCCTCCATAACCTCCCTGACTCACTGGAACGTACAAATGCAGAACTACACTCAAATATGCCCTGAACCTGTACCCCTCCATAACCTCCCAGTCTCACTGGAACGTACCATTGCAGAACACCAAACAAATATGCCCTGAACTTCTAACCCTCCATAACCTCCCTGTCTCACTGGAACGTACCAAGGCAGAACTCCACACAAATGTGCCCTGAACCGGTACCCTCCATAACCTCCCTGTCTCACTGGAACGTACCAATGCAGAATTCCACACAAATATGCCCTGAAAGTGTACCCGCCCATAAGCTCCTTGTCTCACTGGAACGTACCAACGCAGAACTCCACACAAATATGCCCTGAACCTGTACCCGACCATAACCTCCCTGTCTCACTGGAACGTACCAATGAGGAACTCCACACAAATATGCCCTGAACCTGTACCCGACCATAACCTCCCTGTCTCACTGGAACGCACCAATGCCGAACTCCACTCAAATATGCCCTGATCCTGTACCGTGCATAACCTCCCTGTCTCACTGGAACGTACCATTGCAGAACACCACACAAATATGCCCTGAACCTGTACCCCTCCATAACCTCACTGTCTCACTGGAACGTACCAATGCAGAACTCCACACAAATATGCCCTGAACCTGTAACCCTCCATAACCTCCCTGTCTCACTGGAACGTACCAATGCAGAACTCCACACAAATATGCCCTGAACCGGTACCCTCCATAACCTCCCTGTCTCACTGGAACGTACCAATGCAGAATTCCACACAAATATGCCCTGAAAGTGTACCCGCCCATAACCTCCCTGTCTCACTGGAACGCACCAATGCAGAACTCCACACAAATTTGCCCTGAACATGTACCCCTCAATAACCTCCCTGTCTCACTGGAACGTACCAATGCAGAACTCCACTCAAATATGCCCTGATCCTGTACCGTGCATAATATCCCTGTCTCACTGGAATGAACCAATGCAGAACTCCACACAAATATTCCCTGAACCTGTACCCCTCCGTAACCTCCCTGTCTCACTGGAATGTACCAATGCAGAACTCCGCACAAATATGCCCTGAACCTGTACCCTCCATAACGTCCCTGCTTACTGGAACGTACCAATGCAGAACTCCACACAAATGTGCCCTGAACCTGTACACCTCCATAACCTCCCTGTCTCACTGGAACGTACCAATGCAGAACTCCACACAAATATGCCCTGAACCTGTAACCCTCCATAACCTCCCTGTCTCACTGGAACGTACCAATGCAGAACTCCACACAGATATGCCCTGAACCGGTACCCTCCATAACCTCCCTTTCTCACTGGAACGTACCAAGGCAGAATTCCACACAAATATGCCCTGAACGTGTACCAGCCCATAACCTCCTTGTCTCACTGGAACGCACCAATGCAGAACTCCACACAAATTTGCCCTGAACCTGTACCCCTCCAAAACCTCCCTGTCTCACTGGAACGTACCAATGCCGAACTCCACTCAAATATGCCCTGAACCTGTACCCCTCCATAACCTTCTGTCTCACTGGAACGTACCATTGCAGATCACCACACAAATATGCCCTGAAAGTTATCCGCCCATAACCTCCTTGTCTCACTGGAATGCACCAATGCAGAACTCCACACAAATTTGCCCTGAACCTGTACCCCTCCATAACCTCCCTGTCTCACTGGAATGTACCAATGCAGAACTCCACACAAGTATGCCCTGAACCTGTACCCCTCCATAACCTCCCTGTCTCACTGGAACGTACCAATGCAGAACTCCACACAAATATGCCCTGAACCTGTACCCTCCATAAACTCCCTGTCTCACTGGAACGTACCAATGCAGAACTACACACAAATATGCCTTGAACCTGAACCCCTCCATAACCTCCCTATCTCACTGGAACGTACCAATGCAGAACTCCACACAAATATGCCCTGAACCTGTACCCCTCCATAACTTCCCTGTCTCACTGGAAAGTACCAATGCAGAACTCCACACAAATATGCCCTGAACCTGTACCCGACCATAACCTCCCTGTCTCACTGGAACGTACCACTGCAGAACTGCACACAAATATGCCCTGAACCTGTACCCTCCATATCCTCCCTGTCTCAATGGAACGTACCAATGCAGAACTCCAGACAAATGTGCCCTGAACCTGTACACTCCATAACCTCCCTGACTCACTGGAACGTACAAATGCAGAACTACACACAAATATGCCCTGATCCTGTACCGTGCATAACCTCCCTGTCTCACTGGAACGTACCATTGCAGAACACCAAACAAATATGCCCTGAACGTGTACCCGCCCGTAAGCTCCTTGACTCACAGGAACGTACCAACGCAGAACTCCACACAAATATGCCCTGAACCTGTACCCGACCATAACCTCCCTGTCTCACTGGAACGAACCAATGAGGAACTCCACACAAATATGCCCTGAACCTGTACCCGACCATAACCTCCCTGTCTCACTGGAACGCACCAATGCCGAACTCCACTCAAATATGCCCTGATCCTGTACCGTGCATAACATTCCTGTCTCACTGGAACGTACCATTGCAGAACACCACACAAATATGCCCTGAACCTGTACCCCTCCATAACCTCACTGTCTCACTGGAACGTACCAATGCAGAACTCCACACAAATATGCCCTGAACTTCTAACCCTCCATAACCTCCCTGTCTCACTGGAACGTACCAAGGCAGAACTCCACACAAATATGCCCTGAACCGGTACCCTCCATAACCTCCCTGTCTCACTGGAACGTACCAATGCAGAACTCCACACAAATATGCCCTGAACCTGTACCCGACCATAACCTCCCTGTCTCACTGGAACGTACCAATGAGGAACTCCACACAAATATGCCCTGAACCTGTACCCGACCATAAACTCCCTGTCTCACTGGAACGCACCAATGCCGAACTCCACTCAAATATGCCCTGATCCTGTACCGTGCATAACCTCCCTGTCTCACTGGAACGTACCATTGCAGAACAACACACAAATATGCCCTGAACCTGTACCCTGCATAACCTCCCTGTCTCACTGGATCGTACCAATCAGAACTACACACAAATATGCCCTGAACCTGTACCGCTCCATAACCTCCCTGCCTCACTGGAACGCACCAATGCCGAACTCCACTCAAATATGCCCTGAACCTGTACCCTGCATAACCTCCCTGTCTCACTGGAACGGACCATTGCAGAACACCACACAAATATGCCCTGAACCTGTACCCCTCCATAACCACCCTGTCTCACTGGAAAGTACCAATGCAGAACTCCACACAAATATGCCCTGAACCTGTACCCGACCATAACCTCCCTGTCTCACTGGAACGTACCACTGCAGAACTGCACACAAATATGCCCTGAACCTGTACCCTCCATATCCTCCCTGTCTCAATGGAACGTACCAATGCAGAACTCCAGACAAATGTGCCCTGAACCTGTACACTCCATAACCTCCCTGACTCACTGGAACGTACAAATGCAGAACTACACACAAATATGCCCTGATCCTGTACCGTGCATAACCTCCCTGTCTCACTGGAACGTACCATTGCAGAACACCAAACAAATATGCCCTGAACGTGTACCCGCCCGTAAGCTCCTTGACTCACAGGAACGTACCAACGCAGAACTCCACACAAATATGCCCTGAACCTGTACCCGACCATAACCTCCCTGTCTCACTGGAACGAACCAATGAGGAACTCCACACAAATATGCCCTGAACCTGTACCCGACCATAACCTCCCTGTCTCACTGGAACGCACCAATGCCGAACTCCACTCAAATATGCCCTGATCCTGTACCGTGCATAACCTCCCTGTCTCACTGGAACGTACCATTGCAGAACAACACACAAATATGCCCTGAACCTGTACCCCTCCATAACCTCACTGTCTCACTGGAACGTACCAATGCAGAACTCCACACAAATATGCCCTGAACCTGTAACCCTCCATAACCTCCCTGTCTCACTGGAACGTACCAATGCAGAACTCCACACAAATATGCCCTGAACCTGTACCCTCCATAACCTCCCTGTCTCAGTGGAACGTACCAATGCAGAACTACACACAAATATGCCCTGAACCTGTACCCCTCCATAACCTCCCTGTCTCGGTGGAACGCACCAATGCCGAACTCCACTCAAATGTGCCCTGATCCTGTACCCGACCATAAACTCCCTGTCTCACTGGAACGTACCACTGCAGAACTGCACACAAATATGCCCTGAACCTGTACCCTCCATAACCTCCCAGTCTCACTGGAATGTACCAATGCAGAACTCCAGACAAATGTGCCCTGAACCTGTACACTCCATAACCTCCCTGACTCACTGGAACGTACAAATTCAGAACTACACTCAAATATGCCCTGAACCTGTACCCCTCCATAACCTCCCAGTCTCACTGGAACGTACCATTGCAGAACACCACACAAATATGCCCTGAACGTGTACCCGCCCATAAGCTCCTTGTCTCACTGGAACGTACCAACGCAGAACTCCACACAAATATGCCCTGAACCTGTAACCCTCCATAACCTCCCTGTCTCACTGGAACGTACCAATGCAGAACTCCACACAAATATGCCCTGAACCGGTACCCTCCATAACCTCCCTGTCTCACTGGAACGTACCAATGCAGAATTCCACACAAATATGCCCTGAAAGTGTACCCGCCCATAACCTCCCTGTCTCACTAAAACGCACCAATGCAGAACTCCACACAAATTTGCCCTGAACCTGTACCCCTCAATAACCTCCCTGTCTCACTGGAACGTACCAATGCAGAATTCCACACAAATATGCCCTGAAAGTGTACCCGCCCATAACCTCCCTGTCTCACTGGAACGCACCAATGCAGAACTCCACACAAATTTGCCCTGAACATTTACCCCTCAATAACCTCCCTGTCTCACTGGAACGTACCAATGCAGAACTCCACTCAAATATGCCCTGATCCTGTACCGTGCATAATATCCCTGTCTCACTGGAATGAACCAATGCAGAACTCCACACAAATATTCCCTGAACCTGTACCCCTCCGTAACCTCCCTGTCTCACTGGAATGTACCAATGCAGAACTCCGCACAAATATGCCCTGAACCTGTACCCTCAATAACGTCCCTGCTTACTGGAACGTACCAATGCAGAACTCCACACAAATGTGCCCTGAACCTGTACACCTCCATAACCTCCCTGTCTCACTGGAACGTACCAATGCAGAACTCCACACAAATATGCCCTGAACCTGTAACCCTCCATAACCTCCCTGTCTCACTGGAACGTACCAATGCAGAACTCCACACAGATATGCCCTGAACCGGTACCCTCCATAACCTCCCTTTCTCACTGGAACGTACCAAGGCAGAATTCCACACAAATATGCCCTGAACGTGTACCAGCCCATAACCTCCTTGTCTCACTGGAACGCACCAATGCAAAACTCCACACAAATTTGCCCTGAACCTGTACTTCTCAATAACCTCCCTGTCTCACTGGAACGTAACAATGCAGAACTCCACTCAAATATGCCCTGATCCTGTACCGTGCATAACCTCCCTGTCTCACTGGAACGTACCAATTCAGAATTCCACACAAATATGCCCTGAACTTGTACCCGCCCATAACCTCCTTGTCTCACTGGAACGCACCAATGCAGAACTCCACACAAATTTGCCCTGAACCTGTACCCCTCCATAACCTCACTGTCTCACTGGAACGTACCAATGCAGAACTCCACACAAGTATGCCCTGAACCTGTACCCCTCCAAAACCTCCCTGTCTCACTGGAACGTACCAATGCAGAACTCCACACAAATATGCCCTGAACCTGTACCCCTCCATAACTTCCCTGTCTCACTGGAACGCACCAATGCCGAACTCCACTCAAATATGCCCTGAACCTGTACCCCTCCATAACCTTCTGTCTCACTGGAACGTACCATTGCAGATCACCACACAAATATGCCCTGAAAGTTATCCGCCCATAACCTCCTTGTCTCACTGGAATGCACCAATGCAGAACTCCACACAAATTTGCCCTGAACCTGTACCTCTCCATAACCTCCCTGTCTCACTGGAACGTACCAATGCAGAACTCCACACAAATATGCCCTGAACCTGTACCCTCCATAAACTCCCTGTCTCACTGGAACGTACCAATGCAGAACTACACACAAATATGCCCTGAACCTGAACCCCTCCATAACCTCCCTATCTCACTGGAACGTACCAATGCAGAACTCCACACAAATATGCCCTGAACCTGTACCCCTCCATAACTTCCCTGTCTCACTGGAAAGTACCAATGCAGAACTCCACACAAATATGCCCTGAACCTGTACCCCTCCATAACTTCCCTGTCTCACTGGAAAGTACCAATGCAGAACTCCACACAAATATGCCCTGAACCTGTACCCGACCATAACCTCCCTGTCTCACTGGAACGTACCACTGCAGAACTGCACACAAATATGCCCTGAACCTGTACCCTCCATAATCTCCCTGCCTCAATGGAACGTACCAATGCAGAACTCCAGACAAATGTGCCCTGAACCTGTACACTCCATAACCTCCCTGACTCACTGGAACGTGCAAATGCAGAACTACACTCAAATATGCCCTGAACCTGTACCCCTCCATAACCTCCCAGTCTCACTGGAACGTACCATTGCAGAACACCAAACAAATATGCCCTGAACGTGTACCCGCCCATAAGCTCCTTGTCTCACTGGAACGTACCAACGCAGAACTCCACACAAATATGCCCTGAACCTGTACCCGACCATAACCTCCCTGTCTCACTGGAACGTACCAATGAGGAACTCCACACAAATATGCCCTGAACCTGTACCCGACCATAACCTCCCTGTCTCACTGGAACGCACCAATGCCGAACTCCACTCAAATATGCCCTGATCCTGTACCGTGCATAACATCCCTGTCTCACTGGAACGTACCATTGCAGAACACCACACAAATATGCCCTGAACCTGTACCCCTCCATAACCTCACTGTCTCACTGGAACGTACCAATGCAGAACTCCACACAAATATGCCCTGAACTTCTAACCCTCCATAACCTCCCTGTCTCACTGGAACGTACCAAGGCAGAACTCCACACAAATGTGCCCTGAACCGGTACCCTCCATAACCTCCCTGTCTCACTGGAACGTACCAATGCAGAATTCCACACAAATATGCCCTGAAAGTGTACCCGCCCATAAGCTCCTTGTCTCACTGGAACGTACCAATGAGGAACTCCACACAAATATGCCCTGAACCTGTACCCGACCATAAACTCCCTGTCTCACTGGAACGCACCAATGCCGAACTCCACTCAAATATGCCCTGATCCTGTACCGTGCATAACCTCCCTGTCTCACTGGAACGTACCATTGCAGAACACCACACAAATATGCCCTGAACCTGTACCCCTCCATAACCTCACTGTCTCACTGGAACGTACCAATGCAGAACTCCACACAAATATGCCCTGAACCTGTAACCCTCCATAACCTCCCTGTCTCACTGGAACGTACCAATGCAGAACTCCACACAAATATGCCCTGAACCGGTACCCTCCATAACCTCCCTGTCTCACTGGAACGTACCAATGCAGAATTCCACACAAATATGCCCTGAAAGTGTACCCGCCAATAACCTCCCTGTCTCACTGGAACGCACCAATGCAGAACTCCACACAAATTTGCCCTGAACCTGTACCCCTCAATAACCTCCCTGTCTCACTGGAACGTACCAATGCAGAACTCCACTCAAATATGCCCTGATCCTGTACCGTGCATAACCTCCCTGTCTCACTAGAATGAACCAATGCAGAACTCCACACAAATATGCCCTGAACCTGTACCCCTCCATAACCTCCCTGACTCACTGGAACGTACAAATGCAGAACTACACTCAAATATGCCCTGAACCTGTACCCCTCCATAACCTCCCAGTCTCACTGGAACGTACCATTGCAGAACACCAAACAAATATGCCCTGAACGTGTACCCGCCCATAAGCTCCTTGTCTCACTGGAACGTACCAACGCAGAACTCCACACAAATATGCCCTGAACCTGTACCCGACCATAACCTCCCTGTCTCAGTGGAACGTACCAATGAGGAACTCCACACAAATATGCCCTGAACCTGTACCCGACCATAACCTCCCTGTCTCACTGGAACGCACCAATGCCGAACTCCACTCAAATATGCCCTGATCCTGTACCGTGCATAACATCCCTGTCTCACTGGAACGTACCATTGCAGAACACCACACAAATATGCCCTGAACCTGTACCCCTCCATAACCTCACTGTCTCACTGGAACGTACCAATGCAGAACTCCACACAAATATGCCCTGAACTTCTAACCCTCCATAACCTCCCTGTCTCACTGGAACGTACCAAGGCAGAACTCCACACAAATGTGCCCTGAACCGGTACCCTCCATAACCTCCCTGTCTCACTGGAACGTACCAATGCAGAATTCCACACAAATATGCCCTGAAAGTGTACCCGCCCATAAGCTCCTTGTCTCACTGGAACGTACCAACGCAGAACTCCACACAAATATGCCCTGAACCTGTACCCGACCATAACCTCCCTGTCTCACTGGAACGTACCAATGAGGAACTCCACACAAATATGCCCTGAACCTGTACCCGACCATAACCTCCCTGTCTCACTGGAACGCACCAATGCCGAACTCCACTCAAATATGCCCTGATCCTGTACCGTGCATAACCTCCCTGTCTCACTGGAACGTACCATTGCAGAACACCACACAAATATGCCCTGAACCTGTACCCCTCCATAACCTCACTGTCTCACTGGAACGTACCAATGCAGAACTCCACACAAATATGCCCTGAACCTGTAACCCTCCATAACCTCCCTGTCTCACTGGAACGTACCAATGCAGAACTCCACACAAATATGCCCTGAACCGGTACCCTCCATAACCTCCCTGTCTCACTGGAACGTACCAATGCAGAATTCCACACAAATATGCCCTGAAAGTGTACCCGCCCATAACCTCCCTGTCTCACTGGAACGCACCAATGCAGAACTCCACACAAATTTGCCCTGAACATTTACCCCTCAATAACCTCCCTGTCTCACTGGAACGTACCAATGCAGAACTCCACTCAAATATGCCCTGATCCTGTACCGTGCATAATATCCCTGTCTCACTGGAATGAACCAATGCAGAACTCCACACAAATATTCCCTGAACCTGTACCCCTCCGTAACCTCCCTGTCTCACTGGAATGTACCAATGCAGAACTCCGCACAAATATGCCCTGAACCTGTACCCTCAATAACGTCCCTGCTTACTGGAACGTACCAATGCAGAACTCCACACAAATGTGCCCTGAACCTGTACACCTCCATAACCTCCCTGTCTCACTGGAACGTACCAATGCAGAACTCCACACAAATATGCCCTGAACCTGTAACCCTCCATAACCTCCCTGTCTCACTGGAACGTACCAATGCAGAACTCCACACAGATATGCCCTGAACCGGTACCCTCCATAACCTCCCTTTCTCACTGGAACGTACCAAGGCAGAATTCCACACAAATATGCCCTGAACGTGTACCAGCCCATAACCTCCTTGTCTCACTGGAACGCACCAATGCAAAACTCCACACAAATTTGCCCTGAACCTGTACTTCTCAATAACCTCCCTGTCTCACTGGAACGTAACAATGCAGAACTCCACTCAAATATGCCCTGATCCTGTACCGTGCATAACCTCCCTGTCTCACTGGAACGTACCAATTCAGAATTCCACACAAATATGCCCTGAACTTGTACCCGCCCATAACCTCCTTGTCTCACTGGAACGCACCAATGCAGAACTCCACACAAATTTGCCCTGAACCTGTACCCCTCCATAACCTCACTGTCTCACTGGAACGTACCAATGCAGAACTCCACACAAGTATGCCCTGAACCTGTACCCCTCCAAAACCTCCCTGTCTCACTGGAACGTACCAATGCAGAACTCCACACAAATATGCCCTGAACCTGTACCCCTCCATAACTTCCCTGTCTCACTGGAACGCACCAATGCCGAACTCCACTCAAATATGCCCTGAACCTGTACCCCTCCATAACCTTCTGTCTCACTGGAACGTACCATTGCAGATCACCACACAAATATGCCCTGAAAGTTATCCGCCCATAACCTCCTTGTCTCACTGGAATGCACCAATGCAGAACTCCACACAAATTTGCCCTGAACCTGTACCTCTCCATAACCTCCCTGTCTCACTGGAACGTACCAATGCAGAACTCCACACAAATATGCCCTGAACCTGTACCCTCCATAAACTCCCTGTCTCACTGGAACGTACCAATGCAGAACTACACACAAATATGCCCTGAACCTGAACCCCTCCATAACCTCCCTATCTCACTGGAACGTACCAATGCAGAACTCCACACAAATATGCCCTGAACCTGTACCCCTCCATAACTTCCCTGTCTCACTGGAAAGTACCAATGCAGAACTCCACACAAATATGCCCTGAACCTGTACCCGACCATAACCTCCCTGTCTCACTGGAACGTACCAATGAGGAACTCCACACAAATATGCCCTGAACCTGTACCCGACCATAACCTCCCTGTCTCACTGGAACGCACCAATGCCGAACTCCACTCAAATATGCCCTGATCCTGTACCGTGCATAACATCCCTGTCTCACTGGAACGTACCATTGCAGAACACCACACAAATATGCCCTGAACCTGTACCCCTCCATAACCTCACTGTCTCACTGGAACGTACCAATGCAGAACTCCACACAAATATGCCCTGAACTTCTAACCCTCCATAACCTCCCTGTCTCACTGGAACGTACCAAGGCAGAACTCCACACAAATGTGCCCTGAACCGGTACCCTCCATAACCTCCCTGTCTCACTGGAACGTACCAATGCAGAATTCCACACAAATATGCCCTGAAAGTGTACCCGCCCATAAGCTCCTTGTCTCACTGGAACGTACCAATGAGGAACTCCACACAAATATGCCCTGAACCTGTACCCGACCATAACCTCCCTGTCTCACTGGAACGCACCAATGCCGAACTCCACTCAAATATGCCCTGATCCTGTACCGTGCATAACCTCCCTGTCTCACTGGAACGTACCATTGCAGAACACCACACAAATATGCCCTGAACCTGTACCCCTCCATAACCTCACTGTCTCACTGGAACGTACCAATGCAGAACTCCACACAAATATGCCCTGAACCTGTAACCCTCCATAACCTCCCTGTCTCACTGGAACGTACCAATGCAGAACTCCACACAAATATGCCCTGAACCGGTACCCTCCATAACCTCCCTGTCTCACTGGAACGTACCAATGCAGAATTCCACACAAATATGCCCTGAAAGTGTACCCGCCAATAACCTCCCTGTCTCACTGGAACGCACCAATGCAGAACTCCACACAAATTTGCCCTGAACCTGTACCCCTCAATAACCTCCCTGTCTCACTGGAACGTACCAATGCAGAACTCCACTCAAATATGCCCTGATCCTGTACCGTGCATAACCTCCCTGTCTCACTAGAATGAACCAATGCAGAACTCCACACAAATATGCCCTGAACCTGTACCCCTCCATAACCTCCCTGACTCACTGGAACGTACAAATGCAGAACTACACTCAAATATGCCCTGAACCTGTACCCCTCCATAACCTCCCAGTCTCACTGGAACGTACCATTGCAGAACACCAAACAAATATGCCCTGAACGTGTACCCGCCCATAAGCTCCTTGTCTCACTGGAACGTACCAACGCAGAACTCCACACAAATATGCCCTGAACCTGTACCCGACCATAACCTCCCTGTCTCAGTGGAACGTACCAATGAGGAACTCCACACAAATATGCCCTGAACCTGTACCCGACCATAACCTCCCTGTCTCACTGGAACGCACCAATGCCGAACTCCACTCAAATATGCCCTGATCCTGTACCGTGCATAACATCCCTGTCTCACTGGAACGTACCATTGCAGAACACCACACAAATATGCCCTGAACCTGTACCCCTCCATAACCTCACTGTCTCACTGGAACGTACCAATGCAGAACTCCACACAAATATGCCCTGAACTTCTAACCCTCCATAACCTCCCTGTCTCACTGGAACGTACCAAGGCAGAACTCCACACAAATGTGCCCTGAACCGGTACCCTCCATAACCTCCCTGTCTCACTGGAACGTACCAATGCAGAATTCCACACAAATATGCCCTGAAAGTGTACCCGCCCATAAGCTCCTTGTCTCACTGGAACGTACCAACGCAGAACTCCACACAAATATGCCCTGAACCTGTACCCGACCATAACCTCCCTGTCTCACTGGAACGTACCAATGAGGAACTCCACACAAATATGCCCTGAACCTGTACCCGACCATAACCTCCCTGTCTCACTGGAACGCACCAATGCCGAACTCCACTCAAATATGCCCTGATCCTGTACCGTGCATAACCTCCCTGTCTCACTGGAACGTACCATTGCAGAACACCACACAAATATGCCCTGAACCTGTACCCCTCCATAACCTCACTGTCTCACTGGAACGTACCAATGCAGAACTCCACACAAATATGCCCTGAACCTGTAACCCTCCATAACCTCCCTGTCTCACTGGAACGTACCAATGCAGAACTCCACACAAATATGCCCTGAACCGGTACCCTCCATAACCTCCCTGTCTCACTGGAACGTACCAATGCAGAATTCCACACAAATATGCCCTGAAAGTGTACCCGCCCATAACCTCCCTGTCTCACTGGAACGCACCAATGCAGAACTCCACACAAATTTGCCCTGAACATTTACCCCTCAATAACCTCCCTGTCTCACTGGAACGTACCAATGCAGAACTCCACTCAAATATGCCCTGATCCTGTACCGTGCATAATATCCCTGTCTCACTGGAATGAACCAATGCAGAACTCCACACAAATATTCCCTGAACCTGTACCCCTCCGTAACCTCCCTGTCTCACTGGAATGTACCAATGCAGAACTCCGCACAAATATGCCCTGAACCTGTACCCTCAATAACGTCCCTGCTTACTGGAACGTACCAATGCAGAACTCCACACAAATGTGCCCTGAACCTGTACACCTCCATAACCTCCCTGTCTCACTGGAACGTACCAATGCAGAACTCCACACAAATATGCCCTGAACCTGTAACCCTCCATAACCTCCCTGTCTCACTGGAACGTACCAATGCAGAACTCCACACAGATATGCCCTGAACCGGTACCCTCCATAACCTCCCTTTCTCACTGGAACGTACCAAGGCAGAATTCCACACAAATATGCCCTGAACGTGTACCAGCCCATAACCTCC
The DNA here is from genome assembly GCF_048418815.1 of Hemitrygon akajei. Lineage (NCBI taxonomy): Eukaryota > Metazoa > Chordata > Chondrichthyes > Myliobatiformes > Dasyatidae > Hemitrygon > Hemitrygon akajei. The sequence goes on along the minus strand of NW_027331942.1, from coordinate 1,182,003 downwards.
TTGTCTCACTGGAACGCACCAATGCAAAACTCCACACAAATTTGCCCTGAACCTGTACTTCTCAATAACCTCCCTGTCTCACTGGAACGTAACAATGCAGAACTCCACTCAAATATGCCCTGATCCTGTACCGTGCATAACCTCCCTGTCTCACTGGAACGTACCAATTCAGAATTCCACACAAATATGCCCTGAACTTGTACCCGCCCATAACCTCCTTGTCTCACTGGAACGCACCAATGCAGAACTCCACACAAATTTGCCCTGAACCTGTACCCCTCCATAACCTCACTGTCTCACTGGAACGTACCAATGCAGAACTCCACACAAGTATGCCCTGAACCTGTACCCCTCCAAAACCTCCCTGTCTCACTGGAACGTACCAATGCAGAACTCCACACAAATATGCCCTGAACCTGTACCCCTCCATAACTTCCCTGTCTCACTGGAACGCACCAATGCCGAACTCCACTCAAATATGCCCTGAACCTGTACCCCTCCATAACCTTCTGTCTCACTGGAACGTACCATTGCAGATCACCACACAAATATGCCCTGAAAGTTATCCGCCCATAACCTCCTTGTCTCACTGGAATGCACCAATGCAGAACTCCACACAAATTTGCCCTGAACCTGTACCTCTCCATAACCTCCCTGTCTCACTGGAACGTACCAATGCAGAACTCCACACAAATATGCCCTGAACCTGTACCCTCCATAAACTCCCTGTCTCACTGGAACGTACCAATGCAGAACTACACACAAATATGCCCTGAACCTGAACCCCTCCATAACCTCCCTATCTCACTGGAACGTACCAATGCAGAACTCCACACAAATATGCCCTGAACCTGTACCCCTCCATAACTTCCCTGTCTCACTGGAAAGTACCAATGCAGAACTCCACACAAATATGCCCTGAACCTGTACCCGACCATAACCTCCCTGTCTCACTGGAACGTACCACTGCAGAACTGCACACAAATATGCCCTGAACCTGTACCCTCCATAACCTCCCTGTCTCACTGGAACGCACCAATGCCGAACTCCACTCAAATATGCCCTGATCCTGTACCGTGCATAACATCCCTGTCTCACTGGAACGTACCATTGCAGAACACCACACAAATATGCCCTGAACCTGTACCCCTCCATAACCTCACTGTCTCACTGGAACGTACCAATGCAGAACTCCACACAAATATGCCCTGAACTTCTAACCCTCCATAACCTCCCTGTCTCACTGGAACGTACCAAGGCAGAACTCCACACAAATGTGCCCTGAACCGGTACCCTCCATAACCTCCCTGTCTCACTGGAACGTACCAATGCAGAATTCCACACAAATATGCCCTGAAAGTGTACCCGCCCATAAGCTCCTTGTCTCACTGGAACGTACCAACGCAGAACTCCACACAAATATGCCCTGAACCTGTACCCGACCATAACCTCCCTGTCTCACTGGAACGTACCAATGAGGAACTCCACACAAATATGCCCTGAACCTGTACCCGACCATAAACTCCCTGTCTCACTGGAACGCACCAATGCCGAACTCCACTCAAATATGCCCTGATCCTGTACCGTGCATAACCTCCCTGTCTCACTGGAACGTACCATTGCAGAACACCACACAAATATGCCCTGAACCTGTACCCCTCCATAACCTCACTGTCTCACTGGAACGTACCAATGCAGAACTCCACACAAATATGCCCTGAACCTGTAACCCTCCATAACCTCCCTGTCTCACTGGAACGTACCAATGCAGAACTCCACACAAATATGCCCTGAACCGGTACCCTCCATAACCTCCCTGTCTCACTGGAACGTACCAATGCAGAATTCCACACAAATATGCCCTGAAAGTGTACCCGCCCATAACCTCCCTGTCTCACTGGAACGCACCAATGCAGAACTCCACACAAATATGCCCTGAACATTTACCCCTCAATAACCTCCCTGTCTCACTGGAACGTACCAATGCAGAACTCCACTCAAATATGCCCTGATCCTGTACCGTGCATAATATCCCTGTCTCACTGGAATGAACCAATGCAGAACTCCACACAAATATTCCCTGAACCTGTACCCCTCCGTAACCTCCCTGTCTCACTGGAATGTACCAATGCAGAACTCCGCACAAATATGCCCTGAACCTGTACCCTCAATAACGTCCCTGCTTACTGGAACGTACCAATGCAGAACTCCACACAAATGTGCCCTGAACCTGTACACCTCCATAACCTCCCTGTCTCACTGGAACGTACCAATGCAGAACTCCACACAAATATGCCCTGAACCTGTAACCCTCCATAACCTCCCTGTCTCACTGGAACGTACCAATGCAGAACTCCACACAGATATGCCCTGAACCGGTACCCTCCATAACCTCCCTTTCTCACTGGAACGTACCAAGGCAGAATTCCACACAAATATGCCCTGAACGTGTACCAGCCCATAACCTCCTTGTCTCACTGGAACGCACCAATGCAAAACTCCACACAAATTTGCCCTGAACCTGTACTTCTCAATAACCTCCCTGTCTCACTGGAACGTAACAATGCAGAACTCCACTCAAATATGCCCTGATCCTGTACCGTGCATAACCTCCCTGTCTCACTGGAACGTACCAATTCAGAATTCCACACAAATATGCCCTGAACTTGTACCCGCCCATAACCTCCTTGTCTCACTGGAACGCACCAATGCAGAACTCCACACAAATTTGCCCTGAACCTGTACCCCTCCATAACCTCACTGTCTCACTGGAACGTACCAATGCAGAACTCCACACAAGTATGCCCTGAACCTGTACCCCTCCAAAACCTCCCTGTCTCACTGGAACGTACCAATGCAGAACTCCACACAAATATGCCCTGAACCTGTACCCCTCCATAACTTCCCTGTCTCACTGGAACGCACCAATGCCGAACTCCACTCAAATATGCCCTGAACCTGTACCCCTCCATAACCTTCTGTCTCACTGGAACGTACCATTGCAGATCACCACACAAATATGCCCTGAAAGTTATCCGCCCATAACCTCCTTGTCTCACTGGAATGCACCAATGCAGAACTCCACACAAATTTGCCCTGAACCTGTACCCCTCCATAACCTCCCTGTCTCACTGGAATGTACCAATGCAGAACTCCACACAAGTATGCCCTGAACCTGTACCCCTCCATAACCTCCCTGTCTCACTGGAACGTACCAATGCAGAACTCCACACAAATATGCCCTGAACCTGTACCCTCCATAAACTCCCTGTCTCACTGGAACGTACCAATGCAGAACTACACACAAATATGCCTTGAACCTGAACCCCTCCATAACCTCCCTATCTCACTGGAACGTACCAATGCAGAACTCCACACAAATATGCCCTGAACCTGTACCCCTCCATAACTTCCCTGTCTCACTGGAAAGTACCAATGCAGAACTCCACACAAATATGCCCTGAACCTGTACCCGACCATAACCTCCCTGTCTCACTGGAACGTACCACTGCAGAACTGCACACAAATATGCCCTGAACCTGTACCCTCCATAACCTCCCTGTCTCAATGGAACGTACCAATGCAGAACTCCAGACAAATGTGCCCTGAACCTGTACACTCCATAACCTCCCTGACTCACTGGAACGTACAAATGCAGAACTACACACAAATATGCCCTGATCCTGTACCGTGCATAACCTCCCTGTCTCACTGGAACGTACCATTGCAGAACACCAAACAAATATGCCCTGAACGTGTACCCGCCCGTAAGCTCCTTGACTCACAGGAACGTACCAACGCAGAACTCCACACAAATATGCCCTGAACCTGTACCCGACCATAACCTCCCTGTCTCACTGGAACGTACCAATGAGGAACTCCACACAAATATGCCCTGAACCTGTACCCGACCATAACCTCCCTGTCTCACTGGAACGCACCAATGCCGAACTCCACTCAAATATGCCCTGATCCTGTACCGTGCATAACATTCCTGTCTCACTGGATCGTACCATTGCAGAACACCACACAAATATGCCCTGAACCTGTACCCCTCCATAACCTCACTGTCTCACTGGAACGTACCAATGCAGAACTCCACACAAATATGCCCTGAACTTCTAACCCTCCATAACCTCCCTGTCTCACTGGAACGTACCAAGGCAGAACTCCACACAAATATGCCCTGAACCGGTACCCTCCATAACCTCCCTGTCTCACTGGAACGTACCAATGCAGAATTCCACACAAATATGCCCTGAAAGTGTACCCGCCCATAAGCTCCTTGTCTCACTGGAACGTACCAATGCAGAACTCCACACAAATGTGCCCTGAACCTGTACACCTCCATAACCTCCCTGTCTCACTGGAACGTACCAATGCAGAACTCCACACAAATATGCCCTGAACCTGTAACCCTCCATAACCTCCCTGTCTCACTGGAACGTACCAATGCAGAACTCCACACAGATATGCCCTGAACCGGTACCCTCCATAACCTCCCTTTCTCACTGGAACGTACCAAGGCAGAATTCCACACAAATATGCCCTGAACGTGTACCAGCCCATAACCTCCTTGTCTCACTGGAACGCACCAATGCAAAACTCCACACAAATTTGCCCTGAACCTGTACTTCTCAATAACCTCCCTGTCTCACTGGAACGTAACAATGCAGAACTCCACTCAAATATGCCCTGATCCTGTACCGTGCATAACCTCCCTGTCTCACTGGAACGTACCAATTCAGAATTCCACACAAATATGCCCTGAACTTGTACCCGCCCATAACCTCCTTGTCTCACTGGAACGCACCAATGCAGAACTCCACACAAATTTGCCCTGAACCTGTACCCCTCCATAACCTCACTGTCTCACTGGAACGTACCAATGCAGAACTCCACACAAGTATGCCCTGAACCTGTACCCCTCCAAAACCTCCCTGTCTCACTGGAACGTACCAATGCAGAACTCCACACAAATATGCCCTGAACCTGTACCCCTCCATAACTTCCCTGTCTCACTGGAACGCACCAATGCCGAACTCCACTCAAATATGCCCTGAACCTGTACCCCTCCATAACCTTCTGTCTCACTGGAACGTACCATTGCAGATCACCACACAAATATGCCCTGAAAGTTATCCGCCCATAACCTCCTTGTCTCACTGGAATGCACCAATGCAGAACTCCACACAAATTTGCCCTGAACCTGTACCCCTCCATAACCTCCCTGTCTCACTGGAATGTACCAATGCAGAACTCCACACAAGTATGCCCTGAACCTGTACCCCTCCATAACCTCCCTGTCTCACTGGAACGTACCAATGCAGAACTCCACACAAATATGCCCTGAACCTGTACCCTCCATAAACTCCCTGTCTCACTGGAACGTACCAATGCAGAACTACACACAAATATGCCTTGAACCTGAACCCCTCCATAACCTCCCTATCTCACTGGAACGTACCAATGCAGAACTCCACACAAATATGCCCTGAACCTGTACCCCTCCATAACTTCCCTGTCTCACTGGAAAGTACCAATGCAGAACTCCACACAAATATGCCCTGAACCTGTACCCGACCATAACCTCCCTGTCTCACTGGAACGTACCACTGCAGAACTGCACACAAATATGCCCTGAACCTGTACCCTCCATAACCTCCCTGTCTCAATGGAACGTACCAATGCAGAACTCCACACAAATATGCCCTGAACTTCTAACCCTCCATAACCTCCCTGTCTCACTGGAACGTACCAAGGCAGAACTCCACACAAATATGCCCTGAACCGGTACCCTCCATAACCTCCCTGTCTCACTGGAACGTACCAATGCAGAATTCCACACAAATATGCCCTGAAAGTGTACCCGCCCATAAGCTCCTTGTCTCACTGGAACGTACCAACGCAGAACTCCACACAAATATGCCCTGAACCTGTACCCGACCATAACCTCCCTGTCTCACTGGAACGTACCAATGAGGAACTCCACACAAATATGCCCTGAACCTGTACCCGACCATAACCTCCCTGTCTCACTGGAACGCACCAATGCCGAACTCCACTCAAATATGCCCTGATCCTGTAACGTGCATAACCTCCCTGTCTCACTGGAACGTACCATTGCAGAACACCACACAAATATGCCCTGAACCTGTACCCCTCCATAACCTCACTGTCTCACTGGAACGTACCAATGCAGAACTCCACACAAATATGCCCTGAACCTGTAACCCTCCATAACCTCCCTGTCTCACTGGAACGTACCAATGCAAAACTCCACACAAATTTGCCCTGAACCTGTACTTCTCAATAACCTCCCTGTCTCACTGGAACGTAACAATGCAGAACTCCACTCAAATATGCCCTGATCCTGTACCGTGCATAACCTCCCTGTCTCACTGGAACGTACCAATTCAGAATTCCACACAAATATGCCCTGAACTTGTACCCGCCCATAACCTCCTTGTCTCACTGGAACGCACCAATGCAGAACTCCACACAAATTTGCCCTGAACCTGTACCCCTCCATAACCTCACTGTCTCACTGGAACGTACCAATGCAGAACTCCACACAAGTATGCCCTGAACCTGTACCCCTCCAAAACCTCCCTGTCTCACTGGAACGTACCAATGCAGAACTCCACACAAATATGCCCTGAACCTGTACCCCTCCATAACTTCCCTGTCTCACTGGAACGCACCAATGCCGAACTCCACTCAAATATGCCCTGAACCTGTACCCCTCCATAACCTTCTGTCTCACTGGAACGTACCATTGCAGATCACCACACAAATATGCCCTGAAAGTTATCCGCCCATAACCTCCTTGTCTCACTGGAATGCACCAATGCAGAACTCCACACAAATTTGCCCTGAACCTGTACCCCTCCATAACCTCCCTGTCTCACTGGAATGTACCAATGCAGAACTCCACACAAGTATGCCCTGAACCTGTACCCCTCCATAACCTCCCTGTCTCACTGGAACGTACCAATGCAGAACTCCACACAAATATGCCCTGAACCTGTACCCTCCATAAACTCCCTGTCTCACTGGAACGTACCAATGCAGAACTACACACAAATATGCCTTGAACCTGAACCCCTCCATAACCTCCCTATCTCACTGGAACGTACCAATGCAGAACTCCACACAAATATGCCCTGAACCTGTACCCCTCCATAACTTCCCTGTCTCACTGGAAAGTACCAATGCAGAACTCCACACAAATATGCCCTGAACCTGTACCCGACCATAACCTCCCTGTCTCACTGGAACGTACCACTGCAGAACTGCACACAAATATGCCCTGAACCTGTACCCTCCATAACCTCCCTGTCTCAATGGAACGTACCAATGCAGAACTCCACACAAATATGCCCTGAACTTCTAACCCTCCATAACCTCCCTGTCTCACTGGAACGTACCAAGGCAGAACTCCAGACAAATATGCCCTGAACCGGTACCCTCCATAACCTCCCTGTCTCACTGGAACGTACCAATGCAGAATTCCACACAAATATGCCCTGAAAGTGTACCCGCCCATAAGCTCCTTGTCTCACTGGAACGTACCAACGCAGAACTCCACACAAATATGCCCTGAACCTGTACCCGACCATAACCTCCCTGTCTCACTGGAACGTACCAATGAGGAACTCCACACAAATATGCCCTGAACCTGTACCCGACCATAACCTCCCTGTCTCACTGGAACGCACCAATGCCGAACTCCACTCAAATATGCCCTGATCCTGTAACGTGCATAACCTCCCTGTCTCACTGGAACGTACCATTGCAGAACACCACACAAATATGCCCTGAACCTGTACCCCTCCATAACCTCACTGTCTCACTGGAACGTACCAATGCAGAACTCCACACAAATATGCCCTGAACCTGTAACCCTCCATAACCTCCCTGTCTCACTGGAACGTACCAATGCAGAACTCCACACAAATATGCCCTGAACCTGTACCCTCCATAACCTCCCTGTCTCAGTGGAACGTACCAATGCAGAACTACACACAAATATGCCCTGAACCTGTACCCCTCCATAACCTCCCTGTCTCGGTGGAACGCACCAATGCCGAACTCCACTCAAATGTGCCCTGATCCTGTACCCGACCATAAACTCCCTGTCTCACTGGAACGTACCACTGCAGAACTGCACACAAATATGCCCTGAACCTGTACCCTCCATAACCTCCCAGTCTCACTGGAATGTACCAATGCAGAACTCCAGACAAATGTGCCCTGAACCTGTACACTCCATAACCTCCCTGACTCACTGGAACGTACAAATTCAGAACTACACTCAAATATGCCCTGAACCTGTACCCCTCCATAACCTCCCAGTCTCACTGGAACGTACCATTGCAGAACACCACACAAATATGCCCTGAACGTGTACCCGCCCATAAGCTCCTTGTCTCACTGGAACGTACCAACGCAGAACTCCACACAAATATGCCCTGAACCTGTACCCGACCATAACCTCCCTGTCTCACTGGAACGTACCAATGCAGAACTCCACACAAATATGCCCTGAACCTGTACCTGACCATAACCTCCCTGTCTCACTGGAACGCACCAATGCCGAACTCCACTCAAATATGCCCTGATCCTGTACCGTGCATAACCTCCCTGTCTCACTGGAACGTACCATTGCAGAACACCACACAAATATGCCCTGAACCTGTACCCCTCCATAACCTCACTGTCTCACTGGAACGTACCAATGCAGAACTCCACACAAATATGCCCTGAACTTCTAACCCTCCATAACCTCCCTGTCTCACTGGAACGTACCAAGGCAGAACTCCACACAAATATGCCCTGAACCGGTACCCTCCATAACCTCCCTGTCTCACTGGAACGTACCAATGCAGAATTCCACACAAATATGCCCTGAAAGTGTACACGCCCATAAGCTCCTTGTCTCACTGGAACGTACCAACGCAGAACTCCACACAAATATGCCCTGAACCTGTACCCGACCATAACCTCCCTGTCTCACTGGAACGTACCAATGAGGAACTCCACACAAATATGCCCTGAACCTGTACCCGACCATAACCTCCCTGTCTCACTGGAACGCACCAATGCCGAACTCCACTCAAATATGCCCTGATCCGGTACCGTGCATAACCTCCCTGTCTCACTGGAACGTACCATTGCAGAACACCACACAAATATGCCCTGAACCTGTACCCCTCCATAACCTCACTGTCTCACTGGAACGTACCAATGCAGAACTCCACACAAATATGCCCTGAACCTGTAACCCTCCATAACCTCCCTGTCTCACTGGAACGTACCAATGCAGAGCTCCACACAAATATGCCCTGAACCGGTACCCTCCATAACCTCCCTGTCTCACTGGAACGTACCAATGCAGAATTCCACACAAATATGCCCTGAAAGTGTACCCGCCCATAACCTCCCTGTCTCACTGGAACGCACCAATGCAGAACTCCACACAAATTTGCCCTGAACCTGTACCCCTCAATAACCTCCCTGTCTCACTGGAACGTACCAATGCAGAACTCCACTCAAATATGCCCTGATCCTGTACCGTGCATAACCTCCCTGTCTCACTGGAATGAACCAATGCAGAATTCCACACAAATATGCCCTGAACGTGTACCCGCCCATAAGCTCCTTGTCTCACTGGAACGTACCAACGCAGAACTCCACACAAATATGCCCTGAACCTGTACCCGACCATAACCTCCCTGTCTCACTGGAACGTACCAATGCAGAACTCCACACAAATATGCCCTGAACCTGTACCTGACCATAACCTCCCTGTCTCACTGGAACGCACCAATGCCGAACTCCACTCAAATATGCCCTGATCCTGTACCGTGCATAACCTCCCTGTCTCACTGGAACGTACCATTGCAGAACACCACACAAATATGCCCTGAACCGGTACCCTCCATAACCTCCCTGTCTCACTGAAACGTACCAATGCAGAATTCCACACAAATATGCCCTGAAAGTGTACCCGCCCATAAGCTCCTTGTCTCACTGGAACGTACCAACGCAGAACTCCACACAAATATGCCCTGAACCTGTACCCGACGATAACCTAACTGTCTCACTGGAACGTACCAATGAGGAACTCCACACAAATATGCCCTGAACCTGTACCCGACCATAACCTCCCTGTCTCACTGGAACGCACCAATGCCGAACTCCACTCAAATATGCCCTGATCCTGTACCGTGCATAACCTCCCTGTCTCACTGGAACGTACCATTGCAGAACACCACACAAATATGCCCTGAACCTGTACCCCTCCATAACCTCACTGTCTCACTGGAACGTACCAATGCAGAACTCCACACAAATATGCCCTGAACCTGTAACCCTCCATAACCTCCCTGTCTCACTGGAACGTACCAATGCAGAGCTCCACACAAATATGCCCTGAACCGGTACCCTCCATAACCTCGCTGTCTCACTGGAACGTACCAATGCAGAATTCCACACAAATATGCCCTGAAAGTGTACCCGCCCATAACCTCCCTGTCTCACTGGAACGCACCAATGCAGAACTCCACACAAATTTGCCCTGAACCTGTACCCCTCAATAACCTCCCTGTCTCACTGGAACGTACCAATGCAGAACTCCACTCAAATATGCCCTGATCCTGTACCGTGCATAACCTCCCTGTCTCCCTGGAATGAACCAATGCAGAATTCCACACAAATATGCCCTGAACGTGTACCCGCCCATAACCTCCTTGTCTCACTGGAACGCACCAATGCAGAACTCCACACATATTTGTCCTGAACCTGTACCCCTCCATAACCTCCCTGTCTCACTGGAACGCACCAATGCCGAACTCCACTCAAATATGCCCTGATCCTGTACCGTGCATAATCTCCCTGTCACACTGGAACGTACCATTGCAGATCAGCACACAAATATGCCCTGAACCTGTACCCCTCCATAACCTCCCTGTCTCACTGGAACGTACCAATGCAGAATTCCACACAAATATGCCCTGAAACTGTACCGGTCCATAAGCTCCCTGTCTCATTGGATCGTCCCACTGCAGAACTCCACACAAATATGCCATGAACCGGTACCCCTCCATAACCTTCCATTCTCACTGGAAAGTACCAATGCAGAACTCCACACAAATATGCCCTGAACCTGTACCCGACCATAACCTCCCTGTCTCACTGGAACGTACCAACGCAGAACTCCACACAAATATGCCCTGAACCTGTACCCGACCATAACCTCCCTGTCTCACTGGAACGTACCAATGAGGAACTCCACACAAATATGCCCTGAACCTGTACCCGACCATAACCTCCCTGTCTCACTGGAACGCACCAATGCCGAACTCCACTCAAATATGCCCTGATCCGGTACCGTGCATAACCTCCCTGTCTCACTGGAACGTACCATTGCAGAACACCACACAAATATGCCCTGAACCTGTACCCCTCCATAACCTCACTGTCTCACTGGAACGTACCAATGCAGAACTCCACACAAATATGCCCTGAACCTGTAACCCTCCATAACCTCCCTGTCTCACTGGAACGTACCAATGCAGAGCTCCACACAAATATGCCCTGAACCGGTACCCTCCATAACCTCCCTGTCTCACTGGAACGTACCAATGCAGAATTCCACACAAATATGCCCTGAAAGTGTACCTGCCCATAACCTCCCTGTCTCACTGGAACGCACCAATGCAGAACTCCACACAAATTTGCCCTGAACCTGTACCCCTCAATAACCTCCCTGTCTCACTGGAACGTACCAATGCAGAACTCCACTCAAATATGCCCTGATCCTGTACCGTGCATAACCTCCCTGTCTCACTGGAATGAACCAATGCAGAATTCCACACAAATATGCCCTGAACGTGTACCCGCCCATAAGCTCCTTGTCTCACTGGAACGTACCAACGCAGAACTCCACACAAATATGCCCTGAACCTGTACCCGACCATAACCTCCCTGTCTCACTGGAACGTACCAATGCAGAACTCCACACAAATATGCCCTGAACCTGTACCTGACCATAACCTCCCTGTCTCACTGGAACGCACCAATGCCGAACTCCACTCAAATATGCCCTGATCCTGTACCGTGCATAACCTCCCTGTCTCACTGGAACGTACCATTGCAGAACACCACACAAATATGCCCTGAACCGGTACCCTCCATAACCTCCCTGTCTCACTGAAACGTACCAATGCAGAATTCCACACAAATATGCCCTGAAAGTGTACCCGCCCATAAGCTCCTTGTCTCACTGGAACGTACCAACGCAGAACTCCACACAAATATGCCCTGAACCTGTACCCGACCATAACCTAACTGTCTCACTGGAACGTACCAATGAGGAACTCCACACAAATATGCCCTGAACCTGTACCCGACCATAACCTCCCTGTCTCACTGGAACGCACCAATGCCGAACTCCACTCAAATATGCCCTGATCCTGTACCGTGCATAACCTCCCTGTCTCACTGGAACGTACCATTGCAGAACACCACACAAATATGCCCTGAACCGGTACCCCTCCATAACCTCACTGTCTCACTGGAACGTACCAATGCAGAACTCCACACAAATATGCCCTGAACGTGTACCAGCCCATAACCTCCTTGTCTCACTGGAACGCACCAATGCAAAACTCCACACAAATTTGCCCTGAACCTGTACTTCTCAATAACCTCCCTGTCTCACTGGAACGTAACAATGCAGAACTCCACTCAAATATGCCCTGATCCTGTACCGTGCATAACCTCCCTGTCTCACTGGAACGTACCAATTCAGAATTCCACACAAATATGCCCTGAACTTGTACCCGCCCATAACCTCCTTGTCTCACTGGAACGCACCAATGCAGAACTCCACACAAATTTGCCCTGAACCTGTACCCCTCCATAACCTCACTGTCTCACTGGAACGTACCAATGCAGAACTCCACACAAGTATGCCCTGAACCTGTACCCCTCCAAAACCTCCCTGTCTCACTGGAACGTACCAATGCAGAACTCCACACAAATATGCCCTGAACCTGTACCCCTCCATAACTTCCCTGTCTCACTGGAACGCACCAATGCCGAACTCCACTCAAATATGCCCTGAACCTGTACCCCTCCATAACCTTCTGTCTCACTGGAACGTACCATTGCAGATCACCACACAAATATGCCCTGAAAGTTATCCGCCCATAACCTCCTTGTCTCACTGGAATGCACCAATGCAGAACTCCACACAAATTTGCCCTGAACCTGTACCCCTCCATAACCTCCCTGTCTCACTGGAATGTACCAATGCAGAACTCCACACAAGTATGCCCTGAACCTGTACCCCTCCATAACCTCCCTGTCTCACTGGAACGTACCAATGCAGAACTCCACACAAATATGCCCTGAACCTGTACCCTCCATAAACTCCCTGTCTCACTGGAACGTACCAATGCAGAACTACACACAAATATGCCTTGAACCTGAACCCCTCCATAACCTCCCTATCTCACTGGAACGTACCAATGCAGAACTCCACACAAATATGCCCTGAACCTGTACCCCTCCATAACTTCCCTGTCTCACTGGAAAGTACCAATGCAGAACTCCACACAAATATGCCCTGAACCTGTACCCGACCATAACCTCCCTGTCTCACTGGAACGTACCACTGCAGAACTGCACACAAATATGCCCTGAACCTGTACCCTCCATAACCTCCCTGTCTCAATGGAACGTACCAATGCAGAACTCCACACAAATATGCCCTGAACTTCTAACCCTCCATAACCTCCCTGTCTCACTGGAACGTACCAAGGCAGAACTCCACACAAATATGCCCTGAACCGGTACCCTCCATAACCTCCCTGTCTCACTGGAACGTACCAATGCAGAATTCCACACAAATATGCCCTGAAAGTGTACCCGCCCATAAGCTCCTTGTCTCACTGGAACGTACCAACGCAGAACTCCACACAAATATGCCCTGAACCTGTACCCGACCATAACCTCCCTGTCTCACTGGAACGTACCAATGAGGAACTCCACACAAATATGCCCTGAACCTGTACCCGACCATAACCTCCCTGTCTCACTGGAACGCACCAATGCCGAACTCCACTCAAATATGCCCTGATCCTGTAACGTGCATAACCTCCCTGTCTCACTGGAACGTACCATTGCAGAACACCACACAAATATGCCCTGAACCTGTACCCCTCCATAACCTCACTGTCTCACTGGAACGTACCAATGCAGAACTCCACACAAATATGCCCTGAACCTGTAACCCTCCATAACCTCCCTGTCTCACTGGAACGTACCAATGCAAAACTCCACACAAATTTGCCCTGAACCTGTACTTCTCAATAACCTCCCTGTCTCACTGGAACGTAACAATGCAGAACTCCACTCAAATATGCCCTGATCCTGTACCGTGCATAACCTCCCTGTCTCACTGGAACGTACCAATTCAGAATTCCACACAAATATGCCCTGAACTTGTACCCGCCCATAACCTCCTTGTCTCACTGGAACGCACCAATGCAGAACTCCACACAAATTTGCCCTGAACCTGTACCCCTCCATAACCTCACTGTCTCACTGGAACGTACCAATGCAGAACTCCACACAAGTATGCCCTGAACCTGTACCCCTCCAAAACCTCCCTGTCTCACTGGAACGTACCAATGCAGAACTCCACACAAATATGCCCTGAACCTGTACCGCTCCATAACTTCCCTGTCTCACTGGAACGCACCAATGCCGAACTCCACTCAAATATGCCCTGAACCTGTACCCCTCCATAACCTTCTGTCTCACTGGAACGTACCATTGCAGATCACCACACAAATATGCCCTGAAAGTTATCCGCCCATAACCTCCTTGTCTCACTGGAATGCACCAATGCAGAACTCCACACAAATTTGCCCTGAACCTGTACCCCTCCATAACCTCCCTGTCTCACTGGAATGTACCAATGCAGAACTCCACACAAGTATGCCCTGAACCTGTACCCCTCCATAACCTCCCTGTCTCACTGGAACGTACCAATGCAGAACTCCACACAAATATGCCCTGAACCTGTACCCTCCATAAACTCCCTGTCTCACTGGAACGTACCAATGCAGAACTACACACAAATATGCCTTGAACCTGAACCCCTCCATAACCTCCCTATCTCACTGGAACGTACCAATGCAGAACTCCACACAAATATGCCCTGAACCTGTACCCCTCCATAACTTCCCTGTCTCACTGGAAAGTACCAATGCAGAACTCCACACAAATATGCCCTGAACCTGTACCCGACCATAACCTCCCTGTCTCACTGGAACGTACCACTGCAGAACTGCACACAAATATGCCCTGAACCTGTACCCTCCATAACCTCCCTGTCTCAATGGAACGTACCAATGCAGAACTCCACACAAATATGCCCTGAACTTCTAACCCTCCATAACCTCCCTGTCTCACTGGAACGTACCAAGGCAGAACTCCACACAAATATGCCCTGAACCGGTACCCTCCATAACCTCCCTGTCTCACTGGAACGTACCAATGCAGAATTCCACACAAATATGCCCTGAAAGTGTACCCGCCCATAAGCTCCTTGTCTCACTGGAACGTACCAACGCAGAAATCCACACAAATATGCCCTGAACCTGTACCCGACCATAACCTCCCTGTCTCACTGGAACGTACCAATGAGGAACTCCACACAAATATGCCCTGAACCTGTACCCGACCATAACCTCCCTGTCTCACTGGAACGCACCAATGCCGAACTCCACTCAAATATGCCCTGATCCTGTAACGTGCATAACCTCCCTGTCTCACTGGAACGTACCATTGCAGAACACCACACAAATATGCCCTGAACCTGTACCCCTCCATAACCTCACTGTCTCACTGGAACGTACCAATGCAGAACTCCACACAAATATGCCCTGAACCTGTAACCCTCCATAACCTCCCTGTCTCACTGGAACGTACCAATGCAGAACTCCACACAAATATGCCCTGAACCTGTACCCTCCATAACCTCCCTGTCTCAGTGGAACGTACCAATGCAGAACTACACACAAATATGCCCTGAACCTGTACCCCTCCATAACCTCCCTGTCTCGGTGGAACGCACCAATGCCGAACTCCACTCAAATGTGCCCTGATCCTGTACCCGACCATAAACTCCCTGTCTCACTGGAACGTACCACTGCAGAACTGCACACAAATATGCCCTGAACCTGTACCCTCCATAACCTCCCAGTCTCACTGGAATGTACCAATGCAGAACTCCAGACAAATGTGCCCTGAACCTGTACACTCCATAACCGCCCTGACTCACTGGAACGTACAAATTCAGAACTACACTCAAATATGCCCTGAACCTGTACCCCTCCATAACCTCCCAGTCTCACTGGAACGTACCATTGCAGAACACCACACAAATATGCCCTGAACGTGTACCCGCCCATAAGCTCCTTGTCTCACTGGAACGTACCAACGCAGAACTCCACACAAATATGCCCTGAACCTGTACCCGACCATAACCTCCCTGTCTCACTGGAACGTACCAATGCAGAACTCCACACAAATATGCCCTGAACCTGTACCTGACCATAACCTCCCTGTCTCACTGGAACGCACCAATGCCGAACTCCACTCAAATATGCCCTGATCCTGTACCGTGCATAACCTCCCTGTCTCACTGGAACGTACCATTGCAGAACACCACACAAATATGCCCTGAACCTGTACCCCTCCATAACCTCACTGTCTCACTGGAACGTACCAATGCAGAACTCCACACAAATATGCCCTGAACTTCTAACCCTCCATAACCTCCCTGTCTCACTGGAACGTACCAAGGCAGAACTCCACACAAATATGCCCTGAACCGGTACCCTCCATAACCTCCCTGTCTCACTGGAACGTACCAATGCAGAATTCCACACAAATATGCCCTGAAAGTGTACACGCCCATAAGCTCCTTGTCTCACTGGAACGTACCAACGCAGAACTCCACACAAATATGCCCTGAACCTGTACCCGACCATAACCTCCCTGTCTCACTGGAACGTACCAATGAGGAACTCCACACAAATATGCCCTGAACCTGTACCCGACCATAACCTCCCTGTCTCACTGGAACGCACCAATGCCGAACTCCACTCAAATATGCCCTGATCCGGTACCGTGCATAACCTCCCTGTCTCACTGGAACGTACCATTGCAGAACACCACACAAATATGCCCTGAACCTGTACCCGTCCATAACCTCACTGTCTCACTGGAACGTACCAATGCAGAACTCCACACAAATATGCCCTGAACCTGTAACCCTCCATAACCTCCCTGTCTCACTGGAACGTACCAATGCAGAGCTCCACACAAATATGCCCTGAACCGGTACCCTCCATAACCTCCCTGTCTCACTGGAACGTACCAATGCAGAATTCCACACAAATATGCCCTGAAAGTGTACCCGCCCATAACCTCCCTGTCTCACTGGAACGCACCAATGCAGAACTCCACACAAATTTGCCCTGAACCTGTACCCCTCAATAACCTCCCTGTCTCACTGGAACGTACCAATGCAGAACTCCACTCAAATATGCCCTGATCCTGTACCGTGCATAACCTCCCTGTCTCACTGGAATGAACCAATGCAGAATTCCACACAAATATGCCCTGAACGTGTACCCGCCCATAAGCTCCTTGTCTCACTGGAACGTACCAACGCAGAACTCCACACAAATATGCCCTGAACCTGTACCCGACCATAACCTCCCTGTCTCACTGGAACGTACCAATGCAGAACTCCACACAAATATGCCCTGAACCTGTACCTGACCATAACCTCCCTGTCTCACTGGAACGCACCAATGCCGAACTCCACTCAAATATGCCCTGATCCTGTACCGTGCATAACCTCCCTGTCTCACTGGAACGTACCATTGCAGAACACCACACAAATATGCCCTGAACCGGTACCCTCCATAACCTCCCTGTCTCACTGAAACGTACCAATGCAGAATTCCACACAAATATGCCCTGAAAGTGTACCCGCCCATAAGCTCCTTGTCTCACTGGAACGTACCAACGCAGAACTCCACACAAATATGCCCTGAACCTGTACCCGACCATAACCTAACTGTCTCACTGGAACGTACCAATGAGGAACTCCACACAAATATGCCCTGAACCTGTACCCGACCATAACCTCCCTGTCTCACTGGAACGCACCAATGCCGAACTCCACTCAAATATGCCCTGATCCTGTACCGTGCATAACCTCCCTGTCTCACTGGAACGTACCATTGCAGAACACCACACAAATATGCCCTGAACCTGTACCCCTCCATAACCTCACTGTCTCACTGGAACGTACCAATGCAGAACTCCACACAAATATGCCCTGAACCTGTAACCCTCCATAACCTCCCTGTCTCACTGGAACGTACCAATGCAGAGCTCCACACAAATATGCCCTGAACCGGTACCCTCCATAACCTCGCTGTCTCACTGGAACGTACCAATGCAGAATTCCACACAAATATGCCCTGAAAGTGTACCCGCCCATAACCTCCCTGTCTCACTGGAACGCACCAATGCAGAACTCCACACAAATTTGCCCTGAACCTGTACCCCTCAATAACCTCCCTGTCTCACTGGAACGTACCAATGCAGAACTCCACTCAAATATGCCCTGATCCTGTACCGTGCATAACCTCCCTGTCTCCCTGGAATGAACCAATGCAGAATTCCACACAAATATGCCCTGAACGTGTACCCGCCCATAACCTCCTTGTCTCACTGGAACGCACCAATGCAGAACTCCACACATATTTGTCCTGAACCTGTACCCCTCCATAACCTCCCTGTCTCACTGGAACGCACCAATGCCGAACTCCACTCAAATATGCCCTGATCCTGTACCGTGCATAATCTCCCTGTCACACTGGAACGTACCATTGCAGATCAGCACACAAATATGCCCTGAACCTGTACCCCTCCATAACCTCCCTGTCTCACTGGAACGTACCAATGCAGAATTCCACACAAATATGCCCTGAAACTGTACCGGTCCATAAGCTCCCTGTCTCATTGGATCGTCCCACTGCAGAACTCCACACAAATATGCCATGAACCGGTACCCCTCCATAACCTTCCATTCTCACTGGAAAGTACCAATGCAGAACTCCACACAAATATGCCCTGAACCTGTACCCGACCATAACCTCCCTGTCTCACTGGAACGTACCAACGCAGAACTCCACACAAATATGCCCTGAACCTGTACCCGACCATAACCTCCCTGTCTCACTGGAACGTACCAATGAGGAACTCCACACAAATATGCCCTGAACCTGTACCCGACCATAACCTCCCTGTCTCACTGGAACGCACCAATGCCGAACTCCACTCAAATATGCCCTGATCCGGTACCGTGCATAACCTCCCTGTCTCACTGGAACGTACCATTGCAGAACACCACACAAATATGCCCTGAACCTGTACCCCTCCATAACCTCACTGTCTCACTGGAACGTACCAATGCAGAACTCCACACAAATATGCCCTGAACCTGTAACCCTCCATAACCTCCCTGTCTCACTGGAACGTACCAATGCAGAGCTCCACACAAATATGCCCTGAACCGGTACCCTCCATAACCTCCCTGTCTCACTGGAACGTACCAATGCAGAATTCCACACAAATATGCCCTGAAAGTGTACCCGCCCATAACCTCCCTGTCTCACTGGAACGCACCAATGCAGAACTCCACACAAATTTGCCCTGAACCTGTACCCCTCAATAACCTCCCTGTCTCACTGGAACGTACCAATGCAGAACTCCACTCAAATATGCCCTGATCCTGTACCGTGCATAACCTCCCTGTCTCACTGGAATGAACCAATGCAGAATTCCACACAAATATGCCCTGAACGTGTACCCGCCCATAAGCTCCTTGTCTCACTGGAACGTACCAACGCAGAACTCCACACAAATATGCCCTGAACCTGTACCCGACCATAACCTCCCTGTCTCACTGGAACGTACCAATGCAGAACTCCACACAAATATGCCCTGAACCTGTACCTGACCATAACCTCCCTGTCTCACTGGAACGCACCAATGCCGAACTCCACTCAAATATGCCCTGATCCTGTACCGTGCATAACCTCCCTGTCTCACTGGAACGTACCATTGCAGAACACCACACAAATATGCCCTGAACCGGTACCCTCCATAACCTCCCTGTCTGACTGAAACGTACCAATGCAGAATTCCACACAAATATGCCCTGAAAGTGTACCCGCCCATAAGCTCCTTGTCTCACTGGAACGTACCAACGCAGAACTCCACACAAATATGCCCTGAACCTGTACCCGACCATAACCTAACTGTCTCACTGGAACGTACCAATGAGGAACTCCACACAAATATGCCCTGAACCTGTACCCGACCATAACCTCCCTGTCTCACTGGAACGCACCAATGCCGAACTCCACTCAAATATGCCCTGATCCTGTACCGTGCATAACCTCCCTGTCTCACTGGAACGTACCATTGCAGAACACCACACAAATATGCCCTGAACCTGTACCCCTCCATAACCTCACTGTCTCACTGGAACGTACCAATGCAGAACTCCACACAAATATGCCCTGAACCTGTAACCCTCCATAACCTCCCTGTCTCACTGGAACGTACCAATGCAGAGCTCCACACAAATATGCCCTGAACCGGTACCCTCCATAACCTCGCTGTCTCACTGGAACGTACCAATGCAGAATTCCACACAAATATGCCCTGAAAGTGTACCCGCCCATAACCTCCCTGTCTCACTGGAACGCACCAATGCAGAACTCCACACAAATTTGCCCTGAACCTGTACCCCTCAATAACCTCCCTGTCTCACTGGAACGTACCAATGCAGAACTCCACTCAAATATGCCCTGATCCTGTACCGTGCATAACCTCCCTGTCTCCCTGGAATGAACCAATGCAGAATTCCACACAAATATGCCCTGAACGTGTACCCGCCCATAACCTCCTTGTCTCACTGGAACGCACCAATGCAGAACTCCACACATATTTGCCCTGAACCTGTAACCCTCCATAACCTCCCTGTCTCACTGGAACGCACCAATGCCGAACTCCACTCAAATATGCCCTGATCCTGTACCGTGCATAATCTCCCTGTCACACTGGAACGTACCATTGCAGATCAGCACACAAATATGCCCTGAACCTGTACCCCTCCATAACCTCCCTGTCTCACTGGAACGTACCAATGCAGAATTCCACACAAATATGCCCTGAAACTGTACCGGTCCATAAGCTCCCTGTCTCATTGGATCGTCCCACTGCAGAACTCCACACAAATATGCCATGAACCGGTACCCCTCCATAACCTTCCATTCTCACTGGAAAGTACCAATGCAGAACTCCACACAAATATGCCCTGAACCTGTACCCGACCATAACCTCCCTGTCTCACTGGAACGTACCACTGCAGAACTCCACACAAATATGCCCTGAACCTGTACCCTCCATAACCTCCCTGTCTCAGTGGAACGTACCAATGCAGAACTACACACAAATATGCCCTGAACCTGTACCCCTCCATAACCTCCCTGTCTCGCTGGAACGCACCAATGCCGAACTCCACTCAAATGTGCCCTGATCCTGTACCCGACCATAAACTCCCTGTCTCACTGGAACGT
Organism: Hemitrygon akajei; assembly: GCF_048418815.1. Classification (NCBI taxonomy): domain Eukaryota; kingdom Metazoa; phylum Chordata; class Chondrichthyes; order Myliobatiformes; family Dasyatidae; genus Hemitrygon; species Hemitrygon akajei. The sequence continues at coordinate 1,160,254 of NW_027331942.1, read as the reverse complement.
ACCACTGCAGAACTGCACACAAATATGCCCTGAACCTGTACCCTCCATAACCTCCCTGTCTCACTGGAATGTACCATTGCAGAACTCCAGACAAATGTGCCCTGAACCTGTACACTCCATAACCTCCCTGACTCACTGGAACGTACAAATTCAGAACTACACTCAAATATGCCCTGAACCTGTACCCCTCCATAACCTCCCAGTCTCACTGGAACGTACCATTGCAGAACACCACACAAATATGCCCTGAACGTGTACCCGCCCATAAGCTCCTTGTCTCACTGGAACGTACCAACGCAGAACTCCACACAAATATGCCCTGAACCTGTACCCGACCATAACCTCCCTGTCTCACTGGAACGTACCAATGCAGAACTCCACACAAATATGCCCTGAACCTGTACCTGACCATAACCTCCCTGTCTCACTGGAACGCACCAATGCCGAACTCCACTCAAATATGCCCTGATCCTGTACCGTGCATAACCTCCCTGTCTCACTGGAACGTACCATTGCAGAACACCACACAAATATGCCCTGAACCTGTACCCCTCCATAACTTCACTGTCTCACTGGAACGTACCAATGCAGAACTCCACTCAAATATGCCCTGATCCTGTACCGTGCATAACCTCCCTGTCTCACTGGAATGAACCAATGCAGAATTCCACACAAATATGCCCTGAACGTGTACCCGCCCATAAGCTCCTTGTCTCACTGGAACGTACCAACGCAGAACTCCACACAAATATGCCCTGAACCTGTACCCGACCATAACCTCCCTGTCTCACTGGAACGTACCAATGCAGAACTCCACACAAATATGCCCTGAACCTGTACCTGACCATAACCTCCCTGTCTCACTGGAACGCACCAATGCCGAACTCCACTCAAATATGCCCTGATCCTGTACCGTGCATAACCTCCCTGTCTCACTGGAACGTACCATTGCAGAACACCACACAAATATGCCCTGAACCGGTACCCTCCATAACCTCCCTGTCTCACTGGAACGTACCAATGCAGAATTCCACACAAATATGCCCTGAAAGTGTACCCGCCCATAAGCTCCTTGTCTCACTGGAACGTACCAACGCAGAACTCCACACAAATATGCCCTGAACCTGTACCCGACCATAACCTAACTGTCTCACTGGAACGTACCAATGAGGAACTCCACACAAATATGCCCTGAACCTGTACCCGACCATAACCTCCCTGTCTCACTGGAACGCACCAATGCCGAACTCCACTCAAATATGCCCTGATCCTGTACCGTGCATAACCTCCCTGTCTCACTGGAACGTACCATTGCAGAACACCACACAAATATGCCCTGAACCTGTACCCCTCCATAACCTCACTGTCTCACTGGAACGTACCAATGCAGAACTCCACACAAATATGCCCTGAACCTGTAACCCTCCATAACCTCCCTGTCTCACTGGAACGTACCAATGCAGAGCTCCACACAAATATGCCCTGAACCGGTACCCTCCATAACCTCGCTGTCTCACTGGAACGTACCAATGCAGAATTCCACACAAATATGCCCTGAAAGTGTACCCGCCCATAACCTCCCTGTCTCACTGGAACGCACCAATGCAGAACTCCACACAAATTTGCCCTGAACCTGTACCCCTCAATAACCTCCCTGTCTCACTGGAACGTACCAATGCAGAACTCCACTCAAATATGCCCTGATCCTGTACCGTGCATAACCTCCCTGTCTCCCTGGAATGAACCAATGCAGAATTCCACACAAATATGCCCTGAACGTGTACCCGCCCATAACCTCCTTGTCTCACTGGAACGCACCAATGCAGAACTCCACACATATTTGCCCTGAACCTGTACACCTCCATAACCTCCCTGTCTCACTGGAACGCACCAATGCCGAACTCCACTCAAATATGCCCTGATCCTGTACCGTGCATAATCTCCCTGTCACACTGGAACGTACCATTGCAGATCAGCACACAAATATGCCCTGAACCTGTACCCCTCCATAACCTCCCTGTCTCACTGGAACGTACCAATGCAGAATTCCACACAAATATGCCCTGAAACTGTACCGGTCCATAAGCTCCCTGTCTCATTGGATCGTCCCACTGCAGAACTCCACACAAATATGCCATGAACCGGTACCCCTCCATAACCTTCCATTCTCACTGGAAAGTACCAATGCAGAACTCCACACAAATATGCCCTGAACCTGTACCCGACCATAACCTCCCTGTCTCACTGGAACGTACCACTGCAGAACTCCACACAAATATGCCCTGAACCTGTACCCTCCATAACCTCCCTGTCTCAGTGGAACGTACCAATGCAGAACTACACACAAATATGCCCTGAACCTGTACCCCTCCATAACCTCCCTGTCTCGCTGGAACGCACCAATGCCGAACTCCACTCAAATGTGCCCTGATCCTGTACCCGACCATAAACTCCCTGTCTCACTGGAACGTACCACTGCAGAACTGCACACAAATATGCCCTGAACCTGTACCCTCCATAACCTCCCTGTCTCACTGGAATGTACCAATGCAGAACTCCAGACAAATGTGCCCTGAACCTGTACACTCCATAACCTCCCTGACTCACTGGAACGTACAAATTCAGAACTACACTCAAATATGCCCTGAACCTGTACCCCTCCATAACCTCCCAGTCTCACTGGAACGTACCATTGCAGAACACCACACAAATATGCCCTGAACGTGTACCCGCCCATAAGCTCCTTGTCTCACTGGAACGTACCAACGCAGAACTCCACACAAATATGCCCTGAACCTGTACCCGACCATAACCTCCCTGTCTCACTGGAACGTACCAATGCAGAACTCCACACAAATATGCCCTGAACCTGTACCTGACCATAACCTCCCTGTCTCACTGGAACGCACCAATGCCGAACTCCACTCAAATATGCCCTGATCCTGTACCGTGCATAACCTCCCTGTCTCACTGGAACGTACCATTGCAGAACACCACACAAATATGCCCTGAACCTGTACCCCTCCATAACCTCACTGTCTCACTGGAACGTACCAATGCAGAACTCCAAACAAATATGCCCTGAACCTGTAACCCTCCATAACCTCCCTGTCTCACTGGAACGTACCAATGCAGAACTACACACAAATATGCCCTGAACCGGTACCCTCCATAACCTCCCTGTCTCACTGGAACGTACCAATGCAGAATTCCACACAAATATGCCCTGAAAGTGTACCCGCCCATAACCTCCCTGTCTCACTGGAACGCACCAATGCAGAACTCCACACAAATTTGCCCTGAACCTGTGCCCCTCAATAACCTCCCTGTCTCACTGGAACGTACCAATGCAGAACTCCACTCAAATATGCCCTGATCCTGTACCGTGCATAACCTCCCTGTCTCACTGGCATGTACCAATGCAGAATTCCACACAAATATGCCCTGAACGTGTACCCGCCCATAACCTCCTTGTCTCACTGGAACGCACCAATGCAGAACTCCACACAAATTTGCCATGAACCCGTACCCCTCCATAACCTCCCTGTCTCACTGGAACGTACCAATGCAGAACTCCACACAAGTATGCCCTGAACCTGTACCCCTCCATAACCTCCCTGTCTCACTGGAACGCACCAATGCCGAACTGCACTCAAATATGCCCTGATCCTGTACCGTGCAATATCTCCCTGTCTCACTGGAACGCACCAATGCAGAACTCCACACAAATTTGCCATGAACCCGTACCCCTCCATAACCTCCCTGTCTCAGTGGAACACACCAATGCCGAGCTCCACTCAAATATGCCCTGATCCTGTACCCGACCATAACCTCCCTGTCTCACTGGAACGTACCAATGCAGAACTCCGCACAAATATGCCCTGAACCTGTACCCTCCATAACGTCCCTGTCTCACTGGAACGTACCAATGCAGAACTCCACACAAATGTGCCCTGGACCTGTACCGTGCAATATCTCCCTGTCTCACTGGAACGCACCAATGCAGAACTCCACACAAATTTGCCATGAACCCGTACCCCTCCATAACCTCCCTGTCTCACTGGAACACACCAATGCCGAGCTCCACTCAAATATGCCCTGATCCTGTACCCGACCATAACCTCCCTGTCTCACTGGAACGTACCAATGCAGTACTCCGCACAAATATGCCCTGAACCTGTACCCTCCATAACGTCCCTGTCTCACTGGAACGTACCAATGCAGAACTCCACACAAATGTGCCCTGAACCTGTACACCTCCATAACCTCCCTGTATCACTGGAACGTACCAATGCAGAACTCCACACAAATATGCCCTGTACATGTAACCCTCCATAACCTCCCTGTCTCACTGGAACGTACCAATGCAGAACTCCACACAAATATGCCCTGAACCTGTACCCGACCATATCCTCCCTGTCTCACTGGAACGCACCAATGCCGAACTCCACTCAAATATGCCCTGATCCTGTACCGTGCATAACCTCCCTGTCTCACTGGAACGTACCATTGCAGAACACCACACAAATATGCCCTGAACCTGTACCCCTCCATAACTTCACTGTCTCACTGGAACGTACCAATGCAGAACTCCACTCAAATATGCCCTGATCCTGTACCGTGCATAACCTCCCTGTCTCACTGGAATGAACCAATGCAGAATTCCACACAAATATGCCCTGAACGTGTACCCGCCCATAAGCTCCTTGTCTCACTGGAACGTACCAACGCAGAACTCCACACAAATATGCCCTGAACCTGTACCCGACCATAACCTCCCTGTCTCACTGGAACGTACCAATGCAGAACTCCACACAAATATGCCCTGAACCTGTACCTGACCATAACCTCCCTGTCTCACTGGAACGCACCAATGCCGAACTCCACTCAAATATGCCCTGATCCTGTACCGTGCATAACCTCCCTGTCTCACTGGAACGTACCATTGCAGAACACCACACAAATATGCCCTGAACCGGTACCCTCCATAACCTCCCTGTCTCACTGGAACGTACCAATGCAGAATTCCACACAAATATGCCCTGAAAGTGTACCCGCCCATAAGCTCCTTGTCTCACTGGAACGTACCAACGCAGAACTCCACACAAATATGCCCTGAACCTGTACCCGACCATAACCTAACTGTCTCACTGGAACGTACCAATGAGGAACTCCACACAAATATGCCCTGAACCTGTACCCGACCATAACCTCCCTGTCTCACTGGAACGCACCAATGCCGAACTCCACTCAAATATGCCCTGATCCTGTACCGTGCATAACCTCCCTGTCTCACTGGAACGTACCATTGCAGAACACCACACAAATATGCCCTGAACCTGTACCCCTCCATAACCTCACTGTCTCACTGGAACGTACCAATGCAGAACTCCACACAAATATGCCCTGAACCTGTAACCCTCCATAACCTCCCTGTCTCACTGGAACGTACCAATGCAGAGCTCCACACAAATATGCCCTGAACCGGTACCCTCCATAACCTCGCTGTCTCACTGGAACGTACCAATGCAGAATTCCACACAAATATGCCCTGAAAGTGTACCCGCCCATAACCTCCCTGTCTCACTGGAACGCACCAATGCAGAACTCCACACAAATTTGCCCTGAACCTGTACCCCTCAATAACCTCCCTGTCTCACTGGAACGTACCAATGCAGAACTCCACTCAAATATGCCCTGATCCTGTACCGTGCATAACCTCCCTGTCTCCCTGGAATGAACCAATGCAGAATTCCACACAAATATGCCCTGAACGTGTACCCGCCCATAACCTCCTTGTCTCACTGGAACGCACCAATGCAGAACTCCACACATATTTGCCCTGAACCTGTACACCTCCATAACCTCCCTGTCTCACTGGAACGCACCAATGCCGAACTCCACTCAAATATGCCCTGATCCTGTACCGTGCATAATCTCCCTGTCACACTGGAACGTACCATTGCAGATCAGCACACAAATATGCCCTGAACCTGTACCCCTCCATAACCTCCCTGTCTCACTGGAACGTACCAATGCAGAATTCCACACAAATATGCCCTGAAACTGTACCGGTCCATAAGCTCCCTGTCTCATTGGATCGTCCCACTGCAGAACTCCACACAAATATGCCATGAACCGGTACCCCTCCATAACCTTCCATTCTCACTGGAAAGTACCAATGCAGAACTCCACACAAATATGCCCTGAACCTGTACCCGACCATAACCTCCCTGTCTCACTGGAACGTACCACTGCAGAACTCCACACAAATATGCCCTGAACCTGTACCCTCCATAACCTCCCTGTCTCAGTGGAACGTACCAATGCAGAACTACACACAAATATGCCCTGAACCTGTACCCCTCCATAACCTCCCTGTCTCGCTGGAACGCACCAATGCCGAACTCCACTCAAATGTGCCCTGATCCTGTACCCGACCATAAACTCCCTGTCTCACTGGAACGTACCACTGCAGAACTGCACACAAATATGCCCTGAACCTGTACCCTCCATAACCTCCCTGTCTCACTGGAATGTACCAATGCAGAACTCCAGACAAATGTGCCCTGAACCTGTACACTCCATAACCTCCCTGACTCACTGGAACGTACAAATTCAGAACTACACTCAAATATGCCCTGAACCTGTACCCCTCCATAACCTCCCAGTCTCACTGGAACGTACCATTGCAGAACACCACACAAATATGCCCTGAACGTGTACCCGCCCATAAGCTCCTTGTCTCACTGGAACGTACCAACGCAGAACTCCACACAAATATGCCCTGAACCTGTACCCGACCATAACCTCCCTGTCTCACTGGAACGTACCAATGCAGAACTCCACACAAATATGCCCTGAACCTGTACCTGACCATAACCTCCCTGTCTCACTGGAACGCACCAATGCCGAACTCCACTCAAATATGCCCTGATCCTGTACCGTGCATAACCTCCCTGTCTCACTGGAACGTACCATTGCAGAACACCACACAAATATGCCCTGAACCTGTACCCCTCCATAACCTCACTGTCTCACTGGAACGTACCAATGCAGAACTCCAAACAAATATGCCCTGAACCTGTAACCCTCCATAACCTCCCTGTCTCACTGGAACGTACCAATGCAGAACTACACACAAATATGCCCTGAACCGGTACCCTCCATAACCTCCCTGTCTCACTGGAACGTACCAATGCAGAATTCCACACAAATATGCCCTGAAAGTGTACCCGCCCATAACCTCCCTGTCTCACTGGAACGCACCAATGCAGAACTCCACACAAATTTGCCCTGAACCTGTGCCCCTCAATAACCTCCCTGTCTCACTGGAACGTACCAATGCAGAACTCCACTCAAATATGCCCTGATCCTGTACCGTGCATAACCTCCCTGTCTCACTGGCATGTACCAATGCAGAATTCCACACAAATATGCCCTGAACGTGTACCCGCCCATAACCTCCTTGTCTCACTGGAACGCACCAATGCAGAACTCCACACAAATTTGCCATGAACCCGTACCCCTCCATAACCTCCCTGTCTCACTGGAACGTACCAATGCAGAACTCCACACAAGTATGCCCTGAACCTGTACCCCTCCATAACCTCCCTGTCTCACTGGAACGCACCAATGCCGAACTGCACTCAAATATGCCCTGATCCTGTACCGTGCAATATCTCCCTGTCTCACTGGAACGCACCAATGCAGAACTCCACACAAATTTGCCATGAACCCGTACCCCTCCATAACCTCCCTGTCTCAGTGGAACACACCAATGCCGAGCTCCACTCAAATATGCCCTGATCCTGTACCCGACCATAACCTCCCTGTCTCACTGGAACGTACCAATGCAGAACTCCGCACAAATATGCCCTGAACCTGTACCCTCCATAACGTCCCTGTCTCACTGGAACGTACCAATGCAGAACTCCACACAAATGTGCCCTGGACCTGTACCGTGCAATATCTCCCTGTCTCACTGGAACGCACCAATGCAGAACTCCACACAAATTTGCCATGAACCCGTACCCCTCCATAACCTCCCTGTCTCACTGGAACACACCAATGCCGAGCTCCACTCAAATATGCCCTGATCCTGTACCCGACCATAACCTCCCTGTCTCACTGGAACGTACCAATGCAGTACTCCGCACAAATATGCCCTGAACCTGTACCCTCCATAACGTCCCTGTCTCACTGGAACGTACCAATGCAGAACTCCACACAAATGTGCCCTGAACCTGTACACCTCCATAACCTCCCTGTATCACTGGAACGTACCAATGCAGAACTCCACACAAATATGCCCTGTACATGTAACCCTCCATAACCTCCCTGTCTCACTGGAACGTACCAATGCAGAACTCCACACAAATATGCCCTGAACCTGTACCCGACCATATCCTCCCTGTCTCACTGGAACGCACCAATGCCGAACTCCACTCAAATATGCCCTGATCCTGTACCGTGCATAACTTCCCTGTCTCACTGGAACGTACCATTGCAGAACACCACACAAATATGCCCTGAACCTGTACCCCTCCATAAACTCACTGTCTCACTGGAACGTACCAATGCAGAACTCCACACAAATATGCCCTGAACCGGTACCCTCCATAACCTCCCTGTCTCACTGGAACGTACCAATGCAGAATTCCACACAAATATGCCCTGAAAGTGTACCCGCCCATAACCTCCCTGTCTCACTGGAACGCACCAATGCAGAACTCCACACAAATTTGCCCTGAACCTGTACCCCTCAATAACCTCCCTGTCTCACTGGAACGCACCAATGCCGAACTCCACTCAAATATGCCCTGATCCTGTACCGTGCATAACATCCCTGTCTCACTGGAACGTACCATTGCAGAACACCACACAAATATGCCCTGAACCTGTACCCCTCCATAACCTCACTGTCTCACTGGAACGTACCAATGCAGAACTCCACACAAATATGCCCTGAACTTCTAACCCTCCATAACCTCCCTGTCTCACTGGAACGTACCAAGGCAGAACTCCACACAAATGTGCCCTGAACCGGTACCCTCCATAACCTCCCTGTCTCACTGGAACGTACCAATGCAGAATTCCACACAAATATGCCCTGAAAGTGTACCCGCCCATAAGCCCCTTGTCTCACTGGAACGTACCAACGCAGAACTCCACACAAATATGCCCTGAACCTGTACCCGACCATAACCTCCCTGTCTCACTGGAACGTACCAATGAGGAACTCCACACAAATATGCCCTGAACCTTTACCCGACCATAACCTCCCTGTCTCACTGGAACGCACCAATGCAGAACTCCACACAAATATGCCCTGAACCTGTACCCTTCATAACCTCCTTGTCTCACTGGATCGTACCAATGCAGAACTCCACACAAATATGCCCTGAACCTGTAACCCTCCATAACCTCCCTGTCTCACTGGAACGTACCAATGCAGAACTCCACACAAATATGCCCTGAACCGGTACCCTCCATAACCTCCCTGTCTCACTGGAACGTACCAATGCAGAATTCCACACAAATATGCCCTGAAAGTGTACCCGCCCATAACCTCCCTGTCTCACTGGAACGCACCAATGCAGAACTCCACACAAATTTGCCCTGAACATGTACCCCTCAATAACCTCCCTGTCTCACTGGAACGTACCAATGCAGAACTCCACTCAAATATGCCCTGATCCTGTACCGTGCATAACCTCCCTGTCTCACTGGAATGAACCAATGCAGAACTCCACACAAATATTCCCTGAACCTGTACCCCTCCATAACCTCCCCGTCTCACTGGAACACACCAATGCCGAGCTCCACTCAAATATGCCCTGATCCTGTACCCGACCATAACCTCCCTGTCTCACTGGAATGTACCAATGCAGAACTCCGCACAAATATGCCCTGAACCTGTACCCTCCATAACGTCCCTGCTTACTGGAACGTACCAATGCAGAACTCCACACAAATGTGCCCTGAACCTGTACACCTCCATAACCTCCCTGTCTCACTGGAACGTACCAATGCAGAACTCCACACAGATATGCCCTGAACCGGTACCCTCCATAACCTCCCTGTCTCACTGGAACGTACCAAGGCAGAATTCCACACAAATATGCCCTGAACGTGTACCAGCCCATAACCTCCTTGTCTCACTGGAACGCACCAATGCAAAACTCCACACAAATTTGCCCTGAACCTGTACTTCTCAATAACCTCCCTGTCTCACTGGAACGTAACAATGCAGAACTCCACTCAAATATGCCCTGATCCTGTACCGTGCATAACCTCCCTGTCTCACTGGAACGTACCAATTCAGAATTCCACACAAATATGCCCTGAACTTGTACCCGCCCATAACCTCCTTGTCTCACTGGAACGCACCAATGCAGAACTCCACACAAATTTGCCCTGAACCTGTACCCCTCCATAACCTCCCTGTCTCACTGGAACGTACCAATGCAGAACTCCACACAAGTATGCCCTGAACCTGTACCCCTCCAAAACCTCCCTGTCTCACTGGAACGTACCAATGCAGAACTCCACACAAATATGCCCTGAACCTGTACCCCTCCATAACTTCCCTGTCTCACTGGAACGCACCAATGCCGAACTCCACTCAAATATGCCCTGAACCTGTACCCCTCCATAACCTTCTGTCTCACTGGAACGTACCATTGCAGATCACCACACAAATATGCCCTGAACGTTATCCGCCCATAACCTCCTTGTCTCACTGGAATGCACCAATGCAGAACTCCACACAAATTTGCCTGAACCTGTACCCCTCCATAACCTCCCTGTCTCACTGGAATGTACCAATGCAGAACTCCACACAAGTATGCCCTGAACCTGTACCCCTCCATAACCTCCCTGTCTCACTGGAACGTACCAATGCAGAACTCCACACAAATATGCCCTGAACCTGTACCCTCCATAAACTCCCTGTCTCACTGGAACGTACCAATGCAGAACTACACACAAATATGCCTTGAACCTGAACCCCTCCATAACCTCCCTATCTCACTGGAACGTACCAATGCAGAACTCCACACAAATATGCCCTGAACCTGTACCCCTCCATAACCTCCCTGTCTCACTGGAACGTACCAATGCAGAACTCCACACAAATATGCCCTGAACCTGTACCTGACCATAACCTCCCTGTCTCACTGGAACGCACCAATGCCGAACTCCACTCAAATATGCCCTGATCCTGTACCGTGCATAACCTCCCTGTCTCACTGGAACATACCATTGCAGAACACCACACAAATATGCCCTGAACCTGTACCCCTCCATAACCTCACTGTCTCACTGGAACGTACCAATGCAGAACTCCACACAAATATGCCCTGAACTTCTAACCCTCCATAACCTCCCTGTCTCACTGGAACGTACCAAGGCAGAACTCCACACAAATATGCCCTGAACCGGTACCCTCCATAACCTCCCTGTCTCACTGGAACGTACCAATGCAGAATTCCACACAAATATGCCCTGAAAGTGTACCCGCCCATAAGCTCCTTGTCTCACTGGAACGTACCAACGCAGAACTCCACACAAATATGCCCTGAACCTGTACCCGACCATAACCTCCCTGTCTCACTGGAACGTACCAATGAGGAACTCCACACAAATATGCCCTGAACCTGTACCCGACCATAACCTCCCTGTCTCACTGGAACGCACCAATGCCGAACTCCACTCAAATATGCCCTGATCCTGTACCGTGCATAACCTCCCTGTCTCACTGGAACGTACCATTGCAGAACACCACACAAATATGCCCTGAACCAGTACCCCTCCATAACCTCACTGTCTCACTGGAACGTACCAATGCAGAACTCCACACAAATATGCCCTGAACCTGTAACCCTCCATAACCTCCCTGTCTCACTGGAACGTACCAATGCAGAGCTCCACACAAATATGCCCTGAACCGGTACCCTCCATAACCTCCCTGTCTCACTGGAACGTACCAATGCAGAATTCCACACAAATATGCCCTGAAAGTGTACCCGCCCATAACCTCCCTGTCTCACTGGAACGCACCAATGCAGAACTCCACACAAATTTGCCCTGAACCTGTACCCCTCAATAACCTCCCTGTCTCACTGGAACGTACCAATGCAGAACTCCACTCAAATATGCCCTGATCCTGTACCGTGCATAACCTCCCTGTCTCACTGGAATGAACCAATGCAGAATTCCACACAAATATGCCCTGAACGTGTACCCGCCCATAAGCTCCTTGTCTCACTGGAACGCAACCAACGCAGAACTCCACACAAATATGCCCTGAACCTGTACCCGACCATAACGTCCCTGTCTCACTGGAACGTACCAATGCAGAACTCCACACAAATGTGCCCTGAACCTGTACACCTCCATAACCTCCCTGTATCACTGGAACGTACCAATGCAGAACTCCACACAAATATGCCCTGTACATGTAACCCTCCATAACCTCCCTGTCTCACTGGAACGTACCAATGCAGAACTCCACACAAATATGCCCTGAACCTGTACCCGACCATATCCTCCCTGTCTCACTGGAACGCACCAATGCCGAACTCCACTCAAATATGCCCTGATCCTGTACCGTGCATAACATCCCTGTCTCACTGGAACGTACCATTGCAGAACACCACACAAATATGCCCTGAACCTGTACCCCTCCATAACCTCACTGTCTCACTGGAACGTACCAATGCAGAACTCCACACAAATATGCCCTGAACTTCTAACCCTCCATAACCTCCCTGTCTCACTGGAACGTACCAATGCAGAACTCCACACAAATATGCCCTGAACCTGTACCCGACCATATCCTCCCTGTCTCACTGGAACGCACCAATGCCGAACTCCACTCAAATATGCCCTGATCCTGTACCGTGCATAACATCCCTGTCTCACTGGAACGTACCATTGCAGAACACCACACAAATATGCCCTGAACCTGTACCCCTCCATAACCTCACTGTCTCACTGGAACGTACCAATGCAGAACTCCACACAAATATGCCCTGAACTTCTAACCCTCCATAACCTCCCTGTCTCACTGGAACGTACCAAGGCAGAACTCCACACAAATGTGCCCTGAACCGGTACCCTCCATAACCTCCCTGTCTCACTGGAACGTACCAATGCAGAACTCCACACAAATTTGCCCTGAACCTGTACCCCTCAATAACCTCCCTGTCTCACTGGAACGCACCAATGCCGAACTCCACTCAAATATGCCCTGATCCTGTACCGTGCATAACATCCCTGTCTCACTGGAACGTACCATTGCAGAACACCACACAAATATGCCCTGAACCTGTACCCCTCCATAACCTCACTGTCTCACTGGAACGTACCAATGCAGAACTCCACACAAATATGCCCTGAACTTCTAACCCTCCATAACCTCCCTGTCTCACTGGAACGTACCAAGGCAGAACTCCACACAAATGTGCCCTGAACCGGTACCCTCCATAACCTCCCTGTCTCACTGGAACGTACCAATGCAGAATTCCACACAAATATGCCCTGAAAGTGTACCCGCCCATAAGCCCCTTGTCTCACTGGAACGTACCAACGCAGAACTCCACACAAATATGCCCTGAACCTGTACCCGACCATAACCTCCCTGTCTCACTGGAACGTACCAATGAGGAACTCCACACAAATATGCCCTGAACCTTTACCCGACCATAACCTCCCTGTCTCACTGGAACGCACCAATGCAGAACTCCACACAAATATGCCCTGAACCTGTACCCTTCATAACCTCCTTGTCTCACTGGATCGTACCAATGCAGAACTCCACACAAATATGCCCTGAACCTGTAACCCTCCATAACCTCCCTGTCTCACTGGAACGTACCAATGCAGAACTCCACACAAATATGCCCTGAACCGGTACCCTCCATAACCTCCCTGTCTCACTGGAACGTACCAATGCAGAATTCCACACAAATATGCCCTGAAAGTGTACCCGCCCATAACCTCCCTGTCTCACTGGAACGCACCAATGCAGAACTCCACACAAATTTGCCCTGAACATGTACCCCTCAATAACCTCCCTGTCTCACTGGAACGTACCAATGCAGAACTCCACTCAAATATGCCCTGATCCTGTACCGTGCATAACCTCCCTGTCTCACTGGAATGAACCAATGCAGAACTCCACACAAATATTCCCTGAACCTGTACCCCTCCATAACCTCCCCGTCTCACTGGAACACACCAATGCCGAGCTCCACTCAAATATGCCCTGATCCTGTACCCGACCATAACCTCCCTGTCTCACTGGAATGTACCAATGCAGAACTCCGCACAAATATGCCCTGAACCTGTACCCTCCATAACGTCCCTGCTTACTGGAACGTACCAATGCAGAACTCCACACAAATGTGCCCTGAACCTGTACACCTCCATAACCTCCCTGTCTCACTGGAACGTACCAATGCAGAACTCCACACAGATATGCCCTGAACCGGTACCCTCCATAACCTCCCTGTCTCACTGGAACGTACCAAGGCAGAATTCCACACAAATATGCCCTGAACGTGTACCAGCCCATAACCTCCTTGTCTCACTGGAACGCACCAATGCAAAACTCCACACAAATTTGCCCTGAACCTGTACTTCTCAATAACCTCCCTGTCTCACTGGAACGTAACAATGCAGAACTCCACTCAAATATGCCCTGATCCTGTACCGTGCATAACCTCCCTGTCTCACTGGAACGTACCAATTCAGAATTCCACACAAATATGCCCTGAACTTGTACCCGCCCATAACCTCCTTGTCTCACTGGAACGCACCAATGCAGAACTCCACACAAATTTGCCCTGAACCTGTACCCCTCCATAACCTCCCTGTCTCACTGGAACGTACCAATGCAGAACTCCACACAAGTATGCCCTGAACCTGTACCCCTCCAAAACCTCCCTGTCTCACTGGAACGTACCAATGCAGAACTCCACACAAATATGCCCTGAACCTGTACCCCTCCATAACTTCCCTGTCTCACTGGAACGCACCAATGCCGAACTCCACTCAAATATGCCCTGAACCTGTACCCCTCCATAACCTTCTGTCTCACTGGAACGTACCATTGCAGATCACCACACAAATATGCCCTGAACGTTATCCGCCCATAACCTCCTTGTCTCACTGGAATGCACCAATGCAGAACTCCACACAAATTTGCCTGAACCTGTACCCCTCCATAACCTCCCTGTCTCACTGGAATGTACCAATGCAGAACTCCACACAAGTATGCCCTGAACCTGTACCCCTCCATAACCTCCCTGTCTCACTGGAACGTACCAATGCAGAACTCCACACAAATATGCCCTGAACCTGTACCCTCCATAAACTCCCTGTCTCACTGGAACGTACCAATGCAGAACTACACACAAATATGCCTTGAACCTGAACCCCTCCATAACCTCCCTATCTCACTGGAACGTACCAATGCAGAACTCCACACAAATATGCCCTGAACCTGTACCCCTCCATAACCTCCCTGTCTCACTGGAACGTACCAATGCAGAACTCCACACAAATATGCCCTGAACCTGTACCTGACCATAACCTCCCTGTCTCACTGGAACGCACCAATGCCGAACTCCACTCAAATATGCCCTGATCCTGTACCGTGCATAACCTCCCTGTCTCACTGGAACATACCATTGCAGAACACCACACAAATATGCCCTGAACCTGTACCCCTCCATAACCTCACTGTCTCACTGGAACGTACCAATGCAGAACTCCACACAAATATGCCCTGAACTTCTAACCCTCCATAACCTCCCTGTCTCACTGGAACGTACCAAGGCAGAACTCCACACAAATATGCCCTGAACCGGTACCCTCCATAACCTCCCTGTCTCACTGGAACGTACCAATGCAGAATTCCACACAAATATGCCCTGAAAGTGTACCCGCCCATAAGCTCCTTGTCTCACTGGAACGTACCAACGCAGAACTCCACACAAATATGCCCTGAACCTGTACCCGACCATAACCTCCCTGTCTCACTGGAACGTACCAATGAGGAACTCCACACAAATATGCCCTGAACCTGTACCCGACCATAACCTCCCTGTCTCACTGGAACGCACCAATGCCGAACTCCACTCAAATATGCCCTGATCCTGTACCGTGCATAACCTCCCTGTCTCACTGGAACGTACCATTGCAGAACACCACACAAATATGCCCTGAACCAGTACCCCTCCATAACCTCACTGTCTCACTGGAACGTACCAATGCAGAACTCCACACAAATATGCCCTGAACCTGTAACCCTCCATAACCTCCCTGTCTCACTGGAACGTACCAATGCAGAGCTCCACACAAATATGCCCTGAACCGGTACCCTCCATAACCTCCCTGTCTCACTGGAACGTACCAATGCAGAATTCCACACAAATATGCCCTGAAAGTGTACCCGCCCATAACCTCCCTGTCTCACTGGAACGCACCAATGCAGAACTCCACACAAATTTGCCCTGAACCTGTACCCCTCAATAACCTCCCTGTCTCACTGGAACGTACCAATGCAGAACTCCACTCAAATATGCCCTGATCCTGTACCGTGCATAACCTCCCTGTCTCACTGGAATGAACCAATGCAGAATTCCACACAAATATGCCCTGAACGTGTACCCGCCCATAAGCTCCTTGTCTCACTGGAACGCAACCAACGCAGAACTCCACACAAATATGCCCTGAACCTGTACCCGACCATAACCTCCCTGTCTCACTGGAACGTACCAATGCAGAACTCCACACAAATATGCCCTGAACCTGTACCTGACCATAACCTCCCTGTCTCACTGGAACGCACCAATGCCGAACTCCACTCAAATATGCCCTGATCCTGTACCGTGCATAACCTCCCTGTCTCACTGGAACGTACCATTGCAGAACACCACACAAATATGCCCTGAACCTGTACCCCTCCATAACCTCACTGTCTCACTGGAACGTACCAATGCAGAACTCCACACAAATATGCCCTGAACTTCTAACCCTCCATAACCTCCCTGTCTCACTGGAACGTACCAAGGCAGAACTCCACACAAATATGCCCTGAACCGGTACCCTCCATAACCTCCCTGTCTCACTGGAACGTACCAATGCAGAATTCCACAGAAATATGCCCTGAAAGTGTACCCGCCCATAAGCTCCTTGTCTCACTGGAACGTACCAATGCAGAACTCCACACAAATGTGCCCTGAACCTGTACACCTCCATAACCTCCCTGTATCACTGGAACGTACCAATGCAGAACTCCACACAAATATGCCCTGTACATGTAACCCTCCATAAGCTCCCTGTCTCACTGGAACGTACCAATGCAGAACTCCACACAAATATGCCCTGAACCTGTACCCGACCATATCCTCCCTGTCTCACTGGAACGCACCAATGCCGAACTCCACTCAAATATGCCCTGATCCTGTACCGTGCATAACTTCCCTGTCTCACTGGAACGTACCATTGCAGAACACCACACAAATATGCCCTGATCCTGTACCCGACCATAACCTCCCTGTCTCACTGGAATGTACCAATGCAGAACTCCACTCAAATATGCCCTGATCCTGTACCGTGCATAACCTCCCTGTCTAACTGGAATGAACCAATGCAGAACTCCACACAAATATTCCCTGAACCTGTACCCCTCCATAACCTCCCTGTCTCACTGGAACACACCAATGCCGAGCTCCACTCAAATATGCCCTGATCCTGTACCCGACCATAACCTCCCTGTCTCACTGGAATGTACCAATGCAGAACTCCGCACAAATATGCCCTGAACCTGTACCCTCCATAACGTCCCTGCTTACTGGAACGTACCAATGCAGAACTCCACACAAATGTGCCCTGAACCTGTACACCTCCATAACATCCCTGTCTCACTGGAACGTACCAATGCAGAACTCCACACAGATATGCCCTGAACCGGTACCCTCCATAACCTCCCTGTCTCACTGGAACGTACCAAGGCAGAATTCCACACAAATATGCCCTGAACGTGTACCAGCCCATAACCTCCTTGTCTCACTGGAACGCACCAATGCAAAACTCCACACAAATTTGCCCTGAACCTGTACTTCTCAATAACCTCCCTGTCTCACTGGAACGTAACAATGCAGAACTCCACTCAAATATGCCCTGATCCTGTACCGTGCATAACCTCCCTGTCTCACTGGAACGTACCAATTCAGAATTCCACACAAATATGCCCTGAACTTGTACCCGCCCATAACCTCCTTGTCTCACTGGAACGCACCAATGCAGAACTCCACACAAATTTGCCCTGAACCTGTACCCCTCCATAACCTCCCTGTCTCACTGGAACGTACCAATGCAGAACTCCACACAAGTATGCCCTGAACCTGTACCCCTCCAAAACCTCCCTGTCTCACTGGAACGTACCAATGCAGAACTCCACACAAATATGCCCTGAACCTGTACCCCTCCATAACTTCCCTGTCTCACTGGAACGCACCAATGCCGAACTCCACTCAAATTTGCCCTGAACCTGTACCCCTCCATAACCTTCTGTCTCACTGGAACGTACCATTGCAGATCACCACACAAATATGCCCTGAACGTTATCCGCCCATAACCTCCTTGTCTCACTGGAATGCACCAATGCAGAACTCCACACAAATTTGCCTGAACCTGTACCCCTCCATAACCTCCCTGTCTCACTGGAATGTACCAATGCAGAACTCCACACAAGTATGCCCTGAACCTGTACCCCTCCATAACCTCCCTGTCTCACTGGAACGTACCAATGCAGAACTCCACACAAATATGCCCTGAACCTGTACCCTCCATAAACTCCCTGTCTCACTGGAACGTACCAATGCAGAACTACACACAAATATGCCTTGAACCTGAACCCCTCCATAACCTCCCTATCTCACTGGAACGTACCAATGCAGAACTCCACACAAATATGCCCTGAACCTGTACCCCTCCATAACTTCCCTGTCTCACTGGAAAGTACCAATGCAGAACTCCATACAAATATGCCCTGAACCTGTACCCGACCATAACCTCCCTGTCTCACTGGAACGTACCACTGCAGAACTGCACACAAATATGCCCTGAACCTGTACCCTCCATAACCTCCCAGTCTCACTGGAATGTACCAATGCAGAACTCCAGACAAATGTGCCCTGAACCTGTACACTCCATAACCTCCCTGACTCACTGGAACGTACAAATTCAGAACTACACTCAAATATGCCCTGAACCTGTACCCCTCCATAACCTCCCAGTCTCACTGGAACGTACCATTGCAGAACACCACACAAATATGCCCTGAACGTGTACCCGCCCATAAGCTCCTTGTCTCACTGGAACGTACCAACGCAGAACTCCACACAAATATGCCCTGAACCTGTACCCGACCATAACCTCCCTGTCTCACTGGAACGTACCAATGCAGAACTCCACACAAATATGCCCTGAACCTGTACCTGACCATAACCTCCCTGTCTCACTGGAACGCACCAATGCCGAACTCCACTCAAATATGCCCTGATCCTGTACCGTGCATAACCTCCCTGTCTCACTGGAACATACCATTGCAGAACACCACACAAATATGCCCTGAACCTGTACCCCTCCATAACCTCACTGTCTCACTGGAACGTACCAATGCAGAACTCCACACAAATATGCCCTGAACTTCTAACCCTCCATAACCTCCCTGTCTCACTGGAACGTACCAAGGCAGAACTCCACACAAATATGCCCTGAACCGGTACCCTCCATAACCTCCCTGTCTCACTGGAACGTACCAATGCAGAATTCCACACAAATATGCCCTGAAAGTGTACCCGCCCATAAGCTCCTTGTCTCACTGGAACGTACCAACGCAGAACTCCACACAAATATGCCCTGAACCTGTACCCGACCATAACCTCCCTGTCTCACTGGAACGTACCAATGAGGAACTCCACACAAATATGCCCTGAACCTGTACCCGACCATAACCTCCCTGTCTCACTGGAACGCACCAATGCCGAACTCCACTCAAATATGCCCTGATCCTGTACCGTGCATAACCTCCCTGTCTCACTGGAACGTACCATTGCAGAACACCACACAAATATGCCCTGAACCAGTACCCCTCCATAACCTCACTGTCTCACTGGAACGTACCAATGCAGAACTCCACACAAATATGCCCTGAACCTGTAACCCTCCATAACCTCCCTGTCTCACTGGAACGTACCAATGCAGAGCTCCACACAAATATGCCCTGAACCGGTACCCTCCATAACCTCCCTGTCTCACTGGAACGTACCAATGCAGAATTCCACACAAATATGCCCTGAAAGTGTACCCGCCCATAACCTCCCTGTCTCACTGGAACGCACCAATGCAGAACTCCACACAAATTTGCCCTGAACCTGTACCCCTCAATAACCTCCCTGTCTCACTGGAACGTACCAATGCAGAACTCCACTCAAATATGCCCTGATCCTGTACCGTGCATAACCTCCCTGTCTCACTGGAATGAACCAATGCAGAATTCCACACAAATATGCCCTGAACCTGTACCCGACCATAACCTCCCTGTCTCACTGGAACGTACCAATGCAGAACTCCACACAAATATGCCCTGAACCTGTACCTGACCATAACCTCCCTGTCTCACTGGAACGCACCAATGCCGAACTCCACTCAAATATGCCCTGATCCTGTACCGTGCATAACCTCCCTGTCTCACTGGAACGTACCATTGCAGAACACCACACAAATATGCCCTGAACCTGTACCCCTCCATAACCTCACTGTCTCACTGGAACGTACCAATGCAGAACTCCACACAAATATGCCCTGAACTTCTAACCCTCCATAACCTCCCTGTCTCACTGGAACGTACCAAGGCAGAACTCCACACAAATGTGCCCTGAACCTGTACACCTCCATAACCTCCCTGTATCACTGGAACGTACCAATGCAGAACTCCACACAAATATGCCCTGTACATGTAACCCTCCATAACCTCCCTGTCTCACTGGAACGTACCAATGCAGAACTCCACACAAATATGCCCTGAACCTGTACCCGACCATATCCTCCCTGTCTCACTGGAACGCACCAATGCCGAACTCCACTCAAATATGCCCTGATCCTGAACCGTGCATAACTTCCCTGTCTCACTGGAACGTACCATTGCAGAACACCACACAAATATGCCCTGAACCTGTACCCCTCCATAACCTCACTGTCTCACTGGAACGTACCAATGCAGAGCTCCACACAAATATGCCCTGAACCGGTACCCTCCATAACCTCCCTGTCTCACTGGAACGTACCAATGCAGAATTCCACACAAATATGCCCTGAAAGTGTACCCGCCCATAACCTCCCTGTCTCACTGGAACGCACCAATGCAGAACTCCACACAAATTTGCCCTGAACCTGTACCCCTCAATAACCTCCCTGTCTCACTGGAACGTACCAATGCAGAACTCCACTCAAATATGCCCTGATCCTGTACCGTGCATAACCTCCCTGTCTCACTGGAATGAACCAATGCAGAATTCCACACAAATATGCCCTGAACGTGTACCCGCCCATAAGCTCCTTGTCTCACTGGAACGTACCAACGCAGAACTCCACACAAATATGCCCTGAACCTGTACCCGACCATAACCTCCCTGTCTCACTGGAACGTACCAATGCAGAACTCCACACAAATATGCCCTGAACCTGTACCTGACCATAACCTCCCTGTCTCACTGGAACGCACCAATGCCGAACTCCACTCAAATATGCCCTGATCCTGTACCGTGCATAACCTCCCTGTCTCACTGGAACGTACCATTGCAGAACACCACACAAATATGCCCTGAACCTGTACCCCTCCATAACCTCACTGTCTCACTGGAACGTACCAATGCAGAACTCCACACAAATATGCCCTGAACTTCTAACCCTCCATAACCTCCCTGTCTCACTGGAACGTACCAAGGCAGAACTCCACACAAATGTGCCCTGAACCTGTACACCTCCATAACCTCCCTGTATCACTGGAACGTACCAATGCAGAACTCCACACAAATATGCCCTGTACATGTAACCCTCCATAACCTCCCTGTCTCACTGGAACGTACAAATGCAGAACTCCACACAAATATGCCCTGAACCTGTACCCGACCATATCCTCCCTGTCTCACTGGAACGCACCAATGCCGAACTCCACTCAAATATGCCCTGATCCTGAACCGTGCATAACTTCCCTGTCTCACTGGAACGTACCATTGCAGAACACCACACAAATATGCCCTGAACCTGTACCCCTCCATAACCTCACTGTCTCACTGGAACGTACCAATGCAGAACTCCACACAAATATGCCCTGAACCGGTACCCTCCATAACCTCCCTGTCTCACTGGAACGTACCAATGCAGAATTCCACACAAATATGCCCTGAAAGTGTACCCGCCCATAACCTCCCTGTCTCACTGGAACGCACCAATGCAGAACTCCACACAAATTTGCCCTGAACCTGTACCCCTCAATAACCTCCCTGTCTCACTGGAACGTACCAATGCAGAACTCCACTCAAATATGCCCTGATCCTGTACCGTGCATAACCTCCCTGTCTCACTGGAATGTACCAATGCAGAACTCCACACAAATATGCCATGAACCGGTACCCCTCCATAACCTCCCATTCTCACTGGAAAGTACCAATGCAGAACTCTACACAAATATGCCCTGAACCTGTACCCTCCATAACCTCCCTGTCTCACTGGAACGTACCAATGCAGAACTGCACACAAATATGCCCTGAACCTGTACCCGACCATAACCTCCCTGTCTCACTGGAACGCACCAATGCCGAACTCCACTCAAATATGCCCTGATCCTGTACCGTGCATAACATCCCTGTCTCACTGGAACGTACCATTGCAGAACACCACACAAATATGCCCTGAACCTGTACCCCTCCATAACCGCACTGTCTCACTGGAACGTACCAATGCAGAACTCCACACAAATATGCCCTGAACTTCTAACCCTCCATAACCTCCCTGTCTCACTGGAACGTACCAAGGCAGAACTCCACACAAATGTGCCCTGAACCGGTACCCTCCATAACCTCCCTGTCTCACTGGAACGTACCAATGCAGAATTCCACACAAATATGCCCTGAAAGTGTACCCGCCCATAAGCCCATTGTCTCACTGGAACGTACCAACGCAGAACTCCACACAAATATGCCCTGAACCTGTACCCGACCATAACCTCCCTGTCTCACTGGAACGTACCAATGAGGAACTCCACACAAATATGCCCTGAACCTTTACCCGACCATAACCTCCCTGTCTCACTGGAACGCACCAATGCAGAACTCCACACAAATATGCCCTGAACCTGTACCCTTCATAACCTCCTTGTCTCACTGGATCGTACCAATGCAGAACTCCACACAAATATGCCCTGAACCTGTAACCCTCCATAACCTCCCTGTCTCACTGGAACGTACCAATGCAGAACTCCACACAAATATGCCCTGAACCGGTACCCTCCATAACCTCCCTGTCTCACTGGAACGTACCAATGCAGAAATCCACACAAATATGCCCTGAAAGTGTACCCGCCCATAACCTCCCTGTCTCACTGGAACGCACCAATGCAGAACTCCACACAAATTTGCCCTGAACATGTACCCCTCAATAACCTCCCTGTCTCACTGGAACGTACCAATGCAGAACTCCACTCAAATATGCCCTGATCCTGTACCGTGCATAACCTCCCTGTCTCACTGGAATGAACCAATGCAGAACTCCACACAAATATTCCCTGAACCTGTACCCCTCCATAACCTCCCTGTCTCACTGGAACACACCAATGCCGAGCTCCACTCAAATATGCCCTGATCCTGTACCCGACCATAACCTCCCTGTCTCACTGGAATGTACCAATGCAGAACTCCGCACAAATATGCCCTGAACCTGTACCCTCCATAACGTCCCTGCTTACTGGAACGTACCAATGCAGAACTCCACACAAATGTGCCCTGAACCTGTACACCTCCATAACCTCCCTGTCTCACTGGAACGTACCAATGCAGAACTCCACACAGATATGCCCTGAACCGGTACCCTCGATAACCTCCCTGTCTCACTGGAACGTACCAAGGCAGAATTCCACACAAATATGCCCTGAACGTGTACCAGCCCATAACCTCCTTGTCTCACTGGAACGCACCAATGCAAAACTCCACACAAATTTGCCCTGAACCTGTACTTCTCAATAGCCTCCCTGTCTCACTGGAACGTAACAATGCAGAACTCCACTCAAATATGCCCTGATCCTGTACCGTGCATAACCTCCCTGTCTCACTGGAACGTACCAATTCAGAATTCCACACAAATATGCCCTGAACTTGTACCCGCCCATAACCTCCTTGTCTCACTGGAACGCACCAATGCAGAACTCCACACAAATTTGCCCTGAACCTGTACCCCTCCATAACCTCCCTGTCTCACAGGAACGTACCAATGCAGAACTCCACACAAGTATGCCCTGAACCTGTACCCCTCCAAAACCTCCCTGTCTCACTGGAACGTACCAATGCAGAACTCCACACAAATATGCCCTGAACCTGTACCCCTCCATAACTTCCCTGTCTCACTGGAACGCACCAATGCCGAACTCCACTCAAATATGCCCTGAACCTGTACCCCTCCATAACCTTCTGTCTCACTGGAACGTACCATTGCAGATCACCACACAAATATGCCCTGAACGTTATCCGCCCATAAACTCCTTGTCTCACTGGAATGCACCAATGCAGAACTCCACACAAATTTGCCTGAACCTGTACCCCTCCATAACCTCCCTGTCTCACTGGAATGTACCAATGCAGAACTCCACACAAGTATGCCCTGAACCTGTACCCCTCCATAACCTCCCTGTCTCACTGGAACGTACCAATGCAGAACTCCACACAAATATGCCCTGAACCTGTACCCTCCATAAACTCCCTGTCTCACTGGAACGTACCAATGC
This sequence comes from Hemitrygon akajei, assembly GCF_048418815.1. Classification (NCBI taxonomy): domain Eukaryota; kingdom Metazoa; phylum Chordata; class Chondrichthyes; order Myliobatiformes; family Dasyatidae; genus Hemitrygon; species Hemitrygon akajei. The sequence goes on along the minus strand of NW_027331942.1, from coordinate 1,135,179 downwards.
AGAACTACACACAAATATGCCTTGAACCTGAACCCCTCCATAACCTCCCTATCTCACTGGAACGTACCAATGCAGAACTCCACACAAATATGCCCTGAACCTGTACCCCTCCATAACTTCCCTGTCTCACTGGAAAGTACCAATGCAGAACTCCACACAAATATGCCCTGAACCTGTACCCGACCATAACCTCCCTGTCTCACTGGAACGTACCACTGCAGAACTGCACACAAATATGCCCTGAACCTGTACCCTCCATAACCTCCCTGTCTCAATGGAACGTACCAATGCAGAACTCCAGACAAATGTGCCCTGAACCTGTACACTCCATAACTTCCCTGACTCACTGGAACGTACAAATGCAGAACTACACACAAATATGCCCTGATCCTGTACCGTGCATAACCTCCCTGTCTCACTGGAACGTACCATTGCAGAACACCAAACAAATATGCCCTGAACGTGTACCCGCCCATAAGCTCCTTGACTCACAGGAATGTACCAACGCAGAACTCCACACAAATATGCCCTGAACCTGTACCCGACCATAACCTCCCTGTCTCACTGGAACGTACCAATGAGGAACTCCACACAAATATGCCCTGAACCTGTACCCGACCATAACCTCCCTGTCTCACTGGAACGCACCAATGCCGAACTCCACTCAAATATGCCCTGATCCTGTACCGTGCATAACATTCCTGTCTCACTGGAACGTACCATTGCAGAACACCACACAAATATGCCCTGACCCTGTACCCCTCCATAACCTCACTGTCTCACTGGAACGTACCAATGCAGAACTCCACACAAATATGCCCTGAACTTCTAACCCTCCATAACCTCCCTGTCTCACTGGAACGTACCAAGGCAGAACTCCAAGGCAGAACTCCACACAAAATGCCCTGAACCGGTACCCTCCATAACCTCCCTGTCTCACTGGAACGTACCAATGCAGAATTCCACACAAATATGCCCTGAACCTGTACCCGACCATAACCTCCCTGTCTCACTGGAACGTACCAATGAGGAACTCCACACAAATATGCCCTGAACCTGTACCCGACCATAACCTCCCTGTCTCACTGGAACGCACCAATGCCGAACTCCACTCAAATATGCCCTGATCCTGTACCGTGCATAACCTCCCTGTCTCACTGGAACGTACCATTGCAGAACACCACACAAATATGCCCTGAACCTGTACCCCTCCATAACATCACTGTCTCACTGGAACGTACCAATGCAGAACTCCACACAAATATGCCCTGAACCTGTAACCCTCCATAACCTCCCTGTCTCACTGGAACGTACCAATGCAGAACTCCACACAAATATGCCCTGAACCTGTACCCTCCATAAACTCCCTGTCTCAGTGGAACGTACCAATGCAGAACTACACACAAATATGCCCTGAACCTGTACCCCTCCATAACCTCCCTGTCTCGCTGGAACGCACCAATGCCGAACTCCACTCAAATGTGCCCTGATCCTGTACCCGACCATAAACTCCCTGTCTCACTGGAACGTACCACTGCAGAACTGCACACAAATATGCCCTGAACCTGTACCCTCCATAACCTCCCAGTCTCACTGGAATGTACCAATGCAGAACTCCAGACAAATGTGCCCTGAACCTGTACACTCCATAACCTCCCTGACTCACTGGAACGTACAAATTCAGAACTACACTCAAATATGCCCTGAACCTGTACCCCTCCATAACCTCCCAGTCTCACTGGAACGTACCATTGCAGAACACCACACAAATATGCCCTGAACGTGTACCCGCCCATAAGCTCCTTGTCTCACTGGAACGTACCAACGCAGAACTCCACACAAATATGCCCTGAACCTGTACCCGACCATAACCTCCCTGTCTCACTGGAACGTACCAATGCAGAACTCCACACAAATATGCCCTGAACCTGTACCTGACCATAACCTCCCTGTCTCACTGGAACGCACCAATGCCGAACTCCACTCAAATATGCCCTGATCCTGTACCGTGCATAACCTCCCTGTCTCACTGGAACATACCATTGCAGAACACCACACAAATATGCCCTGAACCTGTACCCCTCCATAACCTCACTGTCTCACTGGAACGTACCAATGCAGAACTCCACACAAATATGCCCTGAACTTCTAACCCTCCATAACCTCCCTGTCTCACTGGAACGTACCAAGGCAGAACTCCACACAAATATGCCCTGAACCGGTACCCTCCATAACCTCCCTGTCTCACTGGAACGTACCAATGCAGAATTCCACACAAATATGCCCTGAAAGTGTACCCGCCCATAAGCTCCTTGTCTCACTGGAACGTACCAACGCAGAACTCCACACAAATATGCCCTGAACCTGTACCCGACCATAACCTCCCTGTCTCACTGGAACGTACCAATGCAGAGCTCCACACAAATATGCCCTGAACCGGTACCCTCCATAACCTCCCTGTCTCACTGGAACGTACCAATGCAGAATTCCACACAAATATGCCCTGAAAGTGTACCCGCCCATAACCTCCCTGTCTCACTGGAACGCACCAATGCAGAACTCCACACAAATTTGCCCTGAACCTGTACCCCTCAATAACCTCCCTGTCTCACTGGAACGTACCAATGCAGAACTCCACTCAAATATGCCCTGATCCTGTACCGTGCATAACCTCCCTGTCTCACTGGAATGAACCAATGCAGAATTCCACACAAATATGCCCTGAACGTGTACCCGCCCATAAGCTCCTTGTCTCACTGGAACGTACCAACGCAGAACTCCACACAAATATGCCCTGAACCTGTACCCGACCATAACCTCCCTGTCTCACTGGAACGTACCAATGCAGAACTCCACACAAATATGCCCTGAACCTGTACCTGACCATAACCTCCCTGTCTCACTGGAACGCACCAATGCCGAACTCCACTCAAATATGCCCTGATCCTGTACCGTGCATAACCTCCCTGTCTCACTGGAACGTACCATTGCAGAACACCACACAAATATGCCCTGAACCTGTACCCCTCCATAACCTCACTGTCTCACTGGAACGTACCAATGCAGAACTCCACACAAATATGCCCTGAACTTCTAACCCTCCATAACCTCCCTGTCTCACTGGAACGTACCAAGGCAGAACTCCACACAAATATGCCCTGAACCGGTACCCTCCATAACCTCCCTGTCTCACTGGAACGTACCAATGCAGAATTCCACAGAAATATGCCCTGAAAGTGTACCCGCCCATAAGCTCCTTGTCTGACTGGAACGTACCAACGCAGAACTCCACACAAATATGCCCTGAACCTGTACCCGACCATAACCTCCCTGTCTCACTGGAACGTACCAATGAGGAACTCCACACAAATATGCCCTGAACCTGTACCCGACCATAACCTCCCTGTCTCACTGGAACGCACCAATGCCGAACTCCACTCAAGTATGCCCTGATCCTGTACCGTGCATAACCTCCCTGTCTCACTGGAACGTACCATTGCAGAACACCACACAAATATGCCCTGAACCTGTACCCCTCCATAACCTCACTGTCTCACTGGAACGTACCAATGCAGAACTCCACACAAATATGCCCTGAACCTGTAACCCTCCATAACCTCCCTGTCTCACTGGAACGTACCAATGCAGAGCTCCACACAAATATGCCCTGAACCGGTACCCTCCATAACCTCCCTGTCTCACTGGAACGTACCAATGCAGAATTCCACACAAATATGCCCTGAAAGTGTACCCGCCCATAACCTCCCTGTCTCACTGGAACGCACCAATTCAGAACTCCACACAAATTTGCCCTGAACCTGTACCCCTCAATAACCTCCCTGTCTCACTGGAACGTACCAATGCAGAACTCCACTCAAATATGCCCTGATCCTGTACCGTGCATAACCTCCCTGTCTCACTGGAATGAACCAATGCAGAATTCCACACAAATATGCCCTGAACGTGTACCCGCCCATAACCTCCTTGTCTCACTGGAACGCACCAATGCAGAACTCCACACATATTTGCCCTGAACCTGTACCCCTCCATAACCTCCCTGTCTCACTGGAACGCACCAATGCCGAACTCCACTCAAATATGCCCTGATCCTGTACCGTGCATAATCTCCCTGTCACACTGGAACGTACCATTGCAGATCAGCACACAAATATGCCCTGAACCTGTACCCCTCCATAACCTCCCTGTCTCACTGGAACGTACCAATGCAGAATTCCACACAAATATGCCCTGAAACTGTACCGGTCCATAAGCTCCCTGTCTCATTGGATCGTCCCACTGCAGAACTCCACACAAATATGCCATGAACCGGTACCCCTCCATAACCTTCCATTCTCACTGGAAAGTACCAATGCAGAACTCCACACAAATATGCCCTGAACCTGTACCCGACCATAACCTCCCTGTCTCACTGGAACGTACCAATGAGGAACTCCACACAAATATGCCCTGAACCTGTACCCGACCATAACCTCCCTGTCTCACTGGAACGCACCAATGCCGAACTCCACTCAAGTATGCCCTGATCCTGTACCGTGCATAACCTCCCTGTCTCACTGGAACGTACCATTGCAGAACACCACACAAATATGCCCTGAACCTGTACCCCTCCATAACCTCACTGTCTCACTGGAACGTACCAATGCAGAACTCCACACAAATATGCCCTGAACCTGTAACCCTCCATAACCTCCCTGTCTCACTGGAACGTACCAATGCAGAGCTCCACACAAATATGCCCTGAACCGGTACCCTCCATAACCTCCCTGTCTCACTGGAACGTACCAATGCAGAATTCCACACAAATATGCCCTGAAAGTGTACCCGCCCATAACCTCCCTGTCTCACTGGAACGCACCAATGCAGAACTCCACACAAATTTGCCCTGAACCTGTACCCCTCAATAACCTCCCTGTCTCACTGGAACGTACCAATGCAGAACTCCACTCAAATATGCCCTGATCCTGTACCGTGCATAACCTCCCTGTCTCACTGGAATGAACCAATGCAGAATTCCACACAAATATGCCCTGAACGTGTACCCGCCCATAACCTCCTTGTCTCACTGGAACGCACCAATGCAGAACTCCACACATATTTGCCCTGAACCTGTACCCCTCCATAACCTCCCTGTCTCACTGGAACGCACCAATGCCGAACTCCACTCAAATATGCCCTGATCCTGTACCGTGCATAATCTCCCTGTCACACTGGAACGTACCATTGCAGATCAGCACACAAATATGCCCTGAACCTGTACCCCTCCATAACCTCCCTGTCTCACTGGAACGTACCAATGCAGAATTCCACACAAATATGCCCTGAAACTGTACCGGTCCATAAGCTCCCTGTCTCATTGGATCGTCCCACTGCAGAACTCCACACAAATATGCCATGAACCGGTACCCCTCCATAACCTTCCATTCTCACTGGAAAGTACCAATGCAGAACTCCACACAAATATGCCCTGAACCTGTACCCGACCATAACCTCCCTGTCTCACTGGAACGTACCACTGCAGAACTCCACACAAATATGCCCTGAACCTGTACCCTCCATAAACTCCCTGCCTCAGTGGAACGTACCAATGCAGAACTACACACAAATATGCCCTGAACCTGTACCCCTCCATAACCTCCCTGTCTCGCTGGAACGCACCAATGCCGAACTCCACTCAAATGTGCCCTGATCCTGTACCCGACCATAAACTCCCTGTCTCACTGGAACGTACCACTGCAGAACTGCACACAAATATGCCCTGAACCTGTACCCTCCATAACCTCCCTGTCTCACTGGAATGTACCAAAGCAGAACTCCAGACAAATGTGCCCTGAACCTGTACACTCCATTACCTCCCTGACTCACTGGAACGTACAAATTCAGAACTACACTCAAATATGCCCTGAACCTGTACCCCTCCATAACCTCCCAGTCTCACTGGAACGTACCATTGCAGAACACCACACAAATATGCCCTGAACGTGTACCCGCCCATAAGCTCCTTGTCTCACTGGAACGTACCAACGCAGAACTCCACACAAATATGCCCTGAACCTGTACCTGACCATAACCTCTCTGTCTCACTGGAACGCACCAATGCCGAACTCCACTCAAATATGCCCTGATCCTGTACCGTGCATAACCTCCCTGTCTCACTGGAACGTACCATTGCAGAACACCACACAAATATGCCCTGAACCTGTACCCCTCCATAACCTCACTGTCTCACTGGAACGTACCAATGCAGAACTCCAAACAAATATGCCCTGAACCTGTAACCCTCCATAACCTCCTTGTCTCACTGGAACGTACCAATGCAGAACTACACACATATATGCCCTGAACCGGTACCCTCCATAACCTCCCTGTCTCACTGGAACGTACCAATGCAGAATTCCACACAAATATGCCCTGAAAGTGTACCCGCCCATAACCTCCCTGTCTCACAGGAACGCACCAATGCAGAACTCCACACAAATTTGCCCTGAACCTGTGCCCCTCAATAACCTCCCTGTCTCACTGGAACGTACCAATGCAGAACTCCACTCAAATATGCCCTGATCCTGTACCGTGCTTAACCTCCCTGTCTCACTGGCATGTACCAATGCAGAATTCCACACAAATATGCCCTGAACGTGTACCCGCCCATAACCTCCTTGTCTCACTGGAACGCACCAATGCAGAACTCCACACAAATTTGCCATGAACCCGTACCCCTCCATAACCTCCCTGTCTCACTGGAACGTACCAATGCAGAACTCCACACAAGTATGCCCTGAACCTGTACCCCTCCATAACCTCCCTGTCTCACTGGAACGCACCAATGCCGAACTCCACTCAAATATGCCCTGATCCTGTACCGTGCAATATCTCCCTGTCTCACTGGAACGCACCAATGCCGAACTCCACACAAATGTGCCCTGAACCTGTACACCTCCATAACCTCCCTGTATCACTGGAACGTACCAATGCAGAACTCCACACAAATATGCCCTGTACCTGTAACCCTCCATAACCTCCCTGTCTCACTGGAACGTACCAATGCAGAACTCCACACAAATATGCCCTGAACCTGTACCCGACCATATCCTCCCTGTCTCACTGGAACGCACCAATGCCGAACTCCACTCAAATATGCCCTGATCCTGTACCGTGCATAACCTCCCTGTCTCACTGGAACGTACCATTGCAGAACACCACACAAATATGCCCTGAACCTGTACCCCTCCATAACCTCACTGTCTCACTGGAACGTACCAATGCAGAACTCCACACAAACATTCCCTGAACCTGTAACCCACCATAACCTCCCTGTCTCACTGGAACGTACCAATGCAGAACTCCACTCAAATATGCCCTGATCCTGTACCGTGCATAACCTCCCTGTCTCACTGGAACGTACCATTGCAGAACACCACACAAATATGCCCTGAACCTGTACCCCTCCATAACATCACTGTCTCACTGGAACGTACCAATGCAGAACTCCACACAAATATGCCCTGAACCTGTAACCCTCCATAACCTCCCTGTCTCACTGGAACGTACCAATGCAGAACTCCACACAAATATGCCCTGAACCTGTACCCTCCATAAACTCCCTGTCTCAGTGGAACGTACCAATGCAGAACTACACACAAATATGCCCTGAACCTGTACCCCTCCATAACCTCCCTGTCTCGCTGGAACGCACCAATGCCGAACTCCACTCAAATGTGCCCTGATCCTGTACCCGACCATAAACTCCCTGTCTCACTGGAACGTACCACTGCAGAACTGCACACAAATATGCCCTGAACCTGTACCCTCCATAACCTCCCAGTCTCACTGGAATGTACCAATGCAGAACTCCAGACAAATGTGCCCTGAACCTGTACACTCCATAACCTCCCTGACTCACTGGAACGTACAAATTCAGAACTACACTCAAATATGCCCTGAACCTGTACCCCTCCATAACCTCCCAGTCTCACTGGAACGTACCATTGCAGAACACCACACAAATATGCCCTGAACGTGTACCCGCCCATAAGCTCCTTGTCTCACTGGAACGTACCAACGCAGAACTCCACACAAATATGCCCTGAACCTGTACCCGACCATAACCTCCCTGTCTCACTGGAACGTACCAATGCAGAACTCCACACAAATATGCCCTGAACCTGTACCTGACCATAACCTCCCTGTCTCACTGGAACGCACCAATGCCGAACTCCACTCAAATATGCCCTGATCCTGTACCGTGCATAACCTCCCTGTCTCACTGGAACATACCATTGCAGAACACCACACAAATATGCCCTGAACCTGTACCCCTCCATAACCTCACTGTCTCACTGGAACGTACCAATGCAGAACTCCACACAAATATGCCCTGAACTTCTAACCCTCCATAACCTCCCTGTCTCACTGGAACGTACCAAGGCAGAACTCCACACAAATATGCCCTGAACCGGTACCCTCCATAACCTCCCTGTCTCACTGGAACGTACCAATGCAGAATTCCACACAAATATGCCCTGAAAGTGTACCCGCCCATAAGCTCCTTGTCTCACTGGAACGTACCAACGCAGAACTCCACACAAATATGCCCTGAACCTGTACCCGACCATAACCTCCCTGTCTCACTGGAACGTACCAATGCAGAGCTCCACACAAATATGCCCTGAACCGGTACCCTCCATAACCTCCCTGTCTCACTGGAACGTACCAATGCAGAATTCCACACAAATATGCCCTGAAAGTGTACCCGCCCATAACCTCCCTGTCTCACTGGAACGCACCAATGCAGAACTCCACACAAATTTGCCCTGAACCTGTACCCCTCAATAACCTCCCTGTCTCACTGGAACGTACCAATGCAGAACTCCACTCAAATATGCCCTGATCCTGTACCGTGCATAACCTCCCTGTCTCACTGGAATGAACCAATGCAGAATTCCACACAAATATGCCCTGAACGTGTACCCGCCCATAAGCTCCTTGTCTCACTGGAACGTACCAACGCAGAACTCCACACAAATATGCCCTGAACCTGTACCCGACCATAACCTCCCTGTCTCACTGGAACGTACCAATGCAGAACTCCACACAAATATGCCCTGAACCTGTACCTGACCATAACCTCCCTGTCTCACTGGAACGCACCAATGCCGAACTCCACTCAAATATGCCCTGATCCTGTACCGTGCATAACCTCCCTGTCTCACTGGAACGTACCATTGCAGAACACCACACAAATATGCCCTGAACCTGTACCCCTCCATAACCTCACTGTCTCACTGGAACGTACCAATGCAGAACTCCACACAAATATGCCCTGAACTTCTAACCCTCCATAACCTCCCTGTCTCACTGGAACGTACCAAGGCAGAACTCCACACAAATATGCCCTGAACCGGTACCCTCCATAACCTCCCTGTCTCACTGGAACGTACCAATGCAGAATTCCACAGAAATATGCCCTGAAAGTGTACCCGCCCATAAGCTCCTTGTCTGACTGGAACGTACCAACGCAGAACTCCACACAAATATGCCCTGAACCTGTACCCGACCATAACCTCCCTGTCTCACTGGAACGTACCAATGAGGAACTCCACACAAATATGCCCTGAACCTGTACCCGACCATAACCTCCCTGTCTCACTGGAACGCACCAATGCCGAACTCCACTCAAGTATGCCCTGATCCTGTACCGTGCATAACCTCCCTGTCTCACTGGAACGTACCATTGCAGAACACCACACAAATATGCCCTGAACCTGTACCCCTCCATAACCTCACTGTCTCACTGGAACGTACCAATGCAGAACTCCACACAAATATGCCCTGAACCTGTAACCCTCCATAACCTCCCTGTCTCACTGGAACGTACCAATGCAGAGCTCCACACAAATATGCCCTGAACCGGTACCCTCCATAACCTCCCTGTCTCACTGGAACGTACCAATGCAGAATTCCACACAAATATGCCCTGAAAGTGTACCCGCCCATAACCTCCCTGTCTCACTGGAACGCACCAATTCAGAACTCCACACAAATTTGCCCTGAACCTGTACCCCTCAATAACCTCCCTGTCTCACTGGAACGTACCAATGCAGAACTCCACTCAAATATGCCCTGATCCTGTACCGTGCATAACCTCCCTGTCTCACTGGAATGAACCAATGCAGAATTCCACACAAATATGCCCTGAACGTGTACCCGCCCATAACCTCCTTGTCTCACTGGAACGCACCAATGCAGAACTCCACACATATTTGCCCTGAACCTGTACCCCTCCATAACCTCCCTGTCTCACTGGAACGCACCAATGCCGAACTCCACTCAAATATGCCCTGATCCTGTACCGTGCATAATCTCCCTGTCACACTGGAACGTACCATTGCAGATCAGCACACAAATATGCCCTGAACCTGTACCCCTCCATAACCTCCCTGTCTCACTGGAACGTACCAATGCAGAATTCCACACAAATATGCCCTGAAACTGTACCGGTCCATAAGCTCCCTGTCTCATTGGATCGTCCCACTGCAGAACTCCACACAAATATGCCATGAACCGGTACCCCTCCATAACCTTCCATTCTCACTGGAAAGTACCAATGCAGAACTCCACACAAATATGCCCTGAACCTGTACCCGACCATAACCTCCCTGTCTCACTGGAACGTACCAATGAGGAACTCCACACAAATATGCCCTGAACCTGTACCCGACCATAACCTCCCTGTCTCACTGGAACGCACCAATGCCGAACTCCACTCAAGTATGCCCTGATCCTGTACCGTGCATAACCTCCCTGTCTCACTGGAACGTACCATTGCAGAACACCACACAAATATGCCCTGAACCTGTACCCCTCCATAACCTCACTGTCTCACTGGAACGTACCAATGCAGAACTCCACACAAATATGCCCTGAACCTGTAACCCTCCATAACCTCCCTGTCTCACTGGAACGTACCAATGCAGAGCTCCACACAAATATGCCCTGAACCGGTACCCTCCATAACCTCCCTGTCTCACTGGAACGTACCAATGCAGAATTCCACACAAATATGCCCTGAAAGTGTACCCGCCCATAACCTCCCTGTCTCACTGGAACGCACCAATGCAGAACTCCACACAAATTTGCCCTGAACCTGTACCCCTCAATAACCTCCCTGTCTCACTGGAACGTACCAATGCAGAACTCCACTCAAATATGCCCTGATCCTGTACCGTGCATAACCTCCCTGTCTCACTGGAATGAACCAATGCAGAATTCCACACAAATATGCCCTGAACGTGTACCCGCCCATAACCTCCTTGTCTCACTGGAACGCACCAATGCAGAACTCCACACATATTTGCCCTGAACCTGTACCCCTCCATAACCTCCCTGTCTCACTGGAACGCACCAATGCCGAACTCCACTCAAATATGCCCTGATCCTGTACCGTGCATAATCTCCCTGTCACACTGGAACGTACCATTGCAGATCAGCACACAAATATGCCCTGAACCTGTACCCCTCCATAACCTCCCTGTCTCACTGGAACGTACCAATGCAGAATTCCACACAAATATGCCCTGAAACTGTACCGGTCCATAAGCTCCCTGTCTCATTGGATCGTCCCACTGCAGAACTCCACACAAATATGCCATGAACCGGTACCCCTCCATAACCTTCCATTCTCACTGGAAAGTACCAATGCAGAACTCCACACAAATATGCCCTGAACCTGTACCCGACCATAACCTCCCTGTCTCACTGGAACGTACCACTGCAGAACTCCACACAAATATGCCCTGAACCTGTACCCTCCATAAACTCCCTGCCTCAGTGGAACGTACCAATGCAGAACTACACACAAATATGCCCTGAACCTGTACCCCTCCATAACCTCCCTGTCTCGCTGGAACGCACCAATGCCGAACTCCACTCAAATGTGCCCTGATCCTGTACCCGACCATAAACTCCCTGTCTCACTGGAACGTACCACTGCAGAACTGCACACAAATATGCCCTGAACCTGTACCCTCCATAACCTCCCTGTCTCACTGGAATGTACCAAAGCAGAACTCCAGACAAATGTGCCCTGAACCTGTACACTCCATTACCTCCCTGACTCACTGGAACGTACAAATTCAGAACTACACTCAAATATGCCCTGAACCTGTACCCCTCCATAACCTCCCAGTCTCACTGGAACGTACCATTGCAGAACACCACACAAATATGCCCTGAACGTGTACCCGCCCATAAGCTCCTTGTCTCACTGGAACGTACCAACGCAGAACTCCACACAAATATGCCCTGAACCTGTACCTGACCATAACCTCTCTGTCTCACTGGAACGCACCAATGCCGAACTCCACTCAAATATGCCCTGATCCTGTACCGTGCATAACCTCCCTGTCTCACTGGAACGTACCATTGCAGAACACCACACAAATATGCCCTGAACCTGTACCCCTCCATAACCTCACTGTCTCACTGGAACGTACCAATGCAGAACTCCAAACAAATATGCCCTGAACCTGTAACCCTCCATAACCTCCTTGTCTCACTGGAACGTACCAATGCAGAACTACACACATATATGCCCTGAACCGGTACCCTCCATAACCTCCCTGTCTCACTGGAACGTACCAATGCAGAATTCCACACAAATATGCCCTGAAAGTGTACCCGCCCATAACCTCCCTGTCTCACAGGAACGCACCAATGCAGAACTCCACACAAATTTGCCCTGAACCTGTGCCCCTCAATAACCTCCCTGTCTCACTGGAACGTACCAATGCAGAACTCCACTCAAATATGCCCTGATCCTGTACCGTGCTTAACCTCCCTGTCTCACTGGCATGTACCAATGCAGAATTCCACACAAATATGCCCTGAACGTGTACCCGCCCATAACCTCCTTGTCTCACTGGAACGCACCAATGCAGAACTCCACACAAATTTGCCATGAACCCGTACCCCTCCATAACCTCCCTGTCTCACTGGAACGTACCAATGCAGAACTCCACACAAGTATGCCCTGAACCTGTACCCCTCCATAACCTCCCTGTCTCACTGGAACGCACCAATGCCGAACTCCACTCAAATATGCCCTGATCCTGTACCGTGCAATATCTCCCTGTCTCACTGGAACGCACCAATGCCGAACTCCACACAAATGTGCCCTGAACCTGTACACCTCCATAACCTCCCTGTATCACTGGAACGTACCAATGCAGAACTCCACACAAATATGCCCTGTACCTGTAACCCTCCATAACCTCCCTGTCTCACTGGAACGTACCAATGCAGAACTCCACACAAATATGCCCTGAACCTGTACCCGACCATATCCTCCCTGTCTCACTGGAACGCACCAATGCCGAACTCCACTCAAATATGCCCTGATCCTGTACCGTGCATAACCTCCCTGTCTCACTGGAACGTACCATTGCAGAACACCACACAAATATGCCCTGAACCTGTACCCCTCCATAACCTCACTGTCTCACTGGAACGTACCAATGCAGAACTCCACACAAACATTCCCTGAACCTGTAACCCACCATAACCTCCCTGTCTCACTGGAACGTACCAATGCAGAACTCCACACAAATATGCCCTGAACCTGTACCCCTCCATAACCTCCCTGTCTCACTGGAACGTACCAATGCAGAACTCCACACAAATTTGCCCTGAACCTGTACCCTCCATAACCTCCCTGTCTCACTGGAAAGTACCAATGCAGAACTTCACACAAATATGCCCTGAACCGGTACCCTCCATAACCTCCCTGTCTCACTGGAACGTACCAATGCAGAATTCCACACAAATATGCCCTGAAAGTGTACCCGCCCATAACCTCCCTGTCTCACTGGAACGCACCAATGCAGAACTCCACACAAATTTGCCCTGAACCTGTACCCCTCAATAACCTCCCTGTCTCACTGGAACGTACCAATGCAGAACTCCACTCAAATATGCCCTGATCCTGTACCGTGCATAACCTCCCTGTCTCACTGGAACGTACCAATTCAGAATTCCACACAAATATGCCCTGAACTTGTACCCGCCCATAACCTCCTTGTCTCACTGGAACGCACCAATGCAGAACTCCACACAAATTTGCCCTGAACCTGTACCCCTCCATAACCTCCCTGTCTCACTGGAACGCACCAATGCCGAACTCCACTCAAATATGCCCTGAACCTGTACCCCTCCATAACCTTCTGTCTCACTGGAACGTACCATTGCAGATCACCACAAAAATATGCCCTGAAAGTTATCCGCCCATAACCTCCTTGTCTCACTGGAATGCACCAATGCAGAACTCCACACAAATTTGCCCTGAACCTGTACCCCTCCATAACCTCCCTGTCTCACTGGAATGTACCAATGCAGAACTCCACACAAGTATGCCCTGAACCTGTACCCCTCCATAACCTCCCTGTCTCACTGGAACGTACCAATGCAGAACTACACACAAATATGCCCTGAACCTGAAACCCTCCATAACCTCCCTATCTCACTGGAACTTACCAATGCAGAACTCCACACAAATTTGCCCTGAACCTGTACCCCTCAATAACCTCCCTGTCTCACTGGAACGTACCAATGCAGAACTCCACTCAAATATGCCCTGATCCTGTACCGTGCATAACCTCCCTGTCTCACTGGAATGAACCAATGCAGAATTCCACACAAATATGCCCTGAACGTGTACCCGCCCATAACCTCCTTGTCTCACTGGAACGCACCAATGCAGAACTCCACACATATTTGCCCTGAACCTGTACCCCTCCATAACCTCCCTGGCTCACTGGAACGCACCAATGCCGAACTCCACTCAAATATGCCCTGATCCTGTACCGTGCATAATCTCCCTGTCACACTGGAACGTACCATTGCAGATCAGCACACAAATATGCCCTGAACCTGTACCCCTCCATAACCTCCCTGTCTCACTGGAACGCACCAATGCCGAACTCCACTCAAATATGCCCTGATCCTGTACCGTGCAATATCTCCCTGTCTCACTGGAACGCACCAATGCAGAACTCCACACAAATTTGCCATGAACCCGTACCCCTCCATAACCTCCCTGTCTCACTGGAACACACCAATGCCGAGCTCCACTCAAATATGCCCTGATCCTGTACCCGACCATAACCTCCCTGTCTCACTGGAACGTACCAATGCAGAACTCCGCACAAATATGCCCTGAACCTGTACCCTCCATAACGTCCCTGTCTCACTGGAACGTACCAATGCAGAACTCCACACAAATGTGCCCTGAACCTGTACACCTCCATAACCTCCCTGTATCACTGGAACGTACCAATGCAGAACTCCACACAAATATGCCCTGTACCTGTAACCCTCCATAACCTCCCTGTCTCACTGGAACGTACCAATGCAGAACTCCACACAAATATGCCCTGAACCTGTACCCGACCATATCCTCCCTGTCTCACTGGAACGCACTAATGCCGAACTCCACTCAAATATGCCCTGATCCTGTACCGTGCATAACCTCCCTGTCTCACTGGAACGTACCATTGCAGAACACCACACAAATATGCCCTGAACCTGTACCCCTCCATAACCTCACTGTCTCACTGGAACGTACCAATGCAGAACTCCACACAAACATTCCCTGAACCTGTAACCCTCCATAACCTCCCTGTCTCACTGGAACGTACCAATGCAGAACTCCACACAAATATGCCCTGAACCTGTACCCCTCCATAACCTCCCTGTCTCACTGGAACGTACCAATGCAGAACTCCACACAAATTTGCCCTGAACCTGTACCCTCCATAACCTCCCTGTCTCACTGGAAAGTACCAATGCAGAACTCCACACAATTATGCCCTGAACCGGTACCCTCCATAACCTCCCTGTCTCACTGGAACGTACCAATGCAGAATTCCACACAAATATGCCCTGAAAGTGTACCCGCCCATAACCTCCCTGTCTCACTGGAACGCACCAATGCAGAACTCCACACAAATTTGCCCTGAACCTGTACCGCTCAATAACCTCCCTGTCTCACTGGAACGTACCAATGCAGAACTCCACTCAAATATGCCCTGATCCTGTACCGTGCATAACCTCCCTGTCTCACTGGAATGAACCAATGCAGAACTCCACACAAATATGCCCTGAACCTGTACCCCTCCATAACTTCCCTGTCTCACTGGAACACACCAATGCCGAGCTCCACTCAAATATGCCCTGATCCTGTACCCGACCATAACCTCCCTGTCTCACTGGAATGTACCAATGCAGAACTCCGCACAAATATACCCTGAACCTGTACCCGACCATAACCTCCCTGTCTCACTGGAACGTACCAATGCAGAACTCCGCACAAATATGCCCTGAACCTGTACCCTCCATAACGTCCCTGTCTCACTGGAACGTACCAATGCAGAACTCCACACAAATGTGCCCTGAACCTGTACACCTCCATAACCTCCCTGTATCACTGGAACGTACCAATGCAGAACTCCACACAAATATGCCCTGTACCTGTAACCCTCCATAACCTCCCTGTCTCACTGGAACGTACCAATGCAGAACTCCACACAAATATGCCCTGAACCTGTACCCGACCATAACCTCCCTGTCTCACTGGAACGTACCAATGCAGAACTCCGCACAAATATGCCCTGAACCTGTACCCTCCATAACGTCCCTGTCTCACTGGAACGTACCAATGCAGAACTCCACACAAATGTGCCCTGAACCTGTACACCTCCATAACCTCCCTGTATCACTGGAACGTACCAATGCAGAACTCCACACAAATATGCCCTGTACCTGTAACCCTCCATAACCTCCCTGTCTCACTGGAACGTACCAATGCAGAACTCCACACAAATATGCCCTGAACCTGTACCCGACCATATCCTCCCTGTCTCACTGGAACGTACCAATGCAGAACTCCACACAAACATTCCCTGAACCTGTAACCCTCCATAACCTCCCTGTCTCACTGGAACGTACCAATGCAGAACTCCACACAAATATGCCCTGAACCTGTACCCCTCCATAACCTCCCTGTCTCACTGGAACGTACCAATGCAGAACTCCACACAAATTTGCCCTGAACCTGTACCCTCCATAACCTCCCTGTCTCACTGGAAAGTACCAATGCAGAACTCCACACAATTATGCCCTGAACCGGTACCCTCCATAACCTCCCTGTCTCACTGGAACGTACCAATGCAGAATTCCACACAAATATGCCCTGAAAGTGTACCCGCCCATAACCTCCCTGTCTCACTGGAACGCACCAATGCAGAACTCCACACAAATTTGCCCTGAACCTGTACCGCTCAATAACCTCCCTGTCTCACTGGAACGTACCAATGCAGAACTCCACTCAAATATGCCCTGATCCTGTACCGTGCATAACCTCCCTGTCTCACTGGAATGAACCAATGCAGAACTCCACACAAATATGCCCTGAACCTGTACCCCTCCATAACTTCCCTGTCTCACTGGAACACACCAATGCCGAGCTCCACTCAAATATGCCCTGATCCTGTACCCGACCATAACCTCCCTGTCTCACTGGAATGTACCAATGCAGAACTCCGCACAAATATACCCTGAACCTGTACCCTCCATAACGTCCCTGCTTACTGGAACGTACCAATGCAGAACTCCACACAAATGTGCCCTGAAATTGTACACCTCCATAACCTCCCTGACTCACTGGAACGTACAAATGCAGAACTACACTCAAATATGCCCTGAACCTGTACCCCTCCATAACCTCCCAGTCTCACTGGAACGTACCATTGCAGAACACCAAACAAATATGCCCTGAACGTGTACCCGCCCATAAGCTCCTTGACTCACTGGAACGTACCAACGCAGAACTCCACACAAATATGCCCTGAACCTGTACCCGACCATAACCTCCCTGTCTCACTGGAACGTACCAATGAGGAACTCCACACAAATATGCCCTGAACCTGTACCCGACCATAACCTCCCTGTCTCACTGGAACGCACCAATGCCGAACTCCACTCAAATATGCCCTGATCCTGTACCGTGCATAACATTCCTGTCTCACTGGAACGTACCATTGCAGAACACCACACAAATATACCCTGAACCTGTACCCCTCCATAACCTCACTGTCTCACTGGAACGTACCAATGCAGAACTCCACACAAATATGCCCTGAACTTCTAACCCTCCATAACCTCCCTGTCTCACTGGAACGTACCAAGGCAGAACTCCACACAAATATGCCCTGAACCGGTACCCTCCATAACCTCCCTGTCTCACTGGAACGTACCAATGCAGAATTCCACACAAATATGCCCTGAAAGTGTACCCGCCCGTAAGCTCCTTGTCTCACTGGAACGTACCAACGCAGAACTCCACACAAATATGCCCTGAACCTGTACCCGACCATAACCTCCCTGTTTCACTGGAACGTACCAATGAGGAACTCCACACAAATATGCCCTGAACCTGTACCCGACCATAACCTCCCTGTCTCACTGGAACGCACCAATGCCGAACTCAACTCAAATATGCCCTGATCCTGTACCGTGCATAACCTCCCTGTCTCACTGGAACGTACCATTGCAGAACACCACACAAATATGCCCTGAACCTGTACCCCTCCATAACCTCACTGTCTCACTGGAACGTACCAATGCAGAACTCCACACAAATATGCCCTGAACCTGTAACCCTCCATAACCTCCCTGTCTCACTGGAACGTACCAATGCAGAACTCCACACAAATATGCCCTGAACCGGTACCCTCCATAACCTCCCTGTCTCACTGGAACGTACCAATGCAGAATTCCACACAAATATGCCCTGAAAGTGTACCCGCCCATAACCTCCCTGTCTCACTGGAACGCACCAATGCAGAACTCCACACAAATTTGCCCTGAACCTGTACCCCTCAATAACCTCCCTGTCTCACTGGAACGTACCAATGCAGAACTCCACTCAAATATGCCCTGATCCTGTACCGTGCATAATCTCCCTGTCACACTGGAACGTACCATTGCAGATCAGCACACAAATATGCCCTGAACCTGTACCCCTCCATAACCTCCCTGTCTCACTGGAACGTACCAATGCAGAATTCCACACAAATATGCCCTGAAACTGTACCGGTCCATAAGCTCCCTGTCTCATTGGATCGTCCCACTGCAGACCTCCACACAAATATGCCATGAACCGGTACCCCTCCATAACCTCCCATTCTCACTGGAAAGTACCAATGCAGAACTCCACACAAATATGCCCTGAACCTGTACCCGACCATAACCTCCCTGTCTCACTGGAACGTACCACTGCAGAACTCCACACAAATATGCCCTGAACCTGTACCCTCCATAACCTCCCTGTCTCAGTGGAACGTACCAATGCAGAACTACACACAAATATGCCCTGAACCTGTACCCCTCCATAACCTCCCTGTCTCGCTGGAACGCACCAATGCCGAACTCCACTCAAATGTGCCCTGATCCTGTACCCGACCATAAACTCCCTGTCTCACTGGAACGTACCACTGCAGAACTGCACACAAATATGCCCTGAACCTGTACCCTCCATAACCTCCCTGTCTCACTGGAATGTACCAATGCAGAACTCCAGACAAATGTGCCCTGAACCTGTACACTCCATAACCTCCCTGACTCACTGGAACGTACAAATTCAGAACTACACTCAAATATGCCCTGAACCTGTACCCCTCCATAACCTCCCAGTCTCACTGGAACGTACCATTGCAGAACACCACACAAATATGCCCTGAACGTGTACCCGCCCATAAGCTCCTTGTCTCACTGGAACGTACCAACGCAGAACTCCACACAAATATGCCCTGAACCTGTACCCGACCATAACCTCCCTGTCTCACTGGAACGTACCAATGCAGAACTGCACACAAATATGCCCTGAACCTGTACCTGACCATAACCTCCCTGTCTCACTGGAACGCACCAATGCCGAACTCCACTCAAATATGCCCTGATCCTGTACCGTGCATAACCTCCCTGTCTCACTGGAACGTACCATTGCAGAACACCACACAAATATGCCCTGAACCTGTACCCCTCCATAACCTCACTGTCTCACTGGAACGTACCAATGCAGAACTCCAAACAAATATGCCCTGAACCTGTAACCCTCCATAACCTCCCTGTCTCACTGGAACGTACCAATGCAGAACTCCACTCAAATATGCCCTGATCCTGTACCGTGCATAACCTCCCTGTCTCACTGGCATGTACCAATGCAGAATTCCACACAAATATGCCCTGAACGTGTACCCGCCCATAACCTCCTTGTCTCACTGGAACGCACCAATGCAGAACTCCACACAAATTTGCCATGAACCCGTACCCCTCCATAACCTCCCTGTCTCACTGGAACGTACCAATGCAGAACTCCACACAAGTATGCCCTGAACCTGTACCCCTCCATAACCTCCCTGTCTCACTGGAACGCACCAATGCCGAACTCCACTCAAATATGCCCTGATCCTGTACCGTGCAATATCTCCCTGTCACACTGGAACTTACCATTGCAGAACACCACACAAATATGCCCTGAACCTGTACCCCTCCATAACCTCCCTGTCTCACTGGAACGTACCAATGCAGAATTCCACACATATATGCCCTGAAACTGTACCGGTCCATAAGCTCCCTGTCTCATTGGATTGTCCCACTGCAGAACTCCACACAAATATGCCATGAACCGGTACCCCTCCATAACCTCCCATTCTCACTGGAAAGTACCAATGCAGAACTCCACACAAATATGCCCTGAACCTGTACCCGACCATAACCTCCCTGTCTCACTGGAACGTATCACTGCAGAACTCCACACAAATACGCCCTGAACCTGTACCCTCCATAAACTCCCTGTCTCACTGGAACGTACCAATGCAGAACTACACACAAATATGCCCTGAACCTGTACCCCTCCATAACCTCCCTGTCTCACTGGAACGCACCAATGCCAAACTCCACTCAAATGTGCCCTGATCCTGTACCCGACCATAAACTCCCTGTCTCACTGGAACGTCCCACTGCAGAACTCCACACAAATATGCCATGAACCGGTACCCTCCATAACCTCCCTGTCTCACTGGAAAGTACCAATGCAGAACTCCACACAAATATGCCCTGAACCTGTACCCGACCATAACCTCCCTGTCTCACTGGAACGTACCACTGCAGAACTCCACACAAATATGCCCTGAACCTGTACCCTCCATAACCTCCCTGTCTCACTGGAACGTACCAATGCAGAACTACACACAAATATGCCCTGAACCTGTACCCCTCCATAACCTCCCTGTCTCACTGGAACGTACCAATGCAGAACTCCACACAAATATGCCCATAACCTGTACCCCTCCATAACCTCCCTGTCTCACTGGAACACACCAATGCCGAGCTCCACTCAAATATGCCCTGATCCTGTACCCGACCATAACCTCCCTGTCTCACTGGAACGTACCAATGCAGAACTCCGCACAAATATGCCCTGAACCTGTACCCTCCATAACGTCCCTGTCTCACTGGAACGTACCAATGCAGAACTCCACACAAATGTGCCCTGAACCTGTACACCTCCATAACCTCCCTGTATCACTGGAACGTACCAATGCAGAACTCCACACAAATATGCCCTGTACCTGTAACCCTCCATAACCTCCCTGTCTCACTGGAACGTACCAATGCAGAACTCCACACAAATATGCCCTGAACCTGTACCCGACCATATCCTCCCTGTCTCACTGGAAAGTACCAATGCAGAACTCCACACAAATATGCCCTGAACCTGTACCCGACCATAACCTCCCTGTCTCACTGGAACGTACCACTGCAGAACTCCACACAAATATGCCCTGAACCTGTACCCTCCATAACCTCCCTGTCTCACTGGAACGTACCAATGCAGAACTACACACAAATATGCCCTGAACCTGTACCCCTCCATAACCTCACTGTCTCACTGGAACGTACCAATGCAGAACTCCACACAAATATGCCCTGAACTTCTAACCCTCCATAACCTCCCTGTCTCACTGGAACGTACCAAGGCAGAACTCCAAGGCAGAACTCCACACAAAATGCCCTGAACCGGTACCCTCCATAACCTCCCTGTCTCACTGGAACGTACCAATGCAGAATTCCACACAAATATGCCCTGAACCTGTACCCGACCATAACCTCCCTGTCTCACTGGAACGTACCAATGAGGAACTCCACACAAATATGCCCTGAACCTGTACCCGACCATAACCTCCCTGTCTCACTGGAACGCACCAATGCCGAACTCCACTCAAATATGCCCTGATCCTGTACCGTGCATAACCTCCCTGTCTCACTGGAACGTACCATTGCAGAACACCACACAAATATGCCCTGAACCTGTACCCCTCCATAACATCACTGTCTCACTGGAACGTACCAATGCAGAACTCCACACAAATATGCCCTGAACCTGTAACCCTCCATAACCTCCCTGTCTCACTGGAACGTACCAATGCAGAACTCCACACAAATATGCCCTGAACCTGTACCCTCCATAAACTCCCTGTCTCAGTGGAACGTACCAATGCAGAACTACACACAAATATGCCCTGAACCTGTACCCCTCCATAACCTCCCTGTCTCGCTGGAACGCACCAATGCCGAACTCCACTCAAATGTGCCCTGATCCTGTACCCGACCATAAACTCCCTGTCTCACTGGAACGTACCACTGCAGAACTGCACACAAATATGCCCTGAACCTGTACCCTCCATAACCTCCCAGTCTCACTGGAATGTACCAATGCAGAACTCCAGACAAATGTGCCCTGAACCTGTACACTCCATAACCTCCCTGACTCACTGGAACGTACAAATTCAGAACTACACTCAAATATGCCCTGAACCTGTACCCCTCCATAACCTCCCAGTCTCACTGGAACGTACCATTGCAGAACACCACACAAATATGCCCTGAACGTGTACCCGCCCATAAGCTCCTTGTCTCACTGGAACGTACCAACGCAGAACTCCACACAAATATGCCCTGAACCTGTACCCGACCATAACCTCCCTGTCTCACTGGAACGTACCAATGCAGAACTCCACACAAATATGCCCTGAACCTGTACCTGACCATAACCTCCCTGTCTCACTGGAACGCACCAATGCCGAACTCCACTCAAATATGCCCTGATCCTGTACCGTGCATAACCTCCCTGTCTCACTGGAACATACCATTGCAGAACACCACACAAATATGCCCTGAACCTGTACCCCTCCATAACCTCACTGTCTCACTGGAACGTACCAATGCAGAACTCCACACAAATATGCCCTGAACTTCTAACCCTCCATAACCTCCCTGTCTCACTGGAACGTACCAAGGCAGAACTCCACACAAATATGCCCTGAACCGGTACCCTCCATAACCTCCCTGTCTCACTGGAACGTACCAATGCAGAATTCCACACAAATATGCCCTGAAAGTGTACCCGCCCATAAGCTCCTTGTCTCACTGGAACGTACCAACGCAGAACTCCACACAAATATGCCCTGAACCTGTACCCGACCATAACCTCCCTGTCTCACTGGAACGTACCAATGCAGAGCTCCACACAAATATGCCCTGAACCGGTACCCTCCATAACCTCCCTGTCTCACTGGAACGTACCAATGCAGAATTCCACACAAATATGCCCTGAAAGTGTACCCGCCCATAACCTCCCTGTCTCACTGGAACGCACCAATGCAGAACTCCACACAAATTTGCCCTGAACCTGTACCCCTCAATAACCTCCCTGTCTCACTGGAACGTACCAATGCAGAACTCCACTCAAATATGCCCTGATCCTGTACCGTGCATAACCTCCCTGTCTCACTGGAATGAACCAATGCAGAATTCCACACAAATATGCCCTGAACGTGTACCCGCCCATAAGCTCCTTGTCTCACTGGAACGTACCAACGCAGAACTCCACACAAATATGCCCTGAACCTGTACCCGACCATAACCTCCCTGTCTCACTGGAACGTACCAATGCAGAACTCCACACAAATATGCCCTGAACCTGTACCTGACCATAACCTCCCTGTCTCACTGGAACGCACCAATGCCGAACTCCACTCAAATATGCCCTGATCCTGTACCGTGCATAACCTCCCTGTCTCACTGGAACGTACCATTGCAGAACACCACACAAATATGCCCTGAACCTGTACCCCTCCATAACCTCACTGTCTCACTGGAACGTACCAATGCAGAACTCCACACAAATATGCCCTGAACTTCTAACCCTCCATAACCTCCCTGTCTCACTGGAACGTACCAAGGCAGAACTCCACACAAATATGCCCTGAACCGGTACCCTCCATAACCTCCCTGTCTCACTGGAACGTACCAATGCAGAATTCCACAGAAATATGCCCTGAAAGTGTACCCGCCCATAAGCTCCTTGTCTGACTGGAACGTACCAACGCAGAACTCCACACAAATATGCCCTGAACCTGTACCCGACCATAACCTCCCTGTCTCACTGGAACGTACCAATGAGGAACTCCACACAAATATGCCCTGAACCTGTACCCGACCATAACCTCCCTGTCTCACTGGAACGCACCAATGCCGAACTCCACTCAAGTATGCCCTGATCCTGTACCGTGCATAACCTCCCTGTCTCACTGGAACGTACCATTGCAGAACACCACACAAATATGCCCTGAACCTGTACCCCTCCATAACCTCACTGTCTCACTGGAACGTACCAATGCAGAACTCCACACAAATATGCCCTGAACCTGTAACCCTCCATAACCTCCCTGTCTCACTGGAACGTACCAATGCAGAGCTCCACACAAATATGCCCTGAACCGGTACCCTCCATAACCTCCCTGTCTCACTGGAACGTACCAATGCAGAATTCCACACAAATATGCCCTGAAAGTGTACCCGCCCATAACCTCCCTGTCTCACTGGAACGCACCAATTCAGAACTCCACACAAATTTGCCCTGAACCTGTACCCCTCAATAACCTCCCTGTCTCACTGGAACGTACCAATGCAGAACTCCACTCAAATATGCCCTGATCCTGTACCGTGCATAACCTCCCTGTCTCACTGGAATGAACCAATGCAGAATTCCACACAAATATGCCCTGAACGTGTACCCGCCCATAACCTCCTTGTCTCACTGGAACGCACCAATGCAGAACTCCACACATATTTGCCCTGAACCTGTACCCCTCCATAACCTCCCTGTCTCACTGGAACGCACCAATGCCGAACTCCACTCAAATATGCCCTGATCCTGTACCGTGCATAATCTCCCTGTCACACTGGAACGTACCATTGCAGATCAGCACACAAATATGCCCTGAACCTGTACCCCTCCATAACCTCCCTGTCTCACTGGAACGTACCAATGCAGAATTCCACACAAATATGCCCTGAAACTGTACCGGTCCATAAGCTCCCTGTCTCATTGGATCGTCCCACTGCAGAACTCCACACAAATATGCCATGAACCGGTACCCCTCCATAACCTTCCATTCTCACTGGAAAGTACCAATGCAGAACTCCACACAAATATGCCCTGAACCTGTACCCGACCATAACCTCCCTGTCTCACTGGAACGTACCAATGAGGAACTCCACACAAATATGCCCTGAACCTGTACCCGACCATAACCTCCCTGTCTCACTGGAACGCACCAATGCCGAACTCCACTCAAGTATGCCCTGATCCTGTACCGTGCATAACCTCCCTGTCTCACTGGAACGTACCATTGCAGAACACCACACAAATATGCCCTGAACCTGTACCCCTCCATAACCTCACTGTCTCACTGGAACGTACCAATGCAGAACTCCACACAAATATGCCCTGAACCTGTAACCCTCCATAACCTCCCTGTCTCACTGGAACGTACCAATGCAGAGCTCCACACAAATATGCCCTGAACCGGTACCCTCCATAACCTCCCTGTCTCACTGGAACGTACCAATGCAGAATTCCACACAAATATGCCCTGAAAGTGTACCCGCCCATAACCTCCCTGTCTCACTGGAACGCACCAATGCAGAACTCCACACAAATTTGCCCTGAACCTGTACCCCTCAATAACCTCCCTGTCTCACTGGAACGTACCAATGCAGAACTCCACTCAAATATGCCCTGATCCTGTACCGTGCATAACCTCCCTGTCTCACTGGAATGAACCAATGCAGAATTCCACACAAATATGCCCTGAACGTGTACCCGCCCATAACCTCCTTGTCTCACTGGAACGCACCAATGCAGAACTCCACACATATTTGCCCTGAACCTGTACCCCTCCATAACCTCCCTGTCTCACTGGAACGCACCAATGCCGAACTCCACTCAAATATGCCCTGATCCTGTACCGTGCATAATCTCCCTGTCACACTGGAACGTACCATTGCAGATCAGCACACAAATATGCCCTGAACCTGTACCCCTCCATAACCTCCCTGTCTCACTGGAACGTACCAATGCAGAATTCCACACAAATATGCCCTGAAACTGTACCGGTCCATAAGCTCCCTGTCTCATTGGATCGTCCCACTGCAGAACTCCACACAAATATGCCATGAACCGGTACCCCTCCATAACCTTCCATTCTCACTGGAAAGTACCAATGCAGAACTCCACACAAATATGCCCTGAACCTGTACCCGACCATAACCTCCCTGTCTCACTGGAACGTACCACTGCAGAACTCCACACAAATATGCCCTGAACCTGTACCCTCCATAAACTCCCTGCCTCAGTGGAACGTACCAATGCAGAACTACACACAAATATGCCCTGAACCTGTACCCCTCCATAACCTCCCTGTCTCGCTGGAACGCACCAATGCCGAACTCCACTCAAATGTGCCCTGATCCTGTACCCGACCATAAACTCCCTGTCTCACTGGAACGTACCACTGCAGAACTGCACACAAATATGCCCTGAACCTGTACCCTCCATAACCTCCCTGTCTCACTGGAATGTACCAAAGCAGAACTCCAGACAAATGTGCCCTGAACCTGTACACTCCATTACCTCCCTGACTCACTGGAACGTACAAATTCAGAACTACACTCAAATATGCCCTGAACCTGTACCCCTCCATAACCTCCCAGTCTCACTGGAACGTACCATTGCAGAACACCACACAAATATGCCCTGAACGTGTACCCGCCCATAAGCTCCTTGTCTCACTGGAACGTACCAACGCAGAACTCCACACAAATATGCCCTGAACCTGTACCTGACCATAACCTCTCTGTCTCACTGGAACGCACCAATGCCGAACTCCACTCAAATATGCCCTGATCCTGTACCGTGCATAACCTCCCTGTCTCACTGGAACGTACCATTGCAGAACACCACACAAATATGCCCTGAACCTGTACCCCTCCATAACCTCACTGTCTCACTGGAACGTACCAATGCAGAACTCCAAACAAATATGCCCTGAACCTGTAACCCTCCATAACCTCCTTGTCTCACTGGAACGTACCAATGCAGAACTACACACATATATGCCCTGAACCGGTACCCTCCATAACCTCCCTGTCTCACTGGAACGTACCAATGCAGAATTCCACACAAATATGCCCTGAAAGTGTACCCGCCCATAACCTCCCTGTCTCACAGGAACGCACCAATGCAGAACTCCACACAAATTTGCCCTGAACCTGTGCCCCTCAATAACCTCCCTGTCTCACTGGAACGTACCAATGCAGAACTCCACTCAAATATGCCCTGATCCTGTACCGTGCTTAACCTCCCTGTCTCACTGGCATGTACCAATGCAGAATTCCACACAAATATGCCCTGAACGTGTACCCGCCCATAACCTCCTTGTCTCACTGGAACGCACCAATGCAGAACTCCACACAAATTTGCCATGAACCCGTACCCCTCCATAACCTCCCTGTCTCACTGGAACGTACCAATGCAGAACTCCACACAAGTATGCCCTGAACCTGTACCCCTCCATAACCTCCCTGTCTCACTGGAACGCACCAATGCCGAACTCCACTCAAATATGCCCTGATCCTGTACCGTGCAATATCTCCCTGTCTCACTGGAACGCACCAATGCCGAACTCCACACAAATGTGCCCTGAACCTGTACACCTCCATAACCTCCCTGTATCACTGGAACGTACCAATGCAGAACTCCACACAAATATGCCCTGTACCTGTAACCCTCCATAACCTCCCTGTCTCACTGGAACGTACCAATGCAGAACTCCACACAAATATGCCCTGAACCTGTACCCGACCATATCCTCCCTGTCTCACTGGAACGCACCAATGCCGAACTCCACTCAAATATGCCCTGATCCTGTACCGTGCATAACCTCCCTGTCTCACTGGAACGTACCATTGCAGAACACCACACAAATATGCCCTGAACCTGTACCCCTCCATAACCTCACTGTCTCACTGGAACGTACCAATGCAGAACTCCACACAAACATTCCCTGAACCTGTAACCCACCATAACCTCCCTGTCTCACTGGAACGTACCAATGCAGAACTCCACACAAATATGCCCTGAACCTGTACCCCTCCATAACCTCCCTGTCTCACTGGAACGTACCAATGCAGAACTCCACACAAATTTGCCCTGAACCTGTACCCTCCATAACCTCCCTGTCTCACTGGAAAGTACCAATGCAGAACTTCACACAAATATGCCCTGAACCGGTACCCTCCATAACCTCCCTGTCTCACTGGAACGTACCAATGCAGAATTCCACACAAATATGCCCTGAAAGTGTACCCGCCCATAACCTCCCTGTCTCACTGGAACGCACCAATGCAGAACTCCACACAAATTTGCCCTGAACCTGTACCCCTCAATAACCTCCCTGTCTCACTGGAACGTACCAATGCAGAACTCCACTCAAATATGCCCTGATCCTGTACCGTGCATAACCTCCCTGTCTCACTGGAACGTACCAATTCAGAATTCCACACAAATATGCCCTGAACTTGTACCCGCCCATAACCTCCTTGTCTCACTGGAACGCACCAATGCAGAACTCCACACAAATTTGCCCTGAACCTGTACCCCTCCATAACCTCCCTG
Source organism: Hemitrygon akajei (assembly GCF_048418815.1). Lineage (NCBI taxonomy): Eukaryota > Metazoa > Chordata > Chondrichthyes > Myliobatiformes > Dasyatidae > Hemitrygon > Hemitrygon akajei. The sequence goes on along the minus strand of NW_027331942.1, from coordinate 1,106,027 downwards.
TCTCACTGGAACGCACCAATGCCGAACTCCACTCAAATATGCCCTGAACCTGTACCCCTCCATAACCTTCTGTCTCACTGGAACGTACCATTGCAGATCACCACAAAAATATGCCCTGAAAGTTATCCGCCCATAACCTCCTTGTCTCACTGGAATGCACCAATGCAGAACTCCACACAAATTTGCCCTGAACCTGTACCCCTCCATAACCTCCCTGTCTCACTGGAATGTACCAATGCAGAACTCCACACAAGTATGCCCTGAACCTGTACCCCTCCATAACCTCCCTGTCTCACTGGAACGTACCAATGCAGAACTACACACAAATATGCCCTGAACCTGAACCCCTCCATAACCTCCCTATCTCACTGGAACTTACCAATGCAGAACTCCACACAAATTTGCCCTGAACCTGTACCCCTCAATAACCTCCCTGTCTCACTGGAACGTACCAATGCAGAACTCCACTCAAATATGCCCTGATCCTGTACCGTGCATAACCTCCCTGTCTCACTGGAATGAACCAATGCAGAATTCCACACAAATATGCCCTGAACGTGTACCCGCCCATAACCTCCTTGTCTCACTGGAACGCACCAATGCAGAACTCCACACATATTTGCCCTGAACCTGTACCCCTCCATAACCTCCCTGGCTCACTGGAACGCACCAATGCCGAACTCCACTCAAATATGCCCTGATCCTGTACCGTGCATAATCTCCCTGTCACACTGGAACGTACCATTGCAGATCAGCACACAAATATGCCCTGAACCTGTACCCCTCCATAACCTCCCTGTCTCACTGGAACGCACCAATGCCGAACTCCACTCAAATATGCCCTGATCCTGTACCGTGCAATATCTCCCTGTCTCACTGGAACGCACCAATGCAGAACTCCACACAAATTTGCCATGAACCCGTACCCCTCCATAACCTCCCTGTCTCACTGGAACACACCAATGCCGAGCTCCACTCAAATATGCCCTGATCCTGTACCCGACCATAACCTCCCTGTCTCACTGGAACGTACCAATGCAGAACTCCGCACAAATATGCCCTGAACCTGTACCCTCCATAACGTCCCTGTCTCACTGGAACGTACCAATGCAGAACTCCACACAAATGTGCCCTGAACCTGTACACCTCCATAACCTCCCTGTATCACTGGAACGTACCAATGCAGAACTCCACACAAATATGCCCTGTACCTGTAACCCTCCATAACCTCCCTGTCTCACTGGAACGTACCAATGCAGAACTCCACACAAATATGCCCTGAACCTGTACCCGACCATATCCTCCCTGTCTCACTGGAACGCACTAATGCCGAACTCCACTCAAATATGCCCTGATCCTGTACCGTGCATAACCTCCCTGTCTCACTGGAACGTACCATTGCAGAACACCACACAAATATGCCCTGAACCTGTACCCCTCCATAACCTCACTGTCTCACTGGAACGTACCAATGCAGAACTCCACACAAACATTCCCTGAACCTGTAACCCTCCATAACCTCCCTGTCTCACTGGAACGTACCAATGCAGAACTCCACACAAATATGCCCTGAACCTGTACCCCTCCATAACCTCCCTGTCTCACTGGAACGTACCAATGCAGAACTCCACACAAATTTGCCCTGAACCTGTACCCTCCATAACCTCCCTGTCTCACTGGAAAGTACCAATGCAGAACTCCACACAATTATGCCCTGAACCGGTACCCTCCATAACCTCCCTGTCTCACTGGAACGTACCAATGCAGAATTCCACACAAATATGCCCTGAAAGTGTACCCGCCCATAACCTCCCTGTCTCACTGGAACGCACCAATGCAGAACTCCACACAAATTTGCCCTGAACCTGTACCGCTCAATAACCTCCCTGTCTCACTGGAACGTACCAATGCAGAACTCCACTCAAATATGCCCTGATCCTGTACCGTGCATAACCTCCCTGTCTCACTGGAATGAACCAATGCAGAACTCCACACAAATATGCCCTGAACCTGTACCCCTCCATAACTTCCCTGTCTCACTGGAACACACCAATGCCGAGCTCCACTCAAATATGCCCTGATCCTGTACCCGACCATAACCTCCCTGTCTCACTGGAATGTACCAATGCAGAACTCCGCACAAATATACCCTGAACCTGTACCCGACCATAACCTCCCTGTCTCACTGGAACGTACCAATGCAGAACTCCGCACAAATATGCCCTGAACCTGTACCCTCCATAACGTCCCTGTCTCACTGGAACGTACCAATGCAGAACTCCACACAAATGTGCCCTGAACCTGTACACCTCCATAACCTCCCTGTATCACTGGAACGTACCAATGCAGAACTCCACACAAATATGCCCTGTACCTGTAACCCTCCATAACCTCCCTGTCTCACTGGAACGTACCAATGCAGAACTCCACACAAATATGCCCTGAACCTGTACCCGACCATAACCTCCCTGTCTCACTGGAACGTACCAATGCAGAACTCCGCACAAATATGCCCTGAACCTGTACCCTCCATAACGTCCCTGTCTCACTGGAACGTACCAATGCAGAACTCCACACAAATGTGCCCTGAACCTGTACACCTCCATAACCTCCCTGTATCACTGGAACGTACCAATGCAGAACTCCACACAAATATGCCCTGTACCTGTAACCCTCCATAACCTCCCTGTCTCACTGGAACGTACCAATGCAGAACTCCACACAAATATGCCCTGAACCTGTACCCGACCATATCCTCCCTGTCTCACTGGAACGTACCAATGCAGAACTCCACACAAACATTCCCTGAACCTGTAACCCTCCATAACCTCCCTGTCTCACTGGAACGTACCAATGCAGAACTCCACACAAATATGCCCTGAACCTGTACCCCTCCATAACCTCCCTGTCTCACTGGAACGTACCAATGCAGAACTCCACACAAATTTGCCCTGAACCTGTACCCTCCATAACCTCCCTGTCTCACTGGAAAGTACCAATGCAGAACTCCACACAATTATGCCCTGAACCGGTACCCTCCATAACCTCCCTGTCTCACTGGAACGTACCAATGCAGAATTCCACACAAATATGCCCTGAAAGTGTACCCGCCCATAACCTCCCTGTCTCACTGGAACGCACCAATGCAGAACTCCACACAAATTTGCCCTGAACCTGTACCGCTCAATAACCTCCCTGTCTCACTGGAACGTACCAATGCAGAACTCCACTCAAATATGCCCTGATCCTGTACCGTGCATAACCTCCCTGTCTCACTGGAATGAACCAATGCAGAACTCCACACAAATATGCCCTGAACCTGTACCCCTCCATAACTTCCCTGTCTCACTGGAACACACCAATGCCGAGCTCCACTCAAATATGCCCTGATCCTGTACCCGACCATAACCTCCCTGTCTCACTGGAATGTACCAATGCAGAACTCCGCACAAATATACCCTGAACCTGTACCCTCCATAACGTCCCTGCTTACTGGAACGTACCAATGCAGAACTCCACACAAATGTGCCCTGAAATTGTACACCTCCATAACCTCCCTGACTCACTGGAACGTACAAATGCAGAACTACACTCAAATATGCCCTGAACCTGTACCCCTCCATAACCTCCCAGTCTCACTGGAACGTACCATTGCAGAACACCAAACAAATATGCCCTGAACGTGTACCCGCCCATAAGCTCCTTGACTCACTGGAACGTACCAACGCAGAACTCCACACAAATATGCCCTGAACCTGTACCCGACCATAACCTCCCTGTCTCACTGGAACGTACCAATGAGGAACTCCACACAAATATGCCCTGAACCTGTACCCGACCATAACCTCCCTGTCTCACTGGAACGCACCAATGCCGAACTCCACTCAAATATGCCCTGATCCTGTACCGTGCATAACATTCCTGTCTCACTGGAACGTACCATTGCAGAACACCACACAAATATACCCTGAACCTGTACCCCTCCATAACCTCACTGTCTCACTGGAACGTACCAATGCAGAACTCCACACAAATATGCCCTGAACTTCTAACCCTCCATAACCTCCCTGTCTCACTGGAACGTACCAAGGCAGAACTCCACACAAATATGCCCTGAACCGGTACCCTCCATAACCTCCCTGTCTCACTGGAACGTACCAATGCAGAATTCCACACAAATATGCCCTGAAAGTGTACCCGCCCGTAAGCTCCTTGTCTCACTGGAACGTACCAACGCAGAACTCCACACAAATATGCCCTGAACCTGTACCCGACCATAACCTCCCTGTTTCACTGGAACGTACCAATGAGGAACTCCACACAAATATGCCCTGAACCTGTACCCGACCATAACCTCCCTGTCTCACTGGAACGCACCAATGCCGAACTCAACTCAAATATGCCCTGATCCTGTACCGTGCATAACCTCCCTGTCTCACTGGAACGTACCATTGCAGAACACCACACAAATATGCCCTGAACCTGTACCCCTCCATAACCTCACTGTCTCACTGGAACGTACCAATGCAGAACTCCACACAAATATGCCCTGAACCTGTAACCCTCCATAACCTCCCTGTCTCACTGGAACGTACCAATGCAGAACTCCACACAAATATGCCCTGAACCGGTACCCTCCATAACCTCCCTGTCTCACTGGAACGTACCAATGCAGAATTCCACACAAATATGCCCTGAAAGTGTACCCGCCCATAACCTCCCTGTCTCACTGGAACGCACCAATGCAGAACTCCACACAAATTTGCCCTGAACCTGTACCCCTCAATAACCTCCCTGTCTCACTGGAACGTACCAATGCAGAACTCCACTCAAATATGCCCTGATCCTGTACCGTGCATAATCTCCCTGTCACACTGGAACGTACCATTGCAGATCAGCACACAAATATGCCCTGAACCTGTACCCCTCCATAACCTCCCTGTCTCACTGGAACGTACCAATGCAGAATTCCACACAAATATGCCCTGAAACTGTACCGGTCCATAAGCTCCCTGTCTCATTGGATCGTCCCACTGCAGACCTCCACACAAATATGCCATGAACCGGTACCCCTCCATAACCTCCCATTCTCACTGGAAAGTACCAATGCAGAACTCCACACAAATATGCCCTGAACCTGTACCCGACCATAACCTCCCTGTCTCACTGGAACGTACCACTGCAGAACTCCACACAAATATGCCCTGAACCTGTACCCTCCATAACCTCCCTGTCTCAGTGGAACGTACCAATGCAGAACTACACACAAATATGCCCTGAACCTGTACCCCTCCATAACCTCCCTGTCTCGCTGGAACGCACCAATGCCGAACTCCACTCAAATGTGCCCTGATCCTGTACCCGACCATAAACTCCCTGTCTCACTGGAACGTACCACTGCAGAACTGCACACAAATATGCCCTGAACCTGTACCCTCCATAACCTCCCTGTCTCACTGGAATGTACCAATGCAGAACTCCAGACAAATGTGCCCTGAACCTGTACACTCCATAACCTCCCTGACTCACTGGAACGTACAAATTCAGAACTACACTCAAATATGCCCTGAACCTGTACCCCTCCATAACCTCCCAGTCTCACTGGAACGTACCATTGCAGAACACCACACAAATATGCCCTGAACGTGTACCCGCCCATAAGCTCCTTGTCTCACTGGAACGTACCAACGCAGAACTCCACACAAATATGCCCTGAACCTGTACCCGACCATAACCTCCCTGTCTCACTGGAACGTACCAATGCAGAACTGCACACAAATATGCCCTGAACCTGTACCTGACCATAACCTCCCTGTCTCACTGGAACGCACCAATGCCGAACTCCACTCAAATATGCCCTGATCCTGTACCGTGCATAACCTCCCTGTCTCACTGGAACGTACCATTGCAGAACACCACACAAATATGCCCTGAACCTGTACCCCTCCATAACCTCACTGTCTCACTGGAACGTACCAATGCAGAACTCCAAACAAATATGCCCTGAACCTGTAACCCTCCATAACCTCCCTGTCTCACTGGAACGTACCAATGCAGAACTCCACTCAAATATGCCCTGATCCTGTACCGTGCATAACCTCCCTGTCTCACTGGCATGTACCAATGCAGAATTCCACACAAATATGCCCTGAACGTGTACCCGCCCATAACCTCCTTGTCTCACTGGAACGCACCAATGCAGAACTCCACACAAATTTGCCATGAACCCGTACCCCTCCATAACCTCCCTGTCTCACTGGAACGTACCAATGCAGAACTCCACACAAGTATGCCCTGAACCTGTACCCCTCCATAACCTCCCTGTCTCACTGGAACGCACCAATGCCGAACTCCACTCAAATATGCCCTGATCCTGTACCGTGCAATATCTCCCTGTCACACTGGAACTTACCATTGCAGAACACCACACAAATATGCCCTGAACCTGTACCCCTCCATAACCTCCCTGTCTCACTGGAACGTACCAATGCAGAATTCCACACATATATGCCCTGAAACTGTACCGGTCCATAAGCTCCCTGTCTCATTGGATTGTCCCACTGCAGAACTCCACACAAATATGCCATGAACCGGTACCCCTCCATAACCTCCCATTCTCACTGGAAAGTACCAATGCAGAACTCCACACAAATATGCCCTGAACCTGTACCCGACCATAACCTCCCTGTCTCACTGGAACGTATCACTGCAGAACTCCACACAAATACGCCCTGAACCTGTACCCTCCATAAACTCCCTGTCTCACTGGAACGTACCAATGCAGAACTACACACAAATATGCCCTGAACCTGTACCCCTCCATAACCTCCCTGTCTCACTGGAACGCACCAATGCCAAACTCCACTCAAATGTGCCCTGATCCTGTACCCGACCATAAACTCCCTGTCTCACTGGAACGTCCCACTGCAGAACTCCACACAAATATGCCATGAACCGGTACCCTCCATAACCTCCCTGTCTCACTGGAAAGTACCAATGCAGAACTCCACACAAATATGCCCTGAACCTGTACCCGACCATAACCTCCCTGTCTCACTGGAACGTACCACTGCAGAACTCCACACAAATATGCCCTGAACCTGTACCCTCCATAACCTCCCTGTCTCACTGGAACGTACCAATGCAGAACTACACACAAATATGCCCTGAACCTGTACCCCTCCATAACCTCCCTGTCTCACTGGAACGTACCAATGCAGAACTCCACACAAATATGCCCATAACCTGTACCCCTCCATAACCTCCCTGTCTCACTGGAACACACCAATGCCGAGCTCCACTCAAATATGCCCTGATCCTGTACCCGACCATAACCTCCCTGTCTCACTGGAACGTACCAATGCAGAACTCCGCACAAATATGCCCTGAACCTGTACCCTCCATAACGTCCCTGTCTCACTGGAACGTACCAATGCAGAACTCCACACAAATGTGCCCTGAACCTGTACACCTCCATAACCTCCCTGTATCACTGGAACGTACCAATGCAGAACTCCACACAAATATGCCCTGTACCTGTAACCCTCCATAACCTCCCTGTCTCACTGGAACGTACCAATGCAGAACTCCACACAAATATGCCCTGAACCTGTACCCGACCATATCCTCCCTGTCTCACTGGAACGCACCAATGCCGAACTCCACTCAAATATGCCCTGATCCTGTACCGTGCATAACCTCCCTGTCTCACTGGAACGTACCATTGCAGAACACCACACAAATATGCCCTGAACCTGTACCCCTCCATAACCTCACTGTCTCACTGGAACGTACCAATGCAGAACTCCACACAAATATGCCCTGAACCTGTAACCCTCCATAACCTCCCTGTCTCACTGGAACGTACCAATGGAGAACTCCACACAAATATGCCCTGAACCTGTACCCCTCCATAACCTCCCTGTCTCACTGGAATGTACCAATGCAGAACTCCACACAAATTTGCCCTGAACCTGTACCCTCCATAACCTCCCTGTCTCACTGGAAAGTACCAATGCAGAACTCCACACAAATATGCCCTGAACCGGTACCCTCCATAACCTCCCTGTCTCACTGGAACGTACCAATGCAGAATTCCACACAAATATGCCCTGAAAGTGTACCCGCCCATAACCTCCCTGTCTCACTGGAACGCACCAATGCAGAACTCCACACAAATTTGCCCTGAACCTGTACCCCTCAATAACCTCCCTGTGTCACTGGAACGTACCTATGCAGAACTCCACTCAAATATGCCCTGATCCTGTACCGTGCATAACCTCCCTGTCTCACTGGAATGTACCAATGCAGAACTCCACACAAATATGCCATGAACCGGTACCCCTCCATAACCTCCCATTCTCACTGGAAAGTACCAATGCAGAACTCTACACAAATATGCCCTGAACCTGTACCCGACCATAACCTCCCTGTCTCACTGGAACGTACCACTGCAGAACTCCACACAAATATGCCCTGAACCTGTACCCTCCATAACCTCCCTGTCTCACTGGAACGTACCAATGCAGAACTCCACACAAATATGCCCTGAACCTGTAACCCTCCATAACCTCCCTGTCTCACTGGAACGTACCAATGCAGAACTCCACACAAATATGCCCTGAACCGGTACCCTCCATAACCTCCCTGTCTCACTGGAACGTACCAATGCAGAATTCCACACAAATATGCCCTGAAAGTGTACCCGCCCATAACCTCCCTGTCTCACTGGAACGCACCAATGCAGAACTCCACACAAATTTGCCCTGAACCTGTACCCCTCAATAACCTCCCTGTCTCACTGGAACGTACCAATGCAGAACTCCACTCAAATATGCCCTGATCCTGTACCGTGCATAATCTCCCTGTCACACTGGAACGTACCATTGCAGATCAGCACACAAATATGCCCTGAACCTGTACCCCTCCATAACCTCCCTGTCTCACTGGAACGTACCAATGCAGAATTCCACACAAATATGCCCTGAAACTGTACCGGTCCATAAGCTCCCTGTCTCATTGGATCGTCCCACTGCAGACCTCCACACAAATATGCCATGAACCGGTACCCCTCCATAACCTCCCATTCTCACTGGAAAGTACCAATGCAGAACTCCACACAAATATGCCCTGAACCTGTACCCGACCATAACCTCCCTGTCTCACTGGAACGTACCACTGCAGAACTCCACACAAATATGCCCTGAACCTGTACCCTCCATAACCTCCCTGTCTCAGTGGAACGTACCAATGCAGAACTACACACAAATATGCCCTGAACCTGTACCCCTCCATAACCTCCCTGTCTCGCTGGAACGCACCAATGCCGAACTCCACTCAAATGTGCCCTGATCCTGTACCCGACCATAAACTCCCTGTCTCACTGGAACGTACCACTGCAGAACTGCACACAAATATGCCCTGAACCTGTACCCTCCATAACCTCCCTGTCTCACTGGAATGTACCAATGCAGAACTCCAGACAAATGTGCCCTGAACCTGTACACTCCATAACCTCCCTGACTCACTGGAACGTACAAATTCAGAACTACACTCAAATATGCCCTGAACCTGTACCCCTCCATAACCTCCCAGTCTCACTGGAACGTACCATTGCAGAACACCACACAAATATGCCCTGAACGTGTACCCGCCCATAAGCTCCTTGTCTCACTGGAACGTACCAACGCAGAACTCCACACAAATATGCCCTGAACCTGTACCCGACCATAACCTCCCTGTCTCACTGGAACGTACCAATGCAGAACTGCACACAAATATGCCCTGAACCTGTACCTGACCATAACCTCCCTGTCTCACTGGAACGCACCAATGCCGAACTCCACTCAAATATGCCCTGATCCTGTACCGTGCATAACCTCCCTGTCTCACTGGAACGTACCATTGCAGAACACCACACAAATATGCCCTGAACCTGTACCCCTCCATAACCTCACTGTCTCACTGGAACGTACCAATGCAGAACTCCAAACAAATATGCCCTGAACCTGTAACCCTCCATAACCTCCCTGTCTCACTGGAACGTACCAATGCAGAACTCCACTCAAATATGCCCTGATCCTGTACCGTGCATAACCTCCCTGTCTCACTGGCATGTACCAATGCAGAATTCCACACAAATATGCCCTGAACGTGTACCCGCCCATAACCTCCCTGTCTCACTGGAACGTACCAATGCAGAACTCCACACAAGTATGCCCTGAACCTGTACCCCTCCATAACCTCCCTGTCTCACTGGAACGCACCAATGCCGAACTCCACTCAAATATGCCCTGATCCTGTACCGTGCAATATCTCCCTGTCACACTGGAACTTACCATTGCAGAACACCACACAAATATGCCCTGAACCTGTACCCCTCCATAACCTCCCTGTCTCACTGGAACGTACCAATGCAGAATTCCACACATATATGCCCTGAAACTGTACCGGTCCATAAGCTCCCTGTCTCATTGGATTGTCCCACTGCAGAACTCCACACAAATATGCCATGAACCGGTACCCCTCCATAACCTCCCATTCTCACTGGAAAGTACCAATGCAGAACTCCACACAAATATGCCCTGAACCTGTACCCGACCATAACCTCCCTGTCTCACTGGAACGTATCACTGCAGAACTCCACACAAATACGCCCTGAACCTGTACCCTCCATAAACTCCCTGTCTCACTGGAACGTACCAATGCAGAACTACACACAAATATGCCCTGAACCTGTACCCCTCCATAACCTCCCTGTCTCACTGGAACGCACCAATGCCAAACTCCACTCAAATGTGCCCTGATCCTGTACCCGACCATAAACTCCCTGTCTCACTGGAACGTCCCACTGCAGAACTCCACACAAATATGCCCTGAACCTGTACCCGACCATAACCTCCCTGTCTCACTGGAACGTACCACTGCAGAACTCCACACAAATATGCCCTGAACCTGTACCCTCCATAACCTCCCTGTCTCACTGGAACGTACCAATGCAGAACTACACACAAATATGCCCTGAACCTGTACCCCTCCATAACCTCCCTGTCTCACTGGAACGTACCAATGCAGAACTCCACACAAATATGCCCATAACCTGTACCCCTCCATAACCTCCCTGTCTCACTGGAACACACCAATGCCGAGCTCCACTCAAATATGCCCTGATCCTGTACCCGACCATAACCTCCCTGTCTCACTGGAACGTACCAATGCAGAACTCCGCACAAATATGCCCTGAACCTGTACCCTCCATAACGTCCCTGTCTCACTGGAACGTACCAATGCAGAACTCCACACAAATGTGCCCTGAACCTGTACACCTCCATAACCTCCCTGTATCACTGGAACGTACCAATGCAGAACTCCACACAAATATGCCCTGTACCTGTAACCCTCCATAACCTCCCTGTCTCACTGGAACGTACCAATGCAGAACTCCACACAAATATGCCCTGAACCTGTACCCGACCATATCCTCCCTGTCTCACTGGAACGCACCAATGCCGAACTCCACTCAAATATGCCCTGATCCTGTACCGTGCATAACCTCCCTGTCTCACTGGAACGTACCATTGCAGAACACCACACAAATATGCCCTGAACCTGTACCCCTCCATAACCTCACTGTCTCACTGGAACGTACCAATGCAGAACTCCACACAAATATGCCCTGAACCTGTAACCCTCCATAACCTCCCTGTCTCACTGGAACGTACCAATGGAGAACTCCACACAAATATGCCCTGAACCTGTACCCCTCCATAACCTCCCTGTCTCACTGGAATGTACCAATGCAGAACTCCACACAAATTTGCCCTGAACCTGTACCCTCCATAACCTCCCTGTCTCACTGGAAAGTACCAATGCAGAACTCCACACAAATATGCCCTGAACCGGTACCCTCCATAACCTCCCTGTCTCACTGGAACGTACCAATGCAGAATTCCACACAAATATGCCCTGAAAGTGTACCCGCCCATAACCTCCCTGTCTCACTGGAACGCACCAATGCAGAACTCCACACAAATTTGCCCTGAACCTGTACCCCTCAATAACCTCCCTGTGTCACTGGAACGTACCTATGCAGAACTCCACTCAAATATGCCCTGATCCTGTACCGTGCATAACCTCCCTGTCTCACTGGAATGTACCAATGCAGAACTCCACACAAATATGCCATGAACCGGTACCCCTCCATAACCTCCCATTCTCACTGGAAAGTACCAATGCAGAACTCTACACAAATATGCCCTGAACCTGTACCCGACCATAACCTCCCTGTCTCACTGGAACGTACCACTGCAGAACTCCACACAAATATGCCCTGAACCTGTACCCTCCATAACCTCCCTGTCTCACTGGAACGTACCAATGCAGAACTGCACACAAATATGCCCTGAACCTGTACCCGTCCATAACCTCCCTGTCTCACTGGAACGCACCAATGCCGAACTCCACTCAAATGTGCCCTGATCCTGTACCCGACCATAAACTCCCTGTCTCACTGGAACGTACCACTGCAGAACTGCACACAAATATGCCCTGAACCTGTACCCTCCATAACCTCCCTGTCTCACTGGAATGTACCAATGCAGAACTCCAGACAAATGTGCCTTGAACCTGTACACTCCATAACCTCCCTGACTCACTGGAACGTACAAATTCAGAACTACACTCAAATATGCCCTGAACCTGTACCCCTCCATAACCTCCCAGTCTCACTGGAACGTACCATTGCAGAACACCACACAAATATGCCCTGAACGTGTACCCGCCCATAAGCTCCTTGTCTCACTGGAACGTACCAACGCAGAACTCCACACAAATATGCCCTGAACCTGTACCCGACCATAACCTCCCTGTCTCACTGGAACGTACCAATGCAGAACTCCACACAAATATGCCCTGAACCTGTACCCGACGATAACCTCCCTGTCTCACTGGAACGCACCAATGCCGAACTCCACTCAAATATGCCCTGATCCTGTACCGTGCATAACCTCCCTGTCTCACTGGAACGTACCATTGCAGAACACCACACAAATATGCCCTGAACCTGTACCCCTCCATAACCTCACTGTCTCACTGGAACGTACCAATGCAGAACTCCACACAAATATGCCCTGAACCTGTAACCCTCCATAACCTCCCTGTCTCACTGGAACGTACCAATGCAGAACTCCACACAAATATGCCCTGAACCGGTACCCTCCATAACCTCCCTGTCTCACTGGAACGTACCAATGCAGAATTCCACACAAATATGCCCTGAAAGTGTACCCGCCCATAACCTCCCTGTCTCACTGGAACGCACCAATGCAGAACTCCACTCAAATATGCCCTGATCCTGTACCGTGCATAACCTCCCTGTCTCACTGGCATGTACCAATGCAGAATTCCACACAAATATGCCCTGAACGTGTACCCGCCCATAACCTCCAAGTCTCACTGGAACGTACCAATGCAGAACTCCACTCAAATATGCCCTGATCCTGTACCGTGCATAACCTCCCTGTCTCACTGGCATGTACCAATGCAGAATTCCACACAAGTATGCCCTGAACCTGTACCCCTCCATAACCTCCCTGTCTCACTGGAACGCACCAATGCCGAACTCCACTCAAATATGCCCTGATCCTGTACCGTGCAATATCTCCCTGTCACACTGGAACTTACCATTGCAGAACACCACACAAATATGCCCTGAACCTGTACCCCTCCATAACCTCCCTGTCTCACTGGAACGTACCAATGCAGAATTCCACACATATATGCCCTGAAACTGTACCGGTCCATAAGCTCCCTGTCTCATTGGATCGTCCCACTGCAGAACTCCACACAAATATGCCATGAACCGGTACCCCTCCATAACCTCCCATTCTCACTGGAAAGTACCAATGCAGAACTCCACACAAATATGCCCTGAACCTGTAGCCGACCATAACCTCCCTGTCTCACTGGAACGTATCACTGCAGAACTCCACAAAACTACGCCCTGAACCTGTACCCTCCATAACCTCCCTGTCTCACTGGAACGTACCAATGCAGAACTACACACAAATATGCCCTGAACCTGTACCCCTCCATAACCTCCCTGTCTCACTGGAACGCACCAATGCCGAACTCCACTCAAATGTGCCCTGATCCTGTACCCGACCATAAACTCCCTGTCTCACTGGAACGTCCCACTGCAGAACTCCACACAAATATGCCATGAACCGGTACCCTCCATAACCTCCCTGTCTCACTGGAATGTACCAATGCAGAACTCCACACAAATATGCCCTGAACCTGCACCCGACCATAACCTCCCTGTCTCACTGGAACGTACCACTGCAGAACTCCACACAAATTTGCCCTGAACCTGTACCGCTCAATAACCTCCCTGTCTCACTGGAACGTACCAATGCAGAACTCCACTCAAATATGCCCTGATCCTGTACCGTGCATAACCTCCCTGTCTCACTGGAATGAACCAATGCAGAACTCCACACAAATATGCCCTGAACCTGTACCCCTCCATAACTTCCCTGTCTCACTGGAACACACCAATGCCGAGCTCCACTCAAATATGCCCTGATCCTGTACCCGACCATAACCTCCCTGTCTCACTGGAATGTACCAATGCAGAACTCCGCACAAATATACCCTGAACCTGTACCCTCCATAACGTCCCTGCTTACTGGAACGTACCAATGCAGAACTCCACACAAATGTGCCCTGAAATTGTACACCTCCATAACCTCCCTGACTCACTGGAACGTACAAATGCAGAACTACACTCAAATATGCCCTGAACCTGTACCCCTCCATAACCTCCCAGTCTCACTGGAACGTACCATTGCAGAACACCAAACAAATATGCCCTGAACGTGTACCCGCCCATAAGCTCCTTGACTCACTGGAACGTACCAACGCAGAACTCCACACAAATATGCCCTGAACCTGTACCCGACCATAACCTCCCTGTCTCACTGGAACGTACCAATGAGGAACTCCACACAAATATGCCCTGAACCTGTACCCGACCATAACCTCCCTGTCTCACTGGAACGCACCAATGCCGAACTCCACTCAAATATGCCCTGATCCTGTACCGTGCATAACATTCCTGTCTCACTGGAACGTACCATTGCAGAACACCACACAAATATACCCTGAACCTGTACCCCTCCATAACCTCACTGTCTCACTGGAACGTACCAATGCAGAACTCCACACAAATATGCCCTGAACTTCTAACCCTCCATAACCTCCCTGTCTCACTGGAACGTACCAAGGCAGAACTCCACACAAATATGCCCTGAACCGGTACCCTCCATAACCTCCCTGTCTCACTGGAACGTACCAATGCAGAATTCCACACAATTATGCCCTGAAAGTGTACCCGCCCGTAAGCTCCTTGTCTCACTGGAACGTACCAACGCAGAACTCCACACAAATATGCCCTGAACCTGTACCCGACCATAACCTCCCTGTTTCACTGGAACGTACCAATGAGGAACTCCACACAAATATGCCCTGAACCTGTACCCGACCATAACCTCCCTGTCTCACTGGAACGCACCAATGCCGAACTCAACTCAAATATGCCCTGATCCTGTACCGTGCATAACCTCCCTGTCTCACTGGAACGTACCATTGCAGAACACCACACAAATATGCCCTGAACCTGTACCCCTCCATAACCTCACTGTCTCACTGGAACGTACCAATGCAGAACTCCACACAAATATGCCCTGAACCTGTAACCCTCCATAACCTCCCTGTCTCACTGGAACGTACCAATGCAGAACTCCACACAAATATGCCCTGAACCGGTACCCTCCATAACCTCCCTGTCTCACTGGAACGTACCAATGCAGAATTCCACACAAATATGCCCTGAAAGTGTACCCGCCCATAACCTCCCTGTCTCACTGGAACGCACCAATGCAGAACTCCACACAAATTTGCCCTGAACCTGTACCCCTCAATAACCTCCCTGTCTCACTGGAACGTACCAATGCAGAACTCCACTCAAATATGCCCT
Source organism: Hemitrygon akajei (assembly GCF_048418815.1). Taxonomy (NCBI): domain Eukaryota; kingdom Metazoa; phylum Chordata; class Chondrichthyes; order Myliobatiformes; family Dasyatidae; genus Hemitrygon; species Hemitrygon akajei. Next base: position 1,089,991 of record NW_027331942.1, on the reverse strand, counting down.
GATCCTGTACCGTGCATAATCTCCCTGTCACACTGGAACGTACCATTGCAGATCAGCACACAAATATGCCCTGAACCTGTACCCCTCCATAACCTCCCTGTCTCACTGGAACGTACCAATGCAGAATTCCACACAAATATGCCCTGAAACTGTACCGGTCCATAAGCTCCCTGTCTCATTGGATCGTCCCACTGCAGACCTCCACACAAATATGCCATGAACCGGTACCCCTCCATAACCTCCCATTCTCACTGGAAAGTACCAATGCAGAACTCCACACAAATATGCCCTGAACCTGTACCCGACCATAACCTCCCTGTCTCACTGGAACGTACCACTGCAGAACTCCACACAAATATGCCCTGAACCTGTACCCTCCATAACCTCCCTGTCTCAGTGGAACGTACCAATGCAGAACTACACACAAATATGCCCTGAACCTGTACCCCTCCATAACCTCCCTGTCTCGCTGGAACGCACCAATGCCGAACTCCACTCAAATGTGCCCTGATCCTGTACCCGACCATAAACTCCCTGTCTCACTGGAACGTACCACTGCAGAACTGCACACAAATATGCCCTGAACCTGTACCCTCCATAACCTCCCTGTCTCACTGGAATGTACCAATGCAGAACTCCAGACAAATGTGCCCTGAACCTGTACACTCCATAACCTCCCTGACTCACTGGAACGTACAAATTCAGAACTACACTCAAATATGCCCTGAACCTGTACCCCTCCATAACCTCCCAGTCTCACTGGAACGTACCATTGCAGAACACCACACAAATATGCCCTGAACGTGTACCCGCCCATAAGCTCCTTGTCTCACTGGAACGTACCAACGCAGAACTCCACACAAATATGCCCTGAACCTGTACCCGACCATAACCTCCCTGTCTCACTGGAACGTACCAATGCAGAACTGCACACAAATATGCCCTGAACCTGTACCTGACCATAACCTCCCTGTCTCACTGGAACGCACCAATGCCGAACTCCACTCAAATATGCCCTGATCCTGTACCGTGCATAACCTCCCTGTCTCACTGGAACGTACCATTGCAGAACACCACACAAATATGCCCTGAACCTGTACCCCTCCATAACCTCACTGTCTCACTGGAACGTACCAATGCAGAACTCCAAACAAATATGCCCTGAACCTGTAACCCTCCATAACCTCCCTGTCTCACTGGAACGTACCAATGCAGAACTCCACTCAAATATGCCCTGATCCTGTACCGTGCATAACCTCCCTGTCTCACTGGCATGTACCAATGCAGAATTCCACACAAATATGCCCTGAACGTGTACCCGCCCATAACCTCCTTGTCTCACTGGAACGCACCAATGCAGAACTCCACACAAATTTGCCATGAACCCGTACCCCTCCATAACCTCCCTGTCTCACTGGAACGTACCAATGCAGAACTCCACACAAGTATGCCCTGAACCTGTACCCCTCCATAACCTCCGTGTCTCACTGGAACGCACCAATGCCGAACTCCACTCAAATATGCCCTGATCCTGTACCGTGCAATATCTCCCTGTCACACTGGAACTTACCATTGCAGAACACCACACAAATATGCCCTGAACCTGTACCCCTCCATAACCTCCCTGTCTCACTGGAACGTACCAATGCAGAATTCCACACATATATGCCCTGAAACTGTACCGGTCCATAAGCTCCCTGTCTCATTGGATTGTCCCACTGCAGAACTCCACACAAATATGCCATGAACCGGTACCCCTCCATAACCTCCCATTCTCACTGGAAAGTACCAATGCAGAACTCCACACAAATATGCCCTGAACCTGTACCCGACCATAACCTCCCTGTCTCACTGGAACGTATCACTGCAGAACTCCACACAAATACGCCCTGAACCTGTACCCTCCATAAACTCCCTGTCTCACTGGAACGTACCAATGCAGAACTACACACAAATATGCCCTGAACCTGTACCCCTCCATAACCTCCCTGTCTCACTGGAACGCACCAATGCCAAACTCCACTCAAATGTGCCCTGATCCTGTACCCGACCATAAACTCCCTGTCTCACTGGAACGTCCCACTGCAGAACTCCACACAAATATGCCATGAACCGGTACCCTCCATAACCTCCCTGTCTCACTGGAAAGTACCAATGCAGAACTCCACACAAATATGCCCTGAACCTGTACCCGACCATAACCTCCCTGTCTCACTGGAACGTACCACTGCAGAACTCCACACAAATATGCCCTGAACCTGTACCCTCCATAACCTCCCTGTCTCACTGGAACGTACCAATGCAGAACTACACACAAATATGCCCTGAACCTGTACCCCTCCATAACCTCCCTGTCTCACTGGAACGTACCAATGCAGAACTCCACACAAATATGCCCTGAACCTGTACCCCTCCATAACCTCCCTGTCTCACTGGAACACACCAATGCCGAGCTCCACTCAAATATGCCCTGATCCTGTACCCGACCATAACCTCCCTGTCTCACTGGAACGTACCAATGCAGAACTCCGCACAAATATGCCCTGAACCTGTACCCTCCATAACGTCCCTGTCTCACTGGAACGTACCAATGCAGAACTCCACACAAATGTGCCCTGAACCTGTACACCTCCATAACCTCCCTGTATCACTGGAACGTACCAATGCAGAACTCCACACAAATATGCCCTGTACCTGTAACCCTCCATAACCTCCCTGTCTCACTGGAACGTACCAATGCAGAACTCCACACAAATATGCCCTGAACCTGTACCCGACCATATCCTCCCTGTCTCACTGGAACGCACCAATGCCGAACTCCACTCAAATATGCCCTGATCCTGTACCGTGCATAACCTCCCTGTCTCACTGGAACGTACCATTGCAGAACACCACACAAATATGCCCTGAACCTGTACCCCTCCATAACCTCACTGTCTCACTGGAACGTACCAATGCAGAACTCCACACAAATATGCCCTGAACCTGTAACCCTCCATAACCTCCCTGTCTCACTGTAACGTACCAATGGAGAACTCCACACAAATATGCCCTGAACCTGTACCCCTCCATAACCTCCCTGTCTCACTGGAATGTACCAATGCAGAACTCCACACAAATTTGCCCTGAACCTGTACCCTCCATAACCTCCCTGTCTCACTGGAAAGTACCAATGCAGAACTCCACACAAATATGCCCTGAACCGGTACCCTCCATAACCTCCCTGTCTCACTGGAACGTACCAATGCAGAATTCCACACAAATATGCCCTGAAAGTGTACCCGCCCATAACCTCCCTGTCTCACTGGAACGCACCAATGCAGAACTCCACACAAATTTGCCCTGAACCTGTACCCCTCAATAACCTCCCTGTGTCACTGGAACGTACCTATGCAGAACTCCACTCAAATATGCCCTGATCCTGTACCGTGCATAACCTCCCTGTCTCACTGGAATGTACCAATGCAGAACTCCACACAAATATGCCATGAACCGGTACCCCTCCATAACCTCCCATTCTCACTGGAAAGTACCAATGCAGAACTCTACACAAATATGCCCTGAACCTGTACCCGACCATAACCTCCCTGTCTCACTGGAACGTACCACTGCAGAACTCCACACAAATATGCCCTGAACCTGTACCCTCCATAACCTCCCTGTCTCACTGGAACGTACCAATGCAGAACTGCACACAAATATGCCCTGAACCTGTACCCCTCCATAACCTCCCTGTCTCACTGGAACGCACCAATGCCGAACTCCACTCAAATGTGCCCTGATCCTGTACCCGACCATAAACTCCCTGTCTCACTGGAACGTACCACTGCAGAACTGCACACAAATATGCCCTGAACCTGTACCCTCCATAACCTCCCTGTCTCACTGGAATGTACCAATGCAGAACTCCAGACAAATGTGCCTTGAACCTGTACACTCCATAACCTCCCTGACTCACTGGAACGTACAAATTCAGAACTACACTCAAATATGCCCTGAACCTGTACCCCTCCATAACCTCCCAGTCTCACTGGAACGTACCATTGCAGAACACCACACAAATATGCCCTGAACGTGTACCCGCCCATAAGCTCCTTGTCTCACTGGAACGTACCAACGCAGAACTCCACACAAATATGCCCTGAACCTGTACCCGACCATAACCTCCCTGTCTCACTGGAACGTACCAATGCAGAACTCCACACAAATATGCCCTGAACCTGTACCCGACGATAACCTCCCTGTCTCACTGGAACGCACCAATGCCGAACTCCACTCAAATATGCCCTGATCCTGTACCGTGCATAACCTCCCTGTCTCACTGGAACGTACCATTGCAGAACACCACACAAATATGCCCTGAACCTGTACCCCTCCATAACCTCACTGTCTCACTGGAACGTACCAATGCAGAACTCCACACAAATATGCCCTGAACCTGTAACCCTCCATAACCTCCCTGTCTCACTGGAACGTACCAATGCAGAACTCCACACAAATATGCCCTGAACCGGTACCCTCCATAACCTCCCTGTCTCACTGGAACGTACCAATGCAGAATTCCACACAAATATGCCCTGAAAGTGTACCCGCCCATAACCTCCCTGTCTCACTGGAACGCACCAATGCAGAACTCCACTCAAATATGCCCTGATCCTGTACCGTGCATAACCTCCCTGTCTCACTGGCATGTACCAATGCAGAATTCCACACAAATATGCCCTGAACGTGTACCCGCCCATAACCTCCAAGTCTCACTGGAACGTACCAATGCAGAACTCCACTCAAATATGCCCTGATCCTGTACCGTGCATAACCTCCCTGTCTCACTGGCATGTACCAATGCAGAATTCCACACAAGTATGCCCTGAACCTGTACCCCTCCATAACCTCCCTGTCTCACTGGAACGCACCAATGCCGAACTCCACTCAAATATGCCCTGATCCTGTACCGTGCAATATCTCCCTGTCACACTGGAACTTACCATTGCAGAACACCACACAAATATGCCCTGAACCTGTACCCCTCCATAACCTCCCTGTCTCACTGGAACGTACCAATGCAGAATTCCACACATATATGCCCTGAAACTGTACCGGTCCATAAGCTCCCTGTCTCATTGGATCGTCCCACTGCAGAACTCCACACAAATATGCCATGAACCGGTACCCCTCCATAACCTCCCATTCTCACTGGAAAGTACCAATGCAGAACTCCACACAAATATGCCCTGAACCTGTAGCCGACCATAACCTCCCTGTCTCACTGGAACGTATCACTGCAGAACTCCACAAAACTACGCCCTGAACCTGTACCCTCCATAACCTCCCTGTCTCACTGGAACGTACCAATGCAGAACTACACACAAATATGCCCTGAACCTGTACCCCTCCATAACCTCCCTGTCTCACTGGAACGCACCAATGCCGAACTCCACTCAAATGTGCCCTGATCCTGTACCCGACCATAAACTCCCTGTCTCACTGGAACGTCCCACTGCAGAACTCCACACAAATATGCCATGAACCGGTACCCTCCATAACCTCCCTGTCTCACTGGAAAGTACCAATGCAGAACTCCACACAAATATGCCCTGAACCTGCACCCGACCATAACCTCCCTGTCTCACTGGAACGTACCACTGCAGAACTCCACACAAATATGCCCTGAACCTGTACCCTCCATAACCTCCCTGTCTCACTGGAACGTACCAATGCAGAACTACACACAAATATGCCCTGAACCTGTACCCCTCCATAACCTCCCTGTCTCACTGGAACGTACCAATGCAGAACTCCACACAAATATGCCCTGAACCTGTACCCCTCCATAACCTCCCTGTCTCACTGGAACACACCAATGTCGAGCTCCACACAAGTATGCCCTGAACCTGTACCCCTCCATAACCTCCCTGTCTCACTGGAACGCACCAATGCCGAACTCCACTCAAATATGCCCTGATCCTGTACCGTGCATAATCTCCCTGTCACACTGGAACGTACCATTGCAGAACAGCACACAAATATGCCCTGAACCTGTACCCCTCCATAACCTCCCTGTCTCACTGGAACGTACCAATGCAGAATTCCACACAAATATGCCCTGAAACTGTACCGGTCCATAAGCTCCCTGTCTCATTGGATCGTCCCACTGCAGATCTCCACACAAATATGCCATGAACCGGTACCCCTCCATAACCTCCCATTCTCACTGGAAAGTACCAATGCAGAACTCCACACAAATATGCCCTGAACCTGTACCCTCCATAACCACCCTGTCTCACTGGAACGTACCAATGCAGAACTACACACAAATATGCCCAGAACCTGTACCCCTCCATAACCTCCCTGTCTCACTGGAACGCACCAATGCCGAACTCCACTCAAATGTGCCCTGATCCTGTACCCGACCATAAACTCCCTGTCTCACTGGAACGTACCACTGCAGAACTCCACACAAATATGCCCTGAACCTGTACCCTCCATAACCCCCCTGTCTCACTGGAACGTACCAATGCAGAACTCCAGACAAATGTGCCCTGAACCTGTACACTCCATAACCTCCCTGACTCACTGGAACGTACAAATTCAGAACTACACTCAAATATGCCCTGAACCTGTACCCCTCCATAAGCTCCCAGTCTCACTGGAACGTACCATTGCAGAACACCACACAAATATGCCCTGAACGTGTACCCGCCCATAAGCTCCTTGTCTCACTGGAACGTACCAACGCAGAACTCCACACAAATATGCCCTGAACCTGTACCCGACCATAACCTCCCTGTCTCACTGGAACGTACCAATGCAGAACTCGACACAAATATGCCCTGAACCTGTACCCGACCATAACCTCCCTGTCTCACTGGAACGCACCAATGCCGAACTCCACTCAAATATGCCCTGATCCTGTACCGTGCATAACCTCCCTGTCTCACTGGAACGTACCATTGTAGAAAACCACACAAATATGCCCTGAACCTGTACCCCTCCATAACCTCACTGTCTCACTGGAACGTACCAATGCAGAACTCCACACAAATATGCCCTGAACCTGTAACCCTCCATAACCTCCCTGTCTCACTGGAACGTACCAATGCAGAACTCCACACAAATATGCCCTGAACCGGTACCCTCCATAACCTCCCTGTCTCACTGGAACGTACCAATGCAGAATTCCACACAAATATGCCCTGAAAGTGTACCCGCCCATAACCTCCCTGTCTCACTGGAACGCACCAATGCAGAACTCCACACAAATTTGCCCTGAACCTGTACCCCTCAATAACCTCCCTGTCTCACTGGAACGTACCAATGCAGAACTCCACTCAAATATGCCCTGATCCTGTACCGTGCATAACCTCCCTGTCTCACTGGCATGTACCAATGCAGAATTCCACACAAATATGCCCTGAACGTGTACCCGCCCATAACCTCCTTGTCTCACTGGAACGCACCAATGCAGAACTCCACACAAATTTGCCCTGAACCTGTACCCCTCCATAACCTCCCTGTCTCACTGGAACGTACCAATGCAAAACTCCACACAAGTATCCCTGAACCTGTACCCCTCCATAACCTCCCTGTCTCACTGGAACGCACCAATGCCGAACTCCACTCAAATATGCCCGGATCCTGTACCGTGCAATATCTCCCTGTCACACTGGAACTTACCATTGCAGAACACCACACAAATATGCCCTGAACCTGTACCCCTCCATAACCTCCCTGTCGCACTGGAACGTACCAATGCAGAATTCCACACATATATGCCCTGAAACTGTACCGGTCCATAAGCTCCCTGTCTCATTGGATCGTCCCACTGCATAACTCCACACAAATATGACATGAACCGGTACCCCTCCATAACTCTCCCATTCTCACTGGAAAGTACCAATGCAGAACTCCACACAAATATGCCCTGAACCTGTACCCGACCATAACCTCCCTGTCTCACTGGAACGTATCACTGCAGAACTCCACACAAATACGCCCTGAACCTGTACCCTCCATAATCTCCCTGTCTCACTGGAAAGTACCAATGCAGAACTACACACAAATATGCCCTGAACCTGTACCCCTCCATAACCTCCCTGTCTCACTGGAACGCACCAATGCCGAACTCCACTCAAATGTGCCCTGATCCTGTACCCGACCATAAACTCCCTCTCACTGGAACGTCCCACTGCACAACTCCACACAAATATGCCATGAACCGGTACCCTCCATAACCTCCCTGTCTCACTGGAAAGTACCAATGCAGAACTCCACACAAATATGCCCTGAACCTGTACCCGACCATAACCTCCCTGTCTCACTGGAACGTACCACTGCAGAACTCCACACAAATATGCCCTGAACCTGTACCCTCCATAACCTCCCTGTCTCACTGGAACGTACCAATGCAGAACTACACACAAATATGCCCTGAACCTGTACCCCTCCATAACCTCCCTGTCTCACTGGAACGTACCAATGCAGAACTCCACACAAATATGCCCTGAACCTGTACCCCTCCATAACCTCCCTGTCTCACTGGAACCCACCAATGCCGAGCTCCACTCAAATATGCCCTGATCCTGTACCCGACCATAACCTCCCTGTCTCACTGGAACGTACCAATGCAGAACTCCGCACAAATATGCCCTGAACCTGTACCCTCCATAACGTCCCTGTCTCACTGGAACGTACCAATGCAGAACTCCACACAAATGTGCCCTGAACCTGTACACCTCCATAACCTCCCTGTCTCACTGGAACGTACCAATGCAGAACTCCACACAAATATGCCCTGAACCTGTAACCCTCCATAACCTCCCTGTCTCACTGGAACGTACCAATGCAGAACTCCACACAAATATGCCCTGAACCGGTACCCTCCATAACCTCCCTGTCTCACTGGAACGTACCAATGCAGAATTCCACACAAATATGCCCTGAACGTGTACCAGCCCATAACCTCCTTGTCTCACTGGAACGTATCACTGCAGAACTCCACAAAACTACGCCCTGAACCTGTACCCTCCATAACCTCCCTGTCTCACTGGAACGTACCAATGCAGAACTACACACAAATATGCCCTGAACCTGTACCCCTCCATAACCTCCCTGTCTCACTGGAACGCACCAATGCCGAACTCCACTCAAATGTGCCCTGATCCTGTACCCGACCATAAACTCCCTGTCTCACTGGAACGTCCCACTGCAGAACTCCACACAAATATGCCATGAACCGGTACCCTCCATAACCTCCCTGTCTCACTGGAAAGTACCAATGCAGAACTCCACACAAATATGCCCTGAACCTGCACCCGACCATAACCTCCCTGTCTCACTGGAACGTACCACTGCAGAACTCCACACAAATATGCCCTGAACCTGTACCCTCCATAACCTCCCTGTCTCACTGGAACGTACCAATGCAGAACTACACACAAATATGCCCTGAACCTGTACCCCTCCATAACCTCCCTGTCTCACTGGAACGTACCAATGCAGAACTCCACACAAATATGCCCTGAACCTGTACCCCTCCATAACCTCCCTGTCTCACTGGAACACACCAATGTCGAGCTCCACACAAGTATGCCCTGAACCTGTACCCCTCCATAACCTCCCTGTCTCACTGGAACGCACCAATGCCGAACTCCACTCAAATATGCCCTGATCCTGTACCGTGCATAATCTCCCTGTCACACTGGAACGTACCATTGCAGAACAGCACACAAATATGCCCTGAACCTGTACCCCTCCATAACCTCCCTGTCTCACTGGAACGTACCAATGCAGAATTCCACACAAATATGCCCTGAAACTGTACCGGTCCATAAGCTCCCTGTCTCATTGGATCGTCCCACTGCAGATCTCCACACAAATATGCCATGAACCGGTACCCCTCCATAACCTCCCATTCTCACTGGAAAGTACCAATGCAGAACTCCACACAAATATGCCCTGAACCTGTACCCTCCATAACCACCCTGTCTCACTGGAACGTACCAATGCAGAACTACACACAAATATGCCCAGAACCTGTACCCCTCCATAACCTCCCTGTCTCACTGGAACGCACCAATGCCGAACTCCACTCAAATGTGCCCTGATCCTGTACCCGACCATAAACTCCCTGTCTCACTGGAACGTACCACTGCAGAACTCCACACAAATATGCCCTGAACCTGTACCCTCCATAACCTCCCTGTCTCACTGGAACGTACCAATGCAGAACTCCAGACAAATGTGCCCTGAACCTGTACACTCCATAACCTCCCTGACTCACTGGAACGTACAAATTCAGAACTACACTCAAATATGCCCTGATCCTGTACCCCTCCATAACCTCCCAGTCTCACTGGAACGTACCATTGCAGAACACCACACAAATATGCCCTGAACGTGTACCCGCCCATAAGCTCCTTGTCTCACTGGAACGTACCAACGCAGAACTCCACACAAATATGCCCTGAACCTGTACCCGACCATAACCTCCCTGTCTCACTGGAACGTACCAATGCAGAACTCGACACAAATATGCCCTGAACCTGTACCCGACCATAACCTCCCTGTCTCACTGGAACGCACCAATGCCGAACTCCACTCAAATATGCCCTGATCCTGTACCGTGGATAACCTCCCTGTCTCACTGGAACGTACCATTGTAGAAAACCACACAAATATGCCCTGAACCTGTACCCCTCCATAACCTCACTGTCTCACTGGAACGTACCAATGCAGAACTCCACACAAATATGCCCTGAACCGGTACCCTCCATAACCTCCCTGTCTCACTGGAACGTACCAATGCAGAATTCCACACAAATATGCCCTGAAAGTGTACCCGCCCATAACCTCCCTGTCTCACTGGAACGCACCAATGCAGAACTCCACACAAATTTGCCCTGAACCTGTACCCCTCAATAACCTCCCTGTCTCACTGGAACGTACCAATGCAGAACTCCACTCAAATATGCCCTGATCCTGTACCGTGCATAACCTCCCTGTCTCACTGGCATGTACCAATGCAGAATTCCACACAAATATGCCCTGAACGTGTACCCGCCCATAACCTCCTTGTCTCACTGGAACGCACCAATGCAGAACTCCACACAAATTTGCCCTGAACCTGTACCCCTCCATAACCTCCCTGTCTCACTGGAACGTACCAATGCAAAACTCCACACAAGTATCCCTGAACCTGTACCCCTCCATAACCTCCCTGTCTCACTGGAACGCACCAATGCCGAACTCCACTCAAATATGCCCGGATCCTGTACCGTGCAATATCTCCCTGTCACACTGGAACTTACCATTGCAGAACACCACACAAATATGCCCTGAACCTGTACCCCTCCATAACCTCCCTGTCTCACTGGAACGTACCAATGCAGAATTCCACACATATATGCCCTGAAACTGTACCGGTCCATAAGCTCCCTGTCTCATTGGATCGTCCCACTGCATAACTCCACACAAATATGACATGAACCGGTACCCCTCCATAACTCTCCCATTCTCACTGGAAAGTACCAATGCAGAACTCCACACAAATATGCCCTGAACCTGTACCCGACCATAACCTCCCTGTCTCACTGGAACGTATCACTGCAGAACTCCACACAAATACGCCCTGAACCTGTACCCTCCATAACCTCCCTGTCTCACTGGAAAGTACCAATGCAGAACTACACACAAATATGCCCTGAACCTGTACCCCTCCATAACCTCCCTGTCTCACTGGAACGCACCAATGCCGAACTCCACTCAAATGTGCCCTGATCCTGTACCCGACCATAAACTCCCTCTCACTGGAACGTCCCACTGCACAACTCCACACAAATATGCCATGAACCGGTACCCTCCATAACCTCCCTGTCTCACTGGAAAGTACCAATGCAGAACTCCACACAAATATGCCCTGAACCTGTACCCGACCATAACCTCCCTGTCTCACTGGAACGTACCACTGCAGAACTCCACACAAATATGCCCTGAACCTGTACCCTCCATAACCTCCCTGTCTCACTGGAACGTACCAATGCAGAACTACACACAAATATGCCCTGAACCTGTACCCCTCCATAACCTCCCTGTCTCACTGGAACGTACCAATGCAGAACTCCACACAAATATGCCCTGAACCTGTACCCCTCCATAACCTCCCTGTCTCACTGGAACCCACCAATGCCGAGCTCCACTCAAATATGCCCTGATCCTGTACCCGACCATAACCTCCCTGTCTCACTGGAACGTACCAATGCAGAACTCCGCACAAATATGCCCTGAACCTGTACCCTCCATAACGTCCCTGTCTCACTGGAACGTACCAATGCAGAACTCCACACAAATGTGCCCTGAACCTGTACACCTCCATAACCTCCCTGTCTCACTGGAACGTACCAATGCAGAACTCCACACAAATATGCCCTGAACCTGTAACCCTCCATAACCTCCCTGTCTCACTGGAACGTACCAATGCAGAACTCCACAAAACTACGCCCTGAACCTGTACCCTCCATAACCTCCCTGTCTCACTGGAACGTACCAATGCAGAACTACACACAAATATGCCCTGAACCTGTACCCCTCCATAACCTCCCTGTCTCACTGGAACGCACCAATGCCGAACTCCACTCAAATGTGCCCTGATCCTGTACCCGACCATAAACTCCCTGTCTCACTGGAACGTCCCACTGCAGAACTCCACACAAATATGCCATGAACCGGTACCCTCCATAACCTCCCTGTCTCACTGGAAAGTACCAATGCAGAACTCCACACAAATATGCCCTGAACCTGCACCCGACCATAACCTCCCTGTCTCACTGGAACGTACCACTGCAGAACTCCACACAAATATGCCCTGAACCTGTACCCTCCATAACCTCCCTGTCTCACTGGAACGTACCAATGCAGAACTACACACAAATATGCCCTGAACCTGTACCCCTCCATAACCTCCCTGTCTCACTGGAACGTACCAATGCAGAACTCCACACAAATATGCCCTGAACCTGTACCCCTCCATAACCTCCCTGTCTCACTGGAACACACCAATGTCGAGCTCCACACAAGTATGCCCTGAACCTGTACCCCTCCATAACCTCCCTGTCTCACTGGAACGCACCAATGCCGAACTCCACTCAAATATGCCCTGATCCTGTACCGTGCATAATCTCCCTGTCACACTGGAACGTACCATTGCAGAACAGCACACAAATATGCCTTGAACCTGTACCCCTCCATAACCTCCCTGTCTCACTGGAACGTACCAATGCAGAATTCCACACAAATATGCCCTGAAACTGTACCGGTCCATAAGCTCCCTGTCTCATTGGATCGTCCCACTGCAGATCTCCACACAAATATGCCATGAACCGGTACCCCTCCATAACCTCCCATTCTCACTGGAAAGTACCAATGCAGAACTCCACACAAATATGCCCTGAACCTGTACCCTCCATAACCACCCTGTCTCACTGGAACGTACCAATGCAGAACTACACACAAATATGCCCAGAACCTGTACCCCTCCATAACGTCCCTGTCTCACTGGAACGCACCAATGCCGAACTCCACTCAAATGTGCCCTGATCCTGTACCCGACCATAAACTCCCTGTCTCACTGGAACGTACCACTGCAGAACTCCACACAAATATGCCCTGAACCTGTACCCTCCATAACCTCCCTGTCTCACTGGAACGTACCAATGCAGAACTCCAGACAAATGTGCCCTGAACCTGTACACTCCATAACCTCCCTGACTCACTGGAACGTACAAATTCAGAACTACACTCAAATATGCCCTGAACCTGTACCCCTCCATAACCTCCCAGTCTCACTGGAACGTACCATTGCAGAACACCACACAAATATGCCCTGAACGTGTACCCGCCCATAAGCTCCTTGTCTCACTGGAACGTACCAACGCAGAACTCCACACAAATATGCCCTGAACCTGTACCCGACCATAACCTCCCTGTCTCACTGGAACGTACCAATGCAGAACTCGACACAAATATGCCCTGAACCTGTACCCGACCATAACCTCCCTGTCTCACTGGAACGCACCAATGCCGAACTCCACTCAAATATGCCCTGATCCTGTACCGTGCATAACCTCCCTGTCTCACTGGAACGTACCATTGTAGAAAACCACACAAATATGCCCTGAACCTGTACCCCTCCATAACCTCACTGTCTCACTGGAACGTACCAATGCAGAACTCCACACAAATATGCCCTGAACCTGTAACCCTCCATAACCTCCCTGTCTCACTGGAACGTACCAATGCAGAACTCCACACAAATATGCCCTGAACCGGTACCCTCCATAACCTCCCTGTCTCACTGGAACGTACCAATGCAGAATTCCACACAAATATGCCCTGAAAGTGTACCCGCCCATAACCTCCCTGTCTCACTGGAACGCACCAATGCAGAACTCCACACAAATTTGCCCTGAACCTGTACCCCTCAATAACCTCCCTGTCTCACTGGAACGTACCAATGCAGAACTCCACTCAAATATGCCCTGATCCTGTACCGTGCATAACCTCCCTGTCTCACTGGCATGTACCAATGCAGAATTCCACACAAATATGCCCTGAACGTGTACCCGCCCATAACCTCCTTGTCTCACTGGAACGCACCAATGCAGAACTCCACACAAATTTGCCCTGAACCTGTACCCCTCCATAACCTCCCTGTCTCACTGGAACGTACCAATGCAAAACTCCACACAAGTATCCCTGAACCTGTACCCCTCCATAACCTCCCTGTCTCACTGGAACGCACCAATGCCGAACTCCACTCAAATATGCCCGGATCCTGTACCGTGCAATATCTCCCTGTCACACTGGAACTTACCATTGCAGAACACCACACAAATATGCCCTGAACCTGTACCCCTCCATAACCTCCCTGTCTCACTGGAACGTACCAATGCAGAATTCCACACATATATGCCCTGAAACTGTACCGGTCCATAAGCTCCCTGTCTCATTGGATCGTCCCACTGCATAACTCCACACAAATATGACATGAACCGGTACCCCTCCATAACTCTCCCATTCTCACTGGAAAGTACCAATGCAGAACTCCACACAAATATGCCCTGAACCTGTACCCGACCATAACCTCCCTGTCTCACTGGAACGTATCACTGCAGAACTCCACACAAATACGCCCTGAACCTGTACCCTCCATAACCTCCCTGTCTCACTGGAAAGTACCAATGCAGAACTACACACAAGTATGCCCTGAACCTGTACCCCTCCATAACCTCCCTGTCTCACTGGAACGCACCAATGCCGAACTCCACTCAAATGTGCCCTGATCCTGTACCCGACCATAAACTCCCTCTCACTGGAACGTCCCACTGCACAACTCCACACAAATATGCCATGAACCGGTACCCTCCATAACCTCCCTGTCTCACTGGAAAGTACCAATGCAGAACTCCACACAAATATGCCCTGAACCTGTACCCGACCATAACCTCCCTGTCTCACTGGAACGTACCACTGCAGAACTCCACACAAATATGCCCTGAACCTGTACCCTCCATAACCTCCCTGTCTCACTGGAACGTACCAATGCAGAACTACACACAAATATGCCCTGAACCTGTACCCCTCCATAACCTCCCTGTCTCACTGGAACGTACCAATGCAGAACTCCACACAAATATGCCCTGAACCTGTACCCCTCCATAACCTCCCTGTCTCACTGGAACCCACCAATGCCGAGCTCCACTCAAATATGCCCTGATCCTGTACCCGACCATAACCTCCCTGTCTCACTGGAACGTACCAATGCAGAACTCCGCACAAATATGCCCTGAACCTGTACCCTCCATAACGTCCCTGTCTCACTGGAACGTACCAATGCAGAACTCCACACAAATGTGCCCTGAACCTGTACACCTCCATAACCTCCCTGTCTCACTGGAACGTACCAATGCAGAACTCCACACAAATATGCCCTGAACCTGTAACCCTCCATAACCTCCCTGTCTCACTGGAACGTACCAATGCAGAACTCCACACAAATATGCCCTGAACCGGTACCCTCCATAACCTTCCTGTCTCACTGGAACGTACCAATGCAGAATTCCACACAAATATGCCCTGAACGTGTACCAGCCCATAACCTCCTTGTCTCACTGGAACGCACCAATGCAGAACTCCACACAAATTTGCCCTGAACCTGTACTTCTCAATAACCTCCCTGTCTCACTGGAACGTACCAATGCAGAACTCCACTCAAATATGCCCTGATCCTGTACCGTGCATAACCTCCCTGTCTCACTGGAACGTACCAATGCAGAATTCAACACAAATATGCCCTGAACGTGTACCCGCCCATAAACTCCTTGTCTCACTGGAACGCACCAATGCAGAACTCCACACAAATTTGCCCTGAACCTGTACCCCTCCATAACCTCCCAGTCTCACTGGAACGTACCAATGCAGAACTCCACACAAGTATGCCCTGAACCTGTACCCCTCCATAACCTCCCTGTCTCACTGGAACGTACCAATGCAGAACTCCACACAAATATGCCCTGAACCTGTACCACTCCATAACTTCCCTGTCTCACTGGAACGCACCAATGCCGAACTCCACTCAAATGTTCCCTGAACCTGTACCCCTCCATAACCTCCCTGTCTCACTGGAATGTACCAATGCAGAACTCCACACAAGTATGCCCTGAACCTGTACCCCTCCATAACCTCCCTGTCTCACTGGAACGTACCAATGCAGAACTCCACACAAATATGCCATGAACCGGTACCCCTCCATAACCTCCCATTCTCACTGGAAAGTACCAATGCAGAACTCCACACAAATATGCCCTGAACCTGTACCCGACCATAACCTCCATGTCTCACTGGAACGTACCACTGCAGAACTCCACACAAATATGCCCTGAACCTGTACCCTCCATAACCTCCCTGTCTCACTGGAACGTACCAATGCAGAACTACACACAAATATGCCCTGAACCTGTACCCCTCCATAACCTCCCTGTCTCACTGGAACGTACCAATGCAGAACTCCACACAAATATGCCCTGAACCTGTACCCCTCAATAACCTCCCTGTCTCACTGGAACGTACCAATGCAGAACTCCACTCAAATATGCCCTGATCCTGTACCGTGCATAACCTCCCTGTCTCACTAGCATGTACCAATGCAGAATTCCACACAAATATGCCCTGAAAGTGTACCCGCCCATAACCTCCTTGTCTCACTGGAACGCACCAATGCAGAACTCCACACAAATTTGCCCTGAACCTGTACCCCTCCATAACCTCCCTGTCTCACTGGAACGTACCAATGCAGAACTCCACACAAGTATGCCCTGAACCTGTACCCCTCCATAACCTCCCTGTCTCACTGGAACGCACCAATGCCGAACTCCACTCAAATATGCCCTGATCCTGTACCGTGCATAATCTCCCTGTCACACTGGAACGTACCATTGCAGAACACCACACAAATATGCCCTGAACCTGTACCACTCCATAACCTCCCTGTCTCACTGGAACGTACCAATGCAGAATTCCACACATATATGCCCTGAACCTGTACCCCTCCATAACCTCCCTGTCTCACTGGAACACACCAATGCCGAGCTCCACTCAAATATGCCCTGATCCTGTACCCGACCATAACCTCCCTGTCTCACTGGAACGTACCAATGCAGAACTCCGCACAAATATGCCCTGAACCTGTACCCTCCATAACGTCCCTGTCTCACTGGAACGTACCAATGCAGAACTCCACACAAATGTGCCCTGAACCTGTACACCTCCATAAGCTCCCTGTCTCACTGGAACGTACCAATGTAGAACTCCACACAAATATGCCCTGAACCTGCAACCCTCCATAACCTCCCTGTCTCACTGGAACGTACCAATGCAGAACTCCACACAAATATGCCCTGAACCGGTACCCTCCATAACCTCCCTGTCTCACTGGAACGTACCAATGCAGAATTCCACACAAATATGCCCTGAACGTGTACCAGCCCATAACCTCCTTGTCTCACTGGAACGCACCAATGCCGAACTCCACTCAAATGTGCCCTTAACCTGTACCCCTCCATAACCTCCCTGTCTCACTGGAACGTCCCACTGCAGAACTCCACACAAATATGCCATGAACCGGTACCCTCCATAACCTCCCTGTCTCACTGGAAAGTACCAATGCAGAACTCCACACAAATATGCCCTGAACCTGCACCCGACCATAACCTCCCTGTCTCACTGGAACGTACCACTGCAGAACTCCACACAAATATGCCCTGAACCTGTACCCTCCATAACCTCCCTGTCTCACTGGAACACACCAATGTCGAGCTCCACACAAGTATGCCCTGAACCTGTACCCCTCCATAACCTCCCTGTCTCACTGGAACGCACCAATGCCGAACTCCACTCAAATATGCCCTGATCCTGTACCGTGCATAATCTCCCTGTCACACTGGAACGTACCATTGCAGAACAGCACACAAATATGCCCTGAACCTGTACCCCTCCATAACCTCCCTGTCTCACTGGAACGTACCAATGCAGAATTCCACACAAATATGCCCTGAAACTGTACCGGTCCATAAGCTCCCTGTCTCATTGGATCGTCCCACTGCAGAACTCCACACAAATATGCCATGAACCGGTACCCCTCCATAACCTCCCATTCTCACTGGAAAGTACCAATGCAGAACTCCACACAAATATGCCCTGAACCTGTACCCGACCATAACCTCCCTGTCTCACTGGAACGTACCACTGCAGAACTCCACACAAATATGCCCTGAACCTGTACCCTCCATAACCACCCTGTCTCACTGGAACGTACCAATGCAGAACTACACACAAATATGCTCAGAACCTGTACCCCTCCATAACCTCCCTGTCTCACTGGAACGCACCAATGCCGAACTCCACTCAAATGTGCCCTGATCCTGTACCCGACCATAAACTCCCTGTCTCACTGGAACGTACCACTGCAGAACTCCACACAAATATGCCCTGAACCTGTACCCTCCATAACCTCCCTGTCTCACTGGAACGTACCAATGCAGAACTCCAGACAAATGTGCCCTGAACCTGTACACTCCATAACCTCCCTGACTCACTGGAACGTACAAATTCAGAACTACACTCAAATATGCCCTGAACCTGTACCCCTCCATAACCTCCCTGTCTCACTGGAACACACCAATGTCGAGCTCCACACAAGTATGCCCTGAACCTGTACCCCTCCATAACCTCCCTGTCTCACTGGAACGCACCAATGCCGAACTCCACTCAAATATGCCCTGATCCTGTACCGTGCATAATCTCCCTGTCACACTGGAACGTACCATTGCAGAACAGCACACAAATATGCCCTGAACCTGTACCCCTCCATAACCTCCCTGTCTCACTGGAACGTACCAATGCAGAATTCCACACAAATATGCCCTGAAACTGTACCGGTCCATAAGCTCCCTGTCTCATTGGATCGTCCCACTGCAGAACTCCACACAAATATGCCATGAACCGGTACCCCTCCATAACCTCCCATTCTCACTGGAAAGTACCAATGCAGAACTCCACACAAATATGCCCTGAACCTGTACCCGACCATAACCTCCCTGTCTCACTGGAACGTACCACTGCAGAACTCCACACAAATATGCCCTGAACCTGTACCCTCCATAACCACCCTGTCTCACTGGAACGTACCAATGCAGAACTACACACAAATATGCCCAGAACCTGTACCCCTCCATAACCTCCCTGTCTCACTGGAACGCACCAATGCCGAACTCCACTCAAATGTGCCCTGATCCTGTACCCGACCATAAACTCCCTGTCTCACTGGAACGTACCACTGCAGAACTCCACACAAATATGCCCTGAACCTGTACCCTCCATAACCTCCCTGTCTCACTGGAACGTACCAATGCAGAACTACACTCAAATATGCCCTGAACCTGTACCCCTCCATAACCTCCCAGTCTCACTGGAACGTACCATTGCAGAACACCACACAAATATGCCCTGAACGTGTACCCGCCCATTAGCTCCTTGTCTCACTGGAACGTACCAACGCAGAACTCTACACAAATATGCCCTGAACCTGTACCCGACCATAACCTCCCTGTCTCACTGGAACGTACCAATGCAGAACTCCACACAAATATGCCCTGAACCTGTACCCGACCATAACCTCCCTGTCTCACTGGAACGCACCAATGCCGAACTCCACTCAAATATGCCCTGATCCTGTACCGTGCATAACCTCCCTGTCTCACTGGAACGTACCATTGTAGAACAACACACAAATATGCCCTGAACCTGTACCCCTCCATAACCTCACTGTCTCACTGGAACGTACCAATGCAGAACTCCACACAAATATGCCCTGAACCTGTAACCCTCCATAACCTCCCTGTCTCACTGGAACGTACCAATGCAGAACTCCACACAAATATGCCCTGAACCGGTACCCTCCATAACCTCCCTGTCTCACTGGAACGTACCAATGCAGAATTCCACACAAATATGCCCTGAAAGTGTACCCGCCCATAACCTCCCTGTCTCACTGGAACGCACCAATGCAGAACTCCACACAAATTTGCCCTGAACCTGTACCCCTCAATAACCTCCCTGTCTCACTGGAACGTACCAATGCAGAACTCCACTCAAATATGCCCTGATCCTGTACCGTGCATAACCTCCCTGTCTCACTGGCATGTACCAATGCAGAATTCCACACAAATATGCCCTGAACGTGTACCCGCCCATAACCTCCTTGTCTCACTGGAACGCACCAATGCAGAACTCCACACAAATTTGCCCTGAACCTGTACCCCTCCATAACCTCCCTGTCTCACTGGAACGTACCAATGCAGAACTCCACACAAGTATGCCCTGAACCTGTACCCCTCCATAACCTCCCTGTCTCACTGGAACGCACCAATGCCGAACTCCACTCAAATATGCCCTGATCCTGTACCGTGCAATATCTCCCTGTCACACTGGAACTTACCATTGCAGAACACCACACAAATATGCCCTGAACCTGTACCCCTCCATAACCTCCCTGTCTCACTGGAACGTACCAATGCATAATTCCACACATATATGCCCTGAAACTGTACCGGTCCATAAGCTCCCTGTCTCATTGGATCGTCCCACTGCATAACTCCACACAAATATGCCATGAACCGGTACCCCTCCATAACTCTCCCATTCTCACTGGAAAGTACCAATGCAGAACTCCACACAAATATGCCCTGAACCTGTACCCGACCATAACCTCCCTGTCTCACTGGAACGTATCACTGCAGAACTCCACACAAATACGCCCTGAACCTGTACCCTCCATAACCTCCCTGTCTCACTGGAAAGTACCAATGCAGAACTACACACAAATATGCCCTGAACCTGTACCCCTCCATAACCTCCCTGTCTCACTGGAACGCACCAATGCCGAACTCCACTCAAATGTGCCCTGATCCTGTACTCGACCATAAACTCCCTGTCTCACTGGAACGTCCCACTGCACAACTCCACACAAATATGCCATGAACCGGTACCCTCCATAACCTCCCTGTCTCACTGGAAAGTACCAATGCAGAACTCCACACAAATATGCCCTGAACCTGTACCCGACCATAACCTCCCTGTCTCACAGGAACGTACCACTGCAGAACTCCACACAAATATGCCCTGAACCTGTACCCTCCATAACCTCCCTGTCTCACTGGAACGTACCAATGCAGAACTACACACAAATATGCCCTGAACCTGTACCCCTCCATAACCTCCCTGTCTCACTGGAACGTACCAATGCAGAACTCCACACAAATATGCCCTGAACCTGTACCCCTCCATAACCTCCCTGTCTCACTGGAACACACCAATGCCGAGCTCCACTCAAATATGCCCTGATCCTGTACCCGACCATAACCTCCCTGTCTCACTGGAACGTACCAATGCAGAACTCCGCACAAATATGCCCTGAACCTGTACCCTCCATAACGTCCCTGTCTCACTGGAACGTACCAATGCAGAACTCCACACAAATGTGCCCTGAACCTGTACACCTCCATAACCTCCCTGTCTCACTGGAACGTACCAATGCAGAACTCCACACAAATATGCCCTGAACCTGTAACCCTCCATAACCTCCCTGTCTCGCTGGAACGTACCAATGCAGAACTCCACACAAATATGCCCTGAACCGGTACCCTCCATAACCTCCCTGTCTCACTGGAACGTACCAATGCAGAATTCCACACAAATATGCCCTGAACGTGTACCAGCCCATAACCTCCTTGTCTCACTGGAACGCACCAATGCAGAACTCCACACAAATTTGCCCTGAACCTGTACTTCTCAATAACCTCCCTGTCTCACTGGAACGTACCAATGCAGAACTCCACTCAAATATGCCCTGATCCTGTACCGTGCATAACCTCCCTGTCTCACTGGAACGTACCAATGCAGAATTCCACACAAATATGCCCTGAACGTGTACCCGCCCATAACCTCCTTGTCTCACTGGAACGCACCAATGCAGAACTCCACACAAATTTGCCCTGAACCTGTACCCCTCCATAACCTCCCTGTCTCACTGGAACGTACCAATGCAGAACTCCACACAAATATGCCCTGAACCTGTACCCCTCCATAACTTCCCTGTCTCACTGGAACGCACCAATGCCGAACTCCACTCAAATGTTCCCTGAACCTGTACCCCTCCATAACTTCCCTGTCTCACTGGAATGTACCAATGCAGAACTCCACACAAGTATGCCCTGAACCTGTACCCCTCCATAACCTCCCTGTCTCACTGGAACGTACCAATGCAGAACTCCACACAAATATGCCCTGAACCTGTACCCTCCATAAACTCCCTGTCTCACTGGAACGTACCAATGCAGAACTACACACAAATATGCCCTGAACCTGAACCCCTCCATAACCTCCCTATCTCACTGGAACGTACCAATGCAGAACTCCACACAAATATGCCCTGAACCGGTACCCTCCATAACCTCCCTGTCTCACTGGAACGTACCAATGCAGAATTCCACACAAATATGCCCTGAAAGTGTACCCGCCCATAACCTCCCTGTCTCACTGGAACGCACCAATGCAGAACTCCACACAAATTTGCCCTGAACCAGTACCCCTCAATAACCTCCCTGTCTCACTGGAACGTACCAATGCAGAACTCCACTCAAATATGCCCTGATCCTGTACCGTGCATAACCTCCCTGTCTCACTGGCATGTACCAATGCAGAATTCCACACAAATATGCCCTGAACGTGTACCCGCCCATAACCTCCTTGTCTCACTGGAACGGACCAATGCAGAACTCCACACAAATTTGCCCTGAACCTGTACCCCTCCATAACCTCCCTGTCTCACTGGAACGTACCAATGCAGAACTCCACACAAGTATGCCCTGAACCTGTACCCCTCCATAACCTCCCTGTCTCACTGGAACGCACCAATGCCGAACTCCACTCAAATATGCCCTGATCCTGTACCGTGCATAATCTCCCTGTCACACTGGAACGTACCATTGCAGAACACCACACAAATATGCCCTGAACCTGTACCACTCCATAACCTCCCTGTCTCACTGGAACGTACCAATGCAGAATTCCACACATATATGCCCTGAAACTGTACCGGTCCATAAGCTCCCTGTCTCATTGGATTGTCCCTCTGCAGAACTCCACACAAATATGCCATCAACCGGTACCCCTCCATAACCTCCCATTCTCACTGGAAAGTACCAATGCAGAACTCCACACAAATATGCCCTGAACCTGTACCCGACCATAACCTCTATGTCTCACTGGAACGTACCACTGCAGAACTCCACACAAATATGCCCTGAACCTGTACCCACCATAACCTCCCTGTCTCACTGGAACGTACCAATGCAGAACTACACACAAATATGCCCTGAACCTGTACCCCTCCATAACCTCCCTGTCTCACTGGAACGTACCAATGCAGAACTCCACACAAATATGCCCTGAACCTGTACCCCTCCATAACCTCCCTGTCTCACTGGAACACACCAATGCCGAGCTCCACTCAAATATGCCCTGATCCTGTACCCGACCATAACCTCCCTGTCTCACTGGAACGTACCAATGCAGAACTCCGCACAAATATGCCCTGAACCTGTACCCTCCATAACGTCCCTGTCTCACTGGAACGTACCAATGCAGAACTCCACACAAATGTGCCCTGAACCTGTACACCTCCATAACCTCCCTGTCTCACTGGAACGTACCAATATAGAACTCCACACAAATATGCCCTGAACCTGTAACCCTCCATAACCTCCCTGTCTCACTGTAACGTACCACTGCAGAACTCCACACAAATATGCCCTGAACCGGTACCCTCCATAACCTCCCTGTCTCACTGGAACGTACCAATGCAGAATTCCACACAAATATGCCCTGAAAGTTACCCGCCCATAACCTCCTTGTCTCACTGGAACGCACCAATGCAGAACTCCACACAAATTTGCCCTGAACCTGTACCCGTCCATAACCTCCCTGTCTCACTGGAATGTACCAATGCAGAACTCCACACAAGTATGCCCTGAACCTGTACCCCTCCATAACCTCCCTGTCTCACTGGAACGTACCAATGCAGAACTCCACACAAATATGCCCTGAACCTGTACCCGTCCATAACCTCCCTGTCTCACTGTAACGTACCAATGCAGAACTCCACACAAATATGCCCTGAACCTGTACCCCTCCATAACCTCCCTGTCTCACTGGAACACACCAATGCCGAGCTCCACTCAAATATGCCCTGATCCTGTACCCGACCATAACCTCCCTGTCTCACTGGAACGTACCAATGCAGAACTCCGCACAAATATGCCCTGAACCTGTACCCTCCATAACGTCCCTGTCTCACTGGAACGTACCAATGCAGAACTCCACACAAATGTGCCCTGAACCTGTACACCTCCATAACCTCCCTGTCTCACTGGAACGTACCAATGCAGAACTCCACACAAATATGCCCTGAACCTGTAACCCTCCATAACCTCCCTGTCTCACTGGAACGTACCAATGCAGAACTCCACACAAATATGCCCTGAACCGGTACCCTCCATAACCTCCCTGTCTCACTGGAACGTACCAATGCAGAATTCCACACAAATATGCCCTGAACGTGTACCAGCCCATAACCTCCTTGTCTCACTGGAACGCACCAATGCAGAACTCCACACAAATTTGCCCTGAACCTGTACTTCTCAATAACCTCCCTGTCTCACTGGAACGTACCAATGCAGAACTCCACTCAAATATGCCCAGATCCTGTACCGTGCATAACCTCCCTGTCTCACTGGAACGTACCAATGCAGAATTCCACACAAATATGCCCTGAACGTGTACCCGCCCATAACCTCCTTGTCTCACTGGAACGCACCAATGCAGAACTCCACACTATTTTGCCCTGAACCTGTATCCCTCCATAACCTCCCTGTCTCACTGGAACGTACCAATGCAGAACTCCATACAAGTATGCCCTGAACCTGTACCTCTCCATAAACTCCCTGTCTCACTGGAACGTACCAATGCAGAACTCCACACAAATATGCCCTGAACCTGTACCCCTCCATAACTTCCCTGTCTCACTGGAACGCACCAATGCCGAACTCCACTCAAATGTGCCCTGAAACTGTACCCCTCCATAACCTTCTGTCTCACTGGAACGTACCATTGCAGATCACCACACAAATATGCCCTGAAAGTTACCCGCCCATAACCTCCTTGTCTCACTGGAACGCACCAATGCAGAACTCCACACAAATTTGCCCTGAACCTGTACCCCTCCATAACCTCCCTGTCTCACTGGAATGTACCAATGCAGAACTCCACACAAGTATGCCCTGAACCTGTATCCCTCCATAACCTCCCTGTCTCACTGGAACGTACCAATGCAGAACTCCACACAAATATTCCCTGAACCTGTACCCCTCCATAACTTCCCTGTCTCACTGGAAAGTACCAATGCAGAACTCCACACAAATATGCCCTGAACCTGTACCCTCCATATCCTCCCTGTCTCAATGGAACGTACCAATGCAGAACTCCAGACAAATGTGCCCTGAACCTGTACACTCCATAACCTCCCTGACTCACTGGAACGTACAAATGCAGAACTACACTCAAATATGCCCTGAATCTGTACCCCTCCATAACCTCCCAGTCTCACTGGAACGTACCATTGCAGAACACCAAACAAATATGCCCTGAACGTGTACCGGCCCATAAGCTCCTTGTCTCACTGGAACGTACCAACGCAGAACTCCACACAAATATGCCCTGAACTTGTACCCGACCATAACCTCCCTGTCTCACTGGAACCTACCAATGAGGAACTCCACACAAATATGCCCTGAACCTGTACCCGACCATAACCTCCCTGTCTCACTGGAACGCACCAATGCCGAACTCCACTTAAATATGCCCTGATCCTGTACGTGCATAACCTCCCTGTCTCACTGGAACGTACCATTGCAGAACACCACACAAATATGCCCTGAACCTGTACCCCTCCATAACCTCACTGTCTCACTGGAACGTACCAATGCAGAACTCCACGCAAATATGCCCTGAACCTGTACCCTCCATAACCTCCCTGTCTCACTGGAACGTACCAATGCAGAACTACACACAAATATGCCCTGAACCTGTACCCCTCCATAACCTCCCTGTCTCACTGGAACGCACCAATGCCGAACTCCACTCAAATGTGCCCTGATCCTGTACCCGACCATAAACTCCCTGTATCACTGGAACGTCCCACTGCAGAACTCCACACAAATATGCCATGAAAGTTACCCGCCCATAACCTCCTTGTCTCACTGGAACGCACCAATGCAGAACTCCACACAAATTTGCCCTGAACGTGTACCCGCCCATAACCTCCTTGTCTCACTGGAACGCACCAATGCAGAACTCCACACAAATTTGCCCTGAACCTGTACCCCTCCATAACCTCCCTGTCTCACTGGAACGTACCAATGCAGAACTCCACACAAGTATGCCCTGAACCTGTACCCCTCCATAACCTCCCTGTCTCACTGGAACGCACCAATGCCGAACTCCACTCAAATATGCCCTGATCCTGTACCGTGCATAATCTCCCTGTCACACTGGAACGTACCATTGCAGAACACCACACAAATATGCCCTGAACCTGTACCACTCCATAACCTCCCTGTCTCACTGGAACGTACCAATGCAGAATTCCACACATATATGCCCTGAAACTGTACCGGTCCATAAGCTCCCTGTCTCATTGGATTGTCCCTCTGCAGAACTCCACACAAATATGCCATCAACCGGTACCCCTCCATAACCTCCCATTCTCACTGGAAAGTACCAATGCAGAACTCCACACAAATATGCCCTGAACCTGTACCCGACCATAACCTCTATGTCTCACTGGAACGTACCACTGCAGAACTCCACACAAATATGCCCTGAACCTGTACCCACCATAACCTCCCTGTCTCACTGGAACGTACCAATGCAGAACTACACACAAATATGCCCTGAACCTGTACCCCTCCATAACCTCCCTGTCTCACTGGAACGTACCAATGCAGAACTCCACACAAATATGCCCTGAACCTGTACCCCTCCATAACCTCCCTGTCTCACTGGAACACACCAATGCCGAGCTCCACTCAAATATGCCCTGATCCTGTACCCGACCATAACCTCCCTGTCTCACTGGAACGTACCAATGCAGAACTCCGCACAAATATGCCCTGAACCTGTACCCTCCATAACGTCCCTGTCTCACTGGAACGTACCAATGCAGAACTCCACACAAATGTGCCCTGAACCTGTAC
The DNA here is from genome assembly GCF_048418815.1 of Hemitrygon akajei. Classification (NCBI taxonomy): domain Eukaryota; kingdom Metazoa; phylum Chordata; class Chondrichthyes; order Myliobatiformes; family Dasyatidae; genus Hemitrygon; species Hemitrygon akajei. Next base: position 1,062,071 of record NW_027331942.1, on the reverse strand, counting down.
ACCTCCATAACCTCCCTGTCTCACTGGAACGTACCAATATAGAACTCCACACAAATATGCCCTGAACCTGTAACCCTCCATAACCTCCCTGTCTCACTGTAACGTACCAATGCAGAACTCCACACAAATATGCCCTGAACCGGTACCCTCCATAACCTCCCTGTCTCACTGGAACGTACCAATGCAGAATTCCACACAAATATGCCCTGAAAGTTACCCGCCCATAACCTCCTTGTCTCACTGGAACGCACCAATGCAGAACTCCACACAAATTTGCCCTGAACCTGTACCCCTCCATAACCTCCCTGTCTCACTGGAATGTACCAATGCAGAACTCCACACAAGTATGCCCTGAACCTGTACCCCTCCATAACCTCCCTGTCTCACTGGAACGTACCAATGCAGAACTCAACACAAATATGCCCTGAACCTGTACCCTCCATAACCTCCCTGTCTCACTGGAACGTCCCACTGCAGAACTCCACACAAATATGCCATGAACCGGTACCCTCCATAACCTCCCTGTCTCACTGGAAAGTACCAATGCAAAACTCCACACAAATATGCCCTGAACCTGTACCCGACCATAACCTCCCTGTCTCACTGGAACGTACCACTGCAGAACTCCACACAAATATGCCCTGAACCTGTACCCTCCATAACCTCCCTGTCTCACTGGAACGTACCAATGCAGAACTACACACAAATATGCCCTGAACCTGTACCCGTCCATAACCTCCCTGTCTCACTGTAACGTACCAATGCAGAACTCCACACAAATATGCCCTGAACCTGTACCCCTCCATAACCTCCCTGTCTCACTGGAACACACCAATGCCGAGCTCCACTCAAATATGCCCTGATCCTGTACCCGACCATAACCTCCCTGTCTCACTGGAACGTACCAATGCAGAACTCCGCACAAATATGCCCTGAACCTGTACCCTCCATAACGTCCCTGTCTCACTGGAACGTACCAATGCAGAACTCCACACAAATGTGCCCTGAACCTGTACACCTCCATAACCTCCCTGTCTCACTGGAACGTACCAATGCAGAACTCCACACAAATATGCCCTGAACCTGTAACCCTCCATAACCTCCCTGTCTCACTGGAACGTACCAATGCAGAACTCCACACAAATATGCCCTGAACCGGTACCCTCCATAACCTCCCTGTCTCACTGGAACGTACCAATGCAGAATTCCACACAAATATGCCCTGAACGTGTACCAGCCCATAACCTCCTTGTCTCACTGGAACGCACCAATGCAGAACTCCACACAAATTTGCCCTGAACCTGTACTTCTCAATAACCTCCCTGTCTCACTGGAACGTACCAATGCAGAACTCCACTCAAATATGCCCTGATCCTGTACCGTGCATAACCTCCCTGTCTCACTGGAACGTACCAATGCAGAATTCCACACAAATATGCCCTGAACGTGTACCCGCCCATAACCTCCTTGTCTCACTGGAACGCACCAATGCAGAACTCCACACTATTTTGCCCTGAACCTGTATCCCTCCATAACCTCCCTGTCTCACTGGAACGTACCAATGCAGAACTCCATACAAGTATGCCCTGAACCTGTACCTCTCCATAAACACCCTGTCTCACTGGAACGTACCAATGCAGAACTCCACACAAATATGCCCTGAACCTGTACCCCTCCATAACTTCCCTGTCTCACTGGAACGCACCAATGCCGAACTCCACTCAAATGTGCCCTGAAACTGTACCCCTCCATAACCTTCTGTCTCACTGGAACGTACCATTGCAGATCACCACACAAATATGCCCTGAAAGTTACCCGCCCATAACCTCCTTGTCTCACTGGAACGCACCAATGCAGAACTCCACACAAATTTGCCCTGAACCTGTACCCCTCCATAACCTCCCTGTCTCACTGGAATGTACCAATGCAGAACTCCACACAAGTATGCCCTGAACCTGTATCCCTCCATAACCTCCCTGTCTCACTGGAACGTACCAATGCAGAACTCCACACAAATATTCCCTGAACCTGTACCCCTCCATAACTTCCCTGTCTCACTGGAAAGTACCAATGCAGAACTCCACACAAATATGCCCTGAACCTGTACCCTCCATATCCTCCCTGTCTCAATGGAACGTACCAATGCAGAACTCCAGACAAATGTGCCCTGAACCTGTACACTCCATAACCTCCCTGACTCACTGGAACGTACAAATGCAGAACTACACTCAAATATGCCCTGAATCTGTACCCCTCCATAACCTCCCAGTCTCACTGGAACGTACCATTGCAGAACACCAAACAAATATGCCCTGAACGTGTACCGGCCCATAAGCTCCTTGTCTCACTGGAACGTACCAACGCAGAACTCCACACAAATATGCCCTGAACTTGTACCCGACCATAACCTCCCTGTCTCACTGGAACCTACCAATGAGGAACTCCACACAAATATGCCCTGAACCTGTACCCGACCATAACCTCCCTGTCTCACTGGAACGCACCAATGCCGAACTCCACTTAAATATGCCCTGATCCTGTACGTGCATAACCTCCCTGTCTCACTGGAACGTACCATTGCAGAACACCACACAAATATGCCCTGAACCTGTACCCCTCCATAACCTCACTGTCTCACTGGAACGTACCAATGCAGAACTCCACGCAAATATGCCCTGAACCTGTACCCTCCATAACCTCCCTGTCTCACTGGAACGTACCAATGCAGAACTACACACAAATATGCCCTGAACCTGTACCCCTCCATAACCTCCCTGTCTCACTGGAACGCACCAATGCCGAACTCCACTCAAATGTGCCCTGATCCTGTACCCGACCATAAACTCCCTGTATCACTGGAACGTCCCACTGCAGAACTCCACACAAATATGCCATGAAAGTTACCCGCCCATAACCTCCTTGTCTCACTGGAACGCACCAATGCAGAACTCCACACAAATTTGCCCTGAACCTGTACCCCTCCATAACCTCCCTGTCTCACTGGAATGTACCAATGCAGAACTCCACACAAGTATGCCCTGAACCTGTACCCCTCCATAACCTCCCTGTCTCACTGGAACGTACCAATGCAGAACTCCACACAAATATGCCCTGAACCTGTACCCTCCATAAACTCCCTGTCTCACTGGAACGTACCAATGCAGAACTCCACACAAATATGCCTTGAACCTGTACCCCCCATAAACTCCCTGTCTCACTGGAACGTACCAATGCAGAACTACACACAAATATGCCCTGAACCTGAACCCCTCCATAACCTCCCTATCTCACTGGAACGTACCAATGAAGAACTCCACACAAATATGCCCTGAACCTGTACCCGACCATAACCTCCCTGTCTCACTGGAACGTACCACTGCAGAACTGCACACAAATATGCCCTGAAAGTGTACCCGCCCATAACCTCCCTGTCTCACTGGAACGCACCAATGCAGAACTCCACACAAATTTGCCCTGAACCTGTACCCCTCAATAACCTCCCTGTCTCACTGGAACGCACCAATGCAGAACTCCACACAAGTATGCCCTGAACCTGTACCCTTCCATAACCTCCCTATCTCACTGGAACGTACCAATGCAGAACTCCACACAAATATGCCCTGAACCGGTACCCTCCATAACCTCCCTGTCTCACTGGAACGTACCAATGCAGAATTCCACACAAATATGCCCTGAAAGTGTACCCGCCCATAACCTCCCTGTCTCACTGGAACGCACCAATGCAGAACTCCACACAAATTTGCCCTGAACCTGTACCCCTCAATAACTTCCCTGTCTCACTGGAACGTACCAATGCAGAACTCCACTCAAATATGCCCTGATCCTGTACCGTGCATAACCTCCCTGTCTCACTGGCATGTACCAATGCAGAATTCCACACAAATATGCCCTGAACGTGTACCCGCCCATAACCTCCTTGTCTCACTGGAACGCACCAATGCAGAACTCCACACAAATTTGCCCTGAACCTGTACCCCTCCATAACCTCCCTGTCTCACTGGAACCTACCAATGAGGAACTCCACACAAATATGCCCTGAACCTGTACCCGACCATAAACTCCCTGTCTCACTGGAACGCACCAATGCCGAACTCCACTTAAATATGCCATGATCCTGTACGTGCATAACCTCCCTGTCTCACTGGAACGTACCATTGCAGAACACCACACAAATATGCCCTGAACCTGTACCCCTCCATAACCTCACTGTCTCACTGGAACGTACCAATGCAGAACTCCACGCAAATATGCCCTGAACCTGTACCCTCCATAACCTCCCTGTCTCACTGGAACGTACCAATGCAGAACTACACACAAATATGCCCTGAACCTGTACCCCTCCATAACCTCCCTGTCTCACTGGAACGCACCAATGCCGAACTCCACTCAAATGTGCCCTGATCCTGTACCCGACCATAAACTCCCTGTATCACTGGAACGTCCCACTGCAGAACTCCACACAAATATGCCATGAAAGTTACCCGCCCATAACCTCCTTGTCTCACTGGAACGCACCAATGCAGAACTCCACACAAATTTGCCCTGAACCTGTACCCCTCCATAACCTCCCTGTCTCACTGGAATGTACCAATGCAGAACTCCACACAAGTATGCCCTGAACCTGTACCCCTCCATAACCTCCCTGTCTCACTGGAACGTACCAATGCAGAACTCCACACAAATATGCCCTGAACCTGTACCCGACCATAACCTCCCTGTCTCACTGGAACGTACCAATGCAGAACTCCACACAAATATGCCCTGAACCTGTACCTGACCATAACCTCCCTGTCTCACTGGAACGCACCAATGCCGAACTCCACTCAAATATGCCCTGATCCTGTACCGTGCATAACCTCCCTGTCTCACTGGAACGTACCATTGCAGAACACCACACAAATATGCCCTGAACCTGTACCCCTCCATAACCTCACTGTCTCACTGGAACGTACCAATGCAGAACTCCACACAAATATGCCCTGAACTTCTAACCCTCCATAACCTCCCTGTCTCACTGGAACGTACCAAGGCAGAACTCCACACAAATATGCCCTGAACCGGTACCCTCCATAACCTCCCTGTCTCACTGGAACGTACCAATGCAGAATTCCACAGAAATATGCCCTGAAAGTGTACCCGCCCATAAGCTCCTTGTCTGACTGGAACGTACCAACGCAGAACTCCACACAAATATGCCCTGAACCTGTACCCGACCATAACCTCCCTGTCTCACTGGAACGTACCAATGAGGAACTCCACACAAATATGCCCTGAACCTGTACCCGACCATAACCTCCCTGTCTCACTGGAACGCACCAATGCCGAACTCCACTCAAGTATGCCCTGATCCTGTACCGTGCATAACCTCCCTGTCTCACTGGAACGTACCATTGCAGAACACCACACAAATATGCCCTGAACCTGTACCCCTCCATAACCTCACTGTCTCACTGGAACGTACCAATGCAGAACTCCACACAAATATGCCCTGAACCTGTAACCCTCCATAACCTCCCTGTCTCACTGGAACGTACCAATGCAGAGCTCCACACAAATATGCCCTGAACCGGTACCCTCCATAACCTCCCTGTCTCACTGGAACGTACCAATGCAGAATTCCACACAAATATGCCCTGAAAGTGTACCCGCCCATAACCTCCCTGTCTCACTGGAACGCACCAATTCAGAACTCCACACAAATTTGCCCTGAACCTGTACCCCTCAATAACCTCCCTGTCTCACTGGAACGTACCAATGCAGAACTCCACTCAAATATGCCCTGATCCTGTACCGTGCATAACCTCCCTGTCTCACTGGAATGAACCAATGCAGAATTCCACACAAATATGCCCTGAACGTGTACCCGCCCATAACCTCCTTGTCTCACTGGAACGCACCAATGCAGAACTCCACACATATTTGCCCTGAACCTGTACCCCTCCATAACCTCCCTGTCTCACTGGAACGCACCAATGCCGAACTCCACTCAAATATGCCCTGATCCTGTACCGTGCATAATCTCCCTGTCACACTGGAACGTACCATTGCAGATCAGCACACAAATATGCCCTGAACCTGTACCCCTCCATAACCTCCCTGTCTCACTGGAACGTACCAATGCAGAATTCCACACAAATATGCCCTGAAACTGTACCGGTCCATAAGCTCCCTGTCTCATTGGATCGTCCCACTGCAGAACTCCACACAAATATGCCATGAACCGGTACCCCTCCATAACCTTCCATTCTCACTGGAAAGTACCAATGCAGAACTCCACACAAATATGCCCTGAACCTGTACCCGACCATAACCTCCCTGTCTCACTGGAACGTACCAATGAGGAACTCCACACAAATATGCCCTGAACCTGTACCCGACCATAACCTCCCTGTCTCACTGGAACGCACCAATGCCGAACTCCACTCAAGTATGCCCTGATCCTGTACCGTGCATAACCTCCCTGTCTCACTGGAACGTACCATTGCAGAACACCACACAAATATGCCCTGAACCTGTACCCCTCCATAACCTCACTGTCTCACTGGAACGTACCAATGCAGAACTCCACACAAATATGCCCTGAACCTGTAACCCTCCATAACCTCCCTGTCTCACTGGAACGTACCAATGCAGAGCTCCACACAAATATGCCCTGAACCGGTACCCTCCATAACCTCCCTGTCTCACTGGAACGTACCAATGCAGAATTCCACACAAATATGCCCTGAAAGTGTACCCGCCCATAACCTCCCTGTCTCACTGGAACGCACCAATGCAGAACTCCACACAAATTTGCCCTGAACCTGTACCCCTCAATAACCTCCCTGTCTCACTGGAACGTACCAATGCAGAACTCCACTCAAATATGCCCTGATCCTGTACCGTGCATAACCTCCCTGTCTCACTGGAATGAACCAATGCAGAATTCCACACAAATATGCCCTGAACGTGTACCCGCCCATAACCTCCTTGTCTCACTGGAACGCACCAATGCAGAACTCCACACATATTTGCCCTGAACCTGTACCCCTCCATAACCTCCCTGTCTCACTGGAACGCACCAATGCCGAACTCCACTCAAATATGCCCTGATCCTGTACCGTGCATAATCTCCCTGTCACACTGGAACGTACCATTGCAGATCAGCACACAAATATGCCCTGAACCTGTACCCCTCCATAACCTCCCTGTCTCACTGGAACGTACCAATGCAGAATTCCACACAAATATGCCCTGAAACTGTACCGGTCCATAAGCTCCCTGTCTCATTGGATCGTCCCACTGCAGAACTCCACACAAATATGCCATGAACCGGTACCCCTCCATAACCTTCCATTCTCACTGGAAAGTACCAATGCAGAACTCCACACAAATATGCCCTGAACCTGTACCCGACCATAACCTCCCTGTCTCACTGGAACGTACCACTGCAGAACTCCACACAAATATGCCCTGAACCTGTACCCTCCATAAACTCCCTGCCTCAGTGGAACGTACCAATGCAGAACTACACACAAATATGCCCTGAACCTGTACCCCTCCATAACCTCCCTGTCTCGCTGGAACGCACCAATGCCGAACTCCACTCAAATGTGCCCTGATCCTGTACCCGACCATAAACTCCCTGTCTCACTGGAACGTACCACTGCAGAACTGCACACAAATATGCCCTGAACCTGTACCCTCCATAACCTCCCTGTCTCACTGGAATGTACCAAAGCAGAACTCCAGACAAATGTGCCCTGAACCTGTACACTCCATTACCTCCCTGACTCACTGGAACGTACAAATTCAGAACTACACTCAAATATGCCCTGAACCTGTACCCCTCCATAACCTCCCAGTCTCACTGGAACGTACCATTGCAGAACACCACACAAATATGCCCTGAACGTGTACCCGCCCATAAGCTCCTTGTCTCACTGGAACGTACCAACGCAGAACTCCACACAAATATGCCCTGAACCTGTACCTGACCATAACCTCTCTGTCTCACTGGAACGCACCAATGCCGAACTCCACTCAAATATGCCCTGATCCTGTACCGTGCATAACCTCCCTGTCTCACTGGAACGTACCATTGCAGAACACCACACAAATATGCCCTGAACCTGTACCCCTCCATAACCTCACTGTCTCACTGGAACGTACCAATGCAGAACTCCAAACAAATATGCCCTGAACCTGTAACCCTCCATAACCTCCTTGTCTCACTGGAACGTACCAATGCAGAACTACACACATATATGCCCTGAACCGGTACCCTCCATAACCTCCCTGTCTCACTGGAACGTACCAATGCAGAATTCCACACAAATATGCCCTGAAAGTGTACCCGCCCATAACCTCCCTGTCTCACAGGAACGCACCAATGCAGAACTCCACACAAATTTGCCCTGAACCTGTGCCCCTCAATAACCTCCCTGTCTCACTGGAACGTACCAATGCAGAACTCCACTCAAATATGCCCTGATCCTGTACCGTGCTTAACCTCCCTGTCTCACTGGCATGTACCAATGCAGAATTCCACACAAATATGCCCTGAACGTGTACCCGCCCATAACCTCCTTGTCTCACTGGAACGCACCAATGCAGAACTCCACACAAATTTGCCATGAACCCGTACCCCTCCATAACCTCCCTGTCTCACTGGAACGTACCAATGCAGAACTCCACACAAGTATGCCCTGAACCTGTACCCCTCCATAACCTCCCTGTCTCACTGGAACGCACCAATGCCGAACTCCACTCAAATATGCCCTGATCCTGTACCGTGCAATATCTCCCTGTCTCACTGGAACGCACCAATGCCGAACTCCACACAAATGTGCCCTGAACCTGTACACCTCCATAACCTCCCTGTATCACTGGAACGTACCAATGCAGAACTCCACACAAATATGCCCTGTACCTGTAACCCTCCATAACCTCCCTGTCTCACTGGAACGTACCAATGCAGAACTCCACACAAATATGCCCTGAACCTGTACCCGACCATATCCTCCCTGTCTCACTGGAACGCACCAATGCCGAACTCCACTCAAATATGCCCTGATCCTGTACCGTGCATAACCTCCCTGTCTCACTGGAACGTACCATTGCAGAACACCACACAAATATGCCCTGAACCTGTACCCCTCCATAACCTCACTGTCTCACTGGAACGTACCAATGCAGAACTCCACACAAACATTCCCTGAACCTGTAACCCACCATAACCTCCCTGTCTCACTGGAACGTACCAATGCAGAACTCCACACAAATATGCCCTGAACCTGTACCCCTCCATAACCTCCCTGTCTCACTGGAACGTACCAATGCAGAACTCCACACAAATTTGCCCTGAACCTGTACCCTCCATAACCTCCCTGTCTCACTGGAAAGTACCAATGCAGAACTTCACACAAATATGCCCTGAACCGGTACCCTCCATAACCTCCCTGTCTCACTGGAACGTACCAATGCAGAATTCCACACAAATATGCCCTGAAAGTGTACCCGCCCATAACCTCCCTGTCTCACTGGAACGCACCAATGCAGAACTCCACACAAATTTGCCCTGAACCTGTACCCCTCAATAACCTCCCTGTCTCACTGGAACGTACCAATGCAGAACTCCACTCAAATATGCCCTGATCCTGTACCGTGCATAACCTCCCTGTCTCACTGGAACGTACCAATTCAGAATTCCACACAAATATGCCCTGAACTTGTACCCGCCCATAACCTCCTTGTCTCACTGGAACGCACCAATGCAGAACTCCACACAAATTTGCCCTGAACCTGTACCCCTCCATAACCTCCCTGTCTCACTGGAACGCACCAATGCCGAACTCCACTCAAATATGCCCTGAACCTGTACCCCTCCATAACCTTCTGTCTCACTGGAACGTACCATTGCAGATCACCACAAAAATATGCCCTGAAAGTTATCCGCCCATAACCTCCTTGTCTCACTGGAATGCACCAATGCAGAACTCCACACAAATTTGCCCTGAACCTGTACCCCTCCATAACCTCCCTGTCTCACTGGAATGTACCAATGCAGAACTCCACACAAGTATGCCCTGAACCTGTACCCCTCCATAACCTCCCTGTCTCACTGGAACGTACCAATGCAGAACTACACACAAATATGCCCTGAACCTGAAACCCTCCATAACCTCCCTATCTCACTGGAACTTACCAATGCAGAACTCCACACAAATTTGCCCTGAACCTGTACCCCTCAATAACCTCCCTGTCTCACTGGAACGTACCAATGCAGAACTCCACTCAAATATGCCCTGATCCTGTACCGTGCATAACCTCCCTGTCTCACTGGAATGAACCAATGCAGAATTCCACACAAATATGCCCTGAACGTGTACCCGCCCATAACCTCCTTGTCTCACTGGAACGCACCAATGCAGAACTCCACACATATTTGCCCTGAACCTGTACCCCTCCATAACCTCCCTGGCTCACTGGAACGCACCAATGCCGAACTCCACTCAAATATGCCCTGATCCTGTACCGTGCATAATCTCCCTGTCACACTGGAACGTACCATTGCAGATCAGCACACAAATATGCCCTGAACCTGTACCCCTCCATAACCTCCCTGTCTCACTGGAACGCACCAATGCCGAACTCCACTCAAATATGCCCTGATCCTGTACCGTGCAATATCTCCCTGTCTCACTGGAACGCACCAATGCAGAACTCCACACAAATTTGCCATGAACCCGTACCCCTCCATAACCTCCCTGTCTCACTGGAACACACCAATGCCGAGCTCCACTCAAATATGCCCTGATCCTGTACCCGACCATAACCTCCCTGTCTCACTGGAACGTACCAATGCAGAACTCCGCACAAATATGCCCTGAACCTGTACCCTCCATAACGTCCCTGTCTCACTGGAACGTACCAATGCAGAACTCCACACAAATGTGCCCTGAACCTGTACACCTCCATAACCTCCCTGTATCACTGGAACGTACCAATGCAGAACTCCACACAAATATGCCCTGTACCTGTAACCCTCCATAACCTCCCTGTCTCACTGGAACGTACCAATGCAGAACTCCACACAAATATGCCCTGAACCTGTACCCGACCATATCCTCCCTGTCTCACTGGAACGCACTAATGCCGAACTCCACTCAAATATGCCCTGATCCTGTACCGTGCATAACCTCCCTGTCTCACTGGAACGTACCATTGCAGAACACCACACAAATATGCCCTGAACCTGTACCCCTCCATAACCTCACTGTCTCACTGGAACGTACCAATGCAGAACTCCACACAAACATTCCCTGAACCTGTAACCCTCCATAACCTCCCTGTCTCACTGGAACGTACCAATGCAGAACTCCACACAAATATGCCCTGAACCTGTACCCCTCCATAACCTCCCTGTCTCACTGGAACGTACCAATGCAGAACTCCACACAAATTTGCCCTGAACCTGTACCCTCCATAACCTCCCTGTCTCACTGGAAAGTACCAATGCAGAACTCCACACAATTATGCCCTGAACCGGTACCCTCCATAACCTCCCTGTCTCACTGGAACGTACCAATGCAGAATTCCACACAAATATGCCCTGAAAGTGTACCCGCCCATAACCTCCCTGTCTCACTGGAACGCACCAATGCAGAACTCCACACAAATTTGCCCTGAACCTGTACCGCTCAATAACCTCCCTGTCTCACTGGAACGTACCAATGCAGAACTCCACTCAAATATGCCCTGATCCTGTACCGTGCATAACCTCCCTGTCTCACTGGAATGAACCAATGCAGAACTCCACACAAATATGCCCTGAACCTGTACCCCTCCATAACTTCCCTGTCTCACTGGAACACACCAATGCCGAGCTCCACTCAAATATGCCCTGATCCTGTACCCGACCATAACCTCCCTGTCTCACTGGAATGTACCAATGCAGAACTCCGCACAAATATACCCTGAACCTGTACCCGACCATAACCTCCCTGTCTCACTGGAACGTACCAATGCAGAACTCCGCACAAATATGCCCTGAACCTGTACCCTCCATAACGTCCCTGTCTCACTGGAACGTACCAATGCAGAACTCCACACAAATGTGCCCTGAACCTGTACACCTCCATAACCTCCCTGTATCACTGGAACGTACCAATGCAGAACTCCACACAAATATGCCCTGTACCTGTAACCCTCCATAACCTCCCTGTCTCACTGGAACGTACCAATGCAGAACTCCACACAAATATGCCCTGAACCTGTACCCGACCATAACCTCCCTGTCTCACTGGAACGTACCAATGCAGAACTCCGCACAAATATGCCCTGAACCTGTACCCTCCATAACGTCCCTGTCTCACTGGAACGTACCAATGCAGAACTCCACACAAATGTGCCCTGAACCTGTACACCTCCATAACCTCCCTGTATCACTGGAACGTACCAATGCAGAACTCCACACAAATATGCCCTGTACCTGTAACCCTCCATAACCTCCCTGTCTCACTGGAACGTACCAATGCAGAACTCCACACAAATATGCCCTGAACCTGTACCCGACCATATCCTCCCTGTCTCACTGGAACGTACCAATGCAGAACTCCACACAAACATTCCCTGAACCTGTAACCCTCCATAACCTCCCTGTCTCACTGGAACGTACCAATGCAGAACTCCACACAAATATGCCCTGAACCTGTACCCCTCCATAACCTCCCTGTCTCACTGGAACGTACCAATGCAGAACTCCACACAAATTTGCCCTGAACCTGTACCCTCCATAACCTCCCTGTCTCACTGGAAAGTACCAATGCAGAACTCCACACAATTATGCCCTGAACCGGTACCCTCCATAACCTCCCTGTCTCACTGGAACGTACCAATGCAGAATTCCACACAAATATGCCCTGAAAGTGTACCCGCCCATAACCTCCCTGTCTCACTGGAACGCACCAATGCAGAACTCCACACAAATTTGCCCTGAACCTGTACCGCTCAATAACCTCCCTGTCTCACTGGAACGTACCAATGCAGAACTCCACTCAAATATGCCCTGATCCTGTACCGTGCATAACCTCCCTGTCTCACTGGAATGAACCAATGCAGAACTCCACACAAATATGCCCTGAACCTGTACCCCTCCATAACTTCCCTGTCTCACTGGAACACACCAATGCCGAGCTCCACTCAAATATGCCCTGATCCTGTACCCGACCATAACCTCCCTGTCTCACTGGAATGTACCAATGCAGAACTCCGCACAAATATACCCTGAACCTGTACCCTCCATAACGTCCCTGCTTACTGGAACGTACCAATGCAGAACTCCACACAAATGTGCCCTGAAATTGTACACCTCCATAACCTCCCTGACTCACTGGAACGTACAAATGCAGAACTACACTCAAATATGCCCTGAACCTGTACCCCTCCATAACCTCCCAGTCTCACTGGAACGTACCATTGCAGAACACCAAACAAATATGCCCTGAACGTGTACCCGCCCATAAGCTCCTTGACTCACTGGAACGTACCAACGCAGAACTCCACACAAATATGCCCTGAACCTGTACCCGACCATAACCTCCCTGTCTCACTGGAACGTACCAATGAGGAACTCCACACAAATATGCCCTGAACCTGTACCCGACCATAACCTCCCTGTCTCACTGGAACGCACCAATGCCGAACTCCACTCAAATATGCCCTGATCCTGTACCGTGCATAACATTCCTGTCTCACTGGAACGTACCATTGCAGAACACCACACAAATATACCCTGAACCTGTACCCCTCCATAACCTCACTGTCTCACTGGAACGTACCAATGCAGAACTCCACACAAATATGCCCTGAACTTCTAACCCTCCATAACCTCCCTGTCTCACTGGAACGTACCAAGGCAGAACTCCACACAAATATGCCCTGAACCGGTACCCTCCATAACCTCCCTGTCTCACTGGAACGTACCAATGCAGAATTCCACACAAATATGCCCTGAAAGTGTACCCGCCCGTAAGCTCCTTGTCTCACTGGAACGTACCAACGCAGAACTCCACACAAATATGCCCTGAACCTGTACCCGACCATAACCTCCCTGTTTCACTGGAACGTACCAATGAGGAACTCCACACAAATATGCCCTGAACCTGTACCCGACCATAACCTCCCTGTCTCACTGGAACGCACCAATGCCGAACTCAACTCAAATATGCCCTGATCCTGTACCGTGCATAACCTCCCTGTCTCACTGGAACGTACCATTGCAGAACACCACACAAATATGCCCTGAACCTGTACCCCTCCATAACCTCACTGTCTCACTGGAACGTACCAATGCAGAACTCCACACAAATATGCCCTGAACCTGTAACCCTCCATAACCTCCCTGTCTCACTGGAACGTACCAATGCAGAACTCCACACAAATATGCCCTGAACCGGTACCCTCCATAACCTCCCTGTCTCACTGGAACGTACCAATGCAGAATTCCACACAAATATGCCCTGAAAGTGTACCCGCCCATAACCTCCCTGTCTCACTGGAACGCACCAATGCAGAACTCCACACAAATTTGCCCTGAACCTGTACCCCTCAATAACCTCCCTGTCTCACTGGAACGTACCAATGCAGAACTCCACTCAAATATGCCCTGATCCTGTACCGTGCATAATCTCCCTGTCACACTGGAACGTACCATTGCAGATCAGCACACAAATATGCCCTGAACCTGTACCCCTCCATAACCTCCCTGTCTCACTGGAACGTACCAATGCAGAATTCCACACAAATATGCCCTGAAACTGTACCGGTCCATAAGCTCCCTGTCTCATTGGATCGTCCCACTGCAGACCTCCACACAAATATGCCATGAACCGGTACCCCTCCATAACCTCCCATTCTCACTGGAAAGTACCAATGCAGAACTCCACACAAATATGCCCTGAACCTGTACCCGACCATAACCTCCCTGTCTCACTGGAACGTACCACTGCAGAACTCCACACAAATATGCCCTGAACCTGTACCCTCCATAACCTCCCTGTCTCAGTGGAACGTACCAATGCAGAACTACACACAAATATGCCCTGAACCTGTACCCCTCCATAACCTCCCTGTCTCGCTGGAACGCACCAATGCCGAACTCCACTCAAATGTGCCCTGATCCTGTACCCGACCATAAACTCCCTGTCTCACTGGAACGTACCACTGCAGAACTGCACACAAATATGCCCTGAACCTGTACCCTCCATAACCTCCCTGTCTCACTGGAATGTACCAATGCAGAACTCCAGACAAATGTGCCCTGAACCTGTACACTCCATAACCTCCCTGACTCACTGGAACGTACAAATTCAGAACTACACTCAAATATGCCCTGAACCTGTACCCCTCCATAACCTCCCAGTCTCACTGGAACGTACCATTGCAGAACACCACACAAATATGCCCTGAACGTGTACCCGCCCATAAGCTCCTTGTCTCACTGGAACGTACCAACGCAGAACTCCACACAAATATGCCCTGAACCTGTACCCGACCATAACCTCCCTGTCTCACTGGAACGTACCAATGCAGAACTGCACACAAATATGCCCTGAACCTGTACCTGACCATAACCTCCCTGTCTCACTGGAACGCACCAATGCCGAACTCCACTCAAATATGCCCTGATCCTGTACCGTGCATAACCTCCCTGTCTCACTGGAACGTACCATTGCAGAACACCACACAAATATGCCCTGAACCTGTACCCCTCCATAACCTCACTGTCTCACTGGAACGTACCAATGCAGAACTCCAAACAAATATGCCCTGAACCTGTAACCCTCCATAACCTCCCTGTCTCACTGGAACGTACCAATGCAGAACTCCACTCAAATATGCCCTGATCCTGTACCGTGCATAACCTCCCTGTCTCACTGGCATGTACCAATGCAGAATTCCACACAAATATGCCCTGAACGTGTACCCGCCCATAACCTCCTTGTCTCACTGGAACGCACCAATGCAGAACTCCACACAAATTTGCCATGAACCCGTACCCCTCCATAACCTCCCTGTCTCACTGGAACGTACCAATGCAGAACTCCACACAAGTATGCCCTGAACCTGTACCCCTCCATAACCTCCCTGTCTCACTGGAACGCACCAATGCCGAACTCCACTCAAATATGCCCTGATCCTGTACCGTGCAATATCTCCCTGTCACACTGGAACTTACCATTGCAGAACACCACACAAATATGCCCTGAACCTGTACCCCTCCATAACCTCCCTGTCTCACTGGAACGTACCAATGCAGAATTCCACACATATATGCCCTGAAACTGTACCGGTCCATAAGCTCCCTGTCTCATTGGATTGTCCCACTGCAGAACTCCACACAAATATGCCATGAACCGGTACCCCTCCATAACCTCCCATTCTCACTGGAAAGTACCAATGCAGAACTCCACACAAATATGCCCTGAACCTGTACCCGACCATAACCTCCCTGTCTCACTGGAACGTATCACTGCAGAACTCCACACAAATACGCCCTGAACCTGTACCCTCCATAAACTCCCTGTCTCACTGGAACGTACCAATGCAGAACTACACACAAATATGCCCTGAACCTGTACCCCTCCATAACCTCCCTGTCTCACTGGAACGCACCAATGCCAAACTCCACTCAAATGTGCCCTGATCCTGTACCCGACCATAAACTCCCTGTCTCACTGGAACGTCCCACTGCAGAACTCCACACAAATATGCCATGAACCGGTACCCTCCATAACCTCCCTGTCTCACTGGAAAGTACCAATGCAGAACTCCACACAAATATGCCCTGAACCTGTACCCGACCATAACCTCCCTGTCTCACTGGAACGTACCACTGCAGAACTCCACACAAATATGCCCTGAACCTGTACCCTCCATAACCTCCCTGTCTCACTGGAACGTACCAATGCAGAACTACACACAAATATGCCCTGAACCTGTACCCCTCCATAACCTCCCTGTCTCACTGGAACGTACCAATGCAGAACTCCACACAAATATGCCCATAACCTGTACCCCTCCATAACCTCCCTGTCTCACTGGAACACACCAATGCCGAGCTCCACTCAAATATGCCCTGATCCTGTACCCGACCATAACCTCCCTGTCTCACTGGAACGTACCAATGCAGAACTCCGCACAAATATGCCCTGAACCTGTACCCTCCATAACGTCCCTGTCTCACTGGAACGTACCAATGCAGAACTCCACACAAATGTGCCCTGAACCTGTACACCTCCATAACCTCCCTGTATCACTGGAACGTACCAATGCAGAACTCCACACAAATATGCCCTGTACCTGTAACCCTCCATAACCTCCCTGTCTCACTGGAACGTACCAATGCAGAACTCCACACAAATATGCCCTGAACCTGTACCCGACCATATCCTCCCTGTCTCACTGGAAAGTACCAATGCAGAACTCCACACAAATATGCCCTGAACCTGTACCCGACCATAACCTCCCTGTCTCACTGGAACGTACCACTGCAGAACTCCACACAAATATGCCCTGAACCTGTACCCTCCATAACCTCCCTGTCTCACTGGAACGTACCAATGCAGAACTACACACAAATATGCCCTGAACCTGTACCCCTCCATAACCTCACTGTCTCACTGGAACGTACCAATGCAGAACTCCACACAAATATGCCCTGAACTTCTAACCCTCCATAACCTCCCTGTCTCACTGGAACGTACCAAGGCAGAACTCCAAGGCAGAACTCCACACAAAATGCCCTGAACCGGTACCCTCCATAACCTCCCTGTCTCACTGGAACGTACCAATGCAGAATTCCACACAAATATGCCCTGAACCTGTACCCGACCATAACCTCCCTGTCTCACTGGAACGTACCAATGAGGAACTCCACACAAATATGCCCTGAACCTGTACCCGACCATAACCTCCCTGTCTCACTGGAACGCACCAATGCCGAACTCCACTCAAATATGCCCTGATCCTGTACCGTGCATAACCTCCCTGTCTCACTGGAACGTACCATTGCAGAACACCACACAAATATGCCCTGAACCTGTACCCCTCCATAACATCACTGTCTCACTGGAACGTACCAATGCAGAACTCCACACAAATATGCCCTGAACCTGTAACCCTCCATAACCTCCCTGTCTCACTGGAACGTACCAATGCAGAACTCCACACAAATATGCCCTGAACCTGTACCCTCCATAAACTCCCTGTCTCAGTGGAACGTACCAATGCAGAACTACACACAAATATGCCCTGAACCTGTACCCCTCCATAACCTCCCTGTCTCGCTGGAACGCACCAATGCCGAACTCCACTCAAATGTGCCCTGATCCTGTACCCGACCATAAACTCCCTGTCTCACTGGAACGTACCACTGCAGAACTGCACACAAATATGCCCTGAACCTGTACCCTCCATAACCTCCCAGTCTCACTGGAATGTACCAATGCAGAACTCCAGACAAATGTGCCCTGAACCTGTACACTCCATAACCTCCCTGACTCACTGGAACGTACAAATTCAGAACTACACTCAAATATGCCCTGAACCTGTACCCCTCCATAACCTCCCAGTCTCACTGGAACGTACCATTGCAGAACACCACACAAATATGCCCTGAACGTGTACCCGCCCATAAGCTCCTTGTCTCACTGGAACGTACCAACGCAGAACTCCACACAAATATGCCCTGAACCTGTACCCGACCATAACCTCCCTGTCTCACTGGAACGTACCAATGCAGAACTCCACACAAATATGCCCTGAACCTGTACCTGACCATAACCTCCCTGTCTCACTGGAACGCACCAATGCCGAACTCCACTCAAATATGCCCTGATCCTGTACCGTGCATAACCTCCCTGTCTCACTGGAACATACCATTGCAGAACACCACACAAATATGCCCTGAACCTGTACCCCTCCATAACCTCACTGTCTCACTGGAACGTACCAATGCAGAACTCCACACAAATATGCCCTGAACTTCTAACCCTCCATAACCTCCCTGTCTCACTGGAACGTACCAAGGCAGAACTCCACACAAATATGCCCTGAACCGGTACCCTCCATAACCTCCCTGTCTCACTGGAACGTACCAATGCAGAATTCCACACAAATATGCCCTGAAAGTGTACCCGCCCATAAGCTCCTTGTCTCACTGGAACGTACCAACGCAGAACTCCACACAAATATGCCCTGAACCTGTACCCGACCATAACCTCCCTGTCTCACTGGAACGTACCAATGCAGAGCTCCACACAAATATGCCCTGAACCGGTACCCTCCATAACCTCCCTGTCTCACTGGAACGTACCAATGCAGAATTCCACACAAATATGCCCTGAAAGTGTACCCGCCCATAACCTCCCTGTCTCACTGGAACGCACCAATGCAGAACTCCACACAAATTTGCCCTGAACCTGTACCCCTCAATAACCTCCCTGTCTCACTGGAACGTACCAATGCAGAACTCCACTCAAATATGCCCTGATCCTGTACCGTGCATAACCTCCCTGTCTCACTGGAATGAACCAATGCAGAATTCCACACAAATATGCCCTGAACGTGTACCCGCCCATAAGCTCCTTGTCTCACTGGAACGTACCAACGCAGAACTCCACACAAATATGCCCTGAACCTGTACCCGACCATAACCTCCCTGTCTCACTGGAACGTACCAATGCAGAACTCCACACAAATATGCCCTGAACCTGTACCTGACCATAACCTCCCTGTCTCACTGGAACGCACCAATGCCGAACTCCACTCAAATATGCCCTGATCCTGTACCGTGCATAACCTCCCTGTCTCACTGGAACGTACCATTGCAGAACACCACACAAATATGCCCTGAACCTGTACCCCTCCATAACCTCACTGTCTCACTGGAACGTACCAATGCAGAACTCCACACAAATATGCCCTGAACTTCTAACCCTCCATAACCTCCCTGTCTCACTGGAACGTACCAAGGCAGAACTCCACACAAATATGCCCTGAACCGGTACCCTCCATAACCTCCCTGTCTCACTGGAACGTACCAATGCAGAATTCCACAGAAATATGCCCTGAAAGTGTACCCGCCCATAAGCTCCTTGTCTGACTGGAACGTACCAACGCAGAACTCCACACAAATATGCCCTGAACCTGTACCCGACCATAACCTCCCTGTCTCACTGGAACGTACCAATGAGGAACTCCACACAAATATGCCCTGAACCTGTACCCGACCATAACCTCCCTGTCTCACTGGAACGCACCAATGCCGAACTCCACTCAAGTATGCCCTGATCCTGTACCGTGCATAACCTCCCTGTCTCACTGGAACGTACCATTGCAGAACACCACACAAATATGCCCTGAACCTGTACCCCTCCATAACCTCACTGTCTCACTGGAACGTACCAATGCAGAACTCCACACAAATATGCCCTGAACCTGTAACCCTCCATAACCTCCCTGTCTCACTGGAACGTACCAATGCAGAGCTCCACACAAATATGCCCTGAACCGGTACCCTCCATAACCTCCCTGTCTCACTGGAACGTACCAATGCAGAATTCCACACAAATATGCCCTGAAAGTGTACCCGCCCATAACCTCCCTGTCTCACTGGAACGCACCAATTCAGAACTCCACACAAATTTGCCCTGAACCTGTACCCCTCAATAACCTCCCTGTCTCACTGGAACGTACCAATGCAGAACTCCACTCAAATATGCCCTGATCCTGTACCGTGCATAACCTCCCTGTCTCACTGGAATGAACCAATGCAGAATTCCACACAAATATGCCCTGAACGTGTACCCGCCCATAACCTCCTTGTCTCACTGGAACGCACCAATGCAGAACTCCACACATATTTGCCCTGAACCTGTACCCCTCCATAACCTCCCTGTCTCACTGGAACGCACCAATGCCGAACTCCACTCAAATATGCCCTGATCCTGTACCGTGCATAATCTCCCTGTCACACTGGAACGTACCATTGCAGATCAGCACACAAATATGCCCTGAACCTGTACCCCTCCATAACCTCCCTGTCTCACTGGAACGTACCAATGCAGAATTCCACACAAATATGCCCTGAAACTGTACCGGTCCATAAGCTCCCTGTCTCATTGGATCGTCCCACTGCAGAACTCCACACAAATATGCCATGAACCGGTACCCCTCCATAACCTTCCATTCTCACTGGAAAGTACCAATGCAGAACTCCACACAAATATGCCCTGAACCTGTACCCGACCATAACCTCCCTGTCTCACTGGAACGTACCAATGAGGAACTCCACACAAATATGCCCTGAACCTGTACCCGACCATAACCTCCCTGTCTCACTGGAACGCACCAATGCCGAACTCCACTCAAGTATGCCCTGATCCTGTACCGTGCATAACCTCCCTGTCTCACTGGAACGTACCATTGCAGAACACCACACAAATATGCCCTGAACCTGTACCCCTCCATAACCTCACTGTCTCACTGGAACGTACCAATGCAGAACTCCACACAAATATGCCCTGAACCTGTAACCCTCCATAACCTCCCTGTCTCACTGGAACGTACCAATGCAGAGCTCCACACAAATATGCCCTGAACCGGTACCCTCCATAACCTCCCTGTCTCACTGGAACGTACCAATGCAGAATTCCACACAAATATGCCCTGAAAGTGTACCCGCCCATAACCTCCCTGTCTCACTGGAACGCACCAATGCAGAACTCCACACAAATTTGCCCTGAACCTGTACCCCTCAATAACCTCCCTGTCTCACTGGAACGTACCAATGCAGAACTCCACTCAAATATGCCCTGATCCTGTACCGTGCATAACCTCCCTGTCTCACTGGAATGAACCAATGCAGAATTCCACACAAATATGCCCTGAACGTGTACCCGCCCATAACCTCCTTGTCTCACTGGAACGCACCAATGCAGAACTCCACACATATTTGCCCTGAACCTGTACCCCTCCATAACCTCCCTGTCTCACTGGAACGCACCAATGCCGAACTCCACTCAAATATGCCCTGATCCTGTACCGTGCATAATCTCCCTGTCACACTGGAACGTACCATTGCAGATCAGCACACAAATATGCCCTGAACCTGTACCCCTCCATAACCTCCCTGTCTCACTGGAACGTACCAATGCAGAATTCCACACAAATATGCCCTGAAACTGTACCGGTCCATAAGCTCCCTGTCTCATTGGATCGTCCCACTGCAGAACTCCACACAAATATGCCATGAACCGGTACCCCTCCATAACCTTCCATTCTCACTGGAAAGTACCAATGCAGAACTCCACACAAATATGCCCTGAACCTGTACCCGACCATAACCTCCCTGTCTCACTGGAACGTACCACTGCAGAACTCCACACAAATATGCCCTGAACCTGTACCCTCCATAAACTCCCTGCCTCAGTGGAACGTACCAATGCAGAACTACACACAAATATGCCCTGAACCTGTACCCCTCCATAACCTCCCTGTCTCGCTGGAACGCACCAATGCCGAACTCCACTCAAATGTGCCCTGATCCTGTACCCGACCATAAACTCCCTGTCTCACTGGAACGTACCACTGCAGAACTGCACACAAATATGCCCTGAACCTGTACCCTCCATAACCTCCCTGTCTCACTGGAATGTACCAAAGCAGAACTCCAGACAAATGTGCCCTGAACCTGTACACTCCATTACCTCCCTGACTCACTGGAACGTACAAATTCAGAACTACACTCAAATATGCCCTGAACCTGTACCCCTCCATAACCTCCCAGTCTCACTGGAACGTACCATTGCAGAACACCACACAAATATGCCCTGAACGTGTACCCGCCCATAAGCTCCTTGTCTCACTGGAACGTACCAACGCAGAACTCCACACAAATATGCCCTGAACCTGTACCTGACCATAACCTCTCTGTCTCACTGGAACGCACCAATGCCGAACTCCACTCAAATATGCCCTGATCCTGTACCGTGCATAACCTCCCTGTCTCACTGGAACGTACCATTGCAGAACACCACACAAATATGCCCTGAACCTGTACCCCTCCATAACCTCACTGTCTCACTGGAACGTACCAATGCAGAACTCCAAACAAATATGCCCTGAACCTGTAACCCTCCATAACCTCCTTGTCTCACTGGAACGTACCAATGCAGAACTACACACATATATGCCCTGAACCGGTACCCTCCATAACCTCCCTGTCTCACTGGAACGTACCAATGCAGAATTCCACACAAATATGCCCTGAAAGTGTACCCGCCCATAACCTCCCTGTCTCACAGGAACGCACCAATGCAGAACTCCACACAAATTTGCCCTGAACCTGTGCCCCTCAATAACCTCCCTGTCTCACTGGAACGTACCAATGCAGAACTCCACTCAAATATGCCCTGATCCTGTACCGTGCTTAACCTCCCTGTCTCACTGGCATGTACCAATGCAGAATTCCACACAAATATGCCCTGAACGTGTACCCGCCCATAACCTCCTTGTCTCACTGGAACGCACCAATGCAGAACTCCACACAAATTTGCCATGAACCCGTACCCCTCCATAACCTCCCTGTCTCACTGGAACGTACCAATGCAGAACTCCACACAAGTATGCCCTGAACCTGTACCCCTCCATAACCTCCCTGTCTCACTGGAACGCACCAATGCCGAACTCCACTCAAATATGCCCTGATCCTGTACCGTGCAATATCTCCCTGTCTCACTGGAACGCACCAATGCCGAACTCCACACAAATGTGCCCTGAACCTGTACACCTCCATAACCTCCCTGTATCACTGGAACGTACCAATGCAGAACTCCACACAAATATGCCCTGTACCTGTAACCCTCCATAACCTCCCTGTCTCACTGGAACGTACCAATGCAGAACTCCACACAAATATGCCCTGAACCTGTACCCGACCATATCCTCCCTGTCTCACTGGAACGCACCAATGCCGAACTCCACTCAAATATGCCCTGATCCTGTACCGTGCATAACCTCCCTGTCTCACTGGAACGTACCATTGCAGAACACCACACAAATATGCCCTGAACCTGTACCCCTCCATAACCTCACTGTCTCACTGGAACGTACCAATGCAGAACTCCACACAAACATTCCCTGAACCTGTAACCCACCATAACCTCCCTGTCTCACTGGAACGTACCAATGCAGAACTCCACACAAATATGCCCTGAACCTGTACCCCTCCATAACCTCCCTGTCTCACTGGAACGTACCAATGCAGAACTCCACACAAATTTGCCCTGAACCTGTACCCTCCATAACCTCCCTGTCTCACTGGAAAGTACCAATGCAGAACTTCACACAAATATGCCCTGAACCGGTACCCTCCATAACCTCCCTGTCTCACTGGAACGTACCAATGCAGAATTCCACACAAATATGCCCTGAAAGTGTACCCGCCCATAACCTCCCTGTCTCACTGGAACGCACCAATGCAGAACTCCACACAAATTTGCCCTGAACCTGTACCCCTCAATAACCTCCCTGTCTCACTGGAACGTACCAATGCAGAACTCCACTCAAATATGCCCTGATCCTGTACCGTGCATAACCTCCCTGTCTCACTGGAACGTACCAATTCAGAATTCCACACAAATATGCCCTGAACTTGTACCCGCCCATAACCTCCTTGTCTCACTGGAACGCACCAATGCAGAACTCCACACAAATTTGCCCTGAACCTGTACCCCTCCATAACCTCCCTGTCTCACTGGAACGCACCAATGCCGAACTCCACTCAAATATGCCCTGAACCTGTACCCCTCCATAACCTTCTGTCTCACTGGAACGTACCATTGCAGATCACCACAAAAATATGCCCTGAAAGTTATCCGCCCATAACCTCCTTGTCTCACTGGAATGCACCAATGCAGAACTCCACACAAATTTGCCCTGAACCTGTACCCCTCCATAACCTCCCTGTCTCACTGGAATGTACCAATGCAGAACTCCACACAAGTATGCCCTGAACCTGTACCCCTCCATAACCTCCCTGTCTCACTGGAACGTACCAATGCAGAACTACACACAAATATGCCCTGAACCTGAACCCCTCCATAACCTCCCTATCTCACTGGAACTTACCAATGCAGAACTCCACACAAATTTGCCCTGAACCTGTACCCCTCAATAACCTCCCTGTCTCACTGGAACGTACCAATGCAGAACTCCACTCAAATATGCCCTGATCCTGTACCGTGCATAACCTCCCTGTCTCACTGGAATGAACCAATGCAGAATTCCACACAAATATGCCCTGAACGTGTACCCGCCCATAACCTCCTTGTCTCACTGGAACGCACCAATGCAGAACTCCACACATATTTGCCCTGAACCTGTACCCCTCCATAACCTCCCTGGCTCACTGGAACGCACCAATGCCGAACTCCACTCAAATATGCCCTGATCCTGTACCGTGCATAATCTCCCTGTCACACTGGAACGTACCATTGCAGATCAGCACACAAATATGCCCTGAACCTGTACCCCTCCATAACCTCCCTGTCTCACTGGAACGCACCAATGCCGAACTCCACTCAAATATGCCCTGATCCTGTACCGTGCAATATCTCCCTGTCTCACTGGAACGCACCAATGCAGAACTCCACACAAATTTGCCATGAACCCGTACCCCTCCATAACCTCCCTGTCTCACTGGAACACACCAATGCCGAGCTCCACTCAAATATGCCCTGATCCTGTACCCGACCATAACCTCCCTGTCTCACTGGAACGTACCAATGCAGAACTCCGCACAAATATGCCCTGAACCTGTACCCTCCATAACGTCCCTGTCTCACTGGAACGTACCAATGCAGAACTCCACACAAATGTGCCCTGAACCTGTACACCTCCATAACCTCCCTGTATCACTGGAACGTACCAATGCAGAACTCCACACAAATATGCCCTGTACCTGTAACCCTCCATAACCTCCCTGTCTCACTGGAACGTACCAATGCAGAACTCCACACAAATATGCCCTGAACCTGTACCCGACCATATCCTCCCTGTCTCACTGGAACGCACTAATGCCGAACTCCACTCAAATATGCCCTGATCCTGTACCGTGCATAACCTCCCTGTCTCACTGGAACGTACCATTGCAGAACACCACACAAATATGCCCTGAACCTGTACCCCTCCATAACCTCACTGTCTCACTGGAACGTACCAATGCAGAACTCCACACAAACATTCCCTGAACCTGTAACCCTCCATAACCTCCCTGTCTCACTGGAACGTACCAATGCAGAACTCCACACAAATATGCCCTGAACCTGTACCCCTCCATAACCTCCCTGTCTCACTGGAACGTACCAATGCAGAACTCCACACAAATTTGCCCTGAACCTGTACCCTCCATAACCTCCCTGTCTCACTGGAAAGTACCAATGCAGAACTCCACACAATTATGCCCTGAACCGGTACCCTCCATAACCTCCCTGTCTCACTGGAACGTACCAATGCAGAATTCCACACAAATATGCCCTGAAAGTGTACCCGCCCATAACCTCCCTGTCTCACTGGAACGCACCAATGCAGAACTCCACACAAATTTGCCCTGAACCTGTACCGCTCAATAACCTCCCTGTCTCACTGGAACGTACCAATGCAGAACTCCACTCAAATATGCCCTGATCCTGTACCGTGCATAACCTCCCTGTCTCACTGGAATGAACCAATGCAGAACTCCACACAAATATGCCCTGAACCTGTACCCCTCCATAACTTCCCTGTCTCACTGGAACACACCAATGCCGAGCTCCACTCAAATATGCCCTGATCCTGTACCCGACCATAACCTCCCTGTCTCACTGGAATGTACCAATGCAGAACTCCGCACAAATATACCCTGAACCTGTACCCGACCATAACCTCCCTGTCTCACTGGAACGTACCAATGCAGAACTCCGCACAAATATGCCCTGAACCTGTACCCTCCATAACGTCCCTGTCTCACTGGAACGTACCAATGCAGAACTCCACACAAATGTGCCCTGAACCTGTACACCTCCATAACCTCCCTGTATCACTGGAACGTACCAATGCAGAACTCCACACAAATATGCCCTGTACCTGTAACCCTCCATAACCTCCCTGTCTCACTGGAACGTACCAATGCAGAACTCCACACAAATATGCCCTGAACCTGTACCCGACCATAACCTCCCTGTCTCACTGGAACGTACCAATGCAGAACTCCGCACAAATATGCCCTGAACCTGTACCCTCCATAACGTCCCTGTCTCACTGGAACGTACCAATGCAGAACTCCACACAAATGTGCCCTGAACCTGTACACCTCCATAACCTCCCTGTATCACTGGAACGTACCAATGCAGAACTCCACACAAATATGCCCTGTACCTGTAACCCTCCATAACCTCCCTGTCTCACTGGAACGTACCAATGCAGAACTCCACACAAATATGCCCTGAACCTGTACCCGACCATATCCTCCCTGTCTCACTGGAACGTACCAATGCAGAACTCCACACAAACATTCCCTGAACCTGTAACCCTCCATAACCTCCCTGTCTCACTGGAACGTACCAATGCAGAACTCCACACAAATATGCCCTGAACCTGTACCCCTCCATAACCTCCCTGTCTCACTGGAACGTACCAATGCAGAACTCCACACAAATTTGCCCTGAACCTGTACCCTCCATAACCTCCCTGTCTCACTGGAAAGTACCAATGCAGAACTCCACACAATTATGCCCTGAACCGGTACCCTCCATAACCTCCCTGTCTCACTGGAACGTACCAATGCAGAATTCCACACAAATATGCCCTGAAAGTGTACCCGCCCATAACCTCCCTGTCTCACTGGAACGCACCAATGCAGAACTCCACACAAATTTGCCCTGAACCTGTACCGCTCAATAACCTCCCTGTCTCACTGGAACGTACCAATGCAGAACTCCACTCAAATATGCCCTGATCCTGTACCGTGCATAACCTCCCTGTCTCACTGGAATGAACCAATGCAGAACTCCACACAAATATGCCCTGAACCTGTACCCCTCCATAACTTCCCTGTCTCACTGGAACACACCAATGCCGAGCTCCACTCAAATATGCCCTGATCCTGTACCCGACCATAACCTCCCTGTCTCACTGGAATGTACCAATGCAGAACTCCGCACAAATATACCCTGAACCTGTACCCTCCATAACGTCCCTGCTTACTGGAACGTACCAATGCAGAACTCCACACAAATGTGCCCTGAAATTGTACACCTCCATAACCTCCCTGACTCACTGGAACGTACAAATGCAGAACTACACTCAAATATGCCCTGAACCTGTACCCCTCCATAACCTCCCAGTCTCACTGGAACGTACCATTGCAGAACACCAAACAAATATGCCCTGAACGTGTACCCGCCCATAAGCTCCTTGACTCACTGGAACGTACCAACGCAGAACTCCACACAAATATGCCCTGAACCTGTACCCGACCATAACCTCCCTGTCTCACTGGAACGTACCAATGAGGAACTCCACACAAATATGCCCTGAACCTGTACCCGACCATAACCTCCCTGTCTCACTGGAACGCACCAATGCCGAACTCCACTCAAATATGCCCTGATCCTGTACCGTGCATAACATTCCTGTCTCACTGGAACGTACCATTGCAGAACACCACACAAATATACCCTGAACCTGTACCCCTCCATAACCTCACTGTCTCACTGGAACGTACCAATGCAGAACTCCACACAAATATGCCCTGAACTTCTAACCCTCCATAACCTCCCTGTCTCACTGGAACGTACCAAGGCAGAACTCCACACAAATATGCCCTGAACCGGTACCCTCCATAACCTCCCTGTCTCACTGGAACGTACCAATGCAGAATTCCACACAAATATGCCCTGAAAGTGTACCCGCCCGTAAGCTCCTTGTCTCACTGGAACGTACCAACGCAGAACTCCACACAAATATGCCCTGAACCTGTACCCGACCATAACCTCCCTGTTTCACTGGAACGTACCAATGAGGAACTCCACACAAATATGCCCTGAACCTGTACCCGACCATAACCTCCCTGTCTCACTGGAACGCACCAATGCCGAACTCAACTCAAATATGCCCTGATCCTGTACCGTGCATAACCTCCCTGTCTCACTGGAACGTACCATTGCAGAACACCACACAAATATGCCCTGAACCTGTACCCCTCCATAACCTCACTGTCTCACTGGAACGTACCAATGCAGAACTCCACACAAATATGCCCTGAACCTGTAACCCTCCATAACCTCCCTGTCTCACTGGAACGTACCAATGCAGAACTCCACACAAATATGCCCTGAACCGGTACCCTCCATAACCTCCCTGTCTCACTGGAACGTACCAATGCAGAATTCCACACAAATATGCCCTGAAAGTGTACCCGCCCATAACCTCCCTGTCTCACTGGAACGCACCAATGCAGAACTCCACACAAATTTGCCCTGAACCTGTACCCCTCAATAACCTCCCTGTCTCACTGGAACGTACCAATGCAGAACTCCACTCAAATATGCCCTGATCCTGTACCGTGCATAATCTCCCTGTCACACTGGAACGTACCATTGCAGATCAGCACACAAATATGCCCTGAACCTGTACCCCTCCATAACCTCCCTGTCTCACTGGAACGTACCAATGCAGAATTCCACACAAATATGCCCTGAAACTGTACCGGTCCATAAGCTCCCTGTCTCATTGGATCGTCCCACTGCAGACCTCCACACAAATATGCCATGAACCGGTACCCCTCCATAACCTCCCATTCTCACTGGAAAGTACCAATGCAGAACTCCACACAAATATGCCCTGAACCTGTACCCGACCATAACCTCCCTGTCTCACTGGAACGTACCACTGCAGAACTCCACACAAATATGCCCTGAACCTGTACCCTCCATAACCTCCCTGTCTCAGTGGAACGTACCAATGCAGAACTACACACAAATATGCCCTGAACCTGTACCCCTCCATAACCTCCCTGTCTCGCTGGAACGCACCAATGCCGAACTCCACTCAAATGTGCCCTGATCCTGTACCCGACCATAAACTCCCTGTCTCACTGGAACGTACCACTGCAGAACTGCACACAAATATGCCCTGAACCTGTACCCTCCATAACCTCCCTGTCTCACTGGAATGTACCAATGCAGAACTCCAGACAAATGTGCCCTGAACCTGTACACTCCATAACCTCCCTGACTCACTGGAACGTACAAATTCAGAACTACACTCAAATATGCCCTGAACCTGTACCCCTCCATAACCTCCCAGTCTCACTGGAACGTACCATTGCAGAACACCACACAAATATGCCCTGAACGTGTACCCGCCCATAAGCTCCTTGTCTCACTGGAACGTACCAACGCAGAACTCCACACAAATATGCCCTGAACCTGTACCCGACCATAACCTCCCTGTCTCACTGGAACGTACCAATGCAGAACTGCACACAAATATGCCCTGAACCTGTACCTGACCATAACCTCCCTGTCTCACTGGAACGCACCAATGCCGAACTCCACTCAAATATGCCCTGATCCTGTACCGTGCATAACCTCCCTGTCTCACTGGAACGTACCATTGCAGAACACCACACAAATATGCCCTGAACCTGTACCCCTCCATAACCTCACTGTCTCACTGGAACGTACCAATGCAGAACTCCAAACAAATATGCCCTGAACCTGTAACCCTCCATAACCTCCCTGTCTCACTGGAACGTACCAATGCAGAACTCCACTCAAATATGCCCTGATCCTGTACCGTGCATAACCTCCCT
This sequence comes from Hemitrygon akajei, assembly GCF_048418815.1. Classification (NCBI taxonomy): domain Eukaryota; kingdom Metazoa; phylum Chordata; class Chondrichthyes; order Myliobatiformes; family Dasyatidae; genus Hemitrygon; species Hemitrygon akajei. Next base: position 1,031,152 of record NW_027331942.1, on the reverse strand, counting down.
GTCTCACTGGCATGTACCAATGCAGAATTCCACACAAATATGCCCTGAACGTGTACCCGCCCATAACCTCCTTGTCTCACTGGAACGCACCAATGCAGAACTCCACACAAATTTGCCATGAACCCGTACCCCTCCATAACCTCCCTGTCTCACTGGAACGTACCAATGCAGAACTCCACACAAGTATGCCCTGAACCTGTACCCCTCCATAACCTCCCTGTCTCACTGGAACGCACCAATGCCGAACTCCACTCAAATATGCCCTGATCCTGTACCGTGCAATATCTCCCTGTCACACTGGAACTTACCATTGCAGAACACCACACAAATATGCCCTGAACCTGTACCCCTCCATAACCTCCCTGTCTCACTGGAACGTACCAATGCAGAATTCCACACATATATGCCCTGAAACTGTACCGGTCCATAAGCTCCCTGTCTCATTGGATTGTCCCACTGCAGAACTCCACACAAATATGCCATGAACCGGTACCCCTCCATAACCTCCCATTCTCACTGGAAAGTACCAATGCAGAACTCCACACAAATATGCCCTGAACCTGTACCCGACCATAACCTCCCTGTCTCACTGGAACGTATCACTGCAGAACTCCACACAAATACGCCCTGAACCTGTACCCTCCATAAACTCCCTGTCTCACTGGAACGTACCAATGCAGAACTACACACAAATATGCCCTGAACCTGTACCCCTCCATAACCTCCCTGTCTCACTGGAACGCACCAATGCCAAACTCCACTCAAATGTGCCCTGATCCTGTACCCGACCATAAACTCCCTGTCTCACTGGAACGTCCCACTGCAGAACTCCACACAAATATGCCATGAACCGGTACCCTCCATAACCTCCCTGTCTCACTGGAAAGTACCAATGCAGAACTCCACACAAATATGCCCTGAACCTGTACCCGACCATAACCTCCCTGTCTCACTGGAACGTACCACTGCAGAACTCCACACAAATATGCCCTGAACCTGTACCCTCCATAACCTCCCTGTCTCACTGGAACGTACCAATGCAGAACTACACACAAATATGCCCTGAACCTGTACCCCTCCATAACCTCCCTGTCTCACTGGAACGTACCAATGCAGAACTCCACACAAATATGCCCATAACCTGTACCCCTCCATAACCTCCCTGTCTCACTGGAACACACCAATGCCGAGCTCCACTCAAATATGCCCTGATCCTGTACCCGACCATAACCTCCCTGTCTCACTGGAACGTACCAATGCAGAACTCCGCACAAATATGCCCTGAACCTGTACCCTCCATAACGTCCCTGTCTCACTGGAACGTACCAATGCAGAACTCCACACAAATGTGCCCTGAACCTGTACACCTCCATAACCTCCCTGTATCACTGGAACGTACCAATGCAGAACTCCACACAAATATGCCCTGTACCTGTAACCCTCCATAACCTCCCTGTCTCACTGGAACGTACCAATGCAGAACTCCACACAAATATGCCCTGAACCTGTACCCGACCATATCCTCCCTGTCTCACTGGAACGCACCAATGCCGAACTCCACTCAAATATGCCCTGATCCTGTACCGTGCATAACCTCCCTGTCTCACTGGAACGTACCATTGCAGAACACCACACAAATATGCCCTGAACCTGTACCCCTCCATAACCTCACTGTCTCACTGGAACGTACCAATGCAGAACTCCACACAAATATGCCCTGAACCTGTAACCCTCCATAACCTCCCTGTCTCACTGGAACGTACCAATGGAGAACTCCACACAAATATGCCCTGAACCTGTACCCCTCCATAACCTCCCTGTCTCACTGGAATGTACCAATGCAGAACTCCACACAAATTTGCCCTGAACCTGTACCCTCCATAACCTCCCTGTCTCACTGGAAAGTACCAATGCAGAACTCCACACAAATATGCCCTGAACCGGTACCCTCCATAACCTCCCTGTCTCACTGGAACGTACCAATGCAGAATTCCACACAAATATGCCCTGAAAGTGTACCCGCCCATAACCTCCCTGTCTCACTGGAACGCACCAATGCAGAACTCCACACAAATTTGCCCTGAACCTGTACCCCTCAATAACCTCCCTGTGTCACTGGAACGTACCTATGCAGAACTCCACTCAAATATGCCCTGATCCTGTACCGTGCATAACCTCCCTGTCTCACTGGAATGTACCAATGCAGAACTCCACACAAATATGCCATGAACCGGTACCCCTCCATAACCTCCCATTCTCACTGGAAAGTACCAATGCAGAACTCTACACAAATATGCCCTGAACCTGTACCCGACCATAACCTCCCTGTCTCACTGGAACGTACCACTGCAGAACTCCACACAAATATGCCCTGAACCTGTACCCTCCATAACCTCCCTGTCTCACTGGAACGTACCAATGCAGAACTCCACACAAATATGCCCTGAACCTGTAACCCTCCATAACCTCCCTGTCTCACTGGAACGTACCAATGCAGAACTCCACACAAATATGCCCTGAACCGGTACCCTCCATAACCTCCCTGTCTCACTGGAACGTACCAATGCAGAATTCCACACAAATATGCCCTGAAAGTGTACCCGCCCATAACCTCCCTGTCTCACTGGAACGCACCAATGCAGAACTCCACACAAATTTGCCCTGAACCTGTACCCCTCAATAACCTCCCTGTCTCACTGGAACGTACCAATGCAGAACTCCACTCAAATATGCCCTGATCCTGTACCGTGCATAATCTCCCTGTCACACTGGAACGTACCATTGCAGATCAGCACACAAATATGCCCTGAACCTGTACCCCTCCATAACCTCCCTGTCTCACTGGAACGTACCAATGCAGAATTCCACACAAATATGCCCTGAAACTGTACCGGTCCATAAGCTCCCTGTCTCATTGGATCGTCCCACTGCAGACCTCCACACAAATATGCCATGAACCGGTACCCCTCCATAACCTCCCATTCTCACTGGAAAGTACCAATGCAGAACTCCACACAAATATGCCCTGAACCTGTACCCGACCATAACCTCCCTGTCTCACTGGAACGTACCACTGCAGAACTCCACACAAATATGCCCTGAACCTGTACCCTCCATAACCTCCCTGTCTCAGTGGAACGTACCAATGCAGAACTACACACAAATATGCCCTGAACCTGTACCCCTCCATAACCTCCCTGTCTCGCTGGAACGCACCAATGCCGAACTCCACTCAAATGTGCCCTGATCCTGTACCCGACCATAAACTCCCTGTCTCACTGGAACGTACCACTGCAGAACTGCACACAAATATGCCCTGAACCTGTACCCTCCATAACCTCCCTGTCTCACTGGAATGTACCAATGCAGAACTCCAGACAAATGTGCCCTGAACCTGTACACTCCATAACCTCCCTGACTCACTGGAACGTACAAATTCAGAACTACACTCAAATATGCCCTGAACCTGTACCCCTCCATAACCTCCCAGTCTCACTGGAACGTACCATTGCAGAACACCACACAAATATGCCCTGAACGTGTACCCGCCCATAAGCTCCTTGTCTCACTGGAACGTACCAACGCAGAACTCCACACAAATATGCCCTGAACCTGTACCCGACCATAACCTCCCTGTCTCACTGGAACGTACCAATGCAGAACTGCACACAAATATGCCCTGAACCTGTACCTGACCATAACCTCCCTGTCTCACTGGAACGCACCAATGCCGAACTCCACTCAAATATGCCCTGATCCTGTACCGTGCATAACCTCCCTGTCTCACTGGAACGTACCATTGCAGAACACCACACAAATATGCCCTGAACCTGTACCCCTCCATAACCTCACTGTCTCACTGGAACGTACCAATGCAGAACTCCAAACAAATATGCCCTGAACCTGTAACCCTCCATAACCTCCCTGTCTCACTGGAACGTACCAATGCAGAACTCCACTCAAATATGCCCTGATCCTGTACCGTGCATAACCTCCCTGTCTCACTGGCATGTACCAATGCAGAATTCCACACAAATATGCCCTGAACGTGTACCCGCCCATAACCTCCCTGTCTCACTGGAACGTACCAATGCAGAACTCCACACAAGTATGCCCTGAACCTGTACCCCTCCATAACCTCCCTGTCTCACTGGAACGCACCAATGCCGAACTCCACTCAAATATGCCCTGATCCTGTACCGTGCAATATCTCCCTGTCACACTGGAACTTACCATTGCAGAACACCACACAAATATGCCCTGAACCTGTACCCCTCCATAACCTCCCTGTCTCACTGGAACGTACCAATGCAGAATTCCACACATATATGCCCTGAAACTGTACCGGTCCATAAGCTCCCTGTCTCATTGGATTGTCCCACTGCAGAACTCCACACAAATATGCCATGAACCGGTACCCCTCCATAACCTCCCATTCTCACTGGAAAGTACCAATGCAGAACTCCACACAAATATGCCCTGAACCTGTACCCGACCATAACCTCCCTGTCTCACTGGAACGTATCACTGCAGAACTCCACACAAATACGCCCTGAACCTGTACCCTCCATAAACTCCCTGTCTCACTGGAACGTACCAATGCAGAACTACACACAAATATGCCCTGAACCTGTACCCCTCCATAACCTCCCTGTCTCACTGGAACGCACCAATGCCAAACTCCACTCAAATGTGCCCTGATCCTGTACCCGACCATAAACTCCCTGTCTCACTGGAACGTCCCACTGCAGAACTCCACACAAATATGCCCTGAACCTGTACCCGACCATAACCTCCCTGTCTCACTGGAACGTACCACTGCAGAACTCCACACAAATATGCCCTGAACCTGTACCCTCCATAACCTCCCTGTCTCACTGGAACGTACCAATGCAGAACTACACACAAATATGCCCTGAACCTGTACCCCTCCATAACCTCCCTGTCTCACTGGAACGTACCAATGCAGAACTCCACACAAATATGCCCATAACCTGTACCCCTCCATAACCTCCCTGTCTCACTGGAACACACCAATGCCGAGCTCCACTCAAATATGCCCTGATCCTGTACCCGACCATAACCTCCCTGTCTCACTGGAACGTACCAATGCAGAACTCCGCACAAATATGCCCTGAACCTGTACCCTCCATAACGTCCCTGTCTCACTGGAACGTACCAATGCAGAACTCCACACAAATGTGCCCTGAACCTGTACACCTCCATAACCTCCCTGTATCACTGGAACGTACCAATGCAGAACTCCACACAAATATGCCCTGTACCTGTAACCCTCCATAACCTCCCTGTCTCACTGGAACGTACCAATGCAGAACTCCACACAAATATGCCCTGAACCTGTACCCGACCATATCCTCCCTGTCTCACTGGAACGCACCAATGCCGAACTCCACTCAAATATGCCCTGATCCTGTACCGTGCATAACCTCCCTGTCTCACTGGAACGTACCATTGCAGAACACCACACAAATATGCCCTGAACCTGTACCCCTCCATAACCTCACTGTCTCACTGGAACGTACCAATGCAGAACTCCACACAAATATGCCCTGAACCTGTAACCCTCCATAACCTCCCTGTCTCACTGGAACGTACCAATGGAGAACTCCACACAAATATGCCCTGAACCTGTACCCCTCCATAACCTCCCTGTCTCACTGGAATGTACCAATGCAGAACTCCACACAAATTTGCCCTGAACCTGTACCCTCCATAACCTCCCTGTCTCACTGGAAAGTACCAATGCAGAACTCCACACAAATATGCCCTGAACCGGTACCCTCCATAACCTCCCTGTCTCACTGGAACGTACCAATGCAGAATTCCACACAAATATGCCCTGAAAGTGTACCCGCCCATAACCTCCCTGTCTCACTGGAACGCACCAATGCAGAACTCCACACAAATTTGCCCTGAACCTGTACCCCTCAATAACCTCCCTGTGTCACTGGAACGTACCTATGCAGAACTCCACTCAAATATGCCCTGATCCTGTACCGTGCATAACCTCCCTGTCTCACTGGAATGTACCAATGCAGAACTCCACACAAATATGCCATGAACCGGTACCCCTCCATAACCTCCCATTCTCACTGGAAAGTACCAATGCAGAACTCTACACAAATATGCCCTGAACCTGTACCCGACCATAACCTCCCTGTCTCACTGGAACGTACCACTGCAGAACTCCACACAAATATGCCCTGAACCTGTACCCTCCATAACCTCCCTGTCTCACTGGAACGTACCAATGCAGAACTGCACACAAATATGCCCTGAACCTGTACCCCTCCATAACCTCCCTGTCTCACTGGAACGCACCAATGCCGAACTCCACTCAAATGTGCCCTGATCCTGTACCCGACCATAAACTCCCTGTCTCACTGGAACGTACCACTGCAGAACTGCACACAAATATGCCCTGAACCTGTACCCTCCATAACCTCCCTGTCTCACTGGAATGTACCAATGCAGAACTCCAGACAAATGTGCCTTGAACCTGTACACTCCATAACCTCCCTGACTCACTGGAACGTACAAATTCAGAACTACACTCAAATATGCCCTGAACCTGTACCCCTCCATAACCTCCCAGTCTCACTGGAACGTACCATTGCAGAACACCACACAAATATGCCCTGAACGTGTACCCGCCCATAAGCTCCTTGTCTCACTGGAACGTACCAACGCAGAACTCCACACAAATATGCCCTGAACCTGTACCCGACCATAACCTCCCTGTCTCACTGGAACGTACCAATGCAGAACTCCACACAAATATGCCCTGAACCTGTACCCGACGATAACCTCCCTGTCTCACTGGAACGCACCAATGCCGAACTCCACTCAAATATGCCCTGATCCTGTACCGTGCATAACCTCCCTGTCTCACTGGAACGTACCATTGCAGAACACCACACAAATATGCCCTGAACCTGTACCCCTCCATAACCTCACTGTCTCACTGGAACGTACCAATGCAGAACTCCACACAAATATGCCCTGAACCTGTAACCCTCCATAACCTCCCTGTCTCACTGGAACGTACCAATGCAGAACTCCACACAAATATGCCCTGAACCGGTACCCTCCATAACCTCCCTGTCTCACTGGAACGTACCAATGCAGAATTCCACACAAATATGCCCTGAAAGTGTACCCGCCCATAACCTCCCTGTCTCACTGGAACGCACCAATGCAGAACTCCACTCAAATATGCCCTGATCCTGTACCGTGCATAACCTCCCTGTCTCACTGGCATGTACCAATGCAGAATTCCACACAAATATGCCCTGAACGTGTACCCGCCCATAACCTCCAAGTCTCACTGGAACGTACCAATGCAGAACTCCACTCAAATATGCCCTGATCCTGTACCGTGCATAACCTCCCTGTCTCACTGGCATGTACCAATGCAGAATTCCACACAAGTATGCCCTGAACCTGTACCCCTCCATAACCTCCCTGTCTCACTGGAACGCACCAATGCCGAACTCCACTCAAATATGCCCTGATCCTGTACCGTGCAATATCTCCCTGTCACACTGGAACTTACCATTGCAGAACACCACACAAATATGCCCTGAACCTGTACCCCTCCATAACCTCCCTGTCTCACTGGAACGTACCAATGCAGAATTCCACACATATATGCCCTGAAACTGTACCGGTCCATAAGCTCCCTGTCTCATTGGATCGTCCCACTGCAGAACTCCACACAAATATGCCATGAACCGGTACCCCTCCATAACCTCCCATTCTCACTGGAAAGTACCAATGCAGAACTCCACACAAATATGCCCTGAACCTGTAGCCGACCATAACCTCCCTGTCTCACTGGAACGTATCACTGCAGAACTCCACAAAACTACGCCCTGAACCTGTACCCTCCATAACCTCCCTGTCTCACTGGAACGTACCAATGCAGAACTACACACAAATATGCCCTGAACCTGTACCCCTCCATAACCTCCCTGTCTCACTGGAACGCACCAATGCCGAACTCCACTCAAATGTGCCCTGATCCTGTACCCGACCATAAACTCCCTGTCTCACTGGAACGTCCCACTGCAGAACTCCACACAAATATGCCATGAACCGGTACCCTCCATAACCTCCCTGTCTCACTGGAATGTACCAATGCAGAACTCCACACAAATATGCCCTGAACCTGCACCCGACCATAACCTCCCTGTCTCACTGGAACGTACCACTGCAGAACTCCACACAAATTTGCCCTGAACCTGTACCGCTCAATAACCTCCCTGTCTCACTGGAACGTACCAATGCAGAACTCCACTCAAATATGCCCTGATCCTGTACCGTGCATAACCTCCCTGTCTCACTGGAATGAACCAATGCAGAACTCCACACAAATATGCCCTGAACCTGTACCCCTCCATAACTTCCCTGTCTCACTGGAACACACCAATGCCGAGCTCCACTCAAATATGCCCTGATCCTGTACCCGACCATAACCTCCCTGTCTCACTGGAATGTACCAATGCAGAACTCCGCACAAATATACCCTGAACCTGTACCCTCCATAACGTCCCTGCTTACTGGAACGTACCAATGCAGAACTCCACACAAATGTGCCCTGAAATTGTACACCTCCATAACCTCCCTGACTCACTGGAACGTACAAATGCAGAACTACACTCAAATATGCCCTGAACCTGTACCCCTCCATAACCTCCCAGTCTCACTGGAACGTACCATTGCAGAACACCAAACAAATATGCCCTGAACGTGTACCCGCCCATAAGCTCCTTGACTCACTGGAACGTACCAACGCAGAACTCCACACAAATATGCCCTGAACCTGTACCCGACCATAACCTCCCTGTCTCACTGGAACGTACCAATGAGGAACTCCACACAAATATGCCCTGAACCTGTACCCGACCATAACCTCCCTGTCTCACTGGAACGCACCAATGCCGAACTCCACTCAAATATGCCCTGATCCTGTACCGTGCATAACATTCCTGTCTCACTGGAACGTACCATTGCAGAACACCACACAAATATACCCTGAACCTGTACCCCTCCATAACCTCACTGTCTCACTGGAACGTACCAATGCAGAACTCCACACAAATATGCCCTGAACTTCTAACCCTCCATAACCTCCCTGTCTCACTGGAACGTACCAAGGCAGAACTCCACACAAATATGCCCTGAACCGGTACCCTCCATAACCTCCCTGTCTCACTGGAACGTACCAATGCAGAATTCCACACAATTATGCCCTGAAAGTGTACCCGCCCGTAAGCTCCTTGTCTCACTGGAACGTACCAACGCAGAACTCCACACAAATATGCCCTGAACCTGTACCCGACCATAACCTCCCTGTTTCACTGGAACGTACCAATGAGGAACTCCACACAAATATGCCCTGAACCTGTACCCGACCATAACCTCCCTGTCTCACTGGAACGCACCAATGCCGAACTCAACTCAAATATGCCCTGATCCTGTACCGTGCATAACCTCCCTGTCTCACTGGAACGTACCATTGCAGAACACCACACAAATATGCCCTGAACCTGTACCCCTCCATAACCTCACTGTCTCACTGGAACGTACCAATGCAGAACTCCACACAAATATGCCCTGAACCTGTAACCCTCCATAACCTCCCTGTCTCACTGGAACGTACCAATGCAGAACTCCACACAAATATGCCCTGAACCGGTACCCTCCATAACCTCCCTGTCTCACTGGAACGTACCAATGCAGAATTCCACACAAATATGCCCTGAAAGTGTACCCGCCCATAACCTCCCTGTCTCACTGGAACGCACCAATGCAGAACTCCACACAAATTTGCCCTGAACCTGTACCCCTCAATAACCTCCCTGTCTCACTGGAACGTACCAATGCAGAACTCCACTCAAATATGCCCTGATCCTGTACCGTGCATAATCTCCCTGTCACACTGGAACGTACCATTGCAGATCAGCACACAAATATGCCCTGAACCTGTACCCCTCCATAACCTCCCTGTCTCACTGGAACGTACCAATGCAGAATTCCACACAAATATGCCCTGAAACTGTACCGGTCCATAAGCTCCCTGTCTCATTGGATCGTCCCACTGCAGACCTCCACACAAATATGCCATGAACCGGTACCCCTCCATAACCTCCCATTCTCACTGGAAAGTACCAATGCAGAACTCCACACAAATATGCCCTGAACCTGTACCCGACCATAACCTCCCTGTCTCACTGGAACGTACCACTGCAGAACTCCACACAAATATGCCCTGAACCTGTACCCTCCATAACCTCCCTGTCTCAGTGGAACGTACCAATGCAGAACTACACACAAATATGCCCTGAACCTGTACCCCTCCATAACCTCCCTGTCTCGCTGGAACGCACCAATGCCGAACTCCACTCAAATGTGCCCTGATCCTGTACCCGACCATAAACTCCCTGTCTCACTGGAACGTACCACTGCAGAACTGCACACAAATATGCCCTGAACCTGTACCCTCCATAACCTCCCTGTCTCACTGGAATGTACCAATGCAGAACTCCAGACAAATGTGCCCTGAACCTGTACACTCCATAACCTCCCTGACTCACTGGAACGTACAAATTCAGAACTACACTCAAATATGCCCTGAACCTGTACCCCTCCATAACCTCCCAGTCTCACTGGAACGTACCATTGCAGAACACCACACAAATATGCCCTGAACGTGTACCCGCCCATAAGCTCCTTGTCTCACTGGAACGTACCAACGCAGAACTCCACACAAATATGCCCTGAACCTGTACCCGACCATAACCTCCCTGTCTCACTGGAACGTACCAATGCAGAACTGCACACAAATATGCCCTGAACCTGTACCTGACCATAACCTCCCTGTCTCACTGGAACGCACCAATGCCGAACTCCACTCAAATATGCCCTGATCCTGTACCGTGCATAACCTCCCTGTCTCACTGGAACGTACCATTGCAGAACACCACACAAATATGCCCTGAACCTGTACCCCTCCATAACCTCACTGTCTCACTGGAACGTACCAATGCAGAACTCCAAACAAATATGCCCTGAACCTGTAACCCTCCATAACCTCCCTGTCTCACTGGAACGTACCAATGCAGAACTCCACTCAAATATGCCCTGATCCTGTACCGTGCATAACCTCCCTGTCTCACTGGCATGTACCAATGCAGAATTCCACACAAATATGCCCTGAACGTGTACCCGCCCATAACCTCCTTGTCTCACTGGAACGCACCAATGCAGAACTCCACACAAATTTGCCATGAACCCGTACCCCTCCATAACCTCCCTGTCTCACTGGAACGTACCAATGCAGAACTCCACACAAGTATGCCCTGAACCTGTACCCCTCCATAACCTCCGTGTCTCACTGGAACGCACCAATGCCGAACTCCACTCAAATATGCCCTGATCCTGTACCGTGCAATATCTCCCTGTCACACTGGAACTTACCATTGCAGAACACCACACAAATATGCCCTGAACCTGTACCCCTCCATAACCTCCCTGTCTCACTGGAACGTACCAATGCAGAATTCCACACATATATGCCCTGAAACTGTACCGGTCCATAAGCTCCCTGTCTCATTGGATTGTCCCACTGCAGAACTCCACACAAATATGCCATGAACCGGTACCCCTCCATAACCTCCCATTCTCACTGGAAAGTACCAATGCAGAACTCCACACAAATATGCCCTGAACCTGTACCCGACCATAACCTCCCTGTCTCACTGGAACGTATCACTGCAGAACTCCACACAAATACGCCCTGAACCTGTACCCTCCATAAACTCCCTGTCTCACTGGAACGTACCAATGCAGAACTACACACAAATATGCCCTGAACCTGTACCCCTCCATAACCTCCCTGTCTCACTGGAACGCACCAATGCCAAACTCCACTCAAATGTGCCCTGATCCTGTACCCGACCATAAACTCCCTGTCTCACTGGAACGTCCCACTGCAGAACTCCACACAAATATGCCATGAACCGGTACCCTCCATAACCTCCCTGTCTCACTGGAAAGTACCAATGCAGAACTCCACACAAATATGCCCTGAACCTGTACCCGACCATAACCTCCCTGTCTCACTGGAACGTACCACTGCAGAACTCCACACAAATATGCCCTGAACCTGTACCCTCCATAACCTCCCTGTCTCACTGGAACGTACCAATGCAGAACTACACACAAATATGCCCTGAACCTGTACCCCTCCATAACCTCCCTGTCTCACTGGAACGTACCAATGCAGAACTCCACACAAATATGCCCTGAACCTGTACCCCTCCATAACCTCCCTGTCTCACTGGAACACACCAATGCCGAGCTCCACTCAAATATGCCCTGATCCTGTACCCGACCATAACCTCCCTGTCTCACTGGAACGTACCAATGCAGAACTCCGCACAAATATGCCCTGAACCTGTACCCTCCATAACGTCCCTGTCTCACTGGAACGTACCAATGCAGAACTCCACACAAATGTGCCCTGAACCTGTACACCTCCATAACCTCCCTGTATCACTGGAACGTACCAATGCAGAACTCCACACAAATATGCCCTGTACCTGTAACCCTCCATAACCTCCCTGTCTCACTGGAACGTACCAATGCAGAACTCCACACAAATATGCCCTGAACCTGTACCCGACCATATCCTCCCTGTCTCACTGGAACGCACCAATGCCGAACTCCACTCAAATATGCCCTGATCCTGTACCGTGCATAACCTCCCTGTCTCACTGGAACGTACCATTGCAGAACACCACACAAATATGCCCTGAACCTGTACCCCTCCATAACCTCACTGTCTCACTGGAACGTACCAATGCAGAACTCCACACAAATATGCCCTGAACCTGTAACCCTCCATAACCTCCCTGTCTCACTGTAACGTACCAATGGAGAACTCCACACAAATATGCCCTGAACCTGTACCCCTCCATAACCTCCCTGTCTCACTGGAATGTACCAATGCAGAACTCCACACAAATTTGCCCTGAACCTGTACCCTCCATAACCTCCCTGTCTCACTGGAAAGTACCAATGCAGAACTCCACACAAATATGCCCTGAACCGGTACCCTCCATAACCTCCCTGTCTCACTGGAACGTACCAATGCAGAATTCCACACAAATATGCCCTGAAAGTGTACCCGCCCATAACCTCCCTGTCTCACTGGAACGCACCAATGCAGAACTCCACACAAATTTGCCCTGAACCTGTACCCCTCAATAACCTCCCTGTGTCACTGGAACGTACCTATGCAGAACTCCACTCAAATATGCCCTGATCCTGTACCGTGCATAACCTCCCTGTCTCACTGGAATGTACCAATGCAGAACTCCACACAAATATGCCATGAACCGGTACCCCTCCATAACCTCCCATTCTCACTGGAAAGTACCAATGCAGAACTCTACACAAATATGCCCTGAACCTGTACCCGACCATAACCTCCCTGTCTCACTGGAACGTACCACTGCAGAACTCCACACAAATATGCCCTGAACCTGTACCCTCCATAACCTCCCTGTCTCACTGGAACGTACCAATGCAGAACTGCACACAAATATGCCCTGAACCTGTACCCCTCCATAACCTCCCTGTCTCACTGGAACGCACCAATGCCGAACTCCACTCAAATGTGCCCTGATCCTGTACCCGACCATAAACTCCCTGTCTCACTGGAACGTACCACTGCAGAACTGCACACAAATATGCCCTGAACCTGTACCCTCCATAACCTCCCTGTCTCACTGGAATGTACCAATGCAGAACTCCAGACAAAAGTGCCTTGAACCTGTACACTCCATAACCTCCCTGACTCACTGGAACGTACAAATTCAGAACTACACTCAAATATGCCCTGAACCTGTACCCCTCCATAACCTCCCAGTCTCACTGGAACGTACCATTGCAGAACACCACACAAATATGCCCTGAACGTGTACCCGCCCATAAGCTCCTTGTCTCACTGGAACGTACCAACGCAGAACTCCACACAAATATGCCCTGAACCTGTACCCGACCATAACCTCCCTGTCTCACTGGAACGTACCAATGCAGAACTCCACACAAATATGCCCTGAACCTGTACCCGACGATAACCTCCCTGTCTCACTGGAACGCACCAATGCCGAACTCCACTCAAATATGCCCTGATCCTGTACCGTGCATAACCTCCCTGTCTCACTGGAACGTACCATTGCAGAACACCACACAAATATGCCCTGAACCTGTACCCCTCCATAACCTCACTGTCTCACTGGAACGTACCAATGCAGAACTCCACACAAATATGCCCTGAACCTGTAACCCTCCATAACCTCCCTGTCTCACTGGAACGTACCAATGCAGAACTCCACACAAATATGCCCTGAACCGGTACCCTCCATAACCTCCCTGTCTCACTGGAACGTACCAATGCAGAATTCCACACAAATATGCCCTGAAAGTGTACCCGCCCATAACCTCCCTGTCTCACTGGAACGCACCAATGCAGAACTCCACTCAAATATGCCCTGATCCTGTACCGTGCATAACCTCCCTGTCTCACTGGCATGTACCAATGCAGAATTCCACACAAATATGCCCTGAACGTGTACCCGCCCATAACCTCCAAGTCTCACTGGAACGTACCAATGCAGAACTCCACTCAAATATGCCCTGATCCTGTACCGTGCATAACCTCCCTGTCTCACTGGCATGTACCAATGCAGAATTCCACACAAGTATGCCCTGAACCTGTACCCCTCCATAACCTCCCTGTCTCACTGGAACGCACCAATGCCGAACTCCACTCAAATATGCCCTGATCCTGTACCGTGCAATATCTCCCTGTCACACTGGAACTTACCATTGCAGAACACCACACAAATATGCCCTGAACCTGTACCCCTCCATAACCTCCCTGTCTCACTGGAACGTACCAATGCAGAATTCCACACATATATGCCCTGAAACTGTACCGGTCCATAAGCTCCCTGTCTCATTGGATCGTCCCACTGCAGAACTCCACACAAATATGCCATGAACCGGTACCCCTCCATAACCTCCCATTCTCACTGGAAAGTACCAATGCAGAACTCCACACAAATATGCCCTGAACCTGTAGCCGACCATAACCTCCCTGTCTCACTGGAACGTATCACTGCAGAACTCCACAAAACTACGCCCTGAACCTGTACCCTCCATAACCTCCCTGTCTCACTGGAACGTACCAATGCAGAACTACACACAAATATGCCCTGAACCTGTACCCCTCCATAACCTCCCTGTCTCACTGGAACGCACCAATGCCGAACTCCACTCAAATGTGCCCTGATCCTGTACCCGACCATAAACTCCCTGTCTCACTGGAACGTCCCACTGCAGAACTCCACACAAATATGCCATGAACCGGTACCCTCCATAACCTCCCTGTCTCACTGGAAAGTACCAATGCAGAACTCCACACAAATATGCCCTGAACCTGCACCCGACCATAACCTCCCTGTCTCACTGGAACGTACCACTGCAGAACTCCACACAAATATGCCCTGAACCTGTACCCTCCATAACCTCCCTGTCTCACTGGAACGTACCAATGCAGAACTACACACAAATATGCCCTGAACCTGTACCCCTCCATAACCTCCCTGTCTCACTGGAACGTACCAATGCAGAACTCCACACAAATATGCCCTGAACCTGTACCCCTCCATAACCTCCCTGTCTCACTGGAACACACCAATGTCGAGCTCCACACAAGTATGCCCTGAACCTGTACCCCTCCATAACCTCCCTGTCTCACTGGAACGCACCAATGCCGAACTCCACTCAAATATGCCCTGATCCTGTACCGTGCATAATCTCCCTGTCACACTGGAACGTACCATTGCAGAACAGCACACAAATATGCCCTGAACCTGTACCCCTCCATAACCTCCCTGTCTCACTGGAACGTACCAATGCAGAATTCCACACAAATATGCCCTGAAACTGTACCGGTCCATAAGCTCCCTGTCTCATTGGATCGTCCCACTGCAGATCTCCACACAAATATGCCATGAACCGGTACCCCTCCATAACCTCCCATTCTCACTGGAAAGTACCAATGCAGAACTCCACACAAATATGCCCTGAACCTGTACCCTCCATAACCACCCTGTCTCACTGGAACGTACCAATGCAGAACTACACACAAATATGCCCAGAACCTGTACCCCTCCATAACCTCCCTGTCTCACTGGAACGCACCAATGCCGAACTCCACTCAAATGTGCCCTGATCCTGTACCCGACCATAAACTCCCTGTCTCACTGGAACGTACCACTGCAGAACTCCACACAAATATGCCCTGAACCTGTACCCTCCATAACCCCCCTGTCTCACTGGAACGTACCAATGCAGAACTCCAGACAAATGTGCCCTGAACCTGTACACTCCATAACCTCCCTGACTCACTGGAACGTACAAATTCAGAACTACACTCAAATATGCCCTGAACCTGTACCCCTCCATAAGCTCCCAGTCTCACTGGAACGTACCATTGCAGAACACCACACAAATATGCCCTGAACGTGTACCCGCCCATAAGCTCCTTGTCTCACTGGAACGTACCAACGCAGAACTCCACACAAATATGCCCTGAACCTGTACCCGACCATAACCTCCCTGTCTCACTGGAACGTACCAATGCAGAACTCGACACAAATATGCCCTGAACCTGTACCCGACCATAACCTCCCTGTCTCACTGGAACGCACCAATGCCGAACTCCACTCAAATATGCCCTGATCCTGTACCGTGCATAACCTCCCTGTCTCACTGGAACGTACCATTGTAGAAAACCACACAAATATGCCCTGAACCTGTACCCCTCCATAACCTCACTGTCTCACTGGAACGTACCAATGCAGAACTCCACACAAATATGCCCTGAACCTGTAACCCTCCATAACCTCCCTGTCTCACTGGAACGTACCAATGCAGAACTCCACACAAATATGCCCTGAACCGGTACCCTCCATAACCTCCCTGTCTCACTGGAACGTACCAATGCAGAATTCCACACAAATATGCCCTGAAAGTGTACCCGCCCATAACCTCCCTGTCTCACTGGAACGCACCAATGCAGAACTCCACACAAATTTGCCCTGAACCTGTACCCCTCAATAACCTCCCTGTCTCACTGGAACGTACCAATGCAGAACTCCACTCAAATATGCCCTGATCCTGTACCGTGCATAACCTCCCTGTCTCACTGGCATGTACCAATGCAGAATTCCACACAAATATGCCCTGAACGTGTACCCGCCCATAACCTCCTTGTCTCACTGGAACGCACCAATGCAGAACTCCACACAAATTTGCCCTGAACCTGTACCCCTCCATAACCTCCCTGTCTCACTGGAACGTACCAATGCAAAACTCCACACAAGTATCCCTGAACCTGTACCCCTCCATAACCTCCCTGTCTCACTGGAACGCACCAATGCCGAACTCCACTCAAATATGCCCGGATCCTGTACCGTGCAATATCTCCCTGTCACACTGGAACTTACCATTGCAGAACACCACACAAATATGCCCTGAACCTGTACCCCTCCATAACCTCCCTGTCGCACTGGAACGTACCAATGCAGAATTCCACACATATATGCCCTGAAACTGTACCGGTCCATAAGCTCCCTGTCTCATTGGATCGTCCCACTGCATAACTCCACACAAATATGACATGAACCGGTACCCCTCCATAACTCTCCCATTCTCACTGGAAAGTACCAATGCAGAACTCCACACAAATATGCCCTGAACCTGTACCCGACCATAACCTCCCTGTCTCACTGGAACGTATCACTGCAGAACTCCACACAAATACGCCCTGAACCTGTACCCTCCATAATCTCCCTGTCTCACTGGAAAGTACCAATGCAGAACTACACACAAATATGCCCTGAACCTGTACCCCTCCATAACCTCCCTGTCTCACTGGAACGCACCAATGCCGAACTCCACTCAAATGTGCCCTGATCCTGTACCCGACCATAAACTCCCTCTCACTGGAACGTCCCACTGCACAACTCCACACAAATATGCCATGAACCGGTACCCTCCATAACCTCCCTGTCTCACTGGAAAGTACCAATGCAGAACTCCACACAAATATGCCCTGAACCTGTACCCGACCATAACCTCCCTGTCTCACTGGAACGTACCACTGCAGAACTCCACACAAATATGCCCTGAACCTGTACCCTCCATAACCTCCCTGTCTCACTGGAACGTACCAATGCAGAACTACACACAAATATGCCCTGAACCTGTACCCCTCCATAACCTCCCTGTCTCACTGGAACGTACCAATGCAGAACTCCACACAAATATGCCCTGAACCTGTACCCCTCCATAACCTCCCTGTCTCACTGGAACCCACCAATGCCGAGCTCCACTCAAATATGCCCTGATCCTGTACCCGACCATAACCTCCCTGTCTCACTGGAACGTACCAATGCAGAACTCCGCACAAATATGCCCTGAACCTGTACCCTCCATAACGTCCCTGTCTCACTGGAACGTACCAATGCAGAACTCCACACAAATGTGCCCTGAACCTGTACACCTCCATAACCTCCCTGTCTCACTGGAACGTACCAATGCAGAACTCCACACAAATATGCCCTGAACCTGTAACCCTCCATAACCTCCCTGTCTCACTGGAACGTACCAATGCAGAACTCCACACAAATATGCCCTGAACCGGTACCCTCCATAACCTCCCTGTCTCACTGGAACGTACCAATGCAGAATTCCACACAAATATGCCCTGAACGTGTACCAGCCCATAACCTCCTTGTCTCACTGGAACGTATCACTGCAGAACTCCACAAAACTACGCCCTGAACCTGTACCCTCCATAACCTCCCTGTCTCACTGGAACGTACCAATGCAGAACTACACACAAATATGCCCTGAACCTGTACCCCTCCATAACCTCCCTGTCTCACTGGAACGCACCAATGCCGAACTCCACTCAAATGTGCCCTGATCCTGTACCCGACCATAAACTCCCTGTCTCACTGGAACGTCCCACTGCAGAACTCCACACAAATATGCCATGAACCGGTACCCTCCATAACCTCCCTGTCTCACTGGAAAGTACCAATGCAGAACTCCACACAAATATGCCCTGAACCTGCACCCGACCATAACCTCCCTGTCTCACTGGAACGTACCACTGCAGAACTCCACACAAATATGCCCTGAACCTGTACCCTCCATAACCTCCCTGTCTCACTGGAACGTACCAATGCAGAACTACACACAAATATGCCCTGAACCTGTACCCCTCCATAACCTCCCTGTCTCACTGGAACGTACCAATGCAGAACTCCACACAAATATGCCCTGAACCTGTACCCCTCCATAACCTCCCTGTCTCACTGGAACACACCAATGTCGAGCTCCACACAAGTATGCCCTGAACCTGTACCCCTCCATAACCTCCCTGTCTCACTGGAACGCACCAATGCCGAACTCCACTCAAATATGCCCTGATCCTGTACCGTGCATAATCTCCCTGTCACACTGGAACGTACCATTGCAGAACAGCACACAAATATGCCCTGAACCTGTACCCCTCCATAACCTCCCTGTCTCACTGGAACGTACCAATGCAGAATTCCACACAAATATGCCCTGAAACTGTACCGGTCCATAAGCTCCCTGTCTCATTGGATCGTCCCACTGCAGATCTCCACACAAATATGCCATGAACCGGTACCCCTCCATAACCTCCCATTCTCACTGGAAAGTACCAATGCAGAACTCCACACAAATATGCCCTGAACCTGTACCCTCCATAACCACCCTGTCTCACTGGAACGTACCAATGCAGAACTACACACAAATATGCCCAGAACCTGTACCCCTCCATAACCTCCCTGTCTCACTGGAACGCACCAATGCCGAACTCCACTCAAATGTGCCCTGATCCTGTACCCGACCATAAACTCCCTGTCTCACTGGAACGTACCACTGCAGAACTCCACACAAATATGCCCTGAACCTGTACCCTCCATAACCTCCCTGTCTCACTGGAACGTACCAATGCAGAACTCCAGACAAATGTGCCCTGAACCTGTACACTCCATAACCTCCCTGACTCACTGGAACGTACAAATTCAGAACTACACTCAAATATGCCCTGATCCTGTACCCCTCCATAACCTCCCAGTCTCACTGGAACGTACCATTGCAGAACACCACACAAATATGCCCTGAACGTGTACCCGCCCATAAGCTCCTTGTCTCACTGGAACGTACCAACGCAGAACTCCACACAAATATGCCCTGAACCTGTACCCGACCATAACCTCCCTGTCTCACTGGAACGTACCAATGCAGAACTCGACACAAATATGCCCTGAACCTGTACCCGACCATAACCTCCCTGTCTCACTGGAACGCACCAATGCCGAACTCCACTCAAATATGCCCTGATCCTGTACCGTGGATAACCTCCCTGTCTCACTGGAACGTACCATTGTAGAAAACCACACAAATATGCCCTGAACCTGTACCCCTCCATAACCTCACTGTCTCACTGGAACGTACCAATGCAGAACTCCACACAAATATGCCCTGAACCGGTACCCTCCATAACCTCCCTGTCTCACTGGAACGTACCAATGCAGAATTCCACACAAATATGCCCTGAAAGTGTACCCGCCCATAACCTCCCTGTCTCACTGGAACGCACCAATGCAGAACTCCACACAAATTTGCCCTGAACCTGTACCCCTCAATAACCTCCCTGTCTCACTGGAACGTACCAATGCAGAACTCCACTCAAATATGCCCTGATCCTGTACCGTGCATAACCTCCCTGTCTCACTGGCATGTACCAATGCAGAATTCCACACAAATATGCCCTGAACGTGTACCCGCCCATAACCTCCTTGTCTCACTGGAACGCACCAATGCAGAACTCCACACAAATTTGCCCTGAACCTGTACCCCTCCATAACCTCCCTGTCTCACTGGAACGTACCAATGCAAAACTCCACACAAGTATCCCTGAACCTGTACCCCTCCATAACCTCCCTGTCTCACTGGAACGCACCAATGCCGAACTCCACTCAAATATGCCCGGATCCTGTACCGTGCAATATCTCCCTGTCACACTGGAACTTACCATTGCAGAACACCACACAAATATGCCCTGAACCTGTACCCCTCCATAACCTCCCTGTCTCACTGGAACGTACCAATGCAGAATTCCACACATATATGCCCTGAAACTGTACCGGTCCATAAGCTCCCTGTCTCATTGGATCGTCCCACTGCATAACTCCACACAAATATGACATGAACCGGTACCCCTCCATAACTCTCCCATTCTCACTGGAAAGTACCAATGCAGAACTCCACACAAATATGCCCTGAACCTGTACCCGACCATAACCTCCCTGTCTCACTGGAACGTATCACTGCAGAACTCCACACAAATACGCCCTGAACCTGTACCCTCCATAACCTCCCTGTCTCACTGGAAAGTACCAATGCAGAACTACACACAAATATGCCCTGAACCTGTACCCCTCCATAACCTCCCTGTCTCACTGGAACGCACCAATGCCGAACTCCACTCAAATGTGCCCTGATCCTGTACCCGACCATAAACTCCCTCTCACTGGAACGTCCCACTGCACAACTCCACACAAATATGCCATGAACCGGTACCCTCCATAACCTCCCTGTCTCACTGGAAAGTACCAATGCAGAACTCCACACAAATATGCCCTGAACCTGTACCCGACCATAACCTCCCTGTCTCACTGGAACGTACCACTGCAGAACTCCACACAAATATGCCCTGAACCTGTACCCTCCATAACCTCCCTGTCTCACTGGAACGTACCAATGCAGAACTACACACAAATATGCCCTGAACCTGTACCCCTCCATAACCTCCCTGTCTCACTGGAACGTACCAATGCAGAACTCCACACAAATATGCCCTGAACCTGTACCCCTCCATAACCTCCCTGTCTCACTGGAACCCACCAATGCCGAGCTCCACTCAAATATGCCCTGATCCTGTACCCGACCATAACCTCCCTGTCTCACTGGAACGTACCAATGCAGAACTCCGCACAAATATGCCCTGAACCTGTACCCTCCATAACGTCCCTGTCTCACTGGAACGTACCAATGCAGAACTCCACACAAATGTGCCCTGAACCTGTACACCTCCATAACCTCCCTGTCTCACTGGAACGTACCAATGCAGAACTCCACACAAATATGCCCTGAACCTGTAACCCTCCATAACCTCCCTGTCTCACTGGAACGTACCAATGCAGAACTCCACAAAACTACGCCCTGAACCTGTACCCTCCATAACCTCCCTGTCTCACTGGAACGTACCAATGCAGAACTACACACAAATATGCCCTGAACCTGTACCCCTCCATAACCTCCCTGTCTCACTGGAACGCACCAATGCCGAACTCCACTCAAATGTGCCCTGATCCTGTACCCGACCATAAACTCCCTGTCTCACTGGAACGTCCCACTGCAGAACTCCACACAAATATGCCATGAACCGGTACCCTCCATAACCTCCCTGTCTCACTGGAAAGTACCAATGCAGAACTCCACACAAATATGCCCTGAACCTGCACCCGACCATAACCTCCCTGTCTCACTGGAACGTACCACTGCAGAACTCCACACAAATATGCCCTGAACCTGTACCCTCCATAACCTCCCTGTCTCACTGGAACGTACCAATGCAGAACTACACACAAATATGCCCTGAACCTGTACCCCTCCATAACCTCCCTGTCTCACTGGAACGTACCAATGCAGAACTCCACACAAATATGCCCTGAACCTGTACCCCTCCATAACCTCCCTGTCTCACTGGAACACACCAATGTCGAGCTCCACACAAGTATGCCCTGAACCTGTACCCCTCCATAACCTCCCTGTCTCACTGGAACGCACCAATGCCGAACTCCACTCAAATATGCCCTGATCCTGTACCGTGCATAATCTCCCTGTCACACTGGAACGTACCATTGCAGAACAGCACACAAATATGCCTTGAACCTGTACCCCTCCATAACCTCCCTGTCTCACTGGAACGTACCAATGCAGAATTCCACACAAATATGCCCTGAAACTGTACCGGTCCATAAGCTCCCTGTCTCATTGGATCGTCCCACTGCAGATCTCCACACAAATATGCCATGAACCGGTACCCCTCCATAACCTCCCATTCTCACTGGAAAGTACCAATGCAGAACTCCACACAAATATGCCCTGAACCTGTACCCTCCATAACCACCCTGTCTCACTGGAACGTACCAATGCAGAACTACACACAAATATGCCCAGAACCTGTACCCCTCCATAACGTCCCTGTCTCACTGGAACGCACCAATGCCGAACTCCACTCAAATGTGCCCTGATCCTGTACCCGACCATAAACTCCCTGTCTCACTGGAACGTACCACTGCAGAACTCCACACAAATATGCCCTGAACCTGTACCCTCCATAACCTCCCTGTCTCACTGGAACGTACCAATGCAGAACTCCAGACAAATGTGCCCTGAACCTGTACACTCCATAACCTCCCTGACTCACTGGAACGTACAAATTCAGAACTACACTCAAATATGCCCTGAACCTGTACCCCTCCATAACCTCCCAGTCTCACTGGAACGTACCATTGCAGAACACCACACAAATATGCCCTGAACGTGTACCCGCCCATAAGCTCCTTGTCTCACTGGAACGTACCAACGCAGAACTCCACACAAATATGCCCTGAACCTGTACCCGACCATAACCTCCCTGTCTCACTGGAACGTACCAATGCAGAACTCGACACAAATATGCCCTGAACCTGTACCCGACCATAACCTCCCTGTCTCACTGGAACGCACCAATGCCGAACTCCACTCAAATATGCCCTGATCCTGTACCGTGCATAACCTCCCTGTCTCACTGGAACGTACCATTGTAGAAAACCACACAAATATGCCCTGAACCTGTACCCCTCCATAACCTCACTGTCTCACTGGAACGTACCAATGCAGAACTCCACACAAATATGCCCTGAACCTGTAACCCTCCATAACCTCCCTGTCTCACTGGAACGTACCAATGCAGAACTCCACACAAATATGCCCTGAACCGGTACCCTCCATAACCTCCCTGTCTCACTGGAACGTACCAATGCAGAATTCCACACAAATATGCCCTGAAAGTGTACCCGCCCATAACCTCCCTGTCTCACTGGAACGCACCAATGCAGAACTCCACACAAATTTGCCCTGAACCTGTACCCCTCAATAACCTCCCTGTCTCACTGGAACGTACCAATGCAGAACTCCACTCAAATATGCCCTGATCCTGTACCGTGCATAACCTCCCTGTCTCACTGGCATGTACCAATGCAGAATTCCACACAAATATGCCCTGAACGTGTACCCGCCCATAACCTCCTTGTCTCACTGGAACGCACCAATGCAGAACTCCACACAAATTTGCCCTGAACCTGTACCCCTCCATAACCTCCCTGTCTCACTGGAACGTACCAATGCAAAACTCCACACAAGTATCCCTGAACCTGTACCCCTCCATAACCTCCCTGTCTCACTGGAACGCACCAATGCCGAACTCCACTCAAATATGCCCGGATCCTGTACCGTGCAATATCTCCCTGTCACACTGGAACTTACCATTGCAGAACACCACACAAATATGCCCTGAACCTGTACCCCTCCATAACCTCCCTGTCTCACTGGAACGTACCAATGCAGAATTCCACACATATATGCCCTGAAACTGTACCGGTCCATAAGCTCCCTGTCTCATTGGATCGTCCCACTGCATAACTCCACACAAATATGACATGAACCGGTACCCCTCCATAACTCTCCCATTCTCACTGGAAAGTACCAATGCAGAACTCCACACAAATATGCCCTGAACCTGTACCCGACCATAACCTCCCTGTCTCACTGGAACGTATCACTGCAGAACTCCACACAAATACGCCCTGAACCTGTACCCTCCATAACCTCCCTGTCTCACTGGAAAGTACCAATGCAGAACTACACACAAGTATGCCCTGAACCTGTACCCCTCCATAACCTCCCTGTCTCACTGGAACGCACCAATGCCGAACTCCACTCAAATGTGCCCTGATCCTGTACCCGACCATAAACTCCCTCTCACTGGAACGTCCCACTGCACAACTCCACACAAATATGCCATGAACCGGTACCCTCCATAACCTCCCTGTCTCACTGGAAAGTACCAATGCAGAACTCCACACAAATATGCCCTGAACCTGTACCCGACCATAACCTCCCTGTCTCACTGGAACGTACCACTGCAGAACTCCACACAAATATGCCCTGAACCTGTACCCTCCATAACCTCCCTGTCTCACTGGAACGTACCAATGCAGAACTACACACAAATATGCCCTGAACCTGTACCCCTCCATAACCTCCCTGTCTCACTGGAACGTACCAATGCAGAACTCCACACAAATATGCCCTGAACCTGTACCCCTCCATAACCTCCCTGTCTCACTGGAACCCACCAATGCCGAGCTCCACTCAAATATGCCCTGATCCTGTACCCGACCATAACCTCCCTGTCTCACTGGAACGTACCAATGCAGAACTCCGCACAAATATGCCCTGAACCTGTACCCTCCATAACGTCCCTGTCTCACTGGAACGTACCAATGCAGAACTCCACACAAATGTGCCCTGAACCTGTACACCTCCATAACCTCCCTGTCTCACTGGAACGTACCAATGCAGAACTCCACACAAATATGCCCTGAACCTGTAACCCTCCATAACCTCCCTGTCTCACTGGAACGTACCAATGCAGAACTCCACACAAATATGCCCTGAACCGGTACCCTCCATAACCTTCCTGTCTCACTGGAACGTACCAATGCAGAATTCCACACAAATATGCCCTGAACGTGTACCAGCCCATAACCTCCTTGTCTCACTGGAACGCACCAATGCAGAACTCCACACAAATTTGCCCTGAACCTGTACTTCTCAATAACCTCCCTGTCTCACTGGAACGTACCAATGCAGAACTCCACTCAAATATGCCCTGATCCTGTACCGTGCATAACCTCCCTGTCTCACTGGAACGTACCAATGCAGAATTCAACACAAATATGCCCTGAACGTGTACCCGCCCATAAACTCCTTGTCTCACTGGAACGCACCAATGCAGAACTCCACACAAATTTGCCCTGAACCTGTACCCCTCCATAACCTCCCAGTCTCACTGGAACGTACCAATGCAGAACTCCACACAAGTATGCCCTGAACCTGTACCCCTCCATAACCTCCCTGTCTCACTGGAACGTACCAATGCAGAACTCCACACAAATATGCCCTGAACCTGTACCACTCCATAACTTCCCTGTCTCACTGGAACGCACCAATGCCGAACTCCACTCAAATGTTCCCTGAACCTGTACCCCTCCATAACCTCCCTGTCTCACTGGAATGTACCAATGCAGAACTCCACACAAGTATGCCCTGAACCTGTACCCCTCCATAACCTCCCTGTCTCACTGGAACGTACCAATGCAGAACTCCACACAAATATGCCATGAACCGGTACCCCTCCATAACCTCCCATTCTCACTGGAAAGTACCAATGCAGAACTCCACACAAATATGCCCTGAACCTGTACCCGACCATAACCTCCATGTCTCACTGGAACGTACCACTGCAGAACTCCACACAAATATGCCCTGAACCTGTACCCTCCATAACCTCCCTGTCTCACTGGAACGTACCAATGCAGAACTACACACAAATATGCCCTGAACCTGTACCCCTCCATAACCTCCCTGTCTCACTGGAACGTACCAATGCAGAACTCCACACAAATATGCCCTGAACCTGTACCCCTCAATAACCTCCCTGTCTCACTGGAACGTACCAATGCAGAACTCCACTCAAATATGCCCTGATCCTGTACCGTGCATAACCTCCCTGTCTCACTAGCATGTACCAATGCAGAATTCCACACAAATATGCCCTGAAAGTGTACCCGCCCATAACCTCCTTGTCTCACTGGAACGCACCAATGCAGAACTCCACACAAATTTGCCCTGAACCTGTACCCCTCCATAACCTCCCTGTCTCACTGGAACGTACCAATGCAGAACTCCACACAAGTATGCCCTGAACCTGTACCCCTCCATAACCTCCCTGTCTCACTGGAACGCACCAATGCCGAACTCCACTCAAATATGCCCTGATCCTGTACCGTGCATAATCTCCCTGTCACACTGGAACGTACCATTGCAGAACACCACACAAATATGCCCTGAACCTGTACCACTCCATAACCTCCCTGTCTCACTGGAACGTACCAATGCAGAATTCCACACATATATGCCCTGAACCTGTACCCCTCCATAACCTCCCTGTCTCACTGGAACACACCAATGCCGAGCTCCACTCAAATATGCCCTGATCCTGTACCCGACCATAACCTCCCTGTCTCACTGGAACGTACCAATGCAGAACTCCGCACAAATATGCCCTGAACCTGTACCCTCCATAACGTCCCTGTCTCACTGGAACGTACCAATGCAGAACTCCACACAAATGTGCCCTGAACCTGTACACCTCCATAAGCTCCCTGTCTCACTGGAACGTACCAATGTAGAACTCCACACAAATATGCCCTGAACCTGCAACCCTCCATAACCTCCCTGTCTCACTGGAACGTACCAATGCAGAACTCCACACAAATATGCCCTGAACCGGTACCCTCCATAACCTCCCTGTCTCACTGGAACGTACCAATGCAGAATTCCACACAAATATGCCCTGAACGTGTACCAGCCCATAACCTCCTTGTCTCACTGGAACGCACCAATGCCGAACTCCACTCAAATGTGCCCTTAACCTGTACCCCTCCATAACCTCCCTGTCTCACTGGAACGTCCCACTGCAGAACTCCACACAAATATGCCATGAACCGGTACCCTCCATAACCTCCCTGTCTCACTGGAAAGTACCAATGCAGAACTCCACACAAATATGCCCTGAACCTGCACCCGACCATAACCTCCCTGTCTCACTGGAACGTACCACTGCAGAACTCCACACAAATATGCCCTGAACCTGTACCCTCCATAACCTCCCTGTCTCACTGGAACACACCAATGTCGAGCTCCACACAAGTATGCCCTGAACCTGTACCCCTCCATAACCTCCCTGTCTCACTGGAACGCACCAATGCCGAACTCCACTCAAATATGCCCTGATCCTGTACCGTGCATAATCTCCCTGTCACACTGGAACGTACCATTGCAGAACAGCACACAAATATGCCCTGAACCTGTACCCCTCCATAACCTCCCTGTCTCACTGGAACGTACCAATGCAGAATTCCACACAAATATGCCCTGAAACTGTACCGGTCCATAAGCTCCCTGTCTCATTGGATCGTCCCACTGCAGAACTCCACACAAATATGCCATGAACCGGTACCCCTCCATAACCTCCCATTCTCACTGGAAAGTACCAATGCAGAACTCCACACAAATATGCCCTGAACCTGTACCCGACCATAACCTCCCTGTCTCACTGGAACGTACCACTGCAGAACTCCACACAAATATGCCCTGAACCTGTACCCTCCATAACCACCCTGTCTCACTGGAACGTACCAATGCAGAACTACACACAAATATGCTCAGAACCTGTACCCCTCCATAACCTCCCTGTCTCACTGGAACGCACCAATGCCGAACTCCACTCAAATGTGCCCTGATCCTGTACCCGACCATAAACTCCCTGTCTCACTGGAACGTACCACTGCAGAACTCCACACAAATATGCCCTGAACCTGTACCCTCCATAACCTCCCTGTCTCACTGGAACGTACCAATGCAGAACTCCAGACAAATGTGCCCTGAACCTGTACACTCCATAACCTCCCTGACTCACTGGAACGTACAAATTCAGAACTACACTCAAATATGCCCTGAACCTGTACCCCTCCATAACCTCCCTGTCTCACTGGAACACACCAATGTCGAGCTCCACACAAGTATGCCCTGAACCTGTACCCCTCCATAACCTCCCTGTCTCACTGGAACGCACCAATGCCGAACTCCACTCAAATATGCCCTGATCCTGTACCGTGCATAATCTCCCTGTCACACTGGAACGTACCATTGCAGAACAGCACACAAATATGCCCTGAACCTGTACCCCTCCATAACCTCCCTGTCTCACTGGAACGTACCAATGCAGAATTCCACACAAATATGCCCTGAAACTGTACCGGTCCATAAGCTCCCTGTCTCATTGGATCGTCCCACTGCAGAACTCCACACAAATATGCCATGAACCGGTACCCCTCCATAACCTCCCATTCTCACTGGAAAGTACCAATGCAGAACTCCACACAAATATGCCCTGAACCTGTACCCGACCATAACCTCCCTGTCTCACTGGAACGTACCACTGCAGAACTCCACACAAATATGCCCTGAACCTGTACCCTCCATAACCACCCTGTCTCACTGGAACGTACCAATGCAGAACTACACACAAATATGCCCAGAACCTGTACCCCTCCATAACCTCCCTGTCTCACTGGAACGCACCAATGCCGAACTCCACTCAAATGTGCCCTGATCCTGTACCCGACCATAAACTCCCTGTCTCACTGGAACGTACCACTGCAGAACTCCACACAAATATGCCCTGAACCTGTACCCTCCATAACCTCCCTGTCTCACTGGAACGTACCAATGCAGAACTACACTCAAATATGCCCTGAACCTGTACCCCTCCATAACCTCCCAGTCTCACTGGAACGTACCATTGCAGAACACCACACAAATATGCCCTGAACGTGTACCCGCCCATTAGCTCCTTGTCTCACTGGAACGTACCAACGCAGAACTCTACACAAATATGCCCTGAACCTGTACCCGACCATAACCTCCCTGTCTCACTGGAACGTACCAATGCAGAACTCCACACAAATATGCCCTGAACCTGTACCCGACCATAACCTCCCTGTCTCACTGGAACGCACCAATGCCGAACTCCACTCAAATATGCCCTGATCCTGTACCGTGCATAACCTCCCTGTCTCACTGGAACGTACCATTGTAGAACAACACACAAATATGCCCTGAACCTGTACCCCTCCATAACCTCACTGTCTCACTGGAACGTACCAATGCAGAACTCCACACAAATATGCCCTGAACCTGTAACCCTCCATAACCTCCCTGTCTCACTGGAACGTACCAATGCAGAACTCCACACAAATATGCCCTGAACCGGTACCCTCCATAACCTCCCTGTCTCACTGGAACGTACCAATGCAGAATTCCACACAAATATGCCCTGAAAGTGTACCCGCCCATAACCTCCCTGTCTCACTGGAACGCACCAATGCAGAACTCCACACAAATTTGCCCTGAACCTGTACCCCTCAATAACCTCCCTGTCTCACTGGAACGTACCAATGCAGAACTCCACTCAAATATGCCCTGATCCTGTACCGTGCATAACCTCCCTGTCTCACTGGCATGTACCAATGCAGAATTCCACACAAATATGCCCTGAACGTGTACCCGCCCATAACCTCCTTGTCTCACTGGAACGCACCAATGCAGAACTCCACACAAATTTGCCCTGAACCTGTACCCCTCCATAACCTCCCTGTCTCACTGGAACGTACCAATGCAGAACTCCACACAAGTATGCCCTGAACCTGTACCCCTCCATAACCTCCCTGTCTCACTGGAACGCACCAATGCCGAACTCCACTCAAATATGCCCTGATCCTGTACCGTGCAATATCTCCCTGTCACACTGGAACTTACCATTGCAGAACACCACACAAATATGCCCTGAACCTGTACCCCTCCATAACCTCCCTGTCTCACTGGAACGTACCAATGCATAATTCCACACATATATGCCCTGAAACTGTACCGGTCCATAAGCTCCCTGTCTCATTGGATCGTCCCACTGCATAACTCCACACAAATATGCCATGAACCGGTACCCCTCCATAACTCTCCCATTCTCACTGGAAAGTACCAATGCAGAACTCCACACAAATATGCCCTGAACCTGTACCCGACCATAACCTCCCTGTCTCACTGGAACGTATCACTGCAGAACTCCACACAAATACGCCCTGAACCTGTACCCTCCATAACCTCCCTGTCTCACTGGAAAGTACCAATGCAGAACTACACACAAATATGCCCTGAACCTGTACCCCTCCATAACCTCCCTGTCTCACTGGAACGCACCAATGCCGAACTCCACTCAAATGTGCCCTGATCCTGTACTCGACCATAAACTCCCTGTCTCACTGGAACGTCCCACTGCACAACTCCACACAAATATGCCATGAACCGGTACCCTCCATAACCTCCCTGTCTCACTGGAAAGTACCAATGCAGAACTCCACACAAATATGCCCTGAACCTGTACCCGACCATAACCTCCCTGTCTCACAGGAACGTACCACTGCAGAACTCCACACAAATATGCCCTGAACCTGTACCCTCCATAACCTCCCTGTCTCACTGGAACGTACCAATGCAGAACTACACACAAATATGCCCTGAACCTGTACCCCTCCATAACCTCCCTGTCTCACTGGAACGTACCAATGCAGAACTCCACACAAATATGCCCTGAACCTGTACCCCTCCATAACCTCCCTGTCTCACTGGAACACACCAATGCCGAGCTCCACTCAAATATGCCCTGATCCTGTACCCGACCATAACCTCCCTGTCTCACTGGAACGTACCAATGCAGAACTCCGCACAAATATGCCCTGAACCTGTACCCTCCATAACGTCCCTGTCTCACTGGAACGTACCAATGCAGAACTCCACACAAATGTGCCCTGAACCTGTACACCTCCATAACCTCCCTGTCTCACTGGAACGTACCAATGCAGAACTCCACACAAATATGCCCTGAACCTGTAACCCTCCATAACCTCCCTGTCTCGCTGGAACGTACCAATGCAGAACTCCACACAAATATGCCCTGAACCGGTACCCTCCATAACCTCCCTGTCTCACTGGAACGTACCAATGCAGAATTCCACACAAATATGCCCTGAACGTGTACCAGCCCATAACCTCCTTGTCTCACTGGAACGCACCAATGCAGAACTCCACACAAATTTGCCCTGAACCTGTACTTCTCAATAACCTCCCTGTCTCACTGGAACGTACCAATGCAGAACTCCACTCAAATATGCCCTGATCCTGTACCGTGCATAACCTCCCTGTCTCACTGGAACGTACCAATGCAGAATTCCACACAAATATGCCCTGAACGTGTACCCGCCCATAACCTCCTTGTCTCACTGGAACGCACCAATGCAGAACTCCACACAAATTTGCCCTGAACCTGTACCCCTCCATAACCTCCCTGTCTCACTGGAACGTACCAATGCAGAACTCCACACAAATATGCCCTGAACCTGTACCCCTCCATAACTTCCCTGTCTCACTGGAACGCACCAATGCCGAACTCCACTCAAATGTTCCCTGAACCTGTACCCCTCCATAACTTCCCTGTCTCACTGGAATGTACCAATGCAGAACTCCACACAAGTATGCCCTGAACCTGTACCCCTCCATAACCTCCCTGTCTCACTGGAACGTACCAATGCAGAACTCCACACAAATATGCCCTGAACCTGTACCCTCCATAAACTCCCTGTCTCACTGGAACGTACCAATGCAGAACTACACACAAATATGCCCTGAACCTGAACCCCTCCATAACCTCCCTATCTCACTGGAACGTACCAATGCAGAACTCCACACAAATATGCCCTGAACCGGTACCCTCCATAACCTCCCTGTCTCACTGGAACGTACCAATGCAGAATTCCACACAAATATGCCCTGAAAGTGTACCCGCCCATAACCTCCCTGTCTCACTGGAACGCACCAATGCAGAACTCCACACAAATTTGCCCTGAACCAGTACCCCTCAATAACCTCCCTGTCTCACTGGAACGTACCAATGCAGAACTCCACTCAAATATGCCCTGATCCTGTACCGTGCATAACCTCCCTGTCTCACTGGCATGTACCAATGCAGAATTCCACACAAATATGCCCTGAACGTGTACCCGCCCATAACCTCCTTGTCTCACTGGAACGGACCAATGCAGAACTCCACACAAATTTGCCCTGAACCTGTACCCCTCCATAACCTCCCTGTCTCACTGGAACGTACCAATGCAGAACTCCACACAAGTATGCCCTGAACCTGTACCCCTCCATAACCTCCCTGTCTCACTGGAACGCACCAATGCCGAACTCCACTCAAATATGCCCTGATCCTGTACCGTGCATAATCTCCCTGTCACACTGGAACGTACCATTGCAGAACACCACACAAATATGCCCTGAACCTGTACCACTCCATAACCTCCCTGTCTCACTGGAACGTACCAATGCAGAATTCCACACATATATGCCCTGAAACTGTACCGGTCCATAAGCTCCCTGTCTCATTGGATTGTCCCTCTGCAGAACTCCACACAAATATGCCATCAACCGGTACCCCTCCATAACCTCCCATTCTCACTGGAAAGTACCAATGCAGAACTCCACACAAATATGCCCTGAACCTGTACCCGACCATAACCTCTATGTCTCACTGGAACGTACCACTGCAGAACTCCACACAAATATGCCCTGAACCTGTACCCACCATAACCTCCCTGTCTCACTGGAACGTACCAATGCAGAACTACACACAAATATGCCCTGAACCTGTACCCCTCCATAACCTCCCTGTCTCACTGGAACGTACCAATGCAGAACTCCACACAAATATGCCCTGAACCTGTACCCCTCCATAACCTCCCTGTCTCACTGGAACACACCAATGCCGAGCTCCACTCAAATATGCCCTGATCCTGTACCCGACCATAACCTCCCTGTCTCACTGGAACGTACCAATGCAGAACTCCGCACAAATATGCCCTGAACCTGTACCCTCCATAACGTCCCTGTCTCACTGGAACGTACCAATGCAGAACTCCACACAAATGTGCCCTGAACCTGTACACCTCCATAACCTCCCTGTCTCACTGGAACGTACCAATATAGAACTCCACACAAATATGCCCTGAACCTGTAACCCTCCATAACCTCCCTGTCTCACTGTAACGTACCACTGCAGAACTCCACACAAATATGCCCTGAACCGGTACCCTCCATAACCTCCCTGTCTCACTGGAACGTACCAATGCAGAATTCCACACAAATATGCCCTGAAAGTTACCCGCCCATAACCTCCTTGTCTCACTGGAACGCACCAATGCAGAACTCCACACAAATTTGCCCTGAACCTGTACCCGTCCATAACCTCCCTGTCTCACTGGAATGTACCAATGCAGAACTCCACACAAGTATGCCCTGAACCTGTACCCCTCCATAACCTCCCTGTCTCACTGGAACGTACCAATGCAGAACTCCACACAAATATGCCCTGAACCTGTACCCGTCCATAACCTCCCTGTCTCACTGTAACGTACCAATGCAGAACTCCACACAAATATGCCCTGAACCTGTACCCCTCCATAACCTCCCTGTCTCACTGGAACACACCAATGCCGAGCTCCACTCAAATATGCCCTGATCCTGTACCCGACCATAACCTCCCTGTCTCACTGGAACGTACCAATGCAGAACTCCGCACAAATATGCCCTGAACCTGTACCCTCCATAACGTCCCTGTCTCACTGGAACGTACCAATGCAGAACTCCACACAAATGTGCCCTGAACCTGTACACCTCCATAACCTCCCTGTCTCACTGGAACGTACCAATGCAGAACTCCACACAAATATGCCCTGAACCTGTAACCCTCCATAACCTCCCTGTCTCACTGGAACGTACCAATGCAGAACTCCACACAAATATGCCCTGAACCGGTACCCTCCATAACCTCCCTGTCTCACTGGAACGTACCAATGCAGAATTCCACACAAATATGCCCTGAACGTGTACCAGCCCATAACCTCCTTGTCTCACTGGAACGCACCAATGCAGAACTCCACACAAATTTGCCCTGAACCTGTACTTCTCAATAACCTCCCTGTCTCACTGGAACGTACCAATGCAGAACTCCACTCAAATATGCCCAGATCCTGTACCGTGCATAACCTCCCTGTCTCACTGGAACGTACCAATGCAGAATTCCACACAAATATGCCCTGAACGTGTACCCGCCCATAACCTCCTTGTCTCACTGGAACGCACCAATGCAGAACTCCACACTATTTTGCCCTGAACCTGTATCCCTCCATAACCTCCCTGTCTCACTGGAACGTACCAATGCAGAACTCCATACAAGTATGCCCTGAACCTGTACCTCTCCATAAACTCCCTGTCTCACTGGAACGTACCAATGCAGAACTCCACACAAATATGCCCTGAACCTGTACCCCTCCATAACTTCCCTGTCTCACTGGAACGCACCAATGCCGAACTCCACTCAAATGTGCCCTGAAACTGTACCCCTCCATAACCTTCTGTCTCACTGGAACGTACCATTGCAGATCACCACACAAATATGCCCTGAAAGTTACCCGCCCATAACCTCCTTGTCTCACTGGAACGCACCAATGCAGAACTCCACACAAATTTGCCCTGAACCTGTACCCCTCCATAACCTCCCTGTCTCACTGGAATGTACCAATGCAGAACTCCACACAAGTATGCCCTGAACCTGTATCCCTCCATAACCTCCCTGTCTCACTGGAACGTACCAATGCAGAACTCCACACAAATATTCCCTGAACCTGTACCCCTCCATAACTTCCCTGTCTCACTGGAAAGTACCAATGCAGAACTCCACACAAATATGCCCTGAACCTGTACCCTCCATATCCTCCCTGTCTCAATGGAACGTACCAATGCAGAACTCCAGACAAATGTGCCCTGAACCTGTACACTCCATAACCTCCCTGACTCACTGGAACGTACAAATGCAGAACTACACTCAAATATGCCCTGAATCTGTACCCCTCCATAACCTCCCAGTCTCACTGGAACGTACCATTGCAGAACACCAAACAAATATGCCCTGAACGTGTACCGGCCCATAAGCTCCTTGTCTCACTGGAACGTACCAACGCAGAACTCCACACAAATATGCCCTGAACTTGTACCCGACCATAACCTCCCTGTCTCACTGGAACCTACCAATGAGGAACTCCACACAAATATGCCCTGAACCTGTACCCGACCATAACCTCCCTGTCTCACTGGAACGCACCAATGCCGAACTCCACTTAAATATGCCCTGATCCTGTACGTGCATAACCTCCCTGTCTCACTGGAACGTACCATTGCAGAACACCACACAAATATGCCCTGAACCTGTACCCCTCCATAACCTCACTGTCTCACTGGAACGTACCAATGCAGAACTCCACGCAAATATGCCCTGAACCTGTACCCTCCATAACCTCCCTGTCTCACTGGAACGTACCAATGCAGAACTACACACAAATATGCCCTGAACCTGTACCCCTCCATAACCTCCCTGTCTCACTGGAACGCACCAATGCCGAACTCCACTCAAATGTGCCCTGATCCTGTACCCGACCATAAACTCCCTGTATCACTGGAACGTCCCACTGCAGAACTCCACACAAATATGCCATGAAAGTTACCCGCCCATAACCTCCTTGTCTCACTGGAACGCACCAATGCAGAACTCCACACAAATTTGCCCTGAACGTGTACCCGCCCATAACCTCCTTGTCTCACTGGAACGCACCAATGCAGAACTCCACACAAATTTGCCCTGAACCTGTACCCCTCCATAACCTCCCTGTCTCACTGGAACGTACCAATGCAGAACTCCACACAAGTATGCCCTGAACCTGTACCCCTCCATAACCTCCCTGTCTCACTGGAACGCACCAATGCCGAACTCCACTCAAATATGCCCTGATCCTGTACCGTGCATAATCTCCCTGTCACACTGGAACGTACCATTGCAGAACACCACACAAATATGCCCTGAACCTGTACCACTCCATAACCTCCCTGTCTCACTGGAACGTACCAATGCAGAATTCCACACATATATGCCCTGAAACTGTACCGGTCCATAAGCTCCCTGTCTCATTGGATTGTCCCTCTGCAGAACTCCACACAAATATGCCATCAACCGGTACCCCTCCATAACCTCCCATTCTCACTGGAAAGTACCAATGCAGAACTCCACACAAATATGCCCTGAACCTGTACCCGACCATAACCTCTATGTCTCACTGGAACGTACCACTGCAGAACTCCACACAAATATGCCCTGAACCTGTACCCACCATAACCTCCCTGTCTCACTGGAACGTACCAATGCAGAACTACACACAAATATGCCCTGAACCTGTACCCCTCCATAACCTCCCTGTCTCACTGGAACGTACCAATGCAGAACTCCACACAAATATGCCCTGAACCTGTACCCCTCCATAACCTCCCTGTCTCACTGGAACACACCAATGCCGAGCTCCACTCAAATATGCCCTGATCCTGTACCCGACCATAACCTCCCTGTCTCACTGGAACGTACCAATGCAGAACTCCGCACAAATATGCCCTGAACCTGTACCCTCCATAACGTCCCTGTCTCACTGGAACGTACCAATGCAGAACTCCACACAAATGTGCCCTGAACCTGTACACCTCCATAACCTCCCTGTCTCACTGGAACGTACCAATATAGAACTCCACACAAATATGCCCTGAACCTGTAACCCTCCATAACCTCCCTGTCTCACTGTAACGTACCAATGCAGAACTCCACACAAATATGCCCTGAACCGGTACCCTCCATAACCTCCCTGTCTCACTGGAACGTACCAATGCAGAATTCCACACAAATATGCCCTGAAAGTTACCCGCCCATAACCTCCTTGTCTCACTGGAACGCACCAATGCAGAACTCCACACAAATTTGCCCTGAACCTGTACCCCTCCATAACCTCCCTGTCTCACTGGAATGTACCAATGCAGAACTCCACACAAGTATGCCCTGAACCTGTACCCCTCCATAACCTCCCTGTCTCACTGGAACGTACCAATGCAGAACTCAACACAAATATGCCCTGAACCTGTACCCTCCATAACCTCCCTGTCTCACTGGAACGTCCCACTGCAGAACTCCACACAAATATGCCATGAACCGGTACCCTCCATAACCTCCCTGTCTCACTGGAAAGTACCAATGCAAAACTCCACACAAATATGCCCTGAACCTGTACCCGACCATAACCTCCCTGTCTCACTGGAACGTACCACTGCAGAACTCCACACAAATATGCCCTGAACCTGTACCCTCCATAACCTCCCTGTCTCACTGGAACGTACCAATGCAGAACTACACACAAATATGCCCTGAACCTGTACCCGTCCATAACCTCCCTGTCTCACTGTAACGTACCAATGCAGAACTCCACACAAATATGCCCTGAACCTGTACCCCTCCATAACCTCCCTGTCTCACTGGAACACACCAATGCCGAGCTCCACTCAAATATGCCCTGATCCTGTACCCGACCATAACCTCCCTGTCTCACTGGAACGTACCAATGCAGAACTCCGCACAAATATGCCCTGAACCTGTACCCTCCATAACGTCCCTGTCTCACTGGAACGTACCAATGCAGAACTCCACACAAATGTGCCCTGAACCTGTACACCTCCATAACCTCCCTGTCTCACTGGAACGTACCAATGCAGAACTCCACACAAATATGCCCTGAACCTGTAACCCTCCATAACCTCCCTGTCTCACTGGAACGTACCAATGCAGAACTCCACACAAATATGCCCTGAACCGGTACCCTCCATAACCTCCCTGTCTCACTGGAACGTACCAATGCAGAATTCCACACAAATATGCCCTGAACGTGTACCAGCCCATAACCTCCTTGTCTCACTGGAACGCACCAATGCAGAACTCCACACAAATTTGCCCTGAACCTGTACTTCTCAATAACCTCCCTGTCTCACTGGAACGTACCAATGCAGAACTCCACTCAAATATGCCCTGATCCTGTACCGTGCATAACCTCCCTGTCTCACTGGAACGTACCAATGCAGAATTCCACACAAATATGCCCTGAACGTGTACCCGCCCATAACCTCCTTGTCTCACTGGAACGCACCAATGCAGAACTCCACACTATTTTGCCCTGAACCTGTATCCCTCCATAACCTCCCTGTCTCACTGGAACGTACCAATGCAGAACTCCATACAAGTATGCCCTGAACCTGTACCTCTCCATAAACACCCTGTCTCACTGGAACGTACCAATGCAGAACTCCACACAAATATGCCCTGAACCTGTACCCCTCCATAACTTCCCTGTCTCACTGGAACGCACCAATGCCGAACTCCACTCAAATGTGCCCTGAAACTGTACCCCTCCATAACCTTCTGTCTCACTGGAACGTACCATTGCAGATCACCACACAAATATGCCCTGAAAGTTACCCGCCCATAACCTCCTTGTCTCACTGGAACGCACCAATGCAGAACTCCACACAAATTTGCCCTGAACCTGTACCCCTCCATAACCTCCCTGTCTCACTGGAATGTACCAATGCAGAACTCCACACAAGTATGCCCTGAACCTGTATCCCTCCATAACCTCCCTGTCTCACTGGAACGTACCAATGCAGAACTCCACACAAATATTCCCTGAACCTGTACCCCTCCATAACTTCCCTGTCTCACTGGAAAGTACCAATGCAGAACTCCACACAAATATGCCCTGAACCTGTACCCTCCATATCCTCCCTGTCTCAATGGAACGTACCAATGCAGAACTCCAGACAAATGTGCCCTGAACCTGTACACTCCATAACCTCCCTGACTCACTGGAACGTACAAATGCAGAACTACACTCAAATATGCCCTGAATCTGTACCCCTCCATAACCTCCCAGTCTCACTGGAACGTACCATTGCAGAACACCAAACAAATATGCCCTGAACGTGTACCGGCCCATAAGCTCCTTGTCTCACTGGAACGTACCAACGCAGAACTCCACACAAATATGCCCTGAACTTGTACCCGACCATAACCTCCCTGTCTCACTGGAACCTACCAATGAGGAACTCCACACAAATATGCCCTGAACCTGTACCCGACCATAACCTCCCTGTCTCACTGGAACGCACCAATGCCGAACTCCACTTAAATATGCCCTGATCCTGTACGTGCATAACCTCCCTGTCTCACTGGAACGTACCATTGCAGAACACCACACAAATATGCCCTGAACCTGTACCCCTCCATAACCTCACTGTCTCACTGGAACGTACCAATGCAGAACTCCACGCAAATATGCCCTGAACCTGTACCCTCCATAACCTCCCTGTCTCACTGGAACGTACCAATGCAGAACTACACACAAATATGCCCTGAACCTGTACCCCTCCATAACCTCCCTGTCTCACTGGAACGCACCAATGCCGAACTCCACTCAAATGTGCCCTGATCCTGTACCCGACCATAAACTCCCTGTATCACTGGAACGTCCCACTGCAGAACTCCACACAAATATGCCATGAAAGTTACCCGCCCATAACCTCCTTGTCTCACTGGAACGCACCAATGCAGAACTCCACACAAATTTGCCCTGAACCTGTACCCCTCCATAACCTCCCTGTCTCACTGGAATGTACCAATGCAGAACTCCACACAAGTATGCCCTGAACCTGTACCCCTCCATAACCTCCCTGTCTCACTGGAACGTACCAATGCAGAACTCCACACAAATATGCCCTGAACCTGTACCCTCCATAAACTCCCTGTCTCACTGGAACGTACCAATGCAGAACTCCACACAAATATGCCTTGAACCTGTACCCCCCATAAACTCCCTGTCTCACTGGAACGTACCAATGCAGAACTACACACAAATATGCCCTGAACCTGAACCCCTCCATAACCTCCCTATCTCACTGGAACGTACCAATGAAGAACTCCACACAAATATGCCCTGAACCTGTACCCGACCATAACCTCCCTGTCTCACTGGAACGTACCACTGCAGAACTGCACACAAATATGCCCTGAAAGTGTACCCGCCCATAACCTCCCTGTCTCACTGGAACGCACCAATGCAGAACTCCACACAAATTTGCCCTGAACCTGTACCCCTCAATAACCTCCCTGTCTCACTGGAACGCACCAATGCAGAACTCCACACAAGTATGCCCTGAACCTGTACCCTTCCATAACCTCCCTATCTCACTGGAACGTACCAATGCAGAACTCCACACAAATATGCCCTGAACCGGTACCCTCCATAACCTCCCTGTCTCACTGGAACGTACCAATGCAGAATTCCACACAAATATGCCCTGAAAGTGTACCCGCCCATAACCTCCCTGTCTCACTGGAACGCACCAATGCAGAACTCCACACAAATTTGCCCTGAACCTGTACCCCTCAATAACTTCCCTGTCTCACTGGAACGTACCAATGCAGAACTCCACTCAAATATGCCCTGATCCTGTACCGTGCATAACCTCCCTGTCTCACTGGCATGTACCAATGCAGAATTCCACACAAATATGCCCTGAACGTGTACCCGCCCATAACCTCCTTGTCTCACTGGAACGCACCAATGCAGAACTCCACACAAATTTGCCCTGAACCTGTACCCCTCCATAACCTCCCTGTCTCACTGGAACCTACCAATGAGGAACTCCACACAAATATGCCCTGAACCTGTACCCGACCATAAACTCCCTGTCTCACTGGAACGCACCAATGCCGAACTCCACTTAAATATGCCATGATCCTGTACGTGCATAACCTCCCTGTCTCACTGGAACGTACCATTGCAGAACACCACACAAATATGCCCTGAACCTGTACCCCTCCATAACCTCACTGTCTCACTGGAACGTACCAATGCAGAACTCCACGCAAATATGCCCTGAACCTGTACCCTCCATAACCTCCCTGTCTCACTGGAACGTACCAATGCAGAACTACACACAAATATGCCCTGAACCTGTACCCCTCCATAACCTCCCTGTCTCACTGGAACGCACCAATGCCGAACTCCACTCAAATGTGCCCTGATCCTGTACCCGACCATAAACTCCCTGTATCACTGGAACGTCCCACTGCAGAACTCCACACAAATATGCCATGAAAGTTACCCGCCCATAACCTCCTTGTCTCACTGGAACGCACCAATGCAGAACTCCACACAAATTTGCCCTGAACCTGTACCCCTCCATAACCTCCCTGTCTCACTGGAATGTACCAATGCAGAACTCCACACAAGTATGCCCTGAACCTGTACCCCTCCATAACCTCCCTGTCTCACTGGAACGTACCAATGCAGAACTCCACACAAATATGCCCTGAACCTGTACCCTCCATAAACTCCCTGTCTCACTGGAACGTACCAATGCAGAACTCCACACAAATATGCCTTGAACCTGTACCCCCCATAAACTCCCTGTCTCACTGGAACGTACCAATGCAGAACTACACACAAATATGCCCTGAACCTGAACCCCTCCATAACCTCCCTATCTCACTGGAACGTACCACTGCAGAACTGCACACAAATATGCCCTGAAAGTGTACCCGCCCATAACCTCCCTGTCTCACTGGAACGCACCAATGCAGAACTCCACACAAATTTGCCCTGAACCTGTACCCCTCAATAACCTCCCTGTCTCACTGGAACGCACCAATGCAGAACTCCACACAAGTATGCCCTGAACCTGTACCCTTCCATAACCTCCCTATCTCACTGGAACGTACCAATGCAGAACTCCACACAAATATGACCTGAACCGGTACCCTCCATAACCTCCCTGTCTCACTGGAACGTACCAATGCAGAATTCCACACAAATATGCCCTGAAAGTGTACCCGCCCATAACCTCCCTGTCTCACTGGAACGCACCAATGCAGAACTCCACACAAATTTGCCCTGAACCTGTACCCCTCAATAACCTCCCTGTCTCACTGGAACGTACCAATGCAGAACTCCACTCAAATATGCCCTGATCCTGTACCGTGCATAACCTCCCTGTCTCACTGGCATGTACCAATGCAGAATTCCACACAAATATGCCCTGAACGTGTACCCGCCCATAACCTCCTTGTCTCACTGGAACGCACCAATGCAGAACTCCACACAAATTTGCCCTGAACCTGTACCCCTCCATAACCTCCCTGTCTCACTGGAACGTACCAATGCAGAACTCCACACAAGTGTGCCCTGAACCTGTACCCCTCCATAACCTCCCTGTCTCACTGGAACGCACCAATGCCGAACTCCACTCAAATATGCCCTGATCCTGTACCGTGCATAATCTCCCTGTCACACTGGAACGTACCATTGCAGAACACCACACAAATATGCCCTGAACCTGTACCACTCCATAACCTCCCTGTCTCACTGGAACGTACCAATGCAGAATTCCACACATATATGCCCTGAAACTGTACCGGTCCATAAGCTCCCTGTCTCATTGGATTGTCCCTCTGCAGAACTCCACACAAATATGCCATCAACCGGTACCCCTCCATAACCTCCCATTCTCACTGGAAAGTACCAATGCAGAACTCCACACAAATATGCCCTGAACCTGTACCCGACCATAACCTCTATGTCTCACTGGAACGTACCACTGCAGAACTCCACACAAATATGCCCTGAACCTGTACCCACCATAACCTCCCTGTCTCACTGGAACGTACCAATGCAGAACTACACACAAATATGCCCTGAACCTGTACCCCTCCATAACCTCCCTGTCTCACTGGAACGTACCAATGCAGAACTCCACACAAATATGCCCTGAACCTGTACCCCTCCATAACCTCCCTGTCTCACTGGAACACACCAATGCCGAGCTCCACTCAAATATGCCCTGATCCTGTACCCGACCATAACCTCCCTGTCTCACTGGAACGTACCAATGCAGAACTCCGCACAAATATGCCCTGAACCTGTACCCTCCATAACGTCCCTGTCTCACTGGAACGTACCAATGCAGAACTCCACACAAATGTGCCCTGAACCTGTACACCTCCATAACCTCCCTGTCTCACTGGAACGTACCAATATAGAACTCCACACAAATATGCCCTGAACCTGTAACCCTCCATAACCTCCCTGTCTCACTGTAACGTACCAATGCAGAACTCCACACAAATATGCCCTGAACCGGTACCCTCCATAACCTCCCTGTCTCACTGGAACGTACCAATGCAGAATTCCACACAAATATGCCCTGAAAGTTACCCGCCCATAACCTCCTTGTCTCACTGGAACGCACCAATGCAGAACTCCACACAAATTTGCCCTGAACCTGTACCCCTCCATAACCTCCCTGTCTCACTGGAATGTACCAATGCAGAACTCCACACAAGTATGCCCTGAACCTGTACCCCTCCATAACCTCCCTGTCTCACTGGAACGTACCAATGCAGAACTCCACACAAATATGCCCTGAACCTGTACCCTCCATAACCTCCCTGTCTCACTGGAACGTCCCACTGCAGAACTCCACACAAATATGCCATGAACCGGTACCCTCCATAACCTCCCTGTCTCACTGGAAAGTACCAATGCAGAACTCCACACAAATATGCCCTGAACCTGTACCCGACCATAACCTCCCTGTCTCACTGGAACGTACCACTGCAGAACTCCACACAAATATGCCCTGAACCTGTACCCTCCATAACCTCCCTGTCTCACTGGA
The DNA here is from genome assembly GCF_048418815.1 of Hemitrygon akajei. Taxonomy (NCBI): domain Eukaryota; kingdom Metazoa; phylum Chordata; class Chondrichthyes; order Myliobatiformes; family Dasyatidae; genus Hemitrygon; species Hemitrygon akajei. The sequence continues at coordinate 986,227 of NW_027331942.1, read as the reverse complement.
ACGTACCAATGCAGAACTACACACAAATATGCCCTGAACCTGTACCCGTCCATAACCTCCCTGTCTCACTGTAACGTACCAATGCAGAACTCCGCACAAATATGCCCTGAACCTGTACCCTCCATAACGTCCCTGTCTCACTGGAACGTACCAATGCAGAACTCCACACAAATGTGCCCTGAACCTGTACACCTCCATAACCTCCCTGTCTCACTGGAACGTACCAATGCAGAACTCCACACAAATATGCCCTGAACCTGTAACCCTCCATAACCTCCCTGTCTCACTGGAACGTACCAATGCAGAACTCCACACAAATATGCCCTGAACCGGTACCCTCCATAACCTCCCTGTCTCACTGGAACGTACCAATGCAGAATTCCACACAAATATGCCCTGAACGTGTACCAGCCCATAACCTCCTTGTCTCACTGGAACGCACCAATGCAGAACTCCACACAAATTTGCCCTGAACCTGTACTTCTCAATAACCTCCCTGTCTCACTGGAACGTACCAATGCAGAACTCCACTCAAATATGCCCTGATCCTGTACCGTGCATAACCTCCCTGTCTCACTGGAACGTACCAATGCAGAATTCCACACAAATATGCCCTGAACGTGTACCCGCCCATAACCTCCTTGTCTCACTGGAACGCACCAATGCAGAACTCCACACTATTTTGCCCTGAACCTGTATCCCTCCATAACTTCCCTGTCTCACTGGAACGCACCAATGCCGAACTCCACCCAAATGTGCCCTGAAACTGTACCCCTCCATAACCTTCTGTCTCACTGGAACGTACCATTGCAGATCACCACGCAAATATGCCCTGAAAGTTACCCGCCCATAACCTCCTTGTCTCACTGGAACGCACCAATGCAGAACTCCACACAAATTTGCCCTGAACCTGTACCCCTCCATAACCTCCCTGTCTCACTGGAATGTACCAATGCAGAACTCCACACAAGTATGCCCTGAACCTGTATCCCTCCATAACCTCCCTGTCTCACTGGAACGTACCAATGCAGAACTCCACACAAATATTCCCTGAACCTGTACCCCTCCATAACTTCCCTGTCTCACTGGAAAGTACCAATGCAGAACTCCACACAAATATGCCCTGAACCTGTACCCTCCATATCCTCCCTGTCTCAATGGAACGTACCAATGCAGAACTCCAGACAAATGTGCCCTGAACCTGTACACTCCATAACCTCCCTGACTCACTGGAACGTACAAATGCAGAACTACACTCAAATATGCCCTGAATCTGTACCCCTCCATAACCTCCCTGTCTCACTGGAACGTACCATTGCAGAACTCCACACAAATATGCCCTGAACTTGTACCCGACCATAACCTCCCTGTCTCACTGGAACCTACCAATGAGGAACTCCACACAAATATGCCCTGAACCTGTACCCGACCATAACCTCCCTGTCTCACTGGAACGCACCAATGCCGAACTCCACTTAAATATGCCCTGATCCTGTACGTGCATAACCTCCCTGTCTCACTGGAACGTACCATTGCAGAACACCACACAAATATGCCCTGAACCTGTACCCCTCCATAACCTCACTGTCTCACTGGAACGTACCAATGCAGAACTCCACGCAAATATGCCCTGAACCTGTACCCTCCATAACCTCCCTGTCTCACTGGAACGTACCAATGCAGAACTACACACAAATATGCCCTGAACCTGTACCCCTCCATAACCTCCCTGTCTCACTGGAACGCACCAATGCCGAACTCCACTCAAATGTGCCCTGATCCTGTACCCGACCATAAACTCCCTGTATCACTGGAACGTCCCACTGCAGAACTCCACACAAATATGCCATGAAAGTTACCCGCCCATAACCTCCTTGTCTCACTGGAACGCACCAATGCAGAACTCCACACAAATTTGCCCTGAACCTGTACCCCTCCATAACCTCCCTGTCTCACTGGAATGTACCAATGCAGAACTCCACACAAGTATGCCCTGAACCTGTACCCCTCCATAACCTCCCTGTCTCACTGGAACGTACCAATGCAGAACTCCACACAAATATGCCCTGAACCTGTACCCTCCATAAACTCCCTGTCTCACTGGAACGTACCAATGCAGAACTCCACACAAATATGCCTTGAACCTGTACCCCCCATAAACTCCCTGTCTCACTGGAACGTACCAATGCAGAACTACACACAAATATGCCCTGAACCTGAACCCCTCCATAACCTCCCTATCTCACTGGAACGTACCAATGAAGAACTCCACACAAATATGCCCTGAACCTGTACCCGACCATAACCTCCCTGTCTCACTGGAACGTACCACTGCAGAACTGCACACAAATATGCCCTGAAAGTGTACCCGCCCATAACCTCCCTGTCTCACTGGAACGCACCAATGCAGAACTCCACACAAATTTGCCCTGAACCTGTACCCCTCAATAACCTCCCTGTCTCACTGGAACGTACCAATGCAGAACTCCACACAAATATGCCCTGAACTTGTACCCCTCCATAACTTCCCTGTCTCACTGGAACGCACCAATGCCGAACTCCACTCAAATGTTCCCTGAACCTGTACCCCTCCATAACCTCCCTGTCTCACTGGAATGTACCAATGCAGAACTCCACACAAGTATGCCCTGAACCTGTACACCTCCATAACCTCCCTGTCTCACTGGAACGTACCAATGCAGAACTCCACACAAATATGCCCTGAACCTGTACCCTCCATAAACTCCCTGTCTCAATGGAACGTACCAATGCAGAACTACACACAAATATGCCCTGAACCTGAACCCCTCCATAACCTCCCTATCTCACTGGAACGTACCAATGCAGAACTCCACACAAATATGCCCTGAACCGGTACCCTCCATAACCTCCCTGTCTCACTGGAACGTACCAATGCAGAATTCCACACAAATATGCCCTGAAAGTGTACCCGCCCATAACCTCCCTGTCTCACTGGAACGCACCAATGCAGAACTCCACACAAATTTGCCCTGAACCTGTACCCCTCAATAACCTCCCTGTCTCAATGGAACGTACCAATGCAGAACTCCACTCAAATATGCCCTGATCCTGTACCGTGCATAACCTCCCTGTCTCACTGGCATGTACCAATGCAGAATTCCACACAAATATGCCCTGAACGTGTACCCGCCCATAACCTCCTTGTCTCACTGGAACGCACCAATGCAGAACTCCACACAAATTTGCCCTGAACCTGTACCCCTCCATAACCTCCCTGTCTCACTGGAACGTACCAATGCAGAACTCCACACAAGTATGCCCTGAACCTGTACCCCTCCATAACCTCCCTGTCTCACTGGAACGCACCAATGCCGAACTCCACTCAAATATGCCCTGATCCTGTACCGTGCATAATCTCCCTGTCACACTGGAACGTACCATTGCAGAACACCACACAAATATGCCCTGAACCTGTACCACTCCATAACCTCCCTGTCTCACTGGAACGTACCAATGCAGAATTCCACACATATATGCCCTGAAACTGTACCGGTCCATAAGCTCCCTGTCTCATTGGATTGTCCCACTGCAGAACTCCACACAAATATGCCATGAACCGGTACCCCTCCATAACCTCCCATTCTCACTGGAAAGTACCAATGCAGAACTCCACACAAATATGCCCTGAACCTGTACCCGACCATAACCTCCATGTCTCACTGGAACGTACCACTGCAGAACTCCACACAAATATGCCCTGAACCTGTACCCTCCATAACCTCCCTGTCTCACTGGAACGTACCAATGCAGAACTATACACAAATATGCCCTGAACCTGTACCCCTCCATAACCTCCCTGTCTCACTGGAACGTAGCAATGCAGAACTCCACACAAATATGCCCTGAACCTGTACCCCTCCATAACCTCCCTGTCTCACTGGAACACACCAATGCCGAGCTCCACTCAAATATGCCCTGATCCTGTACCCGACCATTACCTCCCTGTCTCACTGGAACGTACCAATGCAGAACTCCGCACAAATATGCCCTGAACCTGTACCCTCCATAACGTCCCTGTCTCACTGGAACGTATCAATGCAGAACTCCACACAAATGTGCCCTGAACCTGTACACCTCCATAACCTCCCTGTCTCACTGGAACGTACCAATGTAGAACTCCACACAAATATGCCCTGAACCTGTAACCCTCCATAACCTCCCTGTCTCACTGGAACGTACCAATGCAGAACTCCACACAAATATGCCCTGAACCGGTACCCTCCATAACCTCCCTGTCTCACTGGAACGTACCAATGCAGAATTCCACACAAATATGCCCTGAACGTGTACCAGCCCATAACCTCCTTGTCTCACTGGAACGCACCAATGCCGAACTCCACTCAAATGTGCCCTGAACCTGTACCCCTCCATAACCTCCCTGTCTCACTGGAACGTACCATTGCAGATCACCACACAAATATGCCCTGAAAGTTACCCGCCCATAACCTCCTTGTCTCACTGGAACGCACCAATGCAGAACTCCGCACAAATTTGCCCTGAACCTGTACCCCTCCATAACCTCCCTGTCTCACTGGAATGTACCAATGCAGAACTCCACACAAGTATGCCCTGAACCTGTACCCCTCCATAACCTCCCTGTCTCACTGGAACGTACCAATGCAGAACTCCACACAAATATGCCCTGAACCTGTACCCTCCATAACCTCCCTGTCTCACTGGAACGTCCCACTGCAGAACTCCACACAAATATGCCCTGAACCTGTACCCTCCATAACCTCCCTGTCTCACTGGAACGTACCAATGCAGAACTACACACAAATATGCCCTGAACCTGTACCCCTCCATAACCTCCCTGTCTCACTGGAACGTACCAATGCAGAACTCCACACAAATATGCCCTGAACCTGTACCCCTCCATAACCTCCCTGTCTCACTGGAACACACCAAAGCCGAGCTCCACTCAAATATGCCCTGATCCTGTACCCGACCATAACCTCCCTGTCTCACTGGAACGTACCAATGCAGAACTCCGCACAAATATGCCCTGAACCTGTACCCTCCATAACGTCCCTGTCTCACTGGAACGTACCAATGCAGAACTCCACACAAATGTGCCCTGAACCTGTACACCTCCATAACCTCCCTGTCTCACTGGAACGTACCAATGCAGAACTCCACACAAATATGCCCTGAACCTGTAACCCTCCATAACCTCCCTGTCTCACTGGAACGTACCAATGCAGAACTCCACACAAATATGCCCTGAACCGGTACCCTCCATAACCTCCCTGTCTCACTGGAACGTACCAATGCAGAATTCCACACAAATATGCCCTGAACGTGTACCAGCCCATAACCTCCTTGTCTCACTGGAACGCACCAAGGCAGAACTCCACACAAATTTGCCCTGAATCTGTACTTCTCAATAACCTCCCTGTCTCACTGGAACGTACCATTGCAGAACACCACACAAATATGCCCTGAACCTGTACCCCTCCATAACCTCACTGTCTCACTGGAACGTACCAATGCAGAACTCCACGCAAATATGCCCTGAACCTGTACCCTCCATAACCTCCCTGTCTCACTGGAACGTACCAATGCAGAACTACACACAAATATGCCCTGAACCTGTACCCCTCCATAACCTCCCTGTCTCACTGGAACGCACCAATGCCGAACTCCACTCAAATGTGCCCTGATCCTGTACCCGACCATAAACTCCCTGTATCACTGGAACGTCCCACTGCAGAACTCCACACAAATATGCCATGAAAGTTACCCGCCCATAACCTCCTTGTCTCACTGGAACGTACCAATGCAGAACTCCACACAAATATGCCCTGAACCGGTACCCTCCATAACCTCCCTGTCTCACTGGAACGTACCAATGCAGAATTCCACACAAATATGCCCTGAACGTGTACCAGCCCATAACCTCCTTGTCTCACTGGAACGCACCAATGCAGAACTCCACACAAATTTGCCCTGAACCTGTACTTCTCAATAACCTCCCTGTCTCACTGGAACGTACCAATGCAGAACTCCACTCAAATATGCCCTGATCCTGTACCGTGCATAACCTCCCTGTCTCACTGGAACGTACCAATGCAGAATTCCACACAAATATGCCCTGAACGTGTACCCGCCCATAACCTCCTTGTCTCACTGGAACGCACCAATGCAGAACTCCACACTATTTTGCCCTGAACCTGTATCCCTCCATAACCCCCCTGTCTCACTGGAACGTACCAATGCAGAACTCCACACAAGTATGCCCTGAACCTGTACCCCTCCATAAACTCCCTGTCTCACTGGAACGTACCAATGCAGAACTCCACACAAATATGCCCTGAACCTGTACCCCTCCATAACTTCCCTGTCTCACTGGAACGCACCAATGCCGAACTCCACTCAAATGTGCCCTGAACCTGTACCCCTCCATAACCTTCTGTCTCACTGGAACGTACCATTGCAGATCACCACACAAATATGCCCTGAAAGTTACCCGCCCATAACCTCCTTGTCTCACTGGAACGCACCAATGCAGAACTCCACACAAATTTGCCCTGAACCTGTACCCCTCCATAACCTCCCTGTCTCACTGGAATGTACCAATGCAGAACTCCACACAAGTATGCCCTGAACCTGTATCCCTCCATAACCTCCCTGTCTCACTGGAACGTACCAATGCAGAACTCCACACAAATATGCCCTGAACCTGTACCCTCCATAAACTCCCTGTCTCACTGGAACGTACCAATGCAGAACTACACACAAATATGCCCTGAACCTGAACCCCTCCATAACCTCCCTATCTCACTGGAACGTACCAATGCAGAACTCCACACAAATATGCCCTGAACCTGTACCCCTCCATAACTTCCCTGTCTCACTGGAAAGTACCAATGCAGAACTCCACACAAATATGCCCTGAACCTGTACACTCCATATCCTCCCTGTCTCATTGGAACGTACCAATGCAGAACTCCAGACAAATGTGCCCTGAACCTGTACACTCCATAACCTCCCTGACTCACTGGAACGTACAAATGCAGAACTACACTCAAATATGCCCTGAACCTGTACCCCTCCATAACCTCCCAGTCTCACTGGAACGTACCATTGCAGAACACCAAACAAATATGCCCTGAACGTGTACCGGCCCATAAGCTCCTTGTCTCACTGGAACGTACCAACGCAGAACTCCACACAAATATGCCCTGAACTTGTACCCGACCATAACCTCCCTGTCTCACTGGAACCTACCAATGAGGAACTCCACACAAATATGCCCTGAACCTGTACCCGACCATAACCTCCCTGTCTCACTGGAACGCACCAATGCCGAACTCCACTTAAATATGCCCTGATCCTGTACGTGCATAACCTCCCTGTCTCACTGGAACGTACCATTGCAGAACACCACACAAATATGCCCTGAACCTGTACCCCTCCATAACCTCACTGTCTCACTGGAACGTACCAATGCAGAACTCCACGCAAATATGCCCTGAACCTGTACCCTCCATAACCTCCCTGTCTCACTGGAACGTACCAATGCAGAACTACACACAAATATGCCCTGAACCTGTACCCCTCCATAACCTCCCTGTCTCACTGGAACGCACCAATGCCGAACTCCACTCAAATGTGCCCTGATCCTGTACCCGACCATAAACTCCCTGTATCACTGGAACGTCCCACTGCAGAACTCCACACAAATATGCCATGAAAGTTACCCGCCCATAACCTCCTTGTCTCACTGGAACGCACCAATGCAGAACTCCACACAAATTTGCCCTGAACCTGTACCCCTCCATAACCTCCCTGTCTCACTGGAATGTACGAATGCAGAACTCCACACAAGTATGCCCTGAACCTGTACCCCTCCATAACCTCCCTGTCTCACTGGAACGTACCAATGCAGAACTCCACACAAATATGCCCTGAACCTGTACCCTCCATAAACTCCCTGTCTCACTGGAACGTACCAATGCAGAACTCCACACAAATATGCCCTGAACCTGTACCCTCCATAAACTCCCTGTCTCACTGGAACGTACCAATGCAGAACTACACACAAATATGCCCTGAACCTGAACCCCTCCATAACCTCCCTATCTCACTGGAACGTACCAATGAAGAACTCCACACAAATATGCCCTGAACCTGTACCCGACCATAACCTCCCTGTCTCACTGGAACGTACCACTGCAGAACTGCACACAAATATGCCCTGAAAGTGTACCCGCCCATAACCTCCCTGTCTCACTGGAACGCACCAATGAAGAACTCCACACAAATTTGAACTGAACCTGTACCCCTCAATAACCTCCCTGTCTCACTGGAACGCACCAATGCAGAACTCCACACAAGTATGCCCTGAACCTGTACCCCTCCATAACCTCCCTGTCTCACTGGAACGTACCAATGCAGAACTCCACACAAATATGCCCTGAACCTGTACCCCTCCATAACTTCCCTGTCTCACTGGAACGCACCAATGCCGAACTCCACTCAAATGTTCCCTGAACCTGTACCCCTCCATAACCTCCCTGTCTCACTGGAATGTACCAATGCAGAACTCCACACAAGTATGCCCTGAACCTGTACCCCTCCATAACCTCCCTGTCTCACTGGAACGTACCAATGCAGAACTCCACACAAATATGCCCTGAACCTGTACCCTCCATAAACTCCCTGTCTCACTGGAACGTACCAATGCAGAACTACACACAAATATGCCCTGAACCTGAACCCCTCCATAACCTCCCTATCTCACTGGAACGTACCAATGCAGAACTCCACACAAATATGCCCTGAACCGGTACACTCCATAACCTCCCTGTCTCACTGGAACGTACCAATGCAGAATTCCACACAAATATGCCCTGAAAGTGTACCCGCCCATAACCTCCCTGTCTCACTGGAACGCACCAATGCAGAACTCCACACAAATTTGCCCTGAACCTGTACCCCTCAATAACCTCCCTGTCTCACTGGAACGTACCAATGCAGAACTCCACTCAAATATGCCCTGATCCTGTACCGTGCATAACCTCCCTGTCTCACTGGAACGTACCAATGCAGAATTCCACACAAATATGCCCTGAACGTGTACCCGCCCATAACCTCCTTGTCTCACTGTAACGCACCAATGCAGAACTCCACACTATTTTGCCCTGAACCTGTATCCCTCCATAACCTCCCTGTCTCACTGGAACGTACCAACGCAGAACTCCACACAAGTATGCCCTGAACCTGTACCCCTCCATAAACTCCCTGTCTCACTGGAACGTACCAATGCAGAACTCCACACAAATATGCCCTGAACCTGTACCCCTCCATAACTTCCCTGTCTCACTGGAACGCACCAATGCCGAACTCCACTCAAATGTGCCCTGAACCTGTACCCCTCCATAACCTTCTGTCTCACTGGAACGTACCATTGCAGATCACCACACAAATATGCCCTGAAAGTTACCCGCCCATAACCTCCTTGTCTCACTGGAACGCACCAATGCAGAACTCCACACAAATTTGCCCTGAACCTGTACCCCTCCATAACCTCCCTGTCTCACTGGAATGTACCAATGCAGAACTCCACACAAGTATGCCCTGAACCTGTATCCCTCCATAACCTCCCTGTCTCACTGGAACGTACCAATGCAGAACTCCACACAAATATGCCCTGAACCTGTACCCTCCATAAACTCCCTGTCTCACTGGAACGTACCAATGCAGAACTACACACAAATATGCCCTGAACCTGAACCCCTCCATAACCTCCCTATCTCACTGGAACGTACCAATGCAGAACTCCACACAAATATGCCCTGAACCTGTACCCCTCCATAACTTCCCTGTCTCACTGGAAAGTACCAATGCAGAACTCCACACAAATATGCCCTGAACCTGTACCCTCCATATCCTCCCTGTCTCATTGGAACGTACCAATGCAGAACTCCAGACAAATGTGCCCTGAACCTGTACACTCCATAACCTCCCTGACTCACTGGAACGTACAAATGCAGAACTACACTCAAATATGCCCTGAACCTGTACCCCTCCATAACCTCCCAGTCTCACTGGAACGTACCATTGCAGAACACCAAACAAATATGCCCTGAACGTGTACCGGCCCATAAGCTCCTTGTCTCACTGGAACGTACCAACGCAGAACTCCACACAAATATGCCCTGAACTTGTACCCGACCATAACCTCCCTGTCTCACTGGAACCTACCAATGAGGAACTCCACACAAATATGCCCTGAACCTGTACCCGACCATAACCTCCCTGTCTCACTGGAACGCACCAATGCCGAACTCCACTTAAATATGCCCTGATCCTGTACGTGCATAACCTCCCTGTCTCACTGGAACGTACCATTGCAGAACACCACACAAATATGCCCTGAACCTGTACCCCTCCATAACCTCACTGTCTCACTGGAACGTACCAATGCAGAACTCCACACAAATATGCCCTGAACCTGTACCCTCCATAACCTCCCTGTCTCACTGGAACGTACCAATGCAGAACTACACACAAATATGCCCTGAACCTGTACCCCTCCATAACCTCCCTGTCTCACTGGAACGCACCAATGCCGAACTCCACTCAAATGTGCCCTGATCCTGTACCCGACCATAAACTCCCTGTATCACTGGAACGTCCCACTGCAGAACTCCACACAAATATGCCATGAAAGTTACCCGCCCATAACCTCCTTGTCTCACTGGAACGCACCAATGCAGAACTCCACACAAATTTGCCCTGAACCTGTACCCCTCCATAACCTCCCTGTCTCACTGGAACGCACCAATGCCGAACTCCACTCAAATGTTCCCTGAACCTGTACCCCTCCATAACCTCCCTGTCTCACTGGAATGTACCAATGCAGAACTCCACACAAGTATGCCCTGAACCTGTACCCCTCCATAACCTCCCTGTCTCACTGGAACGTACCAATGCAGAACTCCACACAAATATGCCCTGAACCTGTACCCTCCATAAACTCCCTGTCTCACTGGAACGTACCAATGCAGAACTACACACAAATATGCCCTGAACCTGAACCCCTCCATAACCTCCCTATCTCACTGGAACGTACCAATGCAGAACTCCACACAAATATGCCCTGAACCGGTACACTCCATAACCTCCCTGTCTCACTGGAACGTACCAATGCAGAATTCCACACAAATATGCCCTGAAAGTGTACCCGCCCATAACCTCCCTGTCTCACTGGAACGCACCAATGCAGAACTCCACACAAATTTGCCCTGAACCTGTACCCCTCAATAACCTCCCTGTCTCACTGGAACGTACCAATGCAGAACTCCACTCAAATATGCCCTGATCCTGTACCGTGCATAACCTCCCTGTCTCACTGGCATGTACCAATGCAGAATTCCACACAAATATGCCCTGAACGTGTACCCGCCCATAACCTCCTTGTCTCACTGGAACGCACCAATGCAGAACTCCACACAAATTTGCCCTGAACCTGTACCCCTCCATAACCTCCCTGTCTCACTGGAACGTACCAATGCAGAACTCCACACAAGTATGCCCTGAACCTGTACCCCTCCATAACCTCCCTGTCTCACTGGAACGCACCAATGCCGAACTCCACTCAAATATGCCCTGATCCTGTACCGTGCATAATCTCCCTGTCACACTGGAACGTACCATTGCAGAACACCACACAAATATGCCCTGAACCTGTACCCCTCCATAACCTCCCTGTCTCACTGGAACGTACCAATGCAGAATTCCACACATATATGCCCTGAAACTGTACCGGTCCATAAGCTCCCTGTCTCATTGGATTGTCCCACTGCAGAACTCCACACAAATATGCCATGAACCGGTACCCCTCCATAACCTCCCATTCTCACTGGAAAGTACCAATGCAGAACTCCACACAAATATGCCCTGAACCTGTACCCGACCATAACCTCCCTGTCTCACTGGAACGTATCACTGCAGAACTCCACACAAATATGCCCTGAACCTGTACCCTCCATAACCTCCCTGTCTCACTGGAACGTACCAATGCAGAAATACACACAAATATGCCCTGAACCTGTACCCCTCCATAACCTCCCTGTCTCACTGGAACGCACCAATGCCGAACTCCACTCAAATGTGACCTGATCCTGTACCCGACCATAAACTCCCTGTCTCACTGGAACGTCCCACTGCAGAACTCCACACAAATATGCCATGAACCGGTACCCTCCATAACCTCCCTGTCTCACTGGAAAGTACCAATGCAGAACTCCACATAAATATGCCCTGAACCTGTACCCAACCATAACCTCCCTGTCTCACTGGAACGTACCACTGCAGAACTCCACACAAATATGCCCTGAACCTGTACCCTCCATAACCTCCCTGTCTCACTGGAACGTACCAATGCAGAACTACACACAAATATGCCCTGAACCTGTACCCCTCCATAACCTCCCTGTCTCACTGGAACGTACCAATGCAGAACTCCACACAAATATGCCCTGAACCTGTACCCCTCCATAACCTCCCTGTCTCACTGGAACACACCAATGCCGAGCTCCACTCAAATATGCCCTGATCCTGTACCCGACCATAACCTCCCTGTCTCACTGGAACGCACCAATGCCGAACTCCACTCAAATGTGCCCTGATCCTGTACCCGACCATAAACTCCCTGTCTCACTGGAACATCCCACTGCAGAACTCCACACAAATATGCCATGAACCGGTACCCTCCATAACCTCCCTGTCTCACTGGAAATTACCAATGCAGAACTCCACACAAATATGCCCTGAACCTGTACCCGACCATAACCTCCCTGTCTCACTGGAACGTACCACTGCAGAACTCCACACAAATATTCCCTGAACCTGTACCCTCCATAACCTCCCTGTCTCACTGGAACGTACCAATGCAGAACTACACACAAATATGCCCTGAACCTGTACCCCTCCATAACCTCCCTGTCTCACTGGAACGTACCAATGCAGAACTCCACACAAATATGCCCTGAACCTGTACCCCTCCATAACCTCCCTGTCTCACTGGAACGTACCAATGTAGAACTCCACACAAATATGCCCTGAACCTGTAACCCTCCATAACCTCCCTGTCTCACTGGAACGTACCAATGCAGAACTACACACAAATATGCCCTGAACCTGAACCCCTCCATAACCTCCCTATCTCACTGGAACGTACCAATGCAGAACTCCACACAAATATGCCCTGAACCTGTACCCCTCCATAACTTCCCTGTCTCACTGGAAAGTACCAATGCAGAACTCCACACAAATATGCCCTGAACCTGTACCCTCCATATCCTCCCTGTCTCTTTGGAACGTACCAATGCAGAACTCCAGACCAATGTGCCCTGAACCTGTACACTCCATAACCTCCCTGACTCACTGGAACGTACAAATGCAGAACTACACTCAAATATGCCCTGAACCTGTACCCCTCCATAACCTCCCAGTCTCACTGGAACGTACCATTGCAGAACACCAAACAAATATGCCCTGAACGTGTACCGGCCCATAAGCTCCTTGTCTCACTGGAACGTACCAACGCAGAACTCCACACAAATATGCCCTGAACCTGTACCCTCCATAACCTCCCTGTCTCACTGGAACGTACCAATGCAGAACTACACACAAATATGCCCTGAACCTGTACCCCTCCATAACTTCCCTGTCTCACTGGAACGTACCAATGCAGAACTCCACACAAATATGCCCTGAACCTGTACCCCTCCATAACCTCCCTGTCTCACTGGAACACACCAATGCCGAGCTCCACTCAAATATGCCCTGATCCTGTACCCGACCATAACCTCCCTGTCTCACTGGAACGCACCAATGCCGAACTCCACTCAAATGTGCCCTGATCCTGTACCCGACCATAAACTCCCTGTCTCACTGGAACGTCCCACTGCAGAACTCCACACAAATATGCCATGAACCGGTACCCTCCATAACCTCCCTGTCTCACTGGAAAGTACCAATGCAGAACTCCACACAAATATGCCCTGAACCTGTACCCGACCATAACCTCACTGTCTCACTGGAACGTACCACTGCAGAACTCCACACAAATATTCCCTGAACCTGTACCCTCCATAACCTCCCTGTCTCACTGGAACGTACCAATGCAGAACTACACACAAATATGCCCTGAACCTGTACCCCTCCATAACCTCCCTGTCTCACTGGAACGTACCAATGCAGAACTCCACACAAATATGCCCTGAACCTGTACCCCTCCATAACCTCCCTGTCTCACTGGAACGTACCAATGTAGAACTCCACACAAATATGCCCTGAACCTGTAACCCTCCATAACCTCCCTGTCTCACTGGAACGTACCAATGCAGAACTACACACAAATATGCCCTGAACCTGAACCCCTCCATAACCTCCCTATCTCACTGGAACGTACCAATGCAGAACTCCACACAAATATGCCCTGAACCTGTACCCCTCCATAACTTCCCTGTCTCACTGGAAAGTACCAATGCAGAACTCCACACAAATATGCCCTGAACCTGTACCCTCCATATCCTCCCTGTCTCACTGGAACACACCAATGCAGAACTACACACAAATATGCCCTGAACCTGTACCCGACCATAACCTCCCTGTCTCACTGGAACGTACCACTGCAGAACTCCACACAAATATTCCCTGAACCTGTACCCTCCATAACCTCCCTGTCTCACTGGAACGTACCAATGCAGAACTACACACAAATATGCCCTGAACCTGTACCCCTCCATAACCTCCCTGTCTCACTGGAACGTACCAATGCAGAACTCCACACAAATATGCCCTGAACCTGTACCCCTCCATAACCTCCCTGTCTCACTGGAACGTACCAATGTAGAACTCCACACAAATATGCCCTGAACCTGTAACCCTCCATAACCTCCCTGTCTCACTGGAACGTACCAATGCAGAACTACACACAAATATGCCCTGAACCTGAACCCCTCCATAACCTCCCTGACTCACTGGAACGTACAAATGCAGAACTACACTCAAATATGCCCTGAACCTGTACCCCTCCATAACCTCCCTGTCTCACTGGAACGTACCATTGCAGAACACCAAACAAATATGCCCTGAACGTGTACCGGCCCATAAGCTCCTTGTCTCACTGGAACGTACCAACGCAGAACTCCACACAAATATGCCCTGAACTTGTACCCGACCATAACCTCCCTGTCTCACTGGAACCTACCAATGAGGAACTCCACACAAATATGCCCTGAACCTGTACCCGACCATAACCTCCCTGTCTCACTGGAACGCACCAATGCCGAACTCCACTTAAATATGCCCTGATCCTGTACGTGCATAACCTCCCTGTCTCACTGGAACGTACCATTGCAGAACACCACACAAATATGCCCTGAACCTGTACCCCTCCATAACCTCACTGTCTCACTGGAACGTACCAATGCAGAACTCCACACAAATATGCCCTGAACCTGTACCCTCCATAACCTCCCTGTCTCACTGGAACGTACCAATGCAGAACTACACACAAATATGCCCTGAACCTGTACCCCTCCATAACCTCCCTGTCTCACTGGAACGTACCAATGCAGAACTCCACACAAATATGCCCTGAACCTGTACCCCTCCATAACCTCCCTGTCTCACTGGAACGTACCAATGTAGAACTCCACACAAATATGCCCTGAACCTGTAACCCTCCATAACCTCCCTGTCTCACTGGAACGTACCAATGCAGAACTACACACAAATATGCCCTGAACCTGAACCCCTCCATAACCTCCCTATCTCACTGGAACGTACCAATGCAGAACTCCACACAAATATGCCCTGAACCTGTACCCCTCCATAACTTCCCTGTCTCACTGGAAAGTACCAATGCAGAACTCCACACAAATATGCCCTGAACCTGTACCCTCCATATCCTCCCTGTCTCACTGGAACACACCAATGCAGAACTACACACAAATATGCCCTGAACCTGTACCCGACCATAACCTCCCTGTCTCACTGGAACGTACCACTGCAGAACTCCACACAAATATTCCCTGAACCTGTACCCTCCATAACCTCCCTGTCTCACTGGAACGTACCAATGCAGAACTACACACAAATATGCCCTGAACCTGTACCCCTCCATAACCTCCCTGTCTCACTGGAACGTACCAATGCAGAACTCCACACAAATATGCCCTGAACCTGTACCCCTCCATAACCTCCCTGTCTCACTGGAACGTACCAATGTAGAACTCCACACAAATATGCCCTGAACCTGTAACCCTCCATAACCTCCCTGTCTCACTGGAACGTACCAATGCAGAACTACACACAAATATGCCCTGAACCTGAACCCCTCCATAACCTCCCTGACTCACTGGAACGTACAAATGCAGAACTACACTCAAATATGCCCTGAACCTGTACCCCTCCATAACCTCCCTGTCTCACTGGAACGTACCATTGCAGAACACCAAACAAATATGCCCTGAACGTGTACCGGCCCATAAGCTCCTTGTCTCACTGGAACGTACCAACGCAGAACTCCACACAAATATGCCCTGAACTTGTACCCGACCATAACCTCCCTGTCTCACTGGAACCTACCAATGAGGAACTCCACACAAATATGCCCTGAACCTGTACCCGACCATAACCTCCCTGTCTCACTGGAACGCACCAATGCCGAACTCCACTTAAATATGCCCTGATCCTGTACGTGCATAACCTCCCTGTCTCACTGGAACGTACCATTGCAGAACACCACACAAATATGCCCTGAACCTGTACCCCTCCATAACCTCACTGTCTCACTGGAACGTACCAATGCAGAACTCCACACAAATATGCCCTGAACCTGTACCCTCCATAACCTCCCTGTCTCACTGGAACGTACCAATGCAGAACTACACACAAAAATGCCCTGAACCTGTACCCCTCCATAACCTCCCTGTCTCACTGGAACGCACCAATGCCGAACTCCACTCAAATGTGCCCTGATCCTGTACCCGACCATAAACTCCCTGTATCACTGGAACGTCCCACTGCAGAACTCCACACAAATATGCCATGAAAGTTACCCGCCCATAACCTCCTTGTCTCACTGGAACGCACCAATGCAGAACTCCACACAAATTTGCCCTGAACCTGTACCCCTCCATAACGTCCCTGTCTCACTGGAATGTACCAATGCAGAACTCCACACAAGTATGCCCTGAACCTGTACCCCTCCATAACCTCCCTGTCTCACTGGAACGTACCAATGCAGAACTCCACACAAATATGCCCTGAACCTGTACCCTCCATAAACTCCCTGTCTCACTGGAACGTACCAATGCAGAACTCCACACAAATATGCCCTGAACCTGTACCCTCCATAAACTCCCTGTCTCACTGGAACGTACCAATGCAGAACTACACACAAATATGCCCTGAACCTGAACCCCTCCATAACCTCCCTATCTCACTGGAACGTACCAATGAAGAACTCCACACAAATATGCCCTGAACCTGTACCCGACCATAACCTCCCTGTCTCACTGGAACGTACCACTGCAGAACTGCACACAAATATGCCCTGAAAGTGTACCCGCCCATAACCTCCCTGTCTCACTGGAACGCACCAATGAAGAACTCCACACAAATTTGCACTGAACCTGTACCCCTCAATAACCTCCCTGTCTCACTGGAACGCACCAATGCAGAACTCCACACAAGTATGCCCTGAACCTGTACCCCTCCATAACCTCCCTGTCTCACTGGAACGTACCAATGCAGAACTCCACACAAATATGCCCTGAACCTGTACCCCTCCATAACTTCCCTGTCTCACTGGAACGCACCAATGCCGAACTCCACTCAAATGTTCCCTGAACCTGTACCCCTCCATAACCTCCCTGTCTCACTGGAATGTACCAATGCAGAACTCCACACAAGTATGCCCTGAACCTGTACACCTCCATAACCTCCCTGTCTCACTGGAACGTACCAATGCAGAACTCCACACAAATATGCCCTGAACCTGTACCCTCCATAAACTCCCTGTCTCACTGGAACGTACCAATGCAGAACTACACACAAATATGCCCTGAACCTGAACCCCTCCATAACCTCCCTATCTCACTGGAACGTACCAATGCAGAACTCCACACAAATATACCCTGAACCGGTACACTCCATAACCTCCCTGTCTCACTGGAACGTACCAATGCAGAATTCCACACAAATATGCCCTGAAAGTGTACCCGCCCATAACCTCCCTGTCTCACTGGAACGCACCAATGCAGAACTCCACACAAATTTGCCCTGAACCTGTACCCCTCAATAACCTCCCTGTCTCACTGGAACGTACCAATGCAGAACTGCACTCAAATATGCCCTGATCCTGTACCGTGCATAACCTCCCTGTCTCACTGGCATGTACCAATGCAGAATTCCACACAAATATGCCCTGAACGTGTACCCGCCCATAACCTCCTTGTCTCACTGGAACGCACCAATGCAGAACTCCACACAAATTTGCCCTGAACCTGTACCCCTCCATAACCTCCCTGTCTCACTGGAACGTACCAATGCAGAACTCCACACAAGTATGCCCTGAACCTGTACCCCTCCATAACCTCCCTGTCTCACTGGGACGCACCAATGCCGAACTCCACACATATATGCCCTGAAACTGTACCGGTCCATAAGCTCCCTGTCTCATTGGATTGTCCCACTGCAGAACTCCACACAAATATGCCATGAACCGGTACCCCTCCATAACCTCCCATTCTCACTGGAAAGTACCAATGCAGAACTCCACACAAATATGCCCTGAACCTGTACCCGACCATAACCTCCCTGTCTCACTGGAACGTATCACTGCAGAACTCCACACAAATATGCCCTGAACCTGTACCCTCCATAACCTCCCTGTCTCACTGGAACGTACCAATGCAGAAATACACACAAATATGCCCTGAACCTGTACCCCTCCATAACCTCCCTGTCTCACTGGAACGTACCAATGCAGAACTCCACACAAGTATGCCCTGAACCTGTACCCCTCCATAACCTCCCTGTCTCACTGGGACGCACCAATGCCGAACTCCACTCAAATATGCCCTGATCCTGTACCGTGCATAATCTCCCTGTCACACTGGAACGTACCATTGCAGAACACCACACAAATATGCCCTGAACCTGTACCCCTCCATAACCTCCCTGTCTCACTGGAACGTACCAATGCAGAATTCCACACATATATGCCCTGAAACTGTACCGGTCCATAAGCTCCCTGTCTCATTGGATTGTCCCACTGCAGAACTCCACACAAATATGCCATGAACCGGTACCCCTCCATAACCTCCCATTCTCACTGGAAAGTACCAATGCAGAACTCCACACAAATATGCCCTGAACCTGTACCCGACCATAACCTCCCTGTCTCACTGGAACGTATCACTGCAGAACTCCACACAAATATGCCCTGAACCTGTACCCTCCATAACCTCCCTGTCTCACTGGAACGTACCAATGCAGAAATACACACAAATATGCCCTGAACCTGTACCCCTCCATAACCTCCCTGTCTCACTGGAACGCACCAATGCCGAACTCCACTCAAATGTGCCCTGATCCTGTACCCGACCATAAACTCCCTGTCTCACTGGAACGTCCCACTGCAGAACTCCACACAAATATGCCATGAACCGGTACACTCCATAACCTCCCTGTCTCACTGGAAAGTACCAATGCAGAACTCAACACAAATATGCCCTGAACCTGTACCCGACCATAACCTCCCTGTCTCACTGGAACGTACCACTGCAGAACTCCACACAAATATGCCCTGAACCTGTACCCTCCATAACCTCCCTGTCTCACTGGAACGTACCAATGCAGAACTACACACAAATATGCCCTGAAACTGTACCCCTCCATAACCTCCCTGTCTCACTGGAACGTACCAATGCAGAACTCCACACAAATATGCCCTGAACCTGTACCCCTCCATAACCTCCCTGTCTCACTGGAACACACCAATGCCGAGCTCCACTCAAATATGCCCTGATCCTGTACCCGACCATAACCTCCCTGTCTCACTGGAACGCACCAATGCCGAACTCCACTCAAATGTGCCCTGATCCTGTACCCGACCATAAACTCCCTGTCTCACTGGAACGTCCCACTGCAGAACTCCACACAAATATGCCATGAACCGGTACCCTCCATAACCTCCCTGTCTCACTGGAAAGTACCAATGCAGAACTCCACACAAATATGCCCTGAACCTGTACCCGACCATAACCTCCCTGTCTCACTGGAACGTACCACTGCAGAACTCCACACAAATATTCCCTGAACCTGTACCCTCCATAACCTCCCTGTCTCACTGGAACGTACCAATGCAGAACTACACACAAATATGCCCTGAACCTGTACCCCTCCATAACCTCCCTGTCTCACTGGAACGTACCAATGCAGAACTCCACACAAATATGCCCTGAACCTGTACCCCTCCATAACCTCCCTGTCTCACTGGAACGTACCAATGTAGAACTCCACACAAATATGCCCTGAACCTGTAACCCTCCATAACCTCCCTGTCTCACTGGAACGTACCAATGCAGAACTCCACACAAATATGCCCTGAACCGGTACCCTCCATAACCTCCCTGTCTCACTGGAACGTACCAATGCAGAATTCCACACAAATATGCCCTGAACGTGTACCAGCCCATAACCTCCTTGTCTCACTGGAACGCACCAATGCAGAACTCCACACTATTTTGCCCTGAACCTGTATCCCTCCATAACCTCCCTGTCTCACTGGAACGTACCAATGCAGAACTCCACACAAGTATGCCCTGAACCTGTACCCCTCCATAAACTCCCTGTCTCACTGGAACGCACCAATGCCGAACTCCACTCAAATGTGCCCTGATCCTGTACCCGACCATAAACTCCCTGTCTCACTGGAACGTCCCCCTGCAGAACTCCACACAAATATGCCATGAACCGGTACCCTCCATAACCTCCCTGTCTCACTGGAAAGTACCAATGCAGAACTCCACACAAATATGCCCTGAACCTGTACCCGACCATAACCTCCCTGTCTCACTGGAACGTACCACTGCAGAACTCCACACAAATATGCCCTGAACCTGTACCCTCCATAACCTCCCTGTCTCACTGGAACGTACCAATGCAGAACTACACACAAATATGCCCTGAACCTGTACCCCTCCATAACCTCCCTGTCCCACTGGAACGTACCAATGCACAACTCCACACAAATATGCCCTGAACCTGTAACCCTCCATAACCTCCCTGTCTCACTGGAACACACCAATGCCGAGCTCCACTCAAATATGCCCTGATCCTGTACCCGACCATAACCTCCCTGTCTCACTGGAACGTACCAATGCAGAACTCCGCACAAATATGCCCTGAACCTGTACCCTCCATAACGTCCCTGTCTCACTGGAACGTACCAATGCAGAACTCCACACAAATGTGCCCTGAACCTGTATACCTCCATAACCTCCCTGTCTCACTGGAACGTACCAATGCAGAACTCCACACAAATATGCCCTGAACCTGTAACCCTCCATAACCTCCCTGTCTCACTGGAACGTACCAATGCAGAACTCCACACAAATATGCCCTGAACCGGTACCCTCCATAACCTCCCTGTCTCACTGGAACGTACCAATGCAGAATTCCACACAAATATGCCATGAACGTGTACCAGCCCATAACCTCCTTGTCTCACTGGAACGCACCAATGCAGAACTCCACACAAATTTGCCCTGAACCTGTACTTCTCAATAACCTCCCTGTCTCACTGGAACGTACCAATGCAGAACTCCACTCAAATATGCCCTGATCCTGTACCGTGCATAACCTCCCTGTCTCACTGGAACGTACCAATGCAGAATTCCACACAAATATGCCCTGAACGTGTACCCGCCCATAACCTCCTTGTCTCACTGGAACGCACCAATGCAGAACTCCACACAAATTTGCCCTGAACCTGTACCCCTCCATAACCTCACTGTCTCACTGGAACGTACCAATGCAGAACTCCACACAAGTATGCCCTGAACCTGTACCCCTCCATAACCTCCCTGTCTCACTGGGACGCACCAATGCCGAACTCCACACATATATGCCCTGAAACTGTACCGGTCCATAAGCTCCCTGTCTCATTGGATTGTCCCACTGCAGAACTCCACACAAATATGCCATGAACCGGTACCCCTCCATAACCTCCCATTCTCACTGGAAAGTACCAATGCAGAACTCCACACAAATATGCCCTGAACCTGTACCCGACCATAACCTCCCTGTCTCACTGGAACGTATCACTGCAGAACTCCACACAAATATGCCCTGAACCTGTACCCTCCATAACCTCCCTGTCTCACTGGAACGTACCAATGCAGAAATACACACAAATATGCCCTGAACCTGTACCCCTCCATAACCTCCCTGTCTCACTGGAACGTACCAATGCAGAACTCCACACAAGTATGCCCTGAACCTGTACCCCTCCATAACCTCCCTGTCTCACTGGGACGCACCAATGCCGAACTCCACTCAAATATGCCCTGATCCTGTACCGTGCATAATCTCCCTGTCACACTGGAACGTACCATTGCAGAACACCACACAAATATGCCCTGAACCTGTACCCCTCCATAACCTCCCTGTCTCACTGGAACGTACCAATGCAGAATTCCACACATATATGCCCTGAAACTGTACCGGTCCATTAGCTCCCTGTCTCATTGGATTGTCCCACTGCAGAACTCCACACAAATATGCCATGAACCGGTACCCCTCCATAACCTCCCATTCTCACTGGAAAGTACCAATGCAGAACTCCACACAAATATGCCCTGAACCTGTACCCGACCATAACCTCCCTGTCTCACTGGAACGTATCACTGCAGAACTCCACACAAATATGCCCTGAACCTGTACCCTCCATAACCTCCCTGTCTCACTGGAACGTACCAATGCAGAAATACACACAAATATGCCCTGAACCTGTACCCCTCCATAACCTCCCTGTCTCACTGGAACGCACCAATGCCGAACTCCACTCAAATGTGCCCTGATCCTGTACCCGACCATAAACTCCCTGTCTCACTGGAACGTCCCACTGCAGAACTCCACACAAATATGCCATGAACCGGTACACTCCATAACCTCCCTGTCTCACTGGAAAGTACCAATGCAGAACTCAACACAAATATGCCCTGAACCTGTACCCGACCATAACCTCCCTGTCTCACTGGAACGTACCACTGCAGAACTCCACACAAATATGCCCTGAACCTGTACCCTCCATAACCTCCCTGTCTCACTGGAACGTACCAATGCAGAACTACACACAAATATGCCCTGAACCTGTACCCCTCCATAACCTCCCTGTCTCACTGGAACGTACCAATGCAGAACTCCACACAAATATGCCCTGAACCTGTACCCCTCCATAACCTCCCTGTCTCACTGGAACACACCAATGCCGAGCTCCACTCAAATATGCCCTGATCCTGTACCCGACCATAACCTCCCTGTCTCACTGGAACGCACCAATGCCGAACTCCACTCAAATGTGCCCTGATCCTGTACCCGACCATAAACTCCCTGTCTCACTGGAACGTCCCACTGCAGAACTCCACACAAATATGCCATGAACCGGTACCCTCCATAACCTCCCTGTCTCACTGGAAAGTACCAATGCAGAACTCCACACAAATATGCCCTGAACCTGTACCCGACCATAACCTCCCTGTCTCACTGGAACGTACCACTGCAGAACTCCACACAAATATTCCCTGAACCTGTACCCTCCATAACCTCCCTGTCTCACTGGAACGTACCAATGCAGAACTACACACAAATATGCCCTGAACCTGTACCCCTCCATAACCTCCCTGTCTCACTGGAACGTACCAATGCAGAACTCCACACAAATATGCCCTGAACCTGTACCCCTCCATAACCTCCCTGTCTCACTGGAACGTACCAATGTAGAACTCCACACAAATATGCCCTGAACCTGTAACCCTCCATAACCTCCCTGTCTCACTGGAACGTACCAATGCAGAACTCCACACAAATATGCCCTGAACCGGTACCCTCCATAACCTCCCTGTCTCACTGGAACGTACCAATGCAGAATTCCACACAAATATGCCCTGAACGTGTACCAGCCCATAACCTCCTTGTCTCACTGGAACGCACCAATGCAGAACTCCACACTATTTTGCCCTGAACCTGTATCCCTCCATAACCTCCCTGTCTCACTGGAACGTACCAATGCAGAACTCCACACAAGTATGCCCTGAACCTGTACCCCTCCATAAACTCCCTGTCTCACTGGAACGCACCAATGCCGAACTCCACTCAATTGTGCCCTGATCCTGTACCCGACCATAAACTCCCTGTCTCACTGGAACGTCCCCCTGCAGAACTCCACACAAATATGCCATGAACCGGTACCCTCCATAACCTCCCTGTCTCACTGGAAAGTACCAATGCAGAACTCCACACAAATATGCCCTGAACCTGTACCCGACCATAACCTCCCTGTCTCACTGGAACGTACCACTGCAGAACTCCACACAAATATGCCCTGAACCTGTACCCTCCATAACCTCCCTGTCTCACTGGAACGTACCAATGCAGAACTACACACAAATATGCCCTGAACCTGTACCCCTCCATAACCTCCCTGTCCCACTGGAACGTACCAATGCACAACTCCACACAAATATGCCCTGAACCTGTAACCCTCCATAACCTCCCTGTCTCACTGGAACACACCAATGCCGAGCTCCACTCAAATATGCCCTGATCCTGTACCCGACCATAACCTCCCTGTCTCACTGGAACGTACCAATGCAGAACTCCGCACAAATATGCCCTGAACCTGTACCCTCCATAACGTCCCTGTCTCACTGGAACGTACCAATGCAGAACTCCACACAAATGTGCCCTGAACCTGTACACCTCCATAACCTCCCTGTCTCACTGGAACGTACCAATGCAGAACTCCACACAAATATGCCCTGAACCTGTAACCCTCCATAACCTCCCTGTCTCACTGGAACGTACCAATGCAGAACTCCACACAAATATGCCCTGAACCGGTACCCTCCATAACCTCCCTGTCTCACTGGAACGTACCAATGCAGAATTCCACACAAATATGCCATGAACGTGTACCAGCCCATAACCTCCTTGTCTCACTGGAACGCACCAATGCAGAACTCCACACAAATTTGCCCTGAACCTGTACTTCTCAATAACCTCCCTGTCTCACTGGAACGTACCAATGCAGAACTCCACTCAAATATGCCCTGATCCTGTACCGTGCATAACCTCCCTGTCTCACTGGAACGTACCAATGCAGAATTCCACACAAATATGCCCTGAACGTGTACCCGCCCATAACCTCCTTGTCTCACTGGAACGCACCAATGCAGAACTCCACACTATTTTGCCCTGAACCTGTATCCCTCCATAACCACCCTGTCTCACTGGAACGTACCAATGCAGAACTCCACACAAGTATGCCCTGAACCTGTACCCCTCCATAAACTCCCTGTCTCACTGGAACGTACCAATGCAGAACTCCAAACAAATATGCCCTGAACCTGTACCCCTCCATAACTTCCCTGTCTCACTGGAACGCACCAATGCCGAACTCCACTCAAATGTACCCTGAACCTGTACCCCTCCATAACCTTCTGTCTCACTGGAACGTACCATTGCAGATCACCACACAAATATGCCCTGAAAGTTACCCGCCCATAACCTCCTTGTCTCACTGGAACGCACCAATGCAGAACTCCACACAAATTTGCCCTGAACCTGTACCCCTCCATAACCTCCCTGTCTCACTGGAATGTACCAATGCAGAACTCCACACAAGTATGCCCTGAACCTGTACCCCTCCATAACCTCCCTGTCTCACTGGAACGTACCAATGCAGAACTCCACACAAATATGCCCTGAACCTGTACCCTCCATAAACTCCCTGTCTCACTGGAACGTACCAATGCAGAACTACACACAAATATGCCCTGAACCTGAACCCGTCCATAACCTCCCTATCTCACTGGAACGTACCAATGCAGAACTCCACACAAATATGCCCTGTACCTGTACCCCTCCATAAACTCCCTGTCTCACTGGAACGTCCCACTGCAGAACTCCACACAAATATGCCATGAACCGGTACCCTCCATAACCTCCCTGTCTCACTGGAAAGTACCAATGCAGAACTCCAAACAAATATGCCCTGAACCTGTACCCGACCATAACCTCCCTGTCTCACTGGAACGTACCACTGCAGAACTCCACACAAATATTCCCTGAACCTGTACCCTCCATAACCTCCCTGTCTCACTGGAACGTACCAATGCAGAACTACACACAAATATGCCCTGAACCTGTACCCCTCCATAACCTCCCTGTCTCACTGGAACGTACCAATGCAGAACTCCACACAAATATGCCCTGAACCTGTACCCTCCATAACCTCCCTGTCTCACTGGAACGTACCAATGCAGAACTACACACAAATATGCCCTGAACCTGTACCCCTCCATAACCTCCCTGTCCCACTGGAACGTACCAATGCACAACTCCACACAAATATGCCCTGAACCTGTAACCCTCCATAACCTCCCTGTCTCACTGGAACACACCAATGCCGAGCTCCACTCAAATATGCCCTGATCCTGTACCCGACCATAACCTCCCTGTCTCACTGGAACGTACCAATGCAGAACTCCGCACAAATATGCCCTGAACCTGTACCCTCCATAACGTCCCTGTCTCACTGGAACGTACCAATGCAGAACTCCACACAAATGTGCCCTGAACCTGTACACCTCCATAACCTCCCTGTCTCACTGGAACGTACCAATGCAGAACTCCACACAAATATGCCCTGAACCTGTAACCCTCCATAACCTCCCTGTCTCACTGGAACGTACCAATGCAGAACTCCACACAAATATGCCCTGAACCGGTACCCTCCATAACCTCCCTGTCTCACTGGAACGTACCAATGCAGAATTCCACACAAATATGCCATGAACGTGTACCAGCCCATAACCTCCTTGTCTCACTGGAACGCACCAATGCAGAACTCCACACAAATTTGCCCTGAACCTGTACTTCTCAATAACCTCCCTGTCTCACTGGAACGTACCAATGCAGAACTCCACTCAAATATGCCCTGATCCTGTACCGTGCATAACCTCCCTGTCTCACTGGAACGTACCAATGCAGAATTCCACACAAATATGCCCTGAACGTGTACCCGCCCATAACCTCCTTGTCTCACTGGAACGCACCAATGCAGAACTCCACACTATTTTGCCCTGAACCTGTATCCCTCCATAACCACCCTGTCTCACTGGAACGTACCAATGCAGAACTCCACACAAGTATGCCCTGAACCTGTACCCCTCCATAAACTCCCTGTCTCACTGGAACGTACCAATGCAGAACTCCACACAAATATGCCCTGAACCTGTACCCCTCCATAACTTCCCTGTCTCACTGGAACGCACCAATGCCGAACTCCACTCAAATGTACCCTGAACCTGTACCCCTCCATAACCTTCTGTCTCACTGGAACGTACCATTGCAGATCACCACACAAATATGCCCTGAAAGTTACCCGCCCATAACCTCCTTGTCTCACTGGAACGCACCAATGCAGAACTCCACACAAATTTGCCCTGAACCTGTACCCCTCCATAACCTCCCTGTCTCACTGGAATGTACCAATGCAGAACTCCACACAAGTATGCCCTGAACCTGTACCCCTCCATAACCTCCCTGTCTCACTGGAACGTACCAATGCAGAACTCCACACAAATATGCCCTGAACCTGTACCCTCCATAAACTCCCTGTCTCACTGGAACGTACCAATGCAGAACTACACACAAATATGCCCTGAACCTGAACCCGTCCATAACCTCCCTATCTCACTGGAACGTACCAATGCAGAACTCCACACAAATATGCCCTGTACCTGTACCCCTCCATAAACTCCCTGTCTCACTGGAACGTCCCACTGCAGAACTCCACACAAATATGCCATGAACCGGTACCCTCCATAACCTCCCTGTCTCACTGGAAAGTACCAATGCAGAACTCCAAACAAATATGCCCTGAACCTGTACCCGACCATAACCTCCCTGTCTCACTGGAACGTACCACTGCAGAACTCCACACAAATATTCCCTGAACCTGTACCCTCCATAACCTCCCTGTCTCACTGGAACGTACCAATGCAGAACTACACACAAATATGCCCTGAACCTGTACCCCTCCATAACCTCCCTGTCTCACTGGAACGTACCAATGCAGAACTCCACACAAATATGCCCTGAACCTGTACCCCTCCATAACCTCCCTGTCTCACTGGAACGTACCAATGTAGAACTCCACACAAATATGCCCTGAACCTGTAACCCTCCATAACCTCCCTGTCTCACTGGAACGTACCAATGCAGAACTCCACACAAATATGCCCTGAACCGGTACCCTCCATAACCTCCCTGTCTCACTGGAACGTACCAATGCAGAATTCCACACAAATATGCCCTGAACGTGTACCAGCCCATAACCTCCTTGTCTCACTGGAACGCACCAATGCAGAACTCCACACTATTTTGCCCTGAACCTGTATCCCTCCATAACCTCCCTGTCTCACTGGAACGTAATAATGCAGAACTCCACACAAGTATGCCCTGAACCTGTACCCCTCCATAAACTCCCTGTCTCACTGGAACGTACCAATGCAGAACTCCACACAAATATGCCCTGAACCTGTACCCCTCCATAACTTCCCTGTCTCACTGGAACGCACCAATGCCGAACTCCACTCAAATGTGCCCTGATCCTGTACCCGACCATAAACTCCCTGTCTCACTGGAACGTCCCCCTGCAGAACTCCACACAAATATGCCATGAACCGGTACCCTCCATAACCTCCCTGTCTCACTGGAAAGTACCAATGCAGAACTCCACACAAATATGCCCTGAACCTGTACCCGACCATAACCTCCCTGTCTCACTGGAACGTACCACTGCAGAACTCCACACAAATATGCCCTGAACCTGTACCCTCCATAACCTCCCTGTCTCACTGGAACGTACCAATGCAGAACTACACACAAATATGCCCTGAACCTGTACCCCTCCATAACCTCCCTGTCTCACTGGAACGTACCAATGCACAACTCCACACAAATATGCCCTGAACCTGTAACCCTCCATAACCTCCCTGTCTCACTGGAACACACCAATGCCGAGCTCCACTCAAATATGCCCTGATCCTGTACCCGACCATAACCTCCCTGTCTCACTGGAACGTACCAATGCAGAACTCCGCACAAATATGCCCTGAACCTGTACCCTCCATAACGTCCCTGTCTCACTGGAACGTACCAATGCAGAACTCCACACAAATGTGCCCTGAACCTGTACACCTCCATAACCTCCCTGTCTCACTGGAACGTACCAATGCAGAACTCCACACAAATATGCCCTGAACCTGTAACCCTCCATATCCTCCCTGTCTCACTGGAACGTACCAATGCAGAACTCCACACAAATATGCCCTGAACCGGTACCCTCCATAACCTCCCTGTCTCACTGGAACGTACCAATGCAGAATTCCACACAAATATGCCATGAACGTGTACCAGCCCATAACATCCTTGTCTCACTGGAACGCACCAATGCAGAACTCCACACAAATTTGCCCTGAACCTGTACTTCTCAATAACCTCCCTGTCTCACTGGAACGTACCAATGCAGAACTCCACTCAAATATGCCCTGATCCTGTACCGTGCATAACCTCCCTGTCTCACTGGAACGTACCAATGCAGAATTCCACACAAATATGCCCTGAACGTGTACCCGCCCATAACCTCCTTGTCTCACTGGAACGCACCAATGCAGAACTCCACACTATTTTGCCCTGAACCTGTATCCCTCCATAACCACCCTGTCTCACTGGAACGTACCAATGCAGAACTCCACACAAGTATGCCATGAACCTGTACCCCTCCATAAACTCCCTGTCTCACTGGAACGTACCAATGCAGAACTCCACACAAATATGCCCTGAACCTGTACCCCTCCATAACTTCCCTGTCTCACTGGAACGCACCAATGCCGAACTCCACTCAAATGTACCCTGAACCTGTACCCCTCCATAACCTTCTGTCTCACTGGAACGTACCATTGCAGATCACCACACAAATATGCCCTGAAAGTTACCCGCCCATAACCTCCTTGTCTCACTGGAACGCACCAATGCAGAACTCCACACAAATTTGCCCTGAACCTGTACCCCTCCATAACCTCCCTGTCTCACTGGAATGTACCAACGCAGAACTCCACACAAGTATGCCCTGAACCTGTACCCCTCCATAACCTCCCTGTCTCACTGGAACGTACCAATGCAGAACTCCACACAAATATGCCCTGAACCTGTACCCTCCATAAACTCCCTGTCTCACTGGAACGTACCAATGCAGAACTACACACAAATATGCCCTGAACCTGAACCCGTCCATAACCTCCCTATCTCACTGGAACGTACCAATGCAGAACTCCACACAAATATGCCCTGTACCTGTACCCCTCCATAACTTCCCTGTCTCAATGGAACGTACCAATGCAGAACTCCAGACAAATGTGCCCTGAACCTGTACACTCCATAAACTCCCTGACTCACTGGAACGTACAAATGCAGAACTACACTTAAATATGCCCTGATCCTGTACGTGCATAACCTCCCTGTCTCACTGGAACGTACCATTGCAGAACACCACACAAATATGCCCTGAGCCTGTACCCCTCCATAACCTCACTGTCTCACTGGAACGTACCAATGCAGAACTCCACACAAATATGCCCTGAACCTGTACCCTCCATAACCTCCCTGTCTCACTGTAACGTACCAATGCAGAACTACACACAAATATGCCCTGAACCTGTACCCCTCCATAACCTCCCTGTCTCACTGGAACGCACCAATGCCGAACTCCACTCAAATGTGCCCTGATCCTGTACCCGACCATAAACTCCCTGTATCACTGGAACGTCCCACTGCAGAACTCCACACAAATATGCCATGAAAGTTACCCGCCCATAACCTCCTTGTCTCACTGGAACGCACCAATGCAGAACTCCACACAAATTTGCCCTGAACCTGTACCCCTCCATAACCTCCCTGTCTCACTGGAATGTACCAATGCAGAACTCCACACAAGTATGCCCTGAACCTGTACCCCTCCATAACCTCCCTGTCTCACTGGAACGTACCAATGCAGAACTCCACACAAATATGCCCTGAACCTGTACCCTCCATAAACTCCCTGTCTCACTGGAACGTACCAATGCAGAACTCCACACAAATATGCCCTGAACCTGTACCCTCCATAAACTCCCTGTCTCACTGGAACGTTCCAATGCAGAACTACACACAAATATGCCCTGAACCTGAACCCCTCCATAACCTCCCTATCTCACTGGAACGTACCAATGCAGAACTCCACACAAATATGCCCTGAACCTGTACCCGACCATAACCTCCCTGTCTCACTGGAACGTACCACTGCAGAACTGCACACAAATATGCCTTGAAAGTGTACCCGCCCATAACCTCCCTGTCTCACTGGAACGCACCAATGCAGAACTGCACACAAATTTGCCCTGAATCTGTACCCCTCAATAACCTCCCTGTCTCACTGGAACTTACCAATGCAGAACTCCACTCAAATATGCCCTGATCCTGTACCGAGCATAACCTCCCTGTCTCACTGGCATGTACCAATGCAGAATTCCACACAAATATGCCCTGAACGTGTACCCGCCCATAACATCCTTGTCTCACTGGAACGCACCAATGCAGAACTCCACACAAATTTGCCCTGAACCTGTACCCCTCCATAACCTCCCTGTCTCACTGGAACGTACCAATGCAGAACTCCACACAAGTATGCCCTGAACCTGTACCCCTCCATAACCTCCCTGTCTCACTGGAACGCACCAATGCCGAACTCCACTCAAATATGCCCTGATCCTGTACCGTGCATAATCTCCCTGTCACACTGGAACGTACCATTGCAAAACACCACACAAATATGCCCTGAACCTGTACCCCTCCATAACCTCCCTGTCTCACTGGAACGTACCAATGCAGAATTCCACACATATATGCCCTGAAACTGTACCGGTCCATAAGCTCCCTGTCTCATTGGATTGTCCCACTGCAGAACTCCACACAAATATGCCATGAACCGGTACCCCTCCATAACCTCCCATTCTCACTGGAAAGTACCAATGCAGAACTCCACACAAATATGCCCTGAACCTGTACCCGACCATAACCTCCCTGTCTCACTGGAACGTATCACTGCAGAACTCCACACAAATATGCCCTGAACCTGTAACCTCCATAACCTCCCTGTCTCACTGGAACGTACCAATGCAGAACTACACACAAATATGCCCTGAACCTGTACCCCTCCATAACCTCCCTGTCTCACTGGAACGCACCAATGCCGAACTCCACTCAAATGTGCCCTGATCCTGTACCCGACCATAAACTCCCTGTCTCACTGGAACGTCCCACTGCAGAACTCCACACAAATATGCCATGAACCGGTACCCTCCATAACCTCCCTGTCTCACTGGAAAGAACCAATGCAGAACTCCACACAAATATGCCCTGAACCTGTACCCGACCATAACCTCCCTGTCTCACTGGAACGTACCACTGCAGAACTCCACACAAATATGCCCTGAACCTGTACCCCTCCATAACCTCCCTGTCTCACTGGAACGTACCAATGCAGAATTCCACACATATATGCCCTGAAACTGTACCGGTCCATAAGCTCCCTGTCTCATTGGATTGTCCCACTGCAGAACTCCACACAAATAGGCCATGAACCGGTACCCCTCCATAACCTCCCATTCTCACTGGAAAGTACCAATGCAGAACTCCACACAAATATGCCCTGAACCTGTACCCGACCATAACCTCCCTGTCTCACTGGAACGTATCACTGCAGAACTCCACACAAATATGCCCTGAACCTGTACCCTCCATAACCTCCCTGTCTCACTGGAACCTACCAATGAGGAACTCCACACAAATATGCCCTGAACCTGTACCCGACCATAACCTCCCTGTCTCACTGGAACGCACCAATGCCGAACTCCACTTAAATATGCCCTGATCCTGTACGTGCATAACCTCCCTGTCTCACTGGAACGTACCATTGCAGAACACGACACAAATATGCCCTGAACCTGTACCCGACCATAACCTCCCTGTCTCACTGGAACGCACCAATGCCGAACTCCACTTAAATATGCCCTGATCCTGTACGTGCATAACCTCCCTGTCTCACTGGAACGCACCAATGCCGAACTCCACTCAAATATGCCCTGATCCTGTACCGTGCATAATCTCCCTGTCACACTGGAACGTACCATTGCAAAACACCACACAAATATGCCCTGAACCTGTACCCCTCCATAACCTCCCTGTCTCACTGGAACGTACCAATGCAGAATTGCACACATATATGCCCTGAAACTGTACCGGTCCATAAGCTCCCTGTCTCATTGGATTGTCCCACTGCAGAACTCCACACAAATATGCCATGAACCGGTACCCCTCCATAACCTCCCATTCTCACTGGAAAGTACCAATGCAGAACTCCACACAAATATGCCCTGAACCTGTACCCGACCATAACCTCCCTGTCTCACTGGAACGTATCACTGCAGAACTCCACACAAATATGCCCTGAACCTGTACCCTCCATAACCTCCCTGTCTCACTGGAACGTACCAATGCAGAACTACACACAAATATGCCCTGAACCTGTACCCCTCCATAACCTCCCTGTCTCACTGGAACGCACCAATGCCGAACTCCACTCAAATGTGCCCTGATCCTGTACCCGACCATAAACTCCCTGTCTCACTGGAACGTCCCACTGCAGAACTCCACACAAATATGCCATGAACCGGTACCCTCCATAACCTCCCTGTCTCACTGGAAAGAACCAATGCAGAACTCCACACAAATATGCCCTGAACCTGTACCCGACCATAACCTCCCTGTCTCACTGGAACGTACCACTGCAGAACTCCACACAAATATGCCCTGAACCTGTACCCCTCCATAACCTCCCTGTCTGACTGGAACGTACCAATGCAGTATTCCACACATATATGCCCTGAAACTGTACCGGTCCATAAGCTCCCTGTCTCATTGGATTGTCCCACGGCAGAACTCCACACAAATAGGCCATGAACCGGTACCCCTCCATAACCTCCCATTCTCACTGGAAAGTACCAATGCAGAACTCCACACAAATATGCCCTGAACCTGTACCCGACCATAACCTCCCTGTCTCACTGGAACGTATCACTGCAGAACTCCACACAAATATGCCCTGAACCTGTACCCTCCATAACCTCCCTGTCTCACTGGAACCTACCAATGAGGAACTCCACACAAATATGCCCTGAACCTGTACCCGACCATAACCTCCCTGTCTCACTGGAACGCACCAATGCCGAACTCCACTTAAATATGCCCTGATCCTGTACGTGCATAACCTCCCTGTCTCACTGGAACGTACCATTGCAGAACACGACACAAATATGCCCTGAACCTGTACCCGACCATAACCTCCCTGTCTCACTGGAACGCACCAATGACGAACTCCACTTAAATATGCCCTGATCCTGTACGTGCATAACCTCCCTGTCTCACTGGAACGCACCAATGCCGAACTCCACTCAAATATGCCCTGATCCTGTACCGTGCATAATCTCCCTGTCACACTGGAACGTACCATTGCAAAACACCACACAAATATGCCCTGAACCTGTACCCCTCCATAACCTCCCTGTCTCACTGGAACGTACCAATGCAGAATTGCACACATATATGCCCTGAAACTGTACCGGTCCATAAGCTCCCTGTCTCATTGGATTGTCCCACTGCAGAACTCCACACAAATATGCCATGAACCGGTACCCCTCCATAACCTCCCATTCTCACTGGAAAGTACCAATGCAGAACTCCACACAAATATGCCCTGAACCTGTACCCGACCATAACCTCCCTGTCTCACTGGAACGTATCACTGCAGAACTCCACACAAATATGCCCTGAACCTGTACCCTCCATAACCTCCCTGTCTCACTGGAACGTACCAATGCAGAACTACACACAAATATGCCCCGAACCTGTACCCCTCCATAACCTCCCTGTCTCACTGGAACGCACCAATGCCGAACTCCACTCAAATGTGCCCTGATCCTGTACCCGACCATAAACTCCCTGTCTCACTGGAACGTCCCACTGCAGAACTCCACACAAATATGCCATGAACCGGTACCCTCCATAACCTCCCTGTCTCACTGGAAAGAACCAATGCAGAACTCCACACAAATATGCCCTGAACCTGTACCCGACCATAACCTCCCTGTCTCACTGGAACGTACCACTGCAGAACTCCACACAAATATGCCCTGAACCTGTACCCCTCCATAACCTCCCTGTCTGACTGGAACGTACCAATGCAGAATTCCACACATATATGCCCTGAAACTGTACCGGTCCATAAGCTCCCTGTCTCATTGGATTGTCCCACGGCAGAACTCCACACAAATAGGCCATGAACCGGTACCCCTCCATAACCTCCCATTCTCACTGGAAAGTACCAATGCAGAACTCCACACAAATATGCCCTGAACCTGTACCCGACCATAACCTCCCTGTCTCACTGGAACGTATCACTGCAGAACTCCACACAAATATGCCCTGAACCTGTACCCTCCATAACCTCCCTGTCTCACTGGAACCTACCAATGAGGAACTCCACACAAATATGCCCTGAACCTGTACCCGACCATAACCTCCCTGTCTCACTGGAACGCACCAATGCCGAACTCCACTTAAATATGCCCTGATCCTGTACGTGCATAACCTCCCTGTCTCACTGGAACGTACCATTGCAGAACACCACACAAATATGCCCTGAACCTGTACCCCTCCATAACCTCCCTGTCTCACTGGAACGTACCAATGCAGAACTCCACACAAATATGCCCTGAACCTGTACCCTCCATAACCTCCCTGTCTCACTGGAACGTACCAATGCAGAACTACACACAAATATGCCCTGAACCTGTACCCCTCCATAACCTCCCTGTCTCACTGGAACGCACCAATGCCGAACTCCACTCAAATGTGCCCTGATCCTGTACCCGACCATAAACTCCCTGTATCACTGGAACGTCCCACTGCAGAACTCCACACAAATATGCCATGAAAGTTACCCGCCCATAACCTCCTTGTCTCACTGGAACGCACCAATGCAGAACTCCACACAAATTTGCCCTGAACCTGTACCCCTCCATAACCTCCCTTTCTCACTGGAATGTACCAATGCAGAACTCCACACAAGTATGCCCTGAACCTGTACCCATCCATAACCTCCCTGTCTCACTGGAACGTACCAATGCAGAACTCCATACAAATATGCCCTGAACCTGTACCCTCCATAAACTCCCTGTCTCACTGGAACGTACCAATGCAGAACTCCACACAAATATGCCCTGAACCTGTACCCTCCATAAACTCCCTGTCTCACTGGAACGTACCAATGCCGAACTACACACAAATATGCCCTGAACCTGAACCACTCCATAACCTCCCTTTCTCACTGGAACATACCAATGCAGAACTCCACACAAATATGCCCTGAACCTGTACCCGACCATAACCTCCCTGTCTCACTGGAACGTACCACTGCAGAACTGCACACAAATATGCCCTGAACCTGTACCCTCCATAACCTCCCTGTCTCAATGGAACGTACCAATGCAGAACTCCATACAAATGTGCCCTGAACCTGTACACTCCATAACCTCCCTGACTCACTGGAACGTACAAATGCAGAACTACACTCAAATATGCCCTGATCCTGTACCCCTCCATAACCTCACAGTCTCACTGGAACGTACCATTGCAGAACACCAAACAAATATACCCTGAACGTGTACCCGCCCATAAGCTCCTTGTCTCACTGGAACGTACCAACGCAGAACTCCACACAAATATGCCCTGAACTTGTACCCGACCATAACCTCCCTGTCTCACTGGAACGCACCAATGCCGAACTCCACTTAAATATGCCCTGATCCTGTACGTGCATAACCTCCCTGTCTCACTGGAACGTACCATTGCAGAACACCACACAAATATGCCCTGAACCTGTACCCCTCCATAACCTCACTGTCTCACTGGAACGTACCAATGCAGAACTCCACACAAATATGCCCTGAACCTGTAACCCTCCATAACCTCCCTGTCTCACTGGAACGTACCAATGCAGAACTCCACACAAATATGCCCTGAACCGGTACCCTCCATAACCTCCCTGTCTCACTGGAACGTACCAATGCAGAATTCCACACAAATATGCCCTGAAAGTGTACCCGCCCATAACCGCCCTGTCTCACTGGAACGCACCAATGCAGAATTCCACACAAATTTGCCCTGAACCTGTACCCCTCAATAACCTCCCTGTCTCACTGGAACGTACCAATGCAGAACTCCACTCAAATATGCCCTGATCCTGTACCGTGCATAACCTCCCTGTCTCACTGGAATGTACCAATGCAGAATTCCACACAAATATGCCCTGAACGTGTACCCGCCCATAACCTCCTTGTCTCACTGGAACGCACCAATGCAGAACTCCACACAAATTTGCCCTGAACCTGTACCCCTCCATAACCTCCCTGTCTCACTGGAACGTACCAATGCAGAACACCACACAAGTATGCCCTGAACCTGTACCCCTCCATAACATCCCTGTCTCACTGGAACGCACCAATGCCGAACTCCACTCAAATATGCCCTGATCCTGTACCGTGCATAATCTCCCTGTCACACTGGAACGTACCATTGCAGAACTCCACACAAATATGCCATGAACCGGTACCCCTCCATAACCTCCCATTCTCACTGGAAAGTACAAATGCAGAACTCCACACTGATATGCCCTGAACCTGTACCCGACCATAACCTCCCTGTCACACTGGAACGTACCATTGCAGAACACCACACAAATATGCCCTGAACCTGTACCCCTCCATAACCTCCCTGTCTCACTGGAACGTACCAATGCAGAATTCCACGCATATATGCCCTGAAACTGTACCGGTCCATAAGCTCCCTGTCTCATTGGATCGTCCCACTGCAGAACTCCACACAAATATGCCATGAACCGGTACACCTCCATAACCTCCCATTCTCACTGGAAAGTACCAATGCAGAACTCCACACAAATATGCCCTGAACCTGTACCCGACCATAACCTCCCAGTCTCACTGGAACGTATCACTGCAGAACTCCACACAAATACGCCCTGAACCTGTACCATCCATAACCTCCCTGTCTCACTGGAACGTACCAATGCAGAACTACACACAAATATGCCCTGAACCTGTACCCCTCCATAACCTCCCTGTCTCACTGGAACGTACCAATGCAGAACTCCACACAAATATGCCCTGAACCTGTACCCTCCATAACCTCCCTGTCTCACTGGAACGTACCAATGCAGAACTACACACAAATATGCCCTGAACCTGTACCCCTCCATAACCTCCCTGTCTCACTGGAACGTACCAATGCAGAACTCCACACAAATATGCCCTGAACCTGTACCCCTCCATAACCTCCCTGTCTCACAGGAACATACCAATGCCGAGCTCCACTCAAATATGCCCTGATCCTGTACCCGACCATAACCTCCCTGTCTCACTGGAACGTACCAATGCAGAACTCCGCAAAAATATGCCCTGAACCTGTACCCTCCATAACGTCCCTGTCTCACTGGAACGTACCAATGCAGAACTCCACACAAATGTGCCCTGAACCTGTACACCTCCATAACCTCCCTGTCTCACTGGAAAGTACCAATGCAGAACTCCACACAAATATGCCCTGAACCTGTAACCCTCCATAAACTCCCTGTCTCACTGGAACGTACCAATGCAGAACTCCACACAAATATGCCCTGAACCTGTACCCCTCCAGAACCTCCCTGTCTCACTGGAACGTACCAATGCAGAATTCCACACATATATGCCCTGAAACTGTACCGGTCCATAAGCTCCCTGTCTCATTGGATCGTCCCACTGCAGAACTCCACACAAATATGCCATGAACCGGTACACCTCCATAACCTCCCATTCTCACTGGAAAGTACCAATGCAGAACTCCACACAAATATGCCCTGAACCTGTACCCGACCATAACCTCCCAGTCTCACTGGAACGTATCACTGCAGAACTCCACACAAATACGCCCTGAACCTGTACCATCCATAACCTCCCTGTCTCACTGGAACGTACCAATGCAGAACTACACACAAATATGCCCTGAACCTGTACCCCTCCATAACCTCCCTGTCTCACTGGAACGTACCAATGCAGAACTCCACACAAATATGCCCTGAACCTGTACCCTCCATAACCTCCCTGTCTCACTGGAACGTACCAATGCAGAACTACACACAAATATGCCCTGAACCTGTACCCCTCCATAACCTCCCTGTCTCACTGGAACGTACCAATGCAGAACTCCACACAAATATGCCCTGAACCTGTACCCCTCCATAACCTCCCTGTCTCACTGGAACATACCAATGCCGAGCTCCACTCAAATATGCCCTGATCCTGTACCCGACCATAACCTCCCTGTCTCACTGGAACGTACCAATGCAGAACTCCGCAAAAATATGCCCTGAACCTGTACCCTCCATAACGTCCCTGTCTCACTGGAACGTACCAATGCAGAACTCCACACAAATGTGCCCTGAACCTGTACACCTCCATAACCTCCCTGTCTCACTGGAAAGTACCAATGCAGAACTCCACACAAATATGCCCTGAACCTGTAACCCTCCATAACCTCCCTGTCTCACTGGAACGTACCAATGCAGAACTCCACACAAATATGCCCTGAACCGGTACCCTCCATAACCTCCCTGTCTCACTGGAACGTACCAATGCAGAATTCCACACAAATATGCCCTGAACGTGTACCAGCCCATAACCTCCTTGTCTCACTGGAACGCACCAATGCAGAATTCCACACAAATTTGCCCTGAACCTGTACTTCTCAATAACCTCCCTGTCTCACTGGAACACACCAATGCCGAGCTCCACTGAAATATGCCCTGATCCTGTACCCGACCATAACCTCCCTATCTCACTGGAACGTACCAATGCAGAACTCCGCACAAATATGCCCTGAACCTGTACCCTCCATAACGTCCCTGTCTCACTGGAACGCACCAATGCAGAACTCCACACAAATTTGCCCTGAACCTGTACTTCTCAATAACCTCCCTGTCTCACTGGAACGTACCAATGCAGAACTCCACTCAAATATGCCCTGATCCTGTACCGTGCATAACCTCCCTATCTCACTGGAACGTACCAATGTAGAATTCCACACAAATATGCCCTGAACGTGTACCCGCCCATAGCCTCCTTGTCTCACTGGAACGCACCAATGCAGACCTCCACACAAGTATGCCCTGAACCTGTACCCCTCCATAACCTCCCTGTCTCACTGGAACGTACCAATGCAGAACTCCACACAAATATGCCCTGAACCTGTACCCCTCCATAACTTCCCTGTCTCACTGGAACGCACCAATGCCGAACTCCACTCAAATGTGCCCTGAACCTGTACCCCTCCATTACCTTCTGTCTCACTGGAACGTACCATTGCAGATCACCACACAAATATGCCCTGAAAGTTACCCGCCCATAACCTCCTTGTCTCACTGGAACGCACCAATGCAGAACTCCACACAAATTTACCCTGAACCTGTACCCCTCCAAAACCTCCCTGTCTCACTGGAATGTACCAATGCAGAACTCCACACAAGTATGCCCTGAACCTGTACCCCTCCATAACCTCCCTGTCTCACTGGAACGTACCAATGCAGAACTCCACACAAATATGCCCTGAACCTGTACCCTCCATAAACTCCCTGTCTCACTGGAACGTACCAATGCAGAACTACACACAAATATGCCCTGAACCTGAACCCCTCCATAACCTCCCTATCTCACTGGAAAATACCAATGCAGAACTCCACACAAATATGCCCTGAACCGGTACCCTCCATAACCACCATGTCTCACTGGAACGTACCAATGCAGAATTCCACACAAATATGCCCTGAAAGTGTACCCGCCCATAAACTCCCTGTCTCACTGGAACGTCCCACTGCAGAACTCCACACAAATATGCCATGAACCGGTACCCTCCATAACCTCCCTGTCTCACGGGAAAGTTCCAATGCAGAACTCCACACAAATATGCCCTGAACCTGTACCCGACCATAACCACCCTGTCTCACTTTAACGTACCACTGCAGAACTCCACACAAATATGCCCTGAACCTGTACCCTCCATAACCTCCCTGTCTCACTGGAACGTACCAATGCAGAACTACACACAAATATGCCCTGAACCTGTACCCCTCCATAACCTCCCTGTCTCACTGGAACGTACCAATGCAGAACTCCACACAAATATGCCCTGAACCTGTACCCCTCCATAACCTCCCTGTCTCACTGGAACACACCAATGCCGAGCTCCACGCAAATATGCCCTGATCCTGTACCCGACCATAACCTCCCTGTCTCACTGGAACGTACCAATGCAGAACTCCGCACAAATATGCCCTGAACCTGAACCCTCCATAACGTCCCTGTCTCACTGGAACGTACCAATGCAGAACTCCACACAAATGTGCCCTGAACCTGTACACCTCCATAACCTCCCTGTCTCACTGGAACGTACCAATGCAGAACTCCACACAAATATG
Source organism: Hemitrygon akajei (assembly GCF_048418815.1). Taxonomy (NCBI): domain Eukaryota; kingdom Metazoa; phylum Chordata; class Chondrichthyes; order Myliobatiformes; family Dasyatidae; genus Hemitrygon; species Hemitrygon akajei. The sequence goes on along the minus strand of NW_027331942.1, from coordinate 944,190 downwards.
CCCTGAACCTGTAACCCTCCATAACCTCCCTGTCTCACTGGAACGTACCAATGCCGAACTCCACACAAATATGCCCTGAACCGGTACCCTCCATAACCTCCCTGTCTCACTGGAACATACCAATGCAGAACTCCACTCAAATATGCCCTGATCCTGTACCGTGCATAACCTCCCTGTCTCACTGGAACGTACCAATGCAGAATTCCACACAAATATGCCCTGAACGTGTACCCGCCCATAACCTCCTTGTCTCACTGGAACGCACCAATGCAGAACTCCACACAAATTTGCCCTGAACCTGTACCCCTCCATAACCTCCCTGTCTCACTGGAACCTACCAATGCAGAACTCCACACAAGTATGCCCTGAACCTGTACCCCTCCATAACCTCCCTGTCTCACTGGAACGTACCAATGCAGAACTCCACACAAATATGCCCTGAACCTGTACCCCTCAATAACTTCCCTGTCTCACTGGAACGCACCAATTGCGAACTCCACTCAAATGTGCCCTGAACCTGTACCCCTCCATAACCTTCTGTCTCACTGGAACGTACCATTGCAGATCACCACACAAATATGCCCTGAAAGTTACCTGCCCATAACCTCCTTGTCTCACTGGAACGCACCAATGCAGAACTCCACACAAATTTGCCCTGAACCTGTACCCCTCCATAACCTCCCTGTCTCACTGGAATGTACCAATGCAGAACTCCACACAAGTATGCCCTGAACCTGTACCCATCCATAACCTCCCTGTCTCACTGGAACGTACCAATGCAGAACTCCACACAAATATGCCCTGAACCTGTACCCTCCATAAACTCCCTGTCTCACTGGAACGTACCAATGCAGAACTCCACACAAATATGCCCTGAACCTGTACCCTCCATAAACTCCCTGTCTCACTGGAACGTACCAATGCAGAACTACACACAAATATGCCCTGAACCTGAACCACTCCATAACCTCCCTTTCTCACTGGAACATACCAATGCAGAACTCCACACAAATATGCCCTGAACCTGTACCCGACCATAACCTCCCTGTCTCACTGGAACGTACCACTGCAGAACTGCACACAAATATGCCCTGAACCTGTACCCTCCATAACCTCCCTGTCTCAATGGAACGTACCAATGCAGAACTCCAGACAAATGTGCCCTGAACCTGTACACTCCATAACCTCCCTGACTCACTGGAACGTACAAATGCAGAACTACACTCAAATATGCCCTGATCCTGTACCCCTCCATAACCTCACAGTCTCACTGGAACGTACCATTGCAGAACACCAAACAAATATGCCCTGAACGTGTACCCGCCCATAAGCTCCTTGTCTCACTGGAACGTACCAACGCAGAACTCCACACAAATATGCCCTGAACCTGTACCCGACCATAACCTCCCTGTCTCACTGGAACCTACCAATGAGGAACTCCACACAAATATGCCCTGAACCTGTACCCGACCATAACCTCCCTGTCTCACTGGAACGCACCAATGCCGAACTCCACATAAATATGCCCTGATCCTGTACGTGCATAACCTCCCTGTCTCACTGGAACGTACCATTGCAGAACACCACACAAATATGCCCTGAACCTGTACCCCTCCATAACCTCACTGTCTCACTGGAACGTACCAATGCAGAACTCCACACAAATATGCCCTGAACCTGTAACCCTCCATAACCTCCCTGTCTCACTGGAACGTACCAATGCAGAACTCCACACAAATATGCCCTGAACCGGTACCCTCCATAACCTCCCTGTCTCACTGGAACGTACCAATGCAGAATTCCACACAAATATGCCCTGAAAGTGTACCCGCCCATAACCGCCCTGTCTCACTGGAACGCACCAATGCAGAATTCCACACAAATTTGCCCTGAACCTGTACCCCTCAATAACCTCCCTGTCTCACTGGAACGTACCAATGCAGAACTCCACTCAAATATGCCCTGATCCTGTACCGTGCATAACCTCCCTGTCTCACTGGAATGTACCAATGCAGAATTCCACACAAATATGCCCTGAACGTGTACCCGCCCATAACCTCCTTGTCTCACTGGAACGCACCAATGCAGAACTCCACACAAATTTGCCCTGAACCTGTACCCCTCCATAACCTCCCTGTCTCACTGGAACGTACCAATGCAGAACACCACACAAGTATGCCCTGAACCGGTACCCCTCCATAACCTCCCATTCTCACTGGAAAGTACAAATGCAGAACTCCACACAAATATGCCCTGAACCTGTACCCGACCATAACCTCCCTGTCACACTGGAACGTACCATTGCAGAACACCACACAAATATGCCCTGAACCTGTACCCCTCCATAACCTCCCTGTCTCACTGGAACATACCAATGCAGAATTCCACACATATATGCCCTGAAACTGTACCGGTCCATAAGCTCCCTTTCTCATTGGATCGTCCCACTGCAGAACTCCACACAAATATGCCATGAACCGGTACACCTACATAACCTCCCATTCTCACTGGAAAGTACCAATGCAGAACTCCACACAAATATGCCCTGAACCTGTACCCGACCATAACCTCCCAGTCTCACTGGAACGTATCACTGCAGAACTCCACACAAATACGCCCTGAACCTGTACCATCCATAACCTCCCTGTCTCACTGGAACGTACCAATGCAGAACTACACACAAATATGCCCTGAACCTGTACCCCTCCATAACCTCCCTGTCTCACTGGAACGTACCAATGCAGAACTCCACACAAATATGCCCTGAACCTGTACCCTCCATAACCTCCCTGTCTCACTGGAACGTACCAATGCAGAACTACACACAAATATGCCCTGAACCTGTACCCCTCCATAACCTCCCTGTCTCACTGGAACGTACCAATGCAGAACTCCACACAAATATGCCCTGAACCTGTACCCCTCCATAACCTCCCTGTCTCACTGGAACATACCAATGCCGAGCTCCACTCAAATATGCCCTGATCCTGCACCCGACCATAACCTCCCTGTCTCACTGGAACGTACCAATGCAGAACTCCGCAAAAATATGCCCTGAACCTGTACCCTCGATAACGTCCCTGTCTCACTGGAACGTACCAATGCAGAACTCCACACAAATGTGCCCTGAACCTGTACACCTCCATAACCTCCCTGTCTCACTGGAACGTACCAATGCAGAACTCCACACAAATATGCCCTGAACCTGTAACCCTCCATAACCTCCCTGTCTCACTGGAACGTACCAATGCAGAACTCCACACAAATATGCCCTGAACCGGTACCCTCCATAACCTCCCTGTCTCACTGGAACGTACCAATGCAGAATTCCACACAAATATGCCCTGAACGTGTACCAGCCCATAACCTCCTTGTCTCACTGGAACGCACCAATGCAGAACTCCACACAAATTTGCCCTGAACCTGTACTTCTCAATAACCTCCCTGTCTCACTGGAACGTACCAATGCAGAACACCACACAAATATGCCCTGAACCTGTACCCCTCCATAACCTCCCTGTCTCACTGGAACACACCAATGCCGAGCTCCACTGAAATATGCCCTGATCCTGTACCCGACCATAACCTCCCTATCTCACTGGAACGTACCAATGCAGAACTCCGCACAAATATGCCCTGAACCTGTACCCTCCATAACGTCCCTGTCTCACTGGAACGTACCAATGCAGAACTCCACACAAATGTGCCCTGAACCTGTACACCTCCATAACCTCCCTGTCTCACTGGAACGTACCAATGCAGAACTCCACACAAATATGCCATGAACCTGTCACCCTCCATAACCTCCCTGTCTCACTGGAAAGTACCAATGCAGAACTCCACACAAATATGCCCTGAACCGGTACCCTCCATAACCTCCCTGTCTCACTGGAACGTACCAGTGCAGAATTCCACACAAATATGCCCTGAACGTGTACCAGCCCATAACCTCCTTGTCTCACTGGAACGCACCAATGCAGAACTCCACACAAATTTGCCCTGAACCTGTACTTCTCAATAACCTCCCTGTCTCACTGGAACGTACCAATGCAGAACTCCACTCAAATATGCCCTGATCCTGTACCGTGCATAACCTCCCTGTCTCACTGGAACGTACCAATGTAGAATTCCACACAAATATGCCCTGAACGTGTACCCGCCCATAACCTCCTTGTCTCACTGGAACGCACCAATGCAGAACTCCACACAAGTATGCCCTGAACCTGTACCCCTCCATAACCTCCCTGTCTCACTGGAACGTACCAATGCAGAACTCCACACAAATATGCCCTGAACCTGTACCCCTCCATAACTTCCCTGTCTCACTGGAACGCACCAATGCCGAACTCCACTCAAATGTGCCCTGAACCTGTACCCCTCCATTACCTTCTGTCTCACTGGAACGTACCATTGCAGATCACCACACAAATATGCCCTGAAAGTTACCCGCCCATAACCTCCTTGTCTCACTGGAACGCACCAATGCAGAACTCCACACAAATTTGCCCTGAACCTGTCCCCCTCCAAAACCTCCCTGTCTCACTGGAATGTACCAATGCAGAACTCCACACAAGTATGCCCTGAACCTGTACCCCTCCATAACGTCCCTGTCTCACTGGAACGTACCAATGCAGAACTCCACACAAATATGCCCTGAACCTGTACCCTCCATAAACTCCCTGTCTCACTGGAACGTACCAATGCAGAACTACACACAAATATGCCCTGAACCTGAACCCCTCCATAACCTCCCTATCTCACTGGAAAATACCAATGCAGAACTCCACACAAATATGCCCTGAACCGGTACCCTCCATAACCACCCTGTCTCACTGGAACGTACCAATGCAGAATTCCACACAAATATGCCCTGAAAGTGTACCCGCCCATAACCTCCTTGTCTCACTGGAACGCACCAATGCAGAACTCCACACAAATTTGCCCTGAACCTGTACCCCTCCATAACCTCCCTGTCTCACTGGAACGTACCAATGCAGAACTCCACACAAGTATGCCCTGAACCTGTACCCCTCCATAACCTCCCTGTCTCACTGGAACGCACCAATGCCGAACTCCATTCAAATATGCCCTGATCCTGTACCGTGCATAATCTCCCTGTCACACTTGAACGTACCATTGCAGAACACCACACAAATATGCCCTGAACCTGTACGACTCCATAACCTCCCTGTCTCACTGGAAAGTACCAATGCAGAACTCCACACAAATATGCCCTGAACCTGTACCCGACCATAACCTCCCTGTCTCACTGGAACGTATTACTGCAGAACTCCACACAAATATGCCCTGAACCTGTAACCTCCATAACCTCCCTGTCTCACTGGAACGTACCAAAGCAGAACTACACACAAATATGCCCTGAACCTGTACCCCTCCATAACATCCCTGTCTCACTGGAACGCACCAATGCCGAACTCCACTCAAATGTGCCCTGATCCTGTACCCGACCATAAACTCCCTGTCTCACTGGAACGTCCCACTGCAGAACTCCACACAAATATGCCATGAACCGGTACCCTCCATAACCTCCCTGTCTCACTGGAAAGTTCCAATGCAGAACTCCACACAAATATGCCCTGAACCTGTACCCGACCATAACCACCCTGTCTCACTTTAACGTACCACTGCAGAACTCCACACAAATATGCCCTGAACCTGTACCCTCCATAACCTCCCTGTCTCACTGGAACGTACCAATGCAGAACTCCACACAAATGTGCCCTGAACCTGTACACCTCCATAACCTCCCTGTCTCAGTGGAACGTACCAATGCAGAACTCCACACAAATATGCCCTGAACCTGTAACCCTCCATAACCTCCCTGTCTCACTGGAACGTACCAATGCCGAACTCCACACAAATATGCCCTGAACCGGTACCCTCCATAACCTCCCTGTCTCACTGGAACGTACCAATGCAGAATTCCACACAAATATGCCCTGAACGTGTACCAGCCCATAACCTCCTTGTCTCACTGGAACGCACCAATGCAGAACTCCACACAAATTTGCCCTGAACCTGTACTTCTCAATAACCTCCCTGTCTCACTGGAACATACCAATGCAGAACTCCACTCAAATATGCCCTGATCCTGTACCGTGCATAACCTCCCTGTCTCACTGGAACGTACCAATGCAGAATTCCACACAAATATGCCCTGAACGTGTACCCGCCCATAACCTCCTTGTCTCACTGGAACGCACCAATGCAGAACTCCACACAAATTTGCCTTGAACCTGTACCCCTCCATAACCTCCCTGTCTCACTGGAACGTACCAATGCAGAACTCCACACAAGTATGCCCTGAACCTGTACCCCTCCATAACCTCCCTGTCTCACTGGAACGTACCAATGCAGAACTCCACACAAATATGCCCTGAACCTGTACCCCTCCATAACTTCCCTGTCTCACTGGAACGCACCAATGCCGAACTCCACTCAAATGTGCCCTGAACCTGTACCCCTCCATAACCTTCTGTCTCACTGGAACGTACCATTGCAGATCACCACACAAATATGCCCTGAAAGTTACCTGCCCATAACCTCCTTGTCTCACTGGAACGCACCAATGCAGAACTCCACACAAATTTGCCCTGAACCTGTACCCCTCCATAACCTCCCTGTCTCACTGGAATGTACCAATGCAGAACTCCACACAAGTATGCCCTGAACCTGTACCCCTCCATAACCTCCCTGTCTCACTGGAACGTACCAATGCAGAACTCCACACAAATATGCCCTGAACCTGTACCCTCCATAAACTCCCTGTCTCACTGGAACGTACCAATGCAGAACTACACACAAATATGCCCTGAACCTGAACCCCTCCATAATCTCCCTATCTCACTGGAACGTACCAATGCAGAACTCCACACAAATATGCCCTGAACCTGTACCCCTCCATAACTTCCCTGTCTCACTGGAAAGTACCAATGCAGAACTCCACACAAATATGCCCTGAACCTGTACCCGACCATAACCTCCCTGTCTCACTGGAACGTACCACTGCAGAACTGCACACAAATATGCCCTGAACCTGTACCCTCCATAACCTCCCTGTCTCAATGGAACGTAGAAATGCAGAACTCCAGACAAATATGCCCTGAACCTGTACCCCTCCATAACCTCCCAGTCTCACTGGAACGTACCATTGCAGAACACCAAACAAATATGCCCTGAACGTGTACCCGCCCATAAGCTCCTTGTCTCACTGGAACGTACCAACGCAGAACTCCACACAAATATGCCCTGAACTTGTACCCGACCATAACCTCCCTGTCTCACTGGAACCTACCAATGCAGAACTCCACACAAGTATGCCCTGAACCTGTACCCCTCCATAACCTCCCTGTCTCACTGGAACGTACCAATGCAGAACTCCACACAAATATGCCCTGAACCTGTACCCCTCCATAACTTCCCTGTCTCACTGGAACGCACCAATGCCGAACTCCACTCAAATGTGCCCTGAACCTGTACCCCTCCATAACCTTCTGTCTCACTGGAACGTACCATTGCAGATCACCACACAAATATGCCCTGAAAGTTACCTGCCCATAACCTCCTTGTCTCACTGGAACGCACCAATGCAGAACTCCACACAAATTTGCCCTGAATCTGTACCCCTCCATAACCTCCCTGTCTCACTGGAATGTACCAATGCAGAACTCCACACAAATCTGCCCTGAACCTGTACCCTCCATAAACTCCCTGTCTCACTGGAACGTACCAATGCAGAACTACACACAAATATGCCCTGAACCTGAACCCCTCCATAACCTCCCTATCTCACTGGAACGTACCAATGCAGAACTCCACACAAATATGCCCTGAACCTGTACCCCTCCATAACTTCCCTGTCTCACTGGAAAGTACCAATGCAGAACTCCACACAAATATGCCCTGAACCTGTACCCGACCATAACCTCCCTGTCTCACTGGAACGTACCACTGCAGAACTGCACACAAATATGCCCTGAACCTGTACCCTCCATAACCTCCCTGTCTCAATGGAACGTACCAATGCAGAACTCCAGACAAATGTGCCCTGAACTTGTACACTCCATAACCTCCCTGACTCACTGGAACGAACAAATGCAGAACTACACTCAAATATGCCCTGAACCTGTACCCCTCCATAACCTCCCAGTCTCACTGGAACGTACCATTGCAGAACACCAAACAAATATGCCCTGAACGTGTACCCGCCCATAAGCTCCTTGTCTCACTAGAACGTACCAACGCAGAACTCCACACAAATATGCCCTGAACTTGTACCCGACCATAACCTCCCTGTCTCACTGGAACCTACCAATGAGGAACTCCACACAAATATGCCCTGATCCTGTACCGTGCATAACCTCCCTGTCTCACTGGAACGTACCAATGTAGAATTCCACACAAATATGCCCTGAACGTGTACCCGCCCATAACCTCCTTGTCTCACTGGAACGCACCAATGCAGAACTCCACACAAGTATGCCCTGAACCTGTACCCCTCCATAACCTCCCTGTCTCACTGGAACGTACCAATGCAGAACTCCACACAAATATGCCCTGAACCTGTACCCCTCCATAACTTCCCTGTCTCACTGGAACGCACCAATGCCGAACTCCACTCAAATGTGCCCTGAACCTGTACCCCTCCATAACCTTCTGTCTCACTGGAACGTACCATTGCAGATCACCACACAAATATGCCCTGAAAGTTACCCGCCCATAACCTCCCTGTCTCACTGGAACGCACCAATGCAGAACTCCACACAAATTTGCCCTGAACCCGTACCCCTCCATAACCTCCCTGTCTCACTGGAACGTACCAATGCAGAACTCCACACAAATATGCCCTGAACCTGTACCCTCCATAAACTCCCTGTCTCACTGGAACGTACCAATGCAGCACTACACACAAATATGCCCTGAACCTGAAACCCTCCATAACCTCCCTATCTCACTGGAAAATACCAATGCAGAACTCCACACAAATATGCCCTGAACCGGTACCCTCCATAACCACCCTGTCTCACTGGAACGTACCAATGCAGAATTCCACACAAATATGCCCTGAAAGTGTACCCGCCCATAACCTCCTTGTCTCACTGGAACGCACCAATGCAGAACTCCACACAAATTTGCCCTGAACCTGTACCCCTCCATAACCTCCCTGTCTCACTGGAACGTACCAATGCAGAACTCCACACAAGTATGCCCTGAACCTGTACCCCTCCATAACCTCCCTGTCTCACTGGAACGCACCAATGCCGAACTCCACTCAAATATGCCCTGATCCTGTACCGTGCATAATCTCCCTGTCACACTGGAACGTACCATTGCAGAACACCACACAAATATGCCCTGAACCTGTACCCTCCATAACCTCCCTGTCTCACTGGAACGTACCAAAGCAGAACTACACACAAATATGCCCTGAACCTGTACCCCTCCATAACCTCCCTGTCTCACTGGAACGCACCAATGCCGAACTCCACTCAAATGTGCCCTGATCCTGTACCCGACCATAAACTCCCTGTCTCACTGGAACGTCCCACTGCAGAACTCCACACAAATATGCCATGAACCGGTACCCTCCATAACCTCCCTGTCTCACTGGAAAGTTCCAATGCAGAACTCCACACAAATATGCCCTGAACCTGTACCCGACCATAACCACCCTGTCTCACTTTAACGTACCACTGCAGAACTCCACACAAATATGCCCTGAACCTGTACCCTCCATAACCTCCCTGTCTCACTGGAACGTACCAATGCAGAACTACACACAAATATGCCCTGAACCTGTACCCCTCCATAACCTCCCTGTCTCACTGGAACGTACCAATGCAGAACTCCACACAAATATGCCCTGAACCTGTACCCCTCCATAACCTCCCTGTCTCACTGGAACACACCAATGCCGAGCTCCACGCAAATATGCCCTGATCCTGTACCCGACCATAACCTCCCTGTCTCACTGGAACGTACCAATGCAGAACTCCGCACAAATATGCCCTGAACCTGAACCCTCCATAACGTCCCTGTCTCACTGGAACGTACCAATGCAGAACTCCACACAAATGTGCCCTGAACCTGTACACCTCCATAACCTCCCTGTCTCACTGGAACGTACCAATGCAGAACTCCACACAAATATGCCCTGAACCTGTAACCCTCCATAACCTCCCTGTCTCACTGGAACGTACCAATGCCGAACTCCACACAAATATGCCCTGAACCGGTACCCTCCATAACCTCCCTGTCTCACTGGAACGTACCAATGCAGAATTCCACACAGATATGCCCTGAACGTGTACCAGCCCATAACCTCCTTGTCTCACTGGAACGCACCAATGCAGAACTCCACACAAATTTGCCCTGAACCTGTACTTCTCAATAACCTCCCTGTCTCACTGGAACATACCAATGCAGAACTCCACTCAAATATGCCCTGATCCTGTACCGTGCATAACCTCCCTGTCTCACTGGAACGTACCAATGCAGAATTCCACACAAATATGCCCTGAACGTGTACCCGCCCATAACCTCCTTGTCTCACTGGAACGCACCAATGCAGAACTCCACACAAATTTGCCCTGAACCTGTACCCCTCCATAACCTTCTGTCTCACTGGAACGTACCATTGCAGATCACCACACAAATATGCCCTGAAAGTTACCTGCTCATAACCTCCTTGTCTCACTGGAACGCACCAATGCAGAACTCCACACAAATTTGCCCTGAACCTGTACCCCTCCATAACCTCCCTGTCTCACTGGAATGTACCAATGCAGAACTCCACACAAGTATGCCCTGAACCTGTACCCCTCCATAACCTCCCTGTCTCACTGGAACGTACCAATGCAGAACTCCACACAAATATGCCCTGAACCTGTACCCTCCATAAACTCCCTGTCTCACTGGAACGTACCAATGCAGAACTACACACAAATATGCCCTGAACCTGAACCCCTCCATAACCTCCCTATCTCACTGGAACGTACCAATGCAGAACTCCACACAAATATGCCCTGAACTTGTACCCCTCCATAACTTCCCTGTCTCACTGGAAAGTACCAATGCAGAACTCCACACAAATATGCCCTGAACCTGTACCCGACCATAACCTCCCTGTCTCACTGGAACGTACCACTGCAGAACTGCACACAAATATGCCCTGAACCTGTACCCTCCATAACCTCCCTGTCTCAATGGAACGTACCAATGCAGAACTCCAGACAAATATGCCCTGAACCTGTACCCCTCCATAACCTCCCAGTCTCACTGGAACGTACCATTGGAGAACACCAAACAGATATGCCCTGAACGTGTACCCGCCCATAAGCTCCTTGTCTCACTGGAACGTACCAACGCAGAACTCCACACAAATATGCCCTGAACTTGTACCCGACCATAACCTCCCTGTCTCACTGGAACCTACCAATGCAGAACTCCACACAAGTAGGCCCTGAACCTGTACCCCTCCATAACCTCCCTGTCTCACTGGAACGTACCAATGCAGAACTCCACACAAATATGCCCTGAACCTGTACCCCTCCATAACTTCCCTGTCTCACTGGAACGCACCAATGCCGAACTCCACTCAAATGTGCCCTGAACCTGTACCCCTCCATAACCTTCTGTCTCACTGGAACGTACCAATGCAGAACTACACACAAATATGCCCTGAACCTGAACCCCTCCATAACCTCCCTATCTCACTGGAACGTACCAATGCAGAACTCCACACAAATATGCCCTGAACCTGTACCCCTCCATAACTTCCCTGTCTCACTGGAAAGTACCAATGCAGAACTCCACACAAATATGCCCTGAACCTGTACCCGACCATAACCTCCCTGTCTCACTGGAACGTACCACTGCAGAACTGCACACAAATATGCCCTGAACCTGTACCCTCCATAACCTCCCTGTCTCAATGGAACGTACCAATGCAGAACTCCAGACAAATGTGCCCTGAACCTGTACACTCCATAACCTCCCAGTCTCACTGGAACGTACCATTGCAGAACACCAAACAAATATGCCCTGAACGTGTACCCGCCCATAAGCTCCTTGTCTCACTGGAACGTACCAACGCAGAACTCCACACAAATATGCCCTGAACTTGTACCCGACCATAACCTCCCTGTCTCACTGGAACCTACCAATGAGGAACTCCACACAAATATGCCCTGAACCTGTACCCGACCATAACCTCCCTGTCTCACTGGAACGCAGCAATGCCGAACTCCACTTAAATATGCCCTGATCCTGTACGTGCATAACCTCCCTGTCTCACTGGAACGTACCAATGCAGAACTACACACAAATATGCCCTGAACCTGTACCCCTCCATAACCTCCCTGTCTCACTGGAACGCACCAATGCCGAACTCCACTCAAATGTGCCCTGATCCTGTACCCGACCATAAACTCCCTGTCTCACTGGAACGTCCCACTGCAGAACTCCACACAAATATGCCATGAAAGTTACCCGCCCATAACCACCTTGTCTCACTGGAACGCACCAATGCAGAACTCCACACAAATTTGCCCTAAACCTGTACCCCTCCATAACCTCCCTGTCTCACTGGAATGTACCAATGCAGAACTCCACACAAGTATGACCTGAACCTGTACCCCTCCATAACCTCCCTGTCTCACTGGAACGTACAAATGCAGAACTCCACACAAATATGCCCTGAACCTGTACCCTCCATAAACTCCCTGTCTCACTGGAACGTACCAATGCAGAACTACACACAAATATGCCCTGAACCTGAACCCCTCCATAACCTCCCTATCTCACTGGAACGTACCAATGCAGAACTCCACACAAATATGCCCTGAACCTGTACCCCTCCATAACCTCCCTGTCTCACTGGAAAGTACCAATGCAGAACTCCACACAAATATGCCCTGAACCTGTACCCCTCCATAACCTCCCTGTCTCACTGGAACGTACCAATGCAGAACTCCACACAAATATGCCCTGAACCTGTACCCCTCCATAACCTCCCTGTCTCACTGGAACACACCAATGCCGAGCTCCACTCAAATATGCCCTGATCCTGTACCCGACCATAACCTCCCTGTCTCACTGGACGTACCAATGCAGAACTCCGCACAAATATGCCCTGAACCTGTACCCTCCATAACGTCCCTGTCTCACTGGAACGTACCAATGCAGAACTCCGCACAAATATGCCCTGAACCTGTACCCTCCATAACCTCCCTGACTCACTGGAACGTACAAATGCAGAACTACACTCAAATATGCCCTGAACCTGTACCCCTCCATAACCTCCCAGTCTCACTGGAACGTACCATTGCAGAACACCAAACAAATATGCCCTGAACGTGTACCCGCCCATAAGCTCCTTGTCTCACTGGAACGTACCAACGCAGAACTCCACACAAATATGCCCTGAACTTGTACCCGACCATAACCTCCCTGTCTCACTGGAACCTACCAATGAGGAACTCCACACAAATATGCCCTGAACCTGTACCCGACCATAACCTCCCTGTCTCACTGGAACGCACCAATGCCGAACTCCACTTAAATATGCCCTGATCCTGTACGTGCATAACCTCCCTGTCTCACTGGAACGTACCAATGCAGAACAACACACAAATATGCCCTGAACCTGTACCCCTCCATAACCTCCCTGTCTCACTGGAACGCACCAATGCCGAACTCCACTCAAATGTGCCCTGATCCTGTACCCGACCATAAACTCCCTGTCTCACTGGAACGTCCCACTGCAGAACTCCACACAAATATGCCATGAAAGTTACCCGCCCATAACCACCTTGTCTCACTAAAACGCACCAATGCAGAACTCCACACAAATTTGCCCTAAACCTGTACCCCTCCATAACCTCCCTGTCTCACTGGAATGTACCAATGCAGAACTCCACACAAGTATGACCTGAACCTGTACCCCTCCATAACCTTCTGTCTCACTGGAACGTACCATTGCAGAACTCCACACAAATATGCCCTGAACCTGTACCCTCCATAAACTCCCTGTCTCACTGGAACGTACCAATGCAGAACTACACACAAATATGCCCTGAACCTGAACCCCTCCATAACCTCCCTATCTCACTGGAACGTACCAATGCAGAACTCCACACAAATATGCCCTGAACCTGTACCCCTCCATAACTTCCCTGTCTCACTGGAAAGTACCAATGCAGAACTCCACACAAATATGCCCTGAACCTGTACCCGACCATAACCTCCCTGTCTCACTGGAACGTACCACTGCAGAACTGCACACAAATATGCCCTGAACCTGTACCCTCCATAACCGCCCTGTCTCAATGGAACGTACCAATGCAGAACTCCAGACAAATATGCCCTGAACCTGTACCCCTCCATAACCTCCCAGTCTCACTGGAACGTACCATTGCAGAACACCAAACAAATATGCCCTGAACGTGTACCCGCCCATAAGCTCCTTGTCTCACTGGAACGTTCCAACGCAGAACTCCACACAAATATGCCCTGAACTTGTACCCGACCATAACCTCCCTGTCTCACTGGAACCTACCAATGCAGAACTCCACACAAGTATGCCCTGAACCTGTACCCCTCCATAACCTCCCTGTCTCACTGGAACGTACCAATGCAGAACTCCACACAAATATGCCCTGAACCTGTACCCCTCCATAACTTCCCTGTCTCACTGGAACGCACCAATGCCGAACTCCACTCAAATGTGCCCTGAACCTGTACCCCTCCATAACCTTCTGTCTCACTGGAACGTACCATTGCAGATCACCACACAAATATGCCCTGAAAGTTACCTGCCCATAACCTCCTTGTCTCACTGGAACGCACCAATGCAGAACTCCACACAAATTTGCCCTGAACCTGTACCCCTCCATAACCTCCCTGTCTCACTGGAATGTACCAATGCAGAACTCCACACAAATATGCCCTGAACCTGTACCCCTCCATAACCTCCCAGTCTCACTGGAACGTACCAATGCAGAACTACACACAAATATGCCCTGAACCTGAACCCCTCCATAACCTCCCTATCTCACTGGAACGTACCAATGCAGAACTCCACACAAATATGCCCTGAACCTGTACCCCTCCATAACCTCCCTGTCTCACTGGAACACAGCAATGCCGAGCTCCACGCAAATATGCCCTGATCCTGTACCCGACCATAACCTCCCTGTCTCACTGGAACGTACCAATGCAGAACTCCACACAAATATGCCCTGAACCTGTACCCCTCCATAACCTCCCTGTCTCACTGGAACACAGCAATGCCGAGCTCCACGCAAATATGCCCTGATCCTGTACCCGACCATAACCTCCCTGTCTCACTGGAACGTACCAATGCAGAACTCCGCACAAATATGCCCTGAACCTGAACCCTCCATAACGTCCCTGTCTCACTGGAACGTACCAATGCAGAACTCCGCACAAATATGCCCTGAACCTGTACCCTCCATAACCTCCCTGACTCACTGGAACGTACAAATGCAGAACTACACTCAAATATGCCCTGAACCTGTACCCCTCCATAACCTCCCAGTCTCACTGGAACGTACCATTGCAGAACACCAAACAAATATGCCCTGAACGTGTACCCGCCCATAAGCTCCTTGTCTCACTGGAACGTACCAACGCAGAACTCCACACAAATATGCCCTGAACTTGTACCCGACCATAACCTCCCTGTCTCACTGGAACCTACCAATGAGGAACTCCACACAAATATGCCCTGAACCTGTACCCGACCATAACCTCCCTGTCTCACTGGAACGCACCAATGCCGAACTCCACTTAAATATGCCCTGATCCTGTACGTGCATAACCTCCCTGTCTCACTGGAACGTACCAATGCAGAACTACGCACAAATATGCCCTGAACCTGTACCCCTCCATAACCTCCCTGTCTCACTGGAACGCACCAATGCCGAACTCCACTCAAATGTGCCCTGATCCTGTACCCGACCATAAACTCCCTGTCTCACTGTAACGTCCCACTGCAGAACTCCACACAAATATGCCATGAAAGTTACCCGCCCATAACCACCTTGTCTCACTAAAACGCACCAATGCAGAACTCCACACAAATTTGCCCTAAACCTGTACCCCTCCATAACCTCCCTGTCTCACTGGAATGTACCAATGCAGACCTCCACACAAGTATGACCTGAACCTGTACCCCTCCATAACCTTCTGTCTAACTGGAACGTACCATTGCAGATCACCACACAAATATGCCCTGAAAGTTACCTGCCCATAACCTCCTTGTCTCACTGGAACGCACCAATGCAGAACTCCACACAAATTTGCCCTGAACCTGTACCCCTCCATAACCTCCCTGTCTCACTGGAATGTACCAATGCAGAACTCCACACAAGTATGCCCTGAACCTGTACCCCTCCATAACCTCCCTGTCTCACTGGAACGTACCAATGCAGAACTCCACACAAATATGCCCTGAACCTGTACCCTCCATAAACTCCCAGTCTCACTGGAACGTACCATTGCAGAACACCAAACAAATATGCCCTGAACGTGTACCCGCCCATAAGCTCCTTGTCTCACTGGAACGTTCCAACGCAGAACTCCACACAAATATGCCCTGAACCTGTACCCGACCATAACCTCCCTGTCTCACTGGAACGTACCACTGCAGAACTCCACACAAATATTCCCTGAACCTGTACCCTCCATAACCTCCCTGTCTCACTGGAACGTACCAATGCAGAACTACACACAAATATGCCCTGAACCTGTACCCCTCCATAACCTCCCTGTCTCACTGGAACGTACCAATGCAGAACTCCACACAAATATGCCCTGAACCTGTACCCCTCCATAACCTCCCTGTCTCACTGGAACGTACCAATGTAGAACTCCACACAAATATGCCCTGAACCTGTAACCCTCCATAACCTCCCTGTCTCACTGGAACGTACCAATGCAGAACTCCACACAAATATGCCCTGAACCGGTACCCTCCATAACCTCCCTGTCTCACTGGAACGTACCAATGCAGAATTCCACACAAATATGCCCTGAACGTGTACCAGCCCATAACCTCCTTGTCTCACTGGAACGCACCAATGCAGAACTCCACACTATTTTGCCCTGAACCTGTATCCCTCCATAACCTCCCTGTCTCACTGGAACGTACCAATGCAGAACTCCACACAAGTATGCCCTGAACCTGTACCCCTCCATAAACTCCCTGTCTCACTGGAACGTACCAATGCAGAACTCCACACAAATATGCCCTGAACCTGTACCCCTCCATAACTTCCCTGTCTCACTGGAACGCACCAATGCCGAACTCCACTCAAATGTGCCCTGATCCTGTACCCGACCATAAACTCCCTGTCTCACTGGAACGTCCCCCTGCAGTACTCCACACAAATATGCCATGAACCGGTACCCTCCATAACCTCCCTGTCTCACTGGAAAGTACCAATGCAGAACTCCACACAAATATGCCCTGAACCTGTACCCGACCATAACCTCCCTGTCTCACTGGAACGTACCACTGCAGAACTCCACACAAATATGCCCTGAACCTGTTCCCTCCATAACCTCCCTGTCTCACTGGAACGTACCAATGCAGAACTACACACAAATATGCCCTGAACCTGTACCCCTCCATAACCTCCCTGTCTCACTGGAACGTACCAATGCACAACTCCACACAAATATGCCCTGAACCTGTAACCCTCCATAACCTCCCTGTCTCACTGGAACACACCAATGCCGAGCTCCACTCAAATATGCCCTGATCCTGTACCCGACCATAACCTCCCTGTCTCACTGGAACGTACCAATGCAGAACTCCGCACAAATATGCCCTGAACCTGTACCCTCCATAACGTCCCTGTCTCACTGGAACGTACCAATGCAGAACTCCACACAAATGTGCCCTGAACCTGTACACCTCCATAACCTCCCTGTCTCACTGGAACGTACCAATGCAGAACTCCACACAAATATGCCCTGAACCTGTAACCCTCCATAACCTCCCTGTCTCACTGGAACGTACCAATGCAGAACTCCACACAAATATGCCCTGAACCGGTACCCTCCATAACCTCCCTGTCTCACTGGAACGTACCAATGCAGAATTCCACACAAATATGCCATGAACGTGTACCAGCCCATAACCTCCTTGTCTCACTGGAACGCACCAATGCAGAACTCCACACAAATTTGCCCTGAACCTGTACTTCTCAATAACCTCCCTGTCTCACTGGAACGTACCAATGCAGAACTCCACTCAAATATGCCCTGATCCTGTACCGTGCATAACCTCCCTGTCTCACTGGAACGTACCAATGCAGAATTCCACACAAATATGCCCTGAACGTGTACCCGCCCATAACCTCCTTGTCTCACTGGAACGCACCAATGCAGAACTCCACACTATTTTGCCCTGAACCTGTATCCCTCCATAACCACCCTGTCTCACTGGAACGTACCAATGCAGAACTCCACACAAGTATGCCCTGAACCTGTACCCCTCCATAAACTCCCTGTCTCACTGGAACGTACCAATGCAGAACTCCACACAAATATGCCCTGAACCTGTACCCCTCCATAACTTCCCTGTCTCACTGGAACGCACCAATGCCGAACTCCACTCAAATGTACCCTGAACCTGTACCCCTCCATAACCTTCTGTCTCACTGGAACGTACCATTGCAGATCACCACACAAATATGCCCTGAAAGTTACCCGCCCATAACCTCCTTGTCTCACTGGAACGCACCAATGCAGAACTCCACACAAATTTGCCCTGAACCTGTACCCCTCCATAACCTCCCTGTCTCACTGGAATGTACCAATGCAGAACTCCACACAAGTATGCCCTGAACCTGTACCCCTCCATAACCTCCCTGTCTCACTGGAACGTACCAATGCAGAACTCCACACAAATATGCCCTGAACCTGTACCCTCCATAAACTCCCTGTCTCACTGGAACGTACCAATGCAGAACTACACACAAATATGCCCTGAACCTGAACCCGTCCATAACCTCCCTATCTCACTGGAACGTACCAATGCAGAACTCCACACAAATATGCCCTGTACCTGTACCCCTCCATAACTTCCCTGTCTCACTGGAAAGTACCAATGCAGAACTCCACACATATATGCCCTGAACCTGTACCCTCCATAACCTCCCTGTCTCAATGGAACGTACCAATGCAGAACTCCAGACAAATGTGCCCTGAACCTGTACACTCCATAACCTCCCTGACTCACTGGAACGTACAAATGCAGAACTACACTTAAATATGCCCTGATCCTGTACGTGCATAACCTCCCTGTCTCACTGGAACGTACCATTGCAGAACACCACACAAATATGCCCTGAGCCTGTACCCCTCCATAACCTCACTGTCTCACTGGAACGTACCAATGCAGAACTCCACACAAATATGCCCTGAACCTGTACCCTCCATAACCTCCCTGTCTCACTGGAACGTACCAATGCAGAACTACACACAAATATGCCCTGAACCTGTACCCCTCCATAACCTCCCTGTCTCACTGGAACGCACCAATGCCGAACTCCACTCAAATGTGCCCTGATCCTGTACCCGACCATAAACTCCCTGTATCACTGGAACGTCCCACTGCAGAACTCCACACAAATATGCCATGAAAGTTACCCGCCCATAACCTCCTTGTCTCACTGGAACGCACCAATGCAGAACTCCACACAAATTTGCCCTGAACCTGTACCCCTCCATAACCTCCCTGTCTCACTGGAATGTACCAATGCAGAACTCCACACAAGTATGCCCTGAACCTGTACCCCTCCATAACCTCCCTGTCTCACTGGAACGTACCAATGCAGAACTCCACACAAATATGCCCTGAACCTGTACCCTCCATAAACTCCCTGTCTCACTGGAACGTACCAATGCAGAACTCCACACAAATATGCCCTGAACCTGTACCCTCCATAAACTCCCTGTCTCACTGGAACGTACCAATGCAGAACTACACACAAATATGCCCTGAACCTGAACCCCTCCATAACCTCCCTATCTCACTGGAACGTACCAATGCAGAACTCCACACAAATATGCCCTGAACCTGTACCCGACCATAACCTCCCTGTCTCACTGGAACGTACCACTGCAGAACTGCACACAAATATGCCTTGAAAGTGTACCCGCCCATAACCTCCCTGTCTCACTGGAACGCACCAATGCAGAACTCCACACAAATTTGCCCTGAATCTGTACCCCTCAATAACCTCCCTGTCTCACTGGAACTTACCAATGCAGAACTCCACTCAAATATGCCCTGATCCTGTACCGAGCATAACCTCCCTGTCTCACTGGCATGTACCAATGCAGAATTCCACACAAATATGCCCTGAACGTGTACCCGCCCATAACATCCTTGTCTCACTGGAACGCACCAATGCAGAACTCCACACAAATTTGCCCTGAACCTGTACCCCTCCATAACCTCCCTGTCTCACTGGAACGTACCAATGCAGAACTCCACACAAGTATGCCCTGAACCTGTACCCCTCCATAACCTCCCTGTCTCACTGGAACGCACCAATGCCGAACTCCACTCAAATATGCCCTGATCCTGTACCGTGCATAATCTCCCTGTCAAACTGGAACGTACCATTGCAAAACACCACACAAATATGCCCTGAACCTGTACCCCTCCATAACCTCCCTGTCTCACTGGAACGTACCAATGCAGAATTCCACACATATATGCCCTGAAACTGTACCGGTCCATAAGCTCCCTGTCTCATTGGATTGTCCCACTGCAGAACTCCACACAAAGATGCCATGAACCGGTACCCCTCCATAACCTCCCATTCTCACTGGAAAGTACCAATGCAGAACTCCACACAAATATGCCCTGAACCTGTACCCGACCATAACCTCCCTGTCTCACTGGAACGTATCACTGCAGAACACCACACAAATATGCCCTGAACCTGTACCCTCCATAACCTCCCTGTCTCACTGGAACGTACCAATGCAGAACTACACACAAATATGCCCTGAACCTGTACCCCTCCATAACCTCCCTGTCTCACTGGAACGCACCAATGCCGAACTCCACTCAAATGTGCCCTGATCCTGTACCCGACCATAAACTCCCTGTCTCACTGGAACGTCCCACTGCAGAACTCCACACAAATATGCCATGAACCGGTACCCTCCATAACCTCCCTGTCTCACTGGAAAGAACCAATGCAGAACTCCACACAAATATGCCCTGAACCTGTACCCGACCATAACCTCCCTGTCTCACTGGAACGTACCACTGCAGAACTCCACACAAATATGCCCTGAACCTGTACCCCTCCATAACCTCCCTGTCTCACTGGAACGTACCAATGCAGAATTCCACACATATATGCCCTGAAACTGTACCGGTCCATAAGCTCCCTGTCTCATTGGATTGTCCCACTGCAGAACTCCACACAAATAGGCCATGAACCGGTACCCCTCCATAACCTCCCATTCTCACTGGAAAGTACCAATGCAGAACTCCACACAAATATGCCCTGAACCTGTACCCGACCATAACCTCCCTGTCTCACTGGAACGTATCACTGCAGAACTCCACACAAATATGCCCTGAACCTGTACCCTCCATAACCTCCCTGTCTCACTGGAAACTACCAATGAGGAACTCCACACAAATATGCCCTGAACCTGTACCCGACCATAACCTCCCTGTCTCACTGGAACGCACCAATGCCGAACTCCACTTAAATATGCCCTGATCCTGTACGTGCATAACCTCCCTGTCTCACTGGAACGTACCATTGCAGAACACGACACAAATATGCCCTGAACCTGTACCCGACCATAACCACCCTGTCTCACTGGAACGCACCAATGCCGAACTCCACTTAAATATGCCCTGATCCTGTACGTGCATAACCTCCCTGTCTCACTGGAACGCACCAATGCCGAACTCCACTCAAATATGCCCTGATCCTGTACCGTGCATAATCTCCCTGTCACACTGGAACGTACCATTGCAAAACACCACACAAATATGCCCTGAACCTGTACCCCTCCATAACCTCCCTGTCTCACTGGAACGTACCAATGCAGAATTCCACACATATATGCCCTGAAACTGTACCGGTCCATAAGCTCCCTGTCTCATTGGATTGTCCCACTGCAGAACTCCACACAAATATGCCATGAACCGGTACCCCTCCATAACCTCCCATTCCCACTGGAAAGTACCAATGCAGAACTCCACACAAATATGCCCTGAACCTGTACCCGACCATAACCTCCCTGTCTCACTGGAACGTATCACTGCAGAACTCCACACAAATATGCCCTGAACCTGTACCCTCCATAACCTCCCTGTCTCACTGGAACGTACCAATGCAGAACTACACACAAATATGCCCTGAACCTGTACCCCTCCATAACCTCCCTGTCTCACTGGAACGCACCAATGCCGAACTCCTCTCAAATGTGCCCTGATCCTGTACCCGACCATAAACTCCCTGTCTCACTGGAACGCACCAATGCAGAACTCCACACAAATTTGCCCTGAACCTGTACCCCTCCATAACCTCCCTTTCTCACTGGAATGTACCAATGCAGAACTCCACACAAGTATGCCCTGAACCTGTACCCATCCATAACCTCCCTGTCTCACTGGAACGTACCAATGCAGAACTCCATACAAATATGCCCTGAACCTGTACCCTCCATAAGCTCCCTGTCTCACTGGAACGTACCAATGCAGAACTCCACACAAATATGCCCTGAACCTGTACCCTCCATAAACTCCCTGTCTCACTGGAACGTACCAATGCCGAACTACACACAAATATGCCCTGAACCTGAACCACTCCATAACCTCCCTTTCTCACTGGAACATACCAATGCAGAACTCCACACAAATATGCCCTGAACCTGTACCCGACCATAACCTCCCTGTCTCACTGGAACGTACCACTGCAGAACTGCACACAAATATGCCCTGAACCTGTACCCTCCATAACCTCCCTGTCTCAATGGAACGTACCAATGCAGAACTCCAGACAAATGTGCCCTGAACCTGTACACTCCATAACCTCCCTGACTCACTGGAACGTACAAATGCAGAACTACACTCAAATATGCCCTGATCCTGTACCCCTCCATAACCTCACAGTCTCACTGGAACGTACGATTGCAGAACACCAAACAAATATACCCTGAACGTGTACCCGCCCATAAGCTCCTTGTCTCACTGGAACGTACCAACGCAGAACTCCTCACAAATATGCCCTGAACTTGTACCCGACCATAACCTCCCTGTCTCACTGGAACCTACCAATGAGGAACTCCACACAAATATGCCCTGAACCTGTACCCGACCATAACCTCCCTGTCTCACTGGAACGCACCAATGCCGAACTCCACTTAAATATGCCCTGATCCTGTACGTGCATAACCTCCCTGTCTCACTGGAACGTACCATTGCAGAACACCACACAAATATGCCCTGAACCTGTACCCCTCCATAACCTCCCTGTCTCACTGGAACGTACCAATGCAGAACTCCACACATATATGCCCTGAAACTGTACCGGTCCATAAGCTCCCTGTCTCATTGGATTGTCCCACTGCAGAACTCCACACAAATAGGCCATGAACCGGTACCCCTCCATAACCTCCCATTCTCACTGGAAAGTACCAATGCAGAACTCCACACAAATATGCCCTGAACCTGTACCCGACCATAACCTCCCTGTCTCACTGGAACGTATCACTGCAGAACTCCACACAAATATGCCCTGAACCTGTACCCTCCATAACCTCCCTGTCTCACTGGAACCTACCAATGAGGAACTCCACACAAATATGCCCTGAACCTGTACCCGACCATAACCTCCCTGTCTCACTGGAACGCACCAATGCCGAACTCCACTTAAATATGCCCTGATCCTGTACGTGCATAACCTCCCTGTCTCACTGGAACGTACCATTGCAGAACACGACACAAATATGCCCTGAACCTGTACCCGACCATAACCTCCCTGTCTCACTGGAACGCACCAATGCCGAACTCCACTTAAATATGCCCTGATCCTGTACGTGCATAACCTCCCTGTCTCACTGGAACGCACCAATGCCGAACTCCACTCAAATATGCCCTGATCCTGTACCGTGCATAAACTCCCTGTCTCACTGGAACGTACCAATGCCGAACTACACACAAATATGCCCTGAACCTGAACCACTCCATAACCTCCCTTTCTCACTGGAACATACCAATGCAGAACTCCACACAAATATGCCCTGAACCTGTACCCGACCATAACCTCCCTGTCTCACTGGAACGTACCACTGCAGAACTGCACACAAATATGCCCTGAACCTGTACCCTCCATAACCTCCCTGTCTCAATGGAACGTACCAATGCAGAACTCCAGACAAATGTGCCCTGAACCTGTACACTCCATAACCTCCCTGACTCACTGGAACGTACAAATGCAGAACTACACTCAAATATGCCCTGATCCTGTACCCCTCCATAACCTCACAGTCTCACTGGAACGTACCATTGCAGAACACCAAACAAATATACCCTGAACGTGTACCCGCCCATAAGCTCCTTGTCTCACTGGAACGTACCAACGCAGAACTCCTCACAAATATGCCCTGAACTTGTACCCGACCATAACCTCCCTGTCTCACTGGAACCTACCAATGAGGAACTCCACACAAATATGCCCTGAACCTGTACCCGACCATAACCTCCCTGTCTCACTGGAACGCACCAATGCCGAACTCCACTTAAATATGCCCTGATCCTGTACGTGCATAACCTCCCTGTCTCACTGGAACGTACCATTGCAGAACACCACACAAATATGCCCTGAACCTGTACCCCTCCATAACCTCACTGTCTCACTGGAAAGTACCAATGCAGAACTCCACACAAATATGCCCTGAACCTGTACCCGACCATAACCTCCCTGTCTCACTGGAACGTACCACTGCAGAACTCCACACAAATATGCCCTGAACCTGTACCCCTCCATAACCTCCCTGTCTCACTGGAACGTACCAATGCAGAATTCCACACATATATGCCCTGAAACTGTACCGGTCCATAAGCTCCCTGTCTCATTGGATTGTCCCACTGCAGAACTCCACACAAATAGGCCATGAACCGGTACCCCTCCATAACCTCCCATTCTCACTGGAAAGTACCAATGCAGAACTCCACACAAATATGCCCTGAACCTGTACCCGACCATAACCTCCCTGTCTCACTGGAACGTATCACTGCAGAACTCCACACAAATATGCCCTGAACCAGTACCCTCCATAACCTCCCTGTCTCACTGGAACCTACCAATGAGGAACTCCACACAAATATGCCCTGAACCTGTACCCGACCATAACCTCCCTGTCTCACTGGAACGCACCAATGCCGAACTCCACTTAAATATGCCCTGATCCTGTACGTGCATAACCTCCCTGTCTCACTGGAACGTACCATTGCAGAACACGACACAAATATGCCCTGAACCTGTACCCGACCATAACCTCCCTGTCTCACTGGAACGCACCAATGCCGAACTCCACTTAAATATGCCCTGATCCTGTACGTGCATAACCTCCCTGTCTCACTGGAACGCACCAATGCCGAACTCCACTCAAATATGCCCTGATCCTGTACCGTGCATAATCTCCCTGTCACACTGGAACGAACCATTGCAAAACACCACACAAATATGCCCTGAACCTGTACCCCTCCATAACCTCCCTGTCTCACTGGAACGTACCAATGCAGAATTCCACACATGTATGCCCTGAAACTGTACCGGTCCATAAGCTCCCTGTCTCATTGGATTGTCCCACTGCAGAACTCCACACAAATATGCCATGAACCGGTACCCCTCCATAACCTCCCATTCTCACTGGAAAGTACCAATGCAGAACTCCACACAAATATGCCCTGAACCTGTACCCGACCATAACCTCCCTGTCTCACTGGAACGTATCACTGCAGAACTCCACACAAATATGCCCTGAACCTGTACCCTCCATAACCTCCCTGTCTCACTGGAACGTACCAATGCAGAACTACACACAAATATGCCCTGAACCTGTACCCCTCCATAACCTCCCTGTCTCACTGGAACGCACCAATGCCGAACTCCACTCAAATGTGCCCTGATCCTGTACCCGACCATAAACTCCCTGTCTCACTGGAACGTCCCACTGCAGAACTCCACACAAATATGCCATGAACCGGTACCCTCCATAACCTCCCTGTCTCACTGGAAAGAACCAATGCAGAACTCCACACAAATATGCCCTGAACCTGTACCCGACCATAACCTCCCTGTCTCACTGGAACGCACCAATGCCGAACTCCACTCAAATGTGCCCTGATCCTGTACCCGACCATAAACTCCCTGTATCACTGGAACGTCCCACTGCAGAACTCCACACAAATATGCCATGAAAGTTACCCGCCCATAACCTCCTTGTCTCACTGGAACGCACCAATGCAGAACTCCACACAAATATGCCCTGAACCTGTAACCCTCCATAACCTCCCTGTCTCACTGGAACGTACCAATGCAGAACTCCACACAAATATGCCCTGAACCGGTACCCTCCATAACCTCCCTGTCTCACTGGAACGTACCAATGCAGAATTCCACACAAATATGCCCTGAACGTGTACCAGCCCATAACCTCCTTGTCTCCCTGGAACGCACCAATGCAGAATTCCACACAAATTTGCCCTGAACCTGTACTTCTCAATAACCTCCCTGTCTCACTGGAACGTACCAATGCAGAACACCACACAAATATGCCCTGAACCTGTACCCCTCCATAACCTCCCTGTCTCACTGGAACACACCAATGCCGAGCTCCACTGAAATATGCCCTGATCCTGTACCCGACCATAACCTCCCTATCTCACTGGAACGTACCAATGCAGAACTCCGCACAAATATGCCCTGAACCTGTACCCTCCATAACGTCCCTGTCTCACTGGAACGCACCAATGCCGAACTCCACTTAAATATGCCCTGATCCTGTACGTGCATAACCTCCCTGTCTCACTGGAACGTACCATTGCAGAACACGACACAAATATGCCCTGAACCTGTACCCGACCATAACCTCCCTGTCTCACTGGAACGCACCAATGCCGAACTCCACTTAAATATGCCCTGATCCTGTACGTGCATAACCTCCCTGTCTCACTGGAACGCACCAATGCCGAACTCCACTCAAATATGCCCTGATCCTGTACCGTGCATAATCTCCCTGTCACACTGGAACGTACCATTGCAAAACACCACACAAATATGCCCTGAACCTGTACCCCTCCATAACCTCCCTGTCTCACTGGAACGTACCAATGCAGAATTCCACACATGTATGCCCTGAAACTGTACCGGTCCATAAGCTCCCTGTCTCATTGGATTGTCCCACTGCAGAACTCCACACAAATATGCCATGAACCGGTACCCCTCCATAACCTCCCATTCTCACTGGAAAGTACCAATGCAGAACTCCACACAAATATGCCCTGAACCTGTACCCGACCATAACCTCCCTGTCTCACTGGAACGTATCACTGCAGAACTCCACACAAATATGCCCTGAACCTGTACCCTCCATAACCTCCCTGTCTCACTGGAACGTACCAATGCAGAACTACACACAAATATGCCCTGAACCTGTACCCCTCCATAACCTCCCTGTCTCACTGGAACGCACCAATGCCGAACTCCACTCAAATGTGCCCTGATCCTGTACCCGACCATAAACTCCCTGTCTCACTGGAACGTCCCACTGCAGAACTCCACACAAATAGGCCATGAACCGGTACCCCTCCATAACCTCCCATTCTCACTGGAAAGTACCAATGCAGAACTCCACACAAATATGCCCTGAACCTGTACCCGACCATAACCTCCCTGTCTCACTGGAACGTATCACTGCAGAACTCCACACAAATATGCCCTGAACCAGTACCCTCCATAACCTCCCTGTCTCACTGGAACCTACCAATGAGGAACTCCACACAAATATGCCCTGAACCTGTACCCGACCATAACCTCCCTGTCTCACTGGAACGCACCAATGCCGAACTCCACTTAAATATGCCCTGATCCTGTACGTGCATAACCTCCCTGTCTCACTGGAACGTACCATTGCAGAACACGACACAAATATGCCCTGAACCTGTACCCGACCATAACCTCCCTGTCTCACTGGAACGCACCAATGCCGAACTCCACTTAAATATGCCCTGATCCTGTACGTGCATAACCTCCCTGTCTCACTGGAACGCACCAATGCCGAACTCCACTCAAATATGCCCTGATCCTGTACCGTGCATAATCTCCCTGTCACACTGGAACGTACCATTGCAAAACACCACACAAATATGCCCTGAACCTGTACCCCTCCATAACCTCCCTGTCTCACTGGAACGTACCAATGCAGAATTCCACACATGTATGCCCTGAAACTGTACCGGTCCATAAGCTCCCTGTCTCATTGGATTGTCCCACTGCAGAACTCCACACAAATATGCCATGAACCGGTACCCCTCCATAACCTCCCATTCTCACTGGAAAGTACCAATGCAGAACTCCACACAAATATGCCCTGAACCTGTACCCGACCATAACCTCCCTGTCTCACTGGAACGTATCACTGCAGAACTCCACACAAATATGCCCTGAACCTGTACCCTCCATAACCTCCCTGTCTCACTGGAACGTACCAATGCAGAACTACACACAAATATGCCCTGAACCTGTACCCCTCCATAACCTCCCTGTCTCACTGGAACGCACCAATGCCGAACTCCACTCAAATGTGCCCTGATCCTGTACCCGACCATAAACTCCCTGTCTCACTGGAACGTCCCACTGCAGAACTCCACACAAATATGCCATGAACCGGTACCCTCCATAACCTCCCTGTCTCACTGGAAAGAACCAATGCAGAACTCCACACAAATATGCCCTGAACCTGTACCCGACCATAACCTCCCTGTCTCACTGGAACGCACCAATGCCGAACTCCACTCAAATGTGCCCTGATCCTGTACCCGACCATAAACTCCCTGTATCACTGGAACGTCCCACTGCAGAACTCCACACAAATATGCCATGAAAGTTACCCGCCCATAACCTCCTTGTCTCACTGGAACGCACCAATGCAGAACTCCACACAAATTTGCCCTGAACCTGTACCCCTCCATAACCTCCCTTTCTCACTGGAATGTACCAATGCAGAACTCCACACAAGTATGCCCTGAACCTGTACCCATCCATAACCTCCCTGTCTCACTGGAACGTACCAATGCAGAACTCCATACAAATATGCCCTGAACCTGTACCCTCCATAAACTCCCTGTCTCACTGGAACGTACCAATGCAGAACTCCACACAAATATGCCCTGAACCTGTACCCTCCATAAACTCCCTGTCTCACTGGAACGTACCAATGCCGAACTACACACAAATATGCCCTGAACCTGAACCACTCCATAACCTCCCTTTCTCACTGGAACATACCAATGCAGAACTCCACACAAATATGCCCTGAACCTGTACCCGACCATAACCTCCCTGTCTCACTGGAACGTACCACTGCAGAACTGCACACAAATATGCCCTGAACCTGTACCCTCCATAACCTCCCTGTCTCAATGGAACGTACCAATGCAGAACTCCAGACAAATGTGCCCTGAACCTGTACACTCCATAACCTCCCTGACTCACTGGAACGTACAAATGCAGAACTACACTCAAATATGCCCTGATCCTGTACCCCTCCATAACCTCACAGTCTCACTGGAACGTACGATTGCAGAACACCAAACAAATATACCCTGAACGTGTACCCGCCCATAAGCTCCTTGTCTCACTGGAACGTACCAACGCAGAACTCCTCACAAATATGCCCTGAACTTGTACCCGACCATAACCTCCCTGTCTCACTGGAACCTACCAATGAGGAACTCCACACAAATATGCCCTGAACCTGTACCCGACCATAACCTCCCTGTCTCACTGGAACGCACCAATGCCGAACTCCACTTAAATATGCCCTGATCCTGTACGTGCATAACCTCCCTGTCTCACTGGAACGTACCATTGCAGAACACCACACAAATATGCCCTGAACCTGTACCCCTCCATAACCTCACTGTCTCACTGGAACGTACCAATGCAGAACTCCACACAAATATGCCCTGAACCTGTAACCCTCCATAACCTCCCTGTCTCACTGGAACGTACCAATGCAGAACTCCACACAAATATGCCCTGAACCGGTACCCTCCATAACCTCCCTGTCTCACTGGAACGTACCAATGCAGAATTCCACACAAATATGCCCTGAAAGTGTACCCGCCCATAACCGCCCTGTCTCACTGGAACATACCAATGCAGAACTCCACACAAATATGCCCTGAACCTGTACCCGACCATAACCTCCCTGTCTCACTGGAACGTACCACTGCAGAACTGCACACAAATATGCCCTGAACCTGTACCCTCCATAACCTCCCTGTCTCAATGGAACGTACCAATGCAGAACTCCAGACAAATGTGCCCTGAACCTGTACACTCCATAACCTCCCTGACTCACTGGAACGTACAAATGCAGAACTACACTCAAATATGCCCTGATCCTGTACCCCTCCATAACCTCACAGTCTCACTGGAACGTACCATTGCAGAACACCAAACAAATATACCCTGAACGTGTACCCGCCCATAAGCTCCTTGTCTCACTGGAACGTACCAACGCAGAACTCCTCACAAATATGCCCTGAACTTGTACCCGACCATAACCTCCCTGTCTCACTGGAACCTACCAATGAGGAACTCCACACAAATATGCCCTGAACCTGTACCCGACCATAACCTCCCTGTCTCACTGGAACGCACCAATGCCGAACTCCACTTAAATATGCCCTGATCCTGTACGTGCATAACCTCCCTGTCTCACTGGAACGTACCATTGCAGAACACCACACAAATATGCCCTGAACCTGTACCCCTCCATAACCTCACTGTCTCACTGGAACGTACCAATGCAGAACTCCACACAAATATGCCCTGAACCTGTACCCGACCATAACCTCCCTGTCTCACTGGAACGTACCACTGCAGAACTCCACACAAATATGCCCTGAACCTGTACCCCTCCATAACCTCCCTGTCTCACTGGAACGTACCAATGCAGAATTCCACACATATATGCCCTGAAACTGTACCGGTCCATAAGCTCCCTGTCTCATTGGATTGTCCCACTGCAGAACTCCACACAAATAGGCCATGAACCGGTACCCCTCCATAACCTCCCATTCTCACTGGAAAGTACCAATGCAGAACTCCACACAAATATGCCCTGAACCTGTACCCGACCATAACCTCCCTGTCTCACTGGAACGTATCACTGCAGAACTCCACACAAATATGCCCTGAACCAGTACCCTCCATAACCTCCCTGTCTCACTGGAACCTACCAATGAGGAACTCCACACAAATATGCCCTGAACCTGTACCCGACCATAACCTCCCTGTCTCACTGGAACGCACCAATGCCGAACTCCACTTAAATATGCCCTGATCCTGTACGTGCATAACCTCCCTGTCTCACTGGAACGTACCATTGCAGAACACGACACAAATATGCCCTGAACCTGTACCCGACCATAACCTCCCTGTCTCACTGGAACGCACCAATGCCGAACTCCACTTAAATATGCCCTGATCCTGTACGTGCATAACCTCCCTGTCTCACTGGAACGCACCAATGCCGAACTCCACTCAAATATGCCCTGATCCTGTACCGTGCATAATCTCCCTGTCACACTGGAACGTACCATTGCAAAACACCACACAAATATGCCCTGAACCTGTACCCCTCCATAACCTCCCTGTCTCACTGGAACGTACCAATGCAGAATTCCACACATGTATGCCCTGAAACTGTACCGGTCCATAAGCTCCCTGTCTCATTGGATTGTCCCACTGCAGAACTCCACACAAATATGCCATGAACCGGTACCCCTCCATAACCTCCCATTCTCACTGGAAAGTACCAATGCAGAACTCCACACAAATATGCCCTGAACCTGTACCCGACCATAACCTCCCTGTCTCACTGGAACGTATCACTGCAGAACTCCACACAAATATGCCCTGAACCTGTACCCTCCATAACCTCCCTGTCTCACTGGAACGTACCAATGCAGAACTACACACAAATATGCCCTGAACCTGTACCCCTCCATAACCTCCCTGTCTCACTGGAACGCACCAATGCCGAACTCCACTCAAATGTGCCCTGATCCTGTACCCGACCATAAACTCCCTGTCTCACTGGAACGTCCCACTGCAGAACTCCACACAAATATGCCATGAACCGGTACCCTCCATAACCTCCCTGTCTCACTGGAAAGAACCAATGCAGAACTCCACACAAATATGCCCTGAACCTGTACCCGACCATAACCTCCCTGTCTCACTGGAACGCACCAATGCCGAACTCCACTCAAATGTGCCCTGATCCTGTACCCGACCATAAACTCCCTGTATCACTGGAACGTCCCACTGCAGAACTCCACACAAATATGCCATGAAAGTTACCCGCCCATAACCTCCTTGTCTCACTGGAACGCACCAATGCAGAACTCCACACAAATATGCCCTGAACCTGTAACCCTCCATAACCTCCCTGTCTCACTGGAACGTACCAATGCAGAACTCCACACAAATATGCCCTGAACCGGTACCCTCCATAACCTCCCTGTCTCACTGGAACGTACCAATGCAGAATTCCACACAAATATGCCCTGAACGTGTACCAGCCCATAACCTCCTTGTCTCCCTGGAACGCACCAATGCAGAATTCCACACAAATTTGCCCTGAACCTGTACTTCTCAATAACCTCCCTGTCTCACTGGAACGTACCAATGCAGAACACCACACAAATATGCCCTGAACCTGTACCCCTCCATAACCTCCCTGTCTCACTGGAACACACCAATGCCGAGCTCCACTGAAATATGCCCTGATCCTGTACCCGACCATAACCTCCCTATCTCACTGGAACGTACCAATGCAGAACTCCGCACAAATATGCCCTGAACCTGTACCCTCCATAACGTCCCTGTCTCACTGGAACGCACCAATGCCGAACTCCACTTAAATATGCCCTGATCCTGTACGTGCATAACCTCCCTGTCTCACTGGAACGTACCATTGCAGAACACGACACAAATATGCCCTGAACCTGTACCCGACCATAACCTCCCTGTCTCACTGGAACGCACCAATGCCGAACTCCACTTAAATATGCCCTGATCCTGTACGTGCATAACCTCCCTGTCTCACTGGAACGCACCAATGCCGAACTCCACTCAAATATGCCCTGATCCTGTACCGTGCATAATCTCCCTGTCACACTGGAACGTACCATTGCAAAACACCACACAAATATGCCCTGAACCTGTACCCCTCCATAACCTCCCTGTCTCACTGGAACGTACCAATGCAGAATTCCACACATGTATGCCCTGAAACTGTACCGGTCCATAAGCTCCCTGTCTCATTGGATTGTCCCACTGCAGAACTCCACACAAATATGCCATGAACCGGTACCCCTCCATAACCTCCCATTCTCACTGGAAAGTACCAATGCAGAACTCCACACAAATATGCCCTGAACCTGTACCCGACCATAACCTCCCTGTCTCACTGGAACGTATCACTGCAGAACTCCACACAAATATGCCCTGAACCTGTACCCTCCATAACCTCCCTGTCTCACTGGAACGTACCAATGCAGAACTACACACAAATATGCCCTGAACCTGTACCCCTCCATAACCTCCCTGTCTCACTGGAACGCACCAATGCCGAACTCCACTCAAATGTGCCCTGATCCTGTACCCGACCATAAACTCCCTGTCTCACTGGAACGTCCCACTGCAGAACTCCACACAAATAGGCCATGAACCGGTACCCCTCCATAACCTCCCATTCTCACTGGAAAGTACCAATGCAGAACTCCACACAAATATGCCCTGAACCTGTACCCGACCATAACCTCCCTGTCTCACTGGAACGTATCACTGCAGAACTCCACACAAATATGCCCTGAACCAGTACCCTCCATAACCTCCCTGTCTCACTGGAACCTACCAATGAGGAACTCCACACAAATATGCCCTGAACCTGTACCCGACCATAACCTCCCTGTCTCACTGGAACGCACCAATGCCGAACTCCACTTAAATATGCCCTGATCCTGTACGTGCATAACCTCCCTGTCTCACTGGAACGTACCATTGCAGAACACGACACAAATATGCCCTGAACCTGTACCCGACCATAACCTCCCTGTCTCACTGGAACGCACCAATGCCGAACTCCACTTAAATATGCCCTGATCCTGTACGTGCATAACCTCCCTGTCTCACTGGAACGCACCAATGCCGAACTCCACTCAAATATGCCCTGATCCTGTACCGTGCATAATCTCCCTGTCACACTGGAACGTACCATTGCAAAACACCACACAAATATGCCCTGAACCTGTACCCCTCCATAACCTCCCTGTCTCACTGGAACGTACCAATGCAGAATTCCACACATGTATGCCCTGAAACTGTACCGGTCCATAAGCTCCCTGTCTCATTGGATTGTCCCACTGCAGAACTCCACACAAATATGCCATGAACCGGTACCCCTCCATAACCTCCCATTCTCACTGGAAAGTACCAATGCAGAACTCCACACAAATATGCCCTGAACCTGTACCCGACCATAACCTCCCTGTCTCACTGGAACGTATCACTGCAGAACTCCACACAAATATGCCCTGAACCTGTACCCTCCATAACCTCCCTGTCTCACTGGAACGTACCAATGCAGAACTACACACAAATATGCCCTGAACCTGTACCCCTCCATAACCTCCCTGTCTCACTGGAACGCACCAATGCCGAACTCCACTCAAATGTGCCCTGATCCTGTACCCGACCATAAACTCCCTGTCTCACTGGAACGTCCCACTGCAGAACTCCACACAAATATGCCATGAACCGGTACCCTCCATAACCTCCCTGTCTCACTGGAAAGAACCAATGCAGAACTCCACACAAATATGCCCTGAACCTGTACCCGACCATAACCTCCCTGTCTCACTGGAACGCACCAATGCCGAACTCCACTCAAATGTGCCCTGATCCTGTACCCGACCATAAACTCCCTGTATCACTGGAACGTCCCACTGCAGAACTCCACACAAATATGCCATGAAAGTTACCCGCCCATAACCTCCTTGTCTCACTGGAACGCACCAATGCAGAACTCCACACAAATTTGCCCTGAACCTGTACCCCTCCATAACCTCCCTTTCTCACTGGAATGTACCAATGCAGAACTCCACACAAGTATGCCCTGAACCTGTACCCATCCATAACCTCCCTGTCTCACTGGAACGTACCAATGCAGAACTCCATACAAATATGCCCTGAACCTGTACCCTCCATAAACTCCCTGTCTCACTGGAACGTACCAATGCAGAACTCCACACAAATATGCCCTGAACCTGTACCCTCCATAAACTCCCTGTCTCACTGGAACGTACCAATGCCGAACTACACACAAATATGCCCTGAACCTGAACCACTCCATAACCTCCCTTTCTCACTGGAACATACCAATGCAGAACTCCACACAAATATGCCCTGAACCTGTACCCGACCATAACCTCCCTGTCTCACTGGAACGTACCACTGCAGAACTGCACACAAATATGCCCTGAACCTGTACCCTCCATAACCTCCCTGTCTCAATGGAACGTACCAATGCAGAACTCCAGACAAATGTGCCCTGAACCTGTACACTCCATAACCTCCCTGACTCACTGGAACGTACAAATGCAGAACTACACTCAAATATGCCCTGATCCTGTACCCCTCCATAACCTCACAGTCTCACTGGAACGTACGATTGCAGAACACCAAACAAATATACCCTGAACGTGTACCCGCCCATAAGCTCCTTGTCTCACTGGAACGTACCAACGCAGAACTCCTCACAAATATGCCCTGAACTTGTACCCGACCATAACCTCCCTGTCTCACTGGAACCTACCAATGAGGAACTCCACACAAATATGCCCTGAACCTGTACCCGACCATAACCTCCCTGTCTCACTGGAACGCACCAATGCCGAACTCCACTTAAATATGCCCTGATCCTGTACGTGCATAACCTCCCTGTCTCACTGGAACGTACCATTGCAGAACACCACACAAATATGCCCTGAACCTGTACCCCTCCATAACCTCACTGTCTCACTGGAACGTACCAATGCAGAACTCCACACAAATATGCCCTGAACCTGTAACCCTCCATAACCTCCCTGTCTCACTGGAACGTACCAATGCAGAACTCCACACAAATATGCCCTGAACCGGTACCCTCCATAACCTCCCTGTCTCACTGGAACGTACCAATGCAGAATTCCACACAAATATGCCCTGAAAGTGTACCCGCCCATAACCGCCCTGTCTCACTGGAACGCACCAATGCAGAATTCCACACAAATTTGCCCTGAACCTGTACCCCTCAATAACCTCCCTGTCTCACTGGAACGTACCAATGCAGAACTCCACTCAAATATGCCCTGATCCTGTACCGTGCATAACCTCCCTGTCTCACTGGAATGTACCAATGCAGAATTCCACACAAATATGCCCTGAACGTGTACCCGCCCATAACCTCCTTGTCTCACTGGAACGCACCAATGCAGAACTCCACACAAATTTGCCCTGAACCTGTACCGCTCCATAACCTCCCTGTCTCACTGGAACGTACCAATGCAGAACACCACACAAGTATGCCCTGAACCTGTACCCCTCCATAACATCCCTGTCTCACTGGAACGCACCAATGCCGAACTCCACTCAAATATGCCCTGATCCTGTACCGTGCATAATCTCCCTGTCACACTGGAACGTACCATTGCAGAACTCCACACAAATATGCCATGAACCGGTACCCCTCCATAACCTCCCATTCTCACTGGAAAGTACAAATGCAGAACTCCACACAAATATGCCCTGAACCTGTACCCGACCATAACCTCCCTGTCACACTGGAACGTACCATTGCAGAACACCACACAAATATGCCCTGAACCTGTACCCCTCCATAACCTCCCTGTCTCACTGGAACGTACCAATGCAGAATTCCACACATATATGCCCTGAAACTGTACCGGTCCATAAGCTCCCTGTCTCATTGGATCGTCCCACTGCAGAACTCCACACAAATATGCCATGAACCGGTACACCTCCATAACCTCCCATTCTCACTGGAAAGTACCAATGCAGAACTCCACACAAATATGCCCTGAACCTGTACCCGACCATAACCTCCCAGTCTCACTGGAACGTATCACTGCAGAACTCCACAAAAATACGCCCTGAACCTGTACCATCCATAACCTCCCTGTCTCACTGGAACGTACCAATGCAGAACTACACACAAATATGCCCTGAACCTGTACCCCTCCATAACCTCCCTGTCTCACTGGAACGTACCAATGCAGAACTCCACACAAATATGCCCTGAACCTGTACCCTCCATAACCTCCCTGTCTCACTGGAACGTACCAATGCAGAACTACACACAAATATGCCCTGAACCTGTACCCCTCCATAACCTCCCTGTCTCACTGGAACGTACCAATGCAGAACTCCACACAAATATGCCCTGAACCTGTACCCCTCCATAACCTCCCTGTCTCACTGGAACATACCAATGCCGAGCTCCACTCAAATATGCCCTGATCCTGTACCCGACCATAACCTCCCTGTCTCACTGGAACGTACCAATGCAGAACTCCGCAAAAATATGCCCTGAACCTGTACCCTCCATAACGTCCCTGTCTCACTGGAACGTACCAATGCAGAACTCCACACAAATGTGCCCTGAACCTGTACACCTCCATAACCTCCCTGTCTCACTGGAAAGTACCAATGCAGAACTCCACACAAATATGCCCTGAACCTGTAACCCTCCATAACCTCCCTGTCTCACTGGAACGTACCAATGCAGAACTCCACACAAATATGCCCTGAACCGGTACCCTCCATAACCTCCCTGTCTCACTGGAACGTACCAATGCAGAATTCCACACAAATATGCCCTGAACGTGTACCAGCCCATAACCTCCTTGTCTCCCTGGAACGCACCAATGCAGAATTCCACACAAATTTGCCCTGAACCTGTACTTCTCAATAACCTCCCTGTCTCACTGGAACGTACCAATGCAGAACACCACACAAATATGCCCTGAACCTGTACCCCTCCATAACCTCCCTGTCTCACTGGAACACACCAATGCCGAGCTCCACTGAAATATGCCCTGATCCTGTACCCGACCATAACCTCCCTATCTCACTGGAACGTACCAATGCAGAACTCCGCACAAATATGCCCTGAACCTGTACCCTCCATAACGTCCCTGTCTCACTGGAACGCACCAATGCAGAACTCCACACAAATTTGCCCTGAACCTGTACACCTCCATAACCTCCCTGTCTCACTGGAACGTACCAATGCAGAACTCCACACAAATATGCCCTGAACCTGTAACCCTCCATAACCTCCCTGTCTCACTGGAACGTACCAATGCAGAACTCCACACAAATATGCCCTGAACCGGTACCCTCCATAACCTCCCTGTCTCACTGGAACGTACCAATGCAGAATTCCACACAAATATGCCCTGAACGTGTACCAGCCCATAACCTCCTTGTCTCACTGGAACGCACCAATGCAGAACTCCACACAAATTTGCCCTGAACCTGTACTTCTCAATAACCTCCCTGTCTCACTGGAACGTACCAATGCAGAACACCACACAAATATGCCCTGAACCTGTACCCCTCCATAACCTCCCTGTCTCACTGGAACACACCAATGCCGAGCTCCACTGAAATATGCCCTGATCCTGTACCCGACCATAACCTCCCTATCTCACTGGAACGTACCAATGCAGAACTCCGCACAAATATGCCCTGAACCTGTACCCTCCATAACGTCCCTGTCTCACTGGAACGTACCAATGCAGAACTCCACACAAATGTGCCCTGAACCTGTACACCTCCATAACCTCCCTGTCTCACTGGAACGTACCAATGCAGAACTCCACACAAATATGCCCTGAACCTGTCACCCTCCATAACCTCCCTGTCTCACTGGAACGCACCAATGCAGAATTCCACACAAATTTGCCCTGAACCTGTACCCCTCAATAACCTCCCTGTCTCACTGGAACGTACCAATGCAGAACTCCACTCAAATATGCCCTGATCCTGTACCGTGCATAACCTCCCTGTCTCACTGGAATGTACCAATGCAGAATTCCACACAAATATGCCCTGAACGTGTACCCGCCCATAACCTCCTTGTCTCACTGGAACGCACCAATGCAGAACTCCACACAAATTTGCCCTGAACCTGTACCCCTCCATAACCTCCCTGTCTCACTGGAACGTACCAATGCAGAACACCACACAAGTATGCCCTGAACCTGTACCCCTCCATAACATCCCTGTCTCACTGGAACGCACCAATGCCGAACTGCACTCAAATATGCCCTGATCCTGTACCGTGCATAATCTCCCTGTCACACTGGAACGTACCATTGCAGAACTCCACACAAATATGCCATGAACCGGTACCCCTCCATAACCTCCCATTCTCACTGGAAAGTACAAATGCAGAACTCCACACAAATATGCCCTGAACCTGTACCCGACCATAACCTCCCTGTCACACTGGAACGTACCATTGCAGAACACCACACAAATATGCCCTGAACCTGTACCCCTCCATAACCTCCCTGTCTCACTGGAACGTACCAATGCAGAATTCCACACATATATGCCCTGAAACTGTACCGGTCCATAAGCTCCCTGTCTCATTGGATCGTCCCACTGCAGAACTCCACACAAATATGCCATGAACCGGTACACCTCCATAACCTCCCATTCTCACTGGAAAGTACCAATGCAGAACTCCACACAAATATGCCCTGAACCTGTACCCGACCATAACCTCCCAGTCTCACTGGAACGTATCACTGCAGAACTCCACACAAATACGCCCTGAACCTGTACCATCCATAACCTCCCTGTCTCACTGGAACGTACCAATGCAGAACTACACACAAATATGCCCTGAACCTGTACCCCTCCATAACCTCCCTGTCTCACTGGAACGTACCAATGCAGAACTCCACACAAATATGCCCTGAACCTGTACCCTCCATAACCTCCCTGTCTCACTGGAACGTACCAATGCAGAACTACACACAAATATGCCCTGAACCTGTACCCCTCCATAACCTCCCTGTCTCACTGGAACGTACCAATGCAGAACTCCACACAAATATGCCCTGAACCTGTACCCCTCCATAACCTCCCTGTCTCACTGGAACATACCAATGCCGAGCTCCACTCAAATATGCCCTGATCCTGTACCCGACCATAACCTCCCTGTCTCACTGG
This sequence comes from Hemitrygon akajei, assembly GCF_048418815.1. Taxonomy (NCBI): domain Eukaryota; kingdom Metazoa; phylum Chordata; class Chondrichthyes; order Myliobatiformes; family Dasyatidae; genus Hemitrygon; species Hemitrygon akajei. The sequence goes on along the minus strand of NW_027331942.1, from coordinate 903,550 downwards.
AACGTACCAATGCAGAACTCCGCAAAAATATGCCCTGAACCTGTACCCTCCATAACGTCCCTGTCTCACTGGAACGTACCAATGCAGAACTCCACACAAATGTGCCCTGAACCTGTACACCTCCATAACCTCCCTGTCTCACTGGAAAGTACCAATGCAGAACTCCACACAAATATGCCCTGAACCTGTAACCCTCCATAACCTCCCTGTCTCACTGGAACGTACCAATGCAGAACTCCACACAAATATGCCCTGAACCGGTACCCTCCATAACCTCCCTGTCTCACTGGAACGTACCAATGCAGAATTCCACACAAATATGCCCTGAACGTGTACCAGCCCATAACCTCCTTGTCTCCCTGGAACGCACCAATGCAGAATTCCACACAAATTTGCCCTGAACCTGTACTTCTCAATAACCTCCCTGTCTCACTGGAACGTACCAATGCAGAACACCACACAAATATGCCCTGAACCTGTACCCCTCCATAACCTCCCTGTCTCACTGGAACACACCAATGCCGAGCTCCACTGAAATATGCCCTGATCCTGTACCCGACCATAACCTCCCTATCTCACTGGAACGTACCAATGCAGAACTCCGCACAAATATGCCCTGAACCTGTACCCTCCATAACGTCCCTGTCTCACTGGAACGCACCAATGCAGAACTCCACACAAATTTGCCCTGAACCTGTACACCTCCATAACCTCCCTGTCTCACTGGAACGTACCAATGCAGAACTCCACACAAATATGCCCTGAACCTGTAACCCTCCATAACCTCCCTGTCTCACTGGAACGTACCAATGCAGAACTCCACACAAATATGCCCTGAACCGGTACCCTCCATAACCTCCCTGTCTCACTGGAACGTACCAATGCAGAATTCCACACAAATATGCCCTGAACGTGTACCAGCCCATAACCTCCTTGTCTCACTGGAACGCACCAATGCAGAACTCCACACAAATTTGCCCTGAACCTGTACTTCTCAATAACCTCCCTGTCTCACTGGAACGTACCAATGCAGAACACCACACAAATATGCCCTGAACCTGTACCCCTCCATAACCTCCCTGTCTCACTGGAACACACCAATGCCGAGCTCCACTGAAATATGCCCTGATCCTGTACCCGACCATAACCTCCCTATCTCACTGGAACGTACCAATGCAGAACTCCGCACAAATATGCCCTGAACCTGTACCCTCCATAACGTCCCTGTCTCACTGGAACGTACCAATGCAGAACTCCACACAAATGTGCCCTGAACCTGTACACCTCCATAACCTCCCTGTCTCACTGGAACGTACCAATGCAGAACTCCACACAAATATGCCCTGAACCTGTCACCCTCCATAACCTCCCTGTCTCACTGGAACGTACCAATGCAGAACTCCACACAAATATGCCCTGAACCGGTACCCTCCATAACCTCCCTGTCTCACTGGAACGTACCAATGCAGAATTCCACACAAATATGCCCTGAACGTGTACCAGCCCATAACCTCCTTGTCTCACTGGAACGCACCAATGCAGAACTCCACACAAATTTGCCCTGAACCTGTACTTCTCAATAACCTCCCTGTCTCACTGGAACGTACCAATGCAGAACTCCACTCAAATATGCCCTGATCCTGTACCGTGCATAACCTCCCTGTCTCACTGGAACGTACCAATGTAGAATTCCACACAAATATGCCCTGAACGTGTACCCGCCCATAACCTCCTTGTCTCACTGGAACGCACCAATGCAGAACTCCACACAAGTATGCCCTGAACCTGTACCCCTCCATAACCTCCCTGTCTCACTGGAACGTACCAATGCAGAACTCCACACAAATATGCCCTGAACCTGTACCCCTCCATAACTTCCCTGTCTCACTGGAACGCACCAATGCCGAACTCCACTCAAATGTGCCCTGAACCTGTACCCCTCCATTACCTTCTGTCTCACTGGAACGTACCATTGCAGATCACCACACAAATATGCCCTGAAAGTTACCCGCCCATAACCTCCTTGTCTCACTGGAACGCACCAATGCAGAACTCCACACAAATTTGCCCTGAACCTGTACCCCTCCAAAACCTCCCTGTCTCACTGGAATGTACCAATGCAGAACTCCACACAAGTATGCCCTGAACCTGTACCCCTCCATAACGTCCCTGTCTCACTGGAACGTACCAATGCAGAACTCCACACAAATATGCCCTGAACCTGTACCCTCCATAAACTCCCTGTCTCACTGGAACGTACCAATGCAGAACTACACACAAATATGCCCTGAACCTGAACCCCTCCATAACCTCCCTATCTCACTGGAAAATACCAATGCAGAACTCCACACAAATATGCCCTGAACCGGTACCCTCCATAACCACCCTGTCTCACTGGAACGTACCAATGCAGAATTCCACACAAATATGCCCTGAAAGTGTACCCGCCCATAACCTCCTTGTCTCACTGGAACGCACCAATGCAGAACTCCACACAAATTTGCCCTGAACCTGTACCCCTCCATAACCTCCCTGTCTCACTGGAACGTACCAATGCAGAACTCCACACAAGTATGCCCTGAACCTGTACCCCTCCATAACCTCCCTGTCTCACTGGAACGCACCAATGCCGAACTCCACTCAAATATGCCCTGATCCTGTACCGTGCATAATCTCCCTGTCACACTGGAACGTACCATTGCAGAACACCACACAAATATGCCCTGAACCTGTACGACTCCATAACCTCCCTGTCTCACTGGAAAGTACCAATGCAGAACTCCACACAAATATGCCCTGAACCTGTACCCGACCATAACCTCCCTGTCTCACTGGAACGTATTACTGCAGAACTCCACACAAATATGCCCTGAACCTGTACCCTCCATAACCTCCCTGTCTCACTGGAACGTACCAAAGCAGAACTACACACAAATATGCCCTGAACCTGTACCCCTCCATAACATCCCTGTCTCACTGGAACGCACCAATGCCGAACTCCACTCAAATGTGCCCTGATCCTGTACCCGACCATAAACTCCCTGTCTCACTTTAACGTCCCACTGCAGAACTCCACACAAATATGCCATGAACCGGTACCCTCCATAACCTCCCTGTCTCACTGGAAAGTTCCAATGCAGAACTCCACACAAATATGCCCTGAACCTGTACCCGACCATAACCACCCTGTCTCACTTTAACGTACCACTGCAGAACTCCACACAAATATGCCCTGAACCTGTACCCTCCATAACCTCCCTGTCTCACTGGAACGTACCAATGCAGAACTACACACAAATATGCCCTGAACCTGTACCCCTCCATAATCTCCCTGTCTCACTGGAACGTACCAATGCAGAACTCCACACAAATATGCCCTGAACCTGTACCCCTCCATAACCTCCCTGTCTCACTGGAACACACCAATGCCGAGCTCCACGCAAATATGCCCTGATCCTGTACCCGACCATAACCTCCCTGTCTCACTGGAACGTACCAATGCAGAACTCCGCACAAAAATGCCCTGAACCTGAACCCTCCATAACGTCCCTGTCTCACTGGAACGTACCAATGCAGAACTCCACACAAATGTGCCCTGAACCTGTACACCTCCATAACCTCCCTGTCTCAGTGGAACGTACCAATGCAGAACTCCACACAAATATGCCCTGAACCTGTAACCCTCCATAACCTCCCTGTCTCACTGGAACGTACCAATGCCGAACTCCACACAAATATGCCCTGAACCGGTACCCTCCATAACCTCCCTGTCTCACTGGAACGTACCAATGCAGAATTCCACACAAATATGCCCTGAACGTGTACCAGCCCATAACCTCCTTGTCTCACTGGATCGCACCAATGCAGAACTCCACACAAATTTGCCCTGAACCTGTACTTCTCAATAACCTCCCTGTCTCACTGGAACATACCAATGCAGAACTCCACTCAAATATGCCCTGATCCTGTACCGTGCATAACCTCCCTGTCTCACTGGAACGTACCAATGCAGAATTCCACACAAATATGCCCTGAACGTGTACCCGCCCATAACCTCCTTGTCTCACTGGAACGCACCAATGCAGAACTCCACACAAATTTGCCCTGAACCTGTACCCCTCCATAACCTCCCTGTCTCACTGGAACGTACCAATGCAGAACTCCACACAAGTATGCCCTGAACCTGTACCCCTCCATAACCTCCCTGTCTCACTGGAACGTACCAATGCAGAACTCCACACAAATATGCCCTGAACCTGTACCCCTCCATAACTTCCCTGTCTCACTGGAACGCACCAATGCCGAACTCCACTCAAATGTGCCCTGAACCTGTACCCCTCCATAACCTTCTGTCTCACTGGAACGTACCATTGCAGATCACCACACAAATATGCCCTGAAAGTTACCTGCCCATAACCTCCTTGTCTCACTGGAACGCACCAATGCAGAACTCCACACAAATTTGCCCTGAACCTGTACCCATCCATAACCTCCCTGTCTCACTGGAATGTACCAATGCAGAACTCCACACAAGTATGCCCTGAACCTGTACCCCTCCATAACCTCCCTGTCTCACTGGAACGTACCAATGCAGAACTCCACACAAATATGCCCTGAACCTGTACCCCCCATAAACTCCCTGTCTCACTGGAACGTACCAATGCAGAACTACACACAAATATGCCCTGAACCTGAACCCCTCCATAATCTCCCTATCTCACTGGAACGTACCAATGCAGAACTCCACACAAATATGCCCTGAACCTGTACCCCTCCATAACTTCCCTGTCTCACTGGAAAGTACCAATGCAGAACTCCACACAAATATGCCCTGAACCTGTACCCGACCATAACCTCCCTGTCTCACTGGAACGTACCACTGCAGAACTGCACACAAATATGCCCTGAACCTGTACCCTCCATAACCTCCCTGTCTCAATGGAACGTACCAATGCAGAACTCCAGACAAATATGCCCTGAACCTGTACCCCTCCATAACCTCCCAGTCTCACTGGAACGTACCATTGCAGAACACCAAACAAATATGCCCTGAACGTGTACCCGCCCATAAGCTCCTTGTCTCACTGGAACGTACCAACGCAGAACTCCACACAAATATGCCCTGAACTTGTACCCGACCATAACCTCCCTGTCTCACTGGAACCTACCAATGCAGAACTCCACACAAGTATGCCCTGAACCTGTACCCCTCCATAACCTCCCTGTCTCACTGGAACGTACCAATGCAGAACTCCACACAAATATGCCCTGAACCTGTACCCCTCCATAACTTCCCTGTCTCACTGGAACGCACCAATGCCGAACTCCACTCAAATGTGCCCTGAACCTGTACCCCTCCATAACCTTCTGTCTCACTGGAACGTACCATTGCAGATCACCACACAAATATGCCCTGAAAGTTACCTGCCCATAACCTCCTTGTCTCACTGGAACGCACCAATGCAGAACTCCACACAAATTTGCCCTGAACCTGTACCCCTCCATAACCTCCCTGTCTCACTGGAATGTACCAATGCAGAACTCCACACAAATCTGCCCTGAACCTGTACCCTCCATAAACTCCCTGTCTCACTGGAACGTACCAATGCAGAACTACACACAAATATGCCCTGAACCTGAACCCCTCCATAACCTCCCTATCTCACTGGAACGTACCAATGCAGAACTCCACATAAATATGCCCTGAACCTGTACCCCTCCATAACTTCCCTGTCTCACTGGAAAGTACCAATGCAGAACTCCACACAAATATGCCCTGAACCTGTACCCGACCATAACCTCCCTGTCTCACTGGAACGTACCACTGCAGAACTGCACACAAATATGCCCTGAACCTGTACCCTCCATAACCTCCCTGTCTCAATGGAACGTACCAATGCAGAACTCCAGACAAATGTGCCCTGAACCTGTACACTCCATAACCTCCCTGACTCACTGGAACGTACAAATGCAGAACTACACTCAAATATGCCCTGAACCTGTACCCCTCCATAACCTCCCAGTCTCACTGGAACGTACCATTGCAGAACACCAAACAAATATGCCCTGAACGTGTACCCGCCCATAAGCTCCTTGTCTCACTGGAACGTACCAACGCAGAACTCCACACAAATATGCCCTGAACTTGTAACCGACCATAACCTCCCTGTCTCACTGGAACCTACCAATGAGGAACTCCACACAAATATGCCCTGATCCTGTACCGTGCATAACCTCCCTGTCTCACTGGAACGTACCAATGTAGAATTCCACACAAATATGCCCTGAACGTGTACCCGCCCATAACCTCCTTGTCTCACTGGAACGCACCAATGCAGAACTCCACACAAGTATGCCCTGAACCTGTACCCCTCCATAACCTCCCTGTCTCACTGGAACGTACCAATGCAGAACTCCACACAAATATGCCCTGAACCTGTACCCCTCCATAACTTCCCTGTCTCACTGGAACGCACCAATGCCGAACTCCACTCAAATGTGCCCTGAACCTGTACCCCTCCATAACCTTCTGTCTCACTGGAACGTACCATTGCAGATCACCACACAAATATGCCCTGAAAGTTACCCGCCCATAACCTCCCTGTCTCACTGGAACGCACCAATGCAGAACTCCACACAAATTTGCCCTGAACCTGTACCCCTCCATAACCTCCCTGTCTCACTGGAACGTACCAATGCAGAACTCCACACAAATATGCCCTGAACCTGTACCCTCCATAAACTCCCTGTCTCACTGGAACGTACCAATGCAGAACTACACACAAATATGCCCTGAACCTGAACCCCTCCATAACCTCCCTATCTCACTGGAAAATACCAATGCAGAACTCCACACAAATATGCCCTGAACCGGTACCCTCCATAACCACCCTGTCTCACTGGAACGTACCAATGCAGAATTCCACACAAATATGCCCTGAAAGTGTACCCGCCCATAACCTCCTTGTCTCACTGGAACGCACCAATGCAGAACTCCACACAAATTTGCCCTAAACCTGTACCCCTCCATAACCTCCCTGTCTCACTGGAACGTACCAATGCAGAACTCCACACAAGTATGCCCTGAACCTGTACCCCTCCATAACCTCCCTGTCTCACTTGAACGCACCAATGCCGAACTCCACTCAAATATGCCCTGATCCTGTACCGTGCATAATCTCCCTGTCACACTGGAACGTACCATTGCAGAACACCACACAAATATGCCCTGAACCTGTACCCTCCATAACCTCCCTGTCTCACTGGAACGTACCAAAGCAGAACTACACACAAATATGCCCTGAACCTGTACACCTCCATAACCTCCCTGTCTCACTGGAACGCACCAATGCCGAACTCCACTCAAATGTGCCCTGATCCTGTACCCGACCATAAACTCCCTGTCTCACTGGAACGTCCCACTGCAGAACTCCACACAAATATGCCATGAACCGGTACCCTCCATAACCTCCCTGTCTCACTGGAAAGTTCCAATGCAGAACTCCACACAAATATGCCCTGAACCTGTACCCGACCATAACCACCCTGTCTCACTTTAACGTACCACTGCAGAACTCCACACAAATATGCCCTGAACCTGTACCCTCCATAACCTCCCTGTCTCACTGGAACGTACCAATGCAGAACTACACACAAATATGCCCTGAACCTGTACCCCTCCATAACCTCCCTGTCTCACTGGAACGTACCAATGCAGAATTCCACACAAATATGCCCTGAACCTGTACCCGACCATAACCACCCTGTCTCACTTTAACGTACCACTGCAGAACTCCACACAAATATGCCCTGAACCTGTACCCTCCATAACCTCCCTGTCTCACTGGAACGTACCAATGCAGAACTACACACAAATATGCCCTGAACCTGTACCCCTCCATAACCTCCCTGTCTCACTGGAACGTACCAATGCAGAATTCCACACAAATATGCCCTGAACGTGTACCAGCCCATAACCTCCTTGTCTCACTGGAACGCACCAATGCAGAACTCCACACAAATTTGCCCTGAACCTGTACTTCTCAATAACCTCCCTGTCTCACTGGAACATACCAATGCAGAACTCCACTCAAATATGCCCTGATCCTGTACCGTGCATAACCTCCCTGTCTCACTGGAACGTACCAATGCAGAATTCCACACAAATATGCCCTGAACGTGTACCCGCCCATAACCTCCTTGTCTCACTGGAACGCACCAATGCAGAACTCCACACAAATTTGCCCTGAACCTGTACCCCTCCATAACCTCCCTGTCTCACTGGAACGTACCAATGCAGAACTCCACACAAGTATGCCCTGAACCTGTACTCCTCCATAACCTCCCTGTCTCACTGGAACGTACCAATGCAGAACTCCACACAAATATGCCCTGAACCTGTACCCCTCCATAACTTCCCTGTCTCACTGGAACGCACCAATGCCGAACTCCACTCAAATGTGCCCTGAACCTGTACCCCTCCATAACCTTCTGTCTCACTGGAACGTACCATTGCAGATCACCACACAAATATGCCCTGAAAGTTACCTGCTCATAACCTCCTTGTCTCACTGGAACGCACCAATGCAGAACTCCACACAAATTTGCCCTGAACCTGTACCCCTCCATAACCTCCCTGTCTCACTGGAATGTACCAATGCAGAACTCCACACAAGTATGCCCTGAACCTGTACCCCTCCATAACCTCCCTGTCTCACTGGAACGTACCAATGCAGAACTCCACACAAATATGCCCTGAACCTGTACCCTCCATAAACTCCCTGTCTCACTGGAACGTACCAATGCAGAACTACACACAAATATGCCCTGAACCTGAACCCCTCCATAACCTCCCTATCTCACTGGAACGTACCAATGCAGAACTCCACACAAATATGCCCTGAACTTGTACCCCTCCATAACTTCCCTGTCTCACTGGAAAGTACCAATGCAGAACTCCACACAAATATGCCCTGAACCTGTACCCGACCATAACCTCCCTGTCTCACTGGAACGTACCACTGCAGAACTGCACACAAATATGCCCTGAACCTGTACCCTCCATAACCTCCCTGTCTCAATGGAACGTACCAATGCAGAACTCCAGACAAATATGCCCTGAACCTGTACCCCTCCATAACCTCCCAGTCTCACTGGAACGTACCATTGGAGAACACCAAACAGATATGCCCTGAACGTGTACCCGCCCATAAGCTCCTTGTCTCACTGGAACGTACCAACGCAGAACTCCACACAAATATGCCCTGAACTTGTACCCGACCATAACCTCCCTGTCTCACTGGAACCTACCAATGCAGAACTCCACACAAGTATGCCCTGAACCTGTACCCCTCCATAACCTCCCTGTCTCACTGGAACGTACCAATGCAGAACTCCACACAAATATGCCCTGAACCTGTACCCCTCCATAACTTCCCTGTCTCACTGGAACGCACCAATGCCGAACTCCACTCAAATGTGCCCTGAACCTGTACCCCTCCATAACCTTCTGTCTCACTGGAACGTACCAATGCAGAACTACACACAAATATGCCCTGAACCTGAACCCCTCCATAACCTCCCTATCTCACTGGAACGTACCAATGCAGAACTCCACACAAATATGCCCTGAACCTGTACCCCTCCATAACTTCCCTGTCTCACTGGAAAGTACCAATGCAGAACTCCACACAAATATGCCCTGAACCTGTACCCGACCATAACCTCCCTGTCTCACTGGAACGTACCACTGCAGAACTGCACACAAATATGCCCTGAACCTGTACCCTCCATAACCTCCCTGTCTCAATGGAACGTACCAATGCAGAACTCCAGACAAATGTGCCCTGAACCTGTACACTCCATAACCTCCCTGACTCACTGGAACGTACAAATGCAGAACTACACTCAAATATGCCCTGAACCTGTACCCCTCCATAACCTCCCAGTCTCACTGGAACGTACCATTGCAGAACACCAAACAAATATGCCCTGAACGTGTACCCGCCCATAAGCTCCTTGTCTCACTGGAACGTACCAACGCAGAACTCCACACAAATATGCCCTGAACTTGTACCCGACCATAACCTCCCTGTCTCACTGGAACCTACCAATGAGGAACTCCACACAAATATGCCCTGAACCTGTACCCGACCATAACCTCCCTGTCTCACTGGAACGCACCAATGCCGAACTCCACTTAAATATGCCCTGATCCTGTACGTGCATAACCTCCCTGTCTCACTGGAACGTACCAATGCAGAACTACACACAAATATGCCCTGAACCTGTACCCCTCCATAACCTCCCTGTCTCACTGGAACGCACCAATGCCGAACTCCACTCAAATGTGCCCTGATCCTGTACCCGACCATAAACTCCCTGTCTCACTGGAACGTCCCACTGCAGAGCTCCACACAAATATGCCATGAAAGTTACCCGCCCATAACCACCTTGTCTCACTGGAACGCACCAATGCAGAACTCCACACAAATTTGCCCTAAACCTGTACCCCTCCATAACCTCCCTGTCTCACTGGAATGTACCAATGCAGAACTCCACACAAGTATGACCTGAACCTGTACCCCTCCATAACCTCCCTGTCTCACTGGAACGTACAAATGCAGAACTCCACACAAATATGCCCTGAACCTGTACCCTCCATAAACTCCCTGTCTCACTGGAACGTACCAATGCAGAACTACACACAAATATGCCCTGAACCTGAACCCCTCCATAACCTCCCTATCTCACTGGAACGTACCAATGCAGAACTCCACACAAATATGCCCTGAACCTGTACCCCTCCATAACCTCCCTGTCTCACTGGAAAGTACCAATGCAGAACTCCACACAAATATGCCCTGAACCTGTACCCGACCATAACCTCCCTGTCTCACTGGAACGTATCACTGCAGAACTCCACACAAATATGCCCTGAACCTGTACCCTCCATAACCTCCCTGTCTCACTGGAACGTACCAAAGCAGAACCACACACAAATATGCCCTGTAACCTGTACCCCTCCATAACCTCCCTGTCTCACTGGAACGTACCAATGCCGAACTCCACTCAAATGTGCCCTGATCCTGTACCCGACCATAAACTCCCTGTCTCACTGGAACGTCCCACTGCAGAACTCCACACAAATATGCCATGAACCGGTACCCTCCATAACCTCCATGTCTCACTGGAAAGTACCAATGCTGAACTCCACACAAATATGCCCTGAACCTGTACCCGACCATAACCACCCTGTCTCACTGGAACGTACCACTGCAGAACTCCACACAAATATGCCCTGAACCTGTACCCCTCCATAACCTCCCTGTCTCACTGGAACGTACCAATGCAGAACTACACACAAATATGCCCTGAACCTGTACCCCTCCATAACCTCCCTGTCTCACTGGAACGTACCAATGCAGAACTCCACACAAATATGCCCTGAACCTGTACCCTCCATAAACTCCCTGTCTCACTGGAACGTACCAATGCAGAACTACACACAAATATGCCCTGAACCTGAACCCCTCCATAACCTCCCTATCTCACTGGAACGTACCAATGCAGAACTCCACACAAATATGCCCTGAACTTGTACCCCTCCATAACTTCCCTGTCTCACTGGAAAGTACCAATGCAGAACTCCACACAAATATGCCCTGAACCTGTACCCGACCATAACCTCCCTGTCTCACTGGAACGTACCACTGCAGAACTGCACACAAATATGCCCTGAACCTGTACCCTCCATAACCTCCCTGTCTCAATGGAACGTACCAATGCAGAACTCCAGACAAATATGCCCTGAACCTGTACCCCTCCATAACCTCCCAGTCTCACTGGAACGTACCATTGGAGAACACCAAACAGATATGCCCTGAACGTGTACCCGCCCATAAGCTCCTTGTCTCACTGGAACGTACCAACGCAGAACTCCACACAAATATGCCCTGAACTTGTACCCGACCATAACCTCCCTGTCTCACTGGAATGTACCAATGCAGAACTCCACACAAGTATGACCTGAACCTGTACCCCTCCATAACCTCCCTGTCTCACTGGAACGTACAAATGCAGAACTCCACACAAATATGCCCTGAACCTGTACCCTCCATAAACTCCCTGTCTCACTGGAACGTACCAATGCAGAACTACACACAAATATGCCCTGAACCTGAACCCCTCCATAACCTCCCTATCTCACTGGAACGTACCAATGCAGAACTCCACACAAATATGCCCTGAACCTGTACCCCTCCATAACCTCCCTGTCTCACTGGAAAGTACCAATGCAGAACTCCACACAAATATGCCCTGAACCTGTACCCGACCATAACCTCCCTGTCTCACTGGAACGTATCACTGCAGAACTCCACACAAATATGCCCTGAACCTGTACCCTCCATAACCTCCCTGTCTCACTGGAACGTACCAAAGCAGAACCACACACAAATATGCCCTGTAACCTGTACCCCTCCATAACCTCCCTGTCTCACTGGAACGTACCAATGCCGAACTCCACTCAAATGTGCCCTGATCCTGTACCCGACCATAAACTCCCTGTCTCACTGGAACGTCCCACTGCAGAACTCCACACAAATATGCCATGAACCGGTACCCTCCATAACCTCCATGTCTCACTGGAAAGTACCAATGCAGAACTCCACACAAATATGCCCTGAACCTGTACCCGACCATAACCACCCTGTCTCACTGGAACGTACCACTGCAGAACTCCACACAAATATGCCCTGAACCTGTACCCTCCATAACCACCCTGTCTCACTGGAACGTACCAATGCAGAACTACACACAAATATGCCCTGAACCTGTACCCCTCCATAACCTCCCTGTCTCACTGGAACGTACCAATGCAGAACTCCACACAAATATGCCCTGAACCTGTACCCCTCCATAACCTCCCTGTCTCACTGGAACACACCAATGCCGAGCTCCACTCAAATTTGCCCTGATCCTGTACCCGACCATAACCTCCCTGTCTCACTGGACGTACCAATGCAGAACTCCGCACAAATATGCCCTGAACCTGTACCCTCCATAACGTCCCTGTCTCACTGGAACGTACCAATGCAGAACTCCGCACAAATATGCCCTGAACCTGTACCCCTCCATAACCTCCCTGTCTCACTGGAACGCACCAATGCCGAACTCCACTCAAATGTGCCCTGATCCTGTACCCGACCATAAACTCCCTGTCTCACTGGAACGTCCCACTGCAGAACTCCACACAAATATGCCATGAAAGTTACCCGCCCATAACCACCTTGTCTCACTAAAACGCACCAATGCAGAACTCCACACAAATTTGCCCTAAACCTGTACCCCTCCATAACCTCCCTGTCTCACTGGAATGTACCAATGCAGAACTCCACACAAGTATGACCTGAACCTGTACCCCTCCATAACCTTCTGTCTCACTGGAACGTACCATTGCAGATCACCACACAAATATGCCCTGAAAGTTACCTGCCCATAACCTCCTTGTCTCACTGGAACGCACCAATGCAGAACTCCACACAAATTTGCCCTGAACCTGTACCCCTCCATAACCTCCCTGTCTCACTGGAATGTACCAATGCAGAACTCCACACAAGTATGCCCTGAACCTGTACCCCTCCATAACCTCCCTGTCTCACTGGAACGTACCAATGCAGAACTCCACACAAATATGCCCTGAACCTGTACCCTCCATAAACTCCCTGGCTCACTGGAACGTACCAATGCAGAACTACACACAAATATGCCCTGAACCTGAACCCCTCCATAACCTCCCTATCTCACTGGAACGTACCAATGCAGAACTCCACACAAATATGCCCTGAACCTGTACCCCTCCATAACTTCCCTGTCTCACTGGAAAGTACCAATGCAGAACTCCACACAAATATGCCCTGAACCTGTACCCGACCATAACCTCCCTGTCTCACTGGAACGTACCACTGCAGAACTGCACACAAATATGCCCTGAACCTGTACCCTCCATAACCTCCCTGTCTCAATGGAACGTACCAATGCAGAACTCCAGACAAATATGCCCTGAACCTGTACCCCTCCATAACCTCCCAGTCTCACTGGAACGTACCATTGCAGAACACCAAACAAATATGCCCTGAACGTGTACCCGCCCATAAGCTCCTTGTCTCACTGGAACGTTCCAACGCAGAACTCCACACAAATATGCCCTGAACTTGTACCCGACCATAACCTCCCTGTCTTACTGGAACCTACCAATGCAGAACTCCACACAAGTATGCCCTGAACCTGTACCCCTCCATAACCTCCCTGTCTCACTGGAACGTACCAATGCAGAACTCCACACAAATATGCCCTGAACCTGTACCCCTCCATAACTTCCCTGTCTCACTGGAACGCACCAATGCCGAACTCCACTCAAATGTGCCCTGAACCTGTACCCCTCCATAACCTTCTGTCTCACTGGAACGTACCATTGCAGATCACCACACAAATATGCCCTGAACGTTACCTGCCCATAACCTCCTTGTCTCACTGGAACGCACCAATGCAGAACTCCACACAAATTTGCCCTGAACCTGTACCCCTCCATAACCTCCCTGTCTCACTGGAATGTACCAATGCAGAACTCCACACAAATCTGCCCTGAACCTGTACCCTCCATAAACTCCCTGTCTCACTGGAACGTACCAATGCAGAACTCCACACAAATATGCCCTGAACCTGTACCCCTCCATAACCTCCCAGTCTAACTGGAACGTACCAATGCAGAACTACACACAAATATGCCTTGAACCTGAACCCCTCCATAACCTCCCTATCTCACTGGAACGTACCAATGCAGAACTCCACACAAATATGCCCTGAACCTGTACCCCTCCATAACCTCCCTGTCTCACTGGAACACAGCAATGCCGAGCTCCACGCAAATATGCCCTGATCCTGTACCCGACCATAACCTCCCTGTCTCACTGGAACGTACCAATGCAGAACTCCGCACAAATATGCCCTGAACCTGAACCCTCCATAACGTCCCTGTCTCACTGGAACGTACCAATGCAGAACTCCGCACAAATATGCCCTGAACCTGTACCCTCCATAACCTCCCTGACTCACTGGAACGTACAAATGCAGAACTACACTCAAATATGCCCTGAACCTGTACCCCTCCATAACCTCCCAGTCTCACTGGAACGTACCATTGCAGAACACCAAACAAATATGCCCTGAACGTGTACCCGCCCATAAGCTCCTTGTCTCACTGGAACGTACCAACGCAGAACTCCACACAAATATGCCCTGAACTTGTACCCGACCATAACCTCCCTGTCTCACTGGAACCTACCAATGAGGAACTCCACACAAATATGCCCTGAACCTGTACCCGACCATAACCTCCCTGTCTCACTGGAACTCACCAATGCCGAACTCCACTTAAATATGCCCTGATCCTGTACGTGCATAACCTCCATGTCTCACTGGAACGTACCAATGCAGAACTACACACAAATATGCCCTGAACCTGTACCCCTCCATAACCTCCCTGTCTCACTGGAACGCACCAATGCCGAACTCCACTCAAATGTGCCCTGATCCTGTACCCGACCATAAACTCCCTGTCTCACTGGAACGTCCCACTGCAGAACTCCACACAAATATGCCCTGAAAGTTACCTGCCCATAACCTCCTTGTCTCACTGGAACGCACCAATGCAGAACACCACACAAATTTGCCCTGAACCTGTACCCCTCCATAACCTCCCTGTCTCACTGGAATGTACCAATGCAGAACTCCACACAAGTATGCCCTGAACCTGTACCCCTCCATAACCTCCCTGTCTCACTGGAACGTACCAATGCAGAACTCCACACAAATATGCCCTGAACCTGTACCCTCCATAAACTCCCTGTCTCACTGGAACGTACCAATGCAGAACTACACACAAATATGCCCTGAACCTGAACCCCTCCATAACGTCCCTATCTCACTGGAACGTACCAATGCAGAACTCCACACAAATATGCCCTGAACCTGTACCCCTCCATAACTTCCCTGTCTCACTGGAAAGTACCAATGCAGAACTCCACACAAATATGCCCTGAACCTGTACCCGACCATAACCTCCCTGTCTCACTGGAACGTACCACTGCAGAACTGCACACAAATATGCCCTGAACCTGTACCCTCCATAACCTCCCTGTCTCAATGGAACGTACCAATGCAGAACTCCAGACAAATATGCCCTGAACCTGTACCCCTCCATAACCTCCCAGTCTCACTGGAACGTACCATTGCAGAACACCAAACAAATATGCCCTGAACGTGTACCCGCCCATAAGCTCCTTGTCTCACTGGAACGTTCCAACGCAGAACTCCACACAAATATGCCCTGAACTTGTACCCGACCATAACCTCCCTGTCTCACTGGAACCTACCAATGCAGAACTCCACACAAGTATGACCTGAACCTGTACCCCTCCATAACCTCCCTGTCTCACTGGAACGTACCAATGCAGAACTCCACACAAATATGCCCTGAACCTGTACCCCTCCATAACTTCCCTGTCTCACTGGAACGCACCAATGCCGAACTCCACTCAAATGTGCCCTGAACCTGTACCCCTCCATAACCTTCTGTCTCACTGGAACGTACCATTGCAGATCACCACACAAATATGCCCTGAAAGTTACCTGCCCATAACATCCTTGTCTCACTGGAACGCACCAATGCAGAACTCCACACAAATTTGCCCTGAACCTGTACCCCTCCATAACCTCCCTGTCTCACTGGAATGTACCAATGCAGAACTCCACACAAATCTGCCCTGAACCTGTACCCTCCATAAACTCCCTGTCTCACTGGAACGTACCAATGCAGAACTCCACACAAATATGCCCTGAACCTGTACCCCTCCATAACCTCCCAGTCTCACTGGAACGTACCAATGCAGAACTACACACAAATATGCCCTGAACCTGAACCCCTCCATAACCTCCCTATCTCACTGGAACGTACCAATGCAGAACTCCACACAAATATGCCCTGAACCTGTACCCCTCCATAACCTCCCTGTCTCACTGGAACACACCAATGCCGAGCTCCACGCAAATATGCCCTGATCCTGTACCCGACCATAACCTCCCTGTCTCACTGGAACGTACCAATGCAGAACTCCGCACAAATATGCCCTGAACCTGAACCCTCCATAACGTCCCTGTCTCACTGGAACGTACCAATGCAGAACTCCACACAAATGTGCCCTGAACCTGTACACCTCCATAACCTCCCTGTCTCACTGGAACGTACCAATGCAGAACTCCACACAAATATGCCCTGAACCTGTAACCCTCCATAACCTCCCTGTCTCACTGGAACGTACCAATGCCGAACTCCACACAAATATGCCCTGAACCGGTACCCTCCATAACCTCCCTGTCTCACTGGAACGTACCAATGCAGAATTCCACACAAATATGCCCTGAACGTGTACCAGCCCATAACCTCCTTGTCTCACTGGAACGCACCAATGCAGAACTCCACACAAATTTGCCCTGAACCTGTACTTCTCAATAACCTCCCTGTCTCACTGGAACATACCAATGCAGAACTCCACTCAAATATGCCCTGATCCTGTACCGTGCATAACCTCCATGTCTCACTGGAACGTACCAATGCAGAATTCCACACAAATATGCCCTGAACGTGTACCCGCCCATAACCTCCTTGTCTCACTGGAACGCACCAATGCAGAACTCCACACAAATTTGCCCTGAACCTGTACCACTCCATAACCTCCCTGTCTCACTGGAACGTACCAATGCAGAACTCCACACAAGTATGCCCTGGACCTGTACCCCTCCATAACCTCCCTGTCTCACTGGAACGTACCAATGCAGAACTCCACACAAATATGCCCTGAACCTGTACCCCTCCATAACTTCCCTGTCTCACTGGAACGCACCAATGCCGAACTCCACTCAAATGTGCCCTGAACCTGTACCCCTCCATAACCTTCTGTCTCACTGGAACGTACCATTGCAGATCACCACACAAATATGCCCTGAAAGTTACCTGCCCATAACCTCCTTGTCTCACTGGAACGCACCAATGCAGAACTCCACACAAATTTGCCCTGAACCTGTACCCCTCCATAACCTCCCTGTCTCACTGGAATGTACCAATGCAGAACTCCACACAAGTATGCCCTGAACCTGTACCCCTCCATAACCTCCCTGTCTCACTGGAACGTACCAATGCAGAACTCCACACAAATATGCCCTGAACCTGTACCCTCCATAAACTCCCTGTCTCACTGGAACGTACCAATGCAGAACTACACACAAATATGCCCTGAACCTGAACCCCTCCATAACCTCCCTATCTCACTGGAACGTACCAATGCAGAACTCCACACAAATATGCCCTGAACCTGTACCCCTCCATAACCTCCCTGTCTCACTGGAACACACCAATGCCGAGCTCCACGCAAATATGCCCTGATCCTGTACCCGACCATAACCTCCCTGTCTCACTGGAACGTACCAATGCAGAACTCCGCACAAATATGCCCTGAACCTGAACCCTCCATAACGTCCCTGTCTCACTGGAACGTACCAATGCAGAACTCCACACAAATGTGCCCTGAACCTGTACACCTCCATAACCTCCCTGTCTCACTGGAACGTACCAATGCAGAACTCCACGCAAATATGCCCTGAACCGGTACCCTCCATAACCTCCCTGTCTCACTGGAACGTACCAATGCAGAATTCCACACAAATATGCCCTGAACGTGTACCAGCCCATAACCTCCTTGTCTCACTGGAACGCACCAATGCAGAACTCCACACAAATGTGCCCTGAACCTGTACACCTCCATAACCTCCCTGTCTCACTGGAACGTACCAATGCAGAACTCCACACAAATATGCCCTGAACCTGTACCCTCCATAACCTCCCAGTCTCACTGGAACGTACCAATGCCGAACTCCACACAAATATGCCCTGAACCGGTACCCTCCATAACCTCCCTGTCTCACTGGAACGTACCAATGCAGAATTCCACACAAATATGCCCTGAACCGGTACCCTCCATAACCTCCCTGTCTCACTGGAACGTACCAATGCAGAATTCCACACAAATATGCCCTGAACGTGTACCAGCCCATAACCTCCTTGTCTCACTGGAACGCACCAATGCAGAACTCCACACAAATTTGCCCTGAACCTGTACTTCTCAATAACCTACCTGTCTCACTGGAACATACCAATGCAGAACTCCACTCAAATATGCCCTGATCCTGTACCGTGCATAACCTCCCTGTCTCACTGGAACGTACCAATGCAGAATTCCACACAAATATGCCCTGAACGTGTACCCGCCCATAACCACCTTGTCTCACTGGAACGCACCAATGCAGAACTCCACACAAATTTGCCCTAAACCTGTACCCCTCCATAACCTCCCTGTCTCACTGGAATGTACCAATGCAGAACTCCACACAAGTATGACCTGAACCTGTACCCCTCCATAACCTACCTGTCTCACTGGAACGTACAAATGCAGAACTCCACACAAATATGCCCTGAACCTGTACCCTCCATAAACTCCCTGTCTCACTGGAACGTACCAATGCAGAACTACACACAAATATGCCCTGAACCTGAACACCTCCATAACCTCCCTATCTCACTGGAACGTACCAATGCAGAACTCCACACAAATATGCCCTGAACCTGTACCCGACCATAACCTCCCTGTCTCACTGGAACGTACCACTGCAGAACTGCACACAAATATGCCCTGAACCTGTACCCTCCATAACCTCCCTGTCTCAATGGAACGTACCAATGCAGAACTCCAGACAAATATGCCCTGAACCTGTACCCCTCCATAACCTCCCAGTCTCACTGGAACGTACCATTGCAGAACAC
The DNA here is from genome assembly GCF_048418815.1 of Hemitrygon akajei. Classification (NCBI taxonomy): domain Eukaryota; kingdom Metazoa; phylum Chordata; class Chondrichthyes; order Myliobatiformes; family Dasyatidae; genus Hemitrygon; species Hemitrygon akajei. The sequence goes on along the minus strand of NW_027331942.1, from coordinate 883,617 downwards.
CAAACAAATATGCCCTGAACGTGTACCCGCCCATAAGCTCCTTGTCTCACTGGAACGTACCAACGCAGAACTCCACACAAATATGCCCTGAACTTGTACCCGACCATAACCTCCCTGTCTCACTGGAACCTGCCAATGCAGAACTCCACACAAGTATGCCCTGAACCTGTACCCCTCCATAACCTCCCTGTCTCACTGGAACGTACCAATGCAGAACTCCACACAAATATGCCCTGAACCTGTACCCCTCCATAACCTCCCAGTCTAACTGGAACGTACCAATGCAGAACTACACACAAATATGCCCTGAACCTGAACCCCTCCATAACCTCCCTATCTCACTGGAACGTACCAATGCAGAACTCCACACAAATATGCCCTGAACCTGTACCCCTCCATAACCTCCCTGTCTCACTGGAACACAGCAATGCCGAGCTCCACGCAAATATGCCCTGATCCTGTACCCGACCATAACCTCCCTGTCTCACTGGAACGTACCAATGCAGAACTCCGCACAAATATGCCCTGAACCTGAACCCTCCATAACGTCCCTGTCTCACTGGAACGTACCAATGCAGAACTCCGCACAAATATGCCCTGAACCTGTACCCTCCATAACCTCCCTGACTCACTGGAACGTACAAATGCAGAACTACACTCAAATATGCCCTGAACCTGTACCCCTCCATAACCTCCCAGTCTCACTGGAACGTACCATTGCAGAACACCAAACAAATATGCCCTGAACGTGTACCCGCCCATAAGCTCCTTGTCTCACTGGAACGTACCAACGCAGAACTCCACACAAATATGCCCTGAACTTGTACCCGACCATAACCTCCCTGTCTCACTGGAACCTACCAATGAGGAACTCCACACAAATATGCCCTGAACCTGTACCCGACCATAACCTCCCTGTCTCACTGGAACGCACCAATGCCGAACTCCACTTAAATATGCCCTGATCCTGTACGTGCATAACCTCCATGTCTCACTGGAACGTACCAATGCAGAACTACACACAAATATGCCCTGAACCTGTACCCCTCCATAACCTCCCTGTCTCACTGGAACGCACCAATGCCGAACTCCACTCAAATGTGCCCTGATCCTGTACCCGACCATAAACTCCCTGTCTCACTGGAACGTCCCACTGCAGAACTCCACACAAATATGCCCTGAAAGTTACCTGCCCATAACCTCCTTGTCTCACTGGAACGCACCAATGCAGAACACCACACAAATTTGCCCTGAACCTGTACCCCTCCATAACCTCCCTGTCTCACTGGAATGTAACAATGCAGAACTCCACACAAGTATGCCCTGAACCTGTACCCCTCCATAACCTCCCTGTCTCACTGGAACGTACCAATGCAGAACTCCACACAAATATGCCCTGAACCTGTACCCTCCATAAACTCCCTGTCTCACTGGAACGTACCAATGCAGAACTACACACAAATATGCCCTGAACCTGAACCCCTCCATAACTTCCCTATCTCACTGGAACGTACCAATGCAGAACTCCACACAAATATGCCCTGAACCTGTACCCCTCCATAACTTCCCTGTCTCACTGGAAAGTACCAATGCAGAACTCCACACAAATATGCCCTGAACCTGTACCCGACCATAACCTCCCTGTCTCACTGGAACGTACCACTGCAGAACTGCACACAAATATGCCCTGAACCTGTACCCTCCATGACCTCCCTGTCTCAATGGAACGTACCAATGCAGAACTCCAGACAAATATGCCCTGAACCTGTACCCCTCCATAACCTCCCAGTCTCACTGGAACGTACCATTGCAGAACACCAAACAAATATGCCCTGAACGTGTACCCGCCCATAAGCTCCTTGTCTCACTGGAACGTTCCAACGCAGAACTCCACACAAATATGCCCTGAACTTGTACCCGACCATAACCTCCCTGTCTCACTGGAACCTACCAATGCAGAACTCCACACAAGTATGACCTGAACCTGTACCCCTCCATAACCTCCCTGTCTCACTGGAACGTACCAATGCAGAACTCCACACAAATATGCCCTGAACCTGAACCCCTCCATAACTTCCCTGTCTCACTGGAACGCACCAATGCCGAACTCCACTCAAATGTGCCCTGAACCTGTACCCCTCCATAACCTTCTGTCTCACTGGAACGTACCATTGCAGATCACCACACAAATATGCCCTGAAAGTTACCTGCCCATAACATCCTTGTCTCACTGGAACGCACCAATGCAGAACTCCACACAAATTTGCCCTGAACCTGTACCCCTCCATAACCTCCCTGTCTCACTGGAATGTACCAATGCAGAACTCCACACAAATCTGCCCTGAACCTGTACCCTCCATAAACTCCCTGTCTCACTGGAACGTACCAATGCAGAACTCCACACAAATATGCCCTGAACCTGTACCCCTCCATAACCTCCCAGTCTCACTGGAACGTACCAATGCAGAACTACACACAAATATGCCCTGAACCTGAACCCCTCCATAACCTCCCTATCTCACTGGAACGTACCAATGCAGAACTCCACACAAATATGCCCTGAACCTGTACCCCTCCATAACCTCCCTGTCTCACTGGAACACACCAATGCCGAGCTCCACGCAAATATGCCCTGATCCTGTACCCGACCATAACCTCCCTGTCTCACTGGAACGTACCAATGCAGAACTCCGCACAAATATGCCCTGAACCTGAACCCTCCATAACGTCCCTGTCTCACTGGAACGTACCAATGCAGAACTCCACACAAATGTGCCCTGAACCTGTACACCTCCATAACCTCCCTGTCTCACTGGAACGTACCAATGCAGAACTCCACACAAATATGCCCTGAACCTGTAACCCTCCATAACCTCCCTGTCTCACTGGAACGTACCAATGCCGAACTCCACACAAATATGCCCTGAACCGGTACCCTCCATAACCTCCCTGTCTCACTGGAACGTACCAATGCAGAATTCCACACAAATATGCCCTGAACGTGTACCAGCCCATAACCTCCTTGTCTCACTGGAACGCACCAATGCAGAACTCCACACAAATTTGCCCTGAACCTGTACTTCTCAATAACCTCCCTGTCTCACTGGAACATACCAATGCAGAACTCCACTCAAATATGCCCTGATCCTGTACCGTGCATAACCTCCCTGTCTCACTGGAACGTACCAATGCAGAATTCCACACAAATATGCCCTGAACGTGTACCCGCCCATAACCTCCTTGTCTCACTGGAACGCACCAATGCAGAACTCCACACAAATTTGCCCTGAACCTGTACCACTCCATAACCTCCCTGTCTCACTGGAACGTACCAATGCAGAACTCCACACAAGTATGCCCTGGACCTGTACCCCTCCATAACCTCCCTGTCTCACTGGAACGTACCAATGCAGAACTCCACACAAATATGCCCTGAACCTGTACCCCTCCATAACTTCCCTGTCTCACTGGAACGCACCAATGCCGAACTCCACTCAAATGTGCCCTGAACCTGTACCCCTCCATAACCTTCTGTCTCACTGGAACGTACCATTGCAGATCACCACACAAATATGCCCTGAAAGTTACCTGCCCATAACCTCCTTGTCTCACTGGAACGCACCAATGCAGAACTCCACACAAATTTGCCCTGAACCTGTACCCCTCCATAACCTCCCTGTCTCACTGGAATGTACCAATGCAGAACTCCACACAAGTATGCCCTGAACCTGTACCCCTCCATAACCTCCCTGTCTCACTGGAACGTACCAATGCAGAACTCCACACAAATATGCCCTGAACCTGTACCCTCCATAAACTCCCTGTCTCACTGGAACGTACCAATGCAGAACTACACACAAATATGCCCTGAACCTGAACCCCTCCATAACCTCCCTATCTCACTGGAACGTACCAATGCAGAACTCCACACAAATATGCCCTGAACCTGTACCCCTCCATAACCTCCCTGTCTCACTGGAACACACCAATGCCGAGCTCCACGCAAATATGCCCTGATCCTGTACCCGACCATAACCTCCCTGTCTCACTGGAACGTACCAATGCAGAACTCCGCACAAATATGCCCTGTACCTGAACCCTCCATAACGTCCCTGTCTCACTGGAACGTACCAATGCAGAACTCCACACAAATGTGCCCTGAACCTGTACACCTCCATAACCTCCCTGTCTCACTGGAACGTACCAATGCAGAACTCCACACAAATATGCCCTGAACCGGTACCCTCCATAACCTCCCTGTCTCACTGGAACGTACCAATGCAGAATTCCACACAAATATGCCCTGAACGTGTACCAGCCCATAACCTCCTTGTCTCACTGGAACGCACCAATGCAGAACTCCACACAAATGTGCCCTGAACCTGTACACCTCCATAACCTCCCTGTCTCACTGGAACGTACCAATGCAGAACTCCACACAAATATGCCCTGAACCTGTACCCTCCATAACCTCCCTGTCTCACTGGAACGTACCAATGCCGAACTCCACACAAATATGCCCTGAACCGGTACCCTCCATAACCTCCCTGTCTCACTGGAACGTACCAATGCAGAATTCCACACAAATATGCCCTGAACCGGTACCCTCCATAACCTCCCTGTCTCACTGGAACGTACCAATGCAGAATTCCACACAAATATGCCCTGAACGTGTACCAGCCCATAACCTCCTTGTCTCACTGGAACGCACCAATGCAGAACTCCACACAAATTTGCCCTGAACCTGTACTTCTCAATAACCTACCTGTCTCACTGGAACATACCAATGCAGAACTCCACTCAAATATGCCCTGATCCTGTACCGTGCATAACCTCCCTGTCTCACTGGAACGTACCAATGCAGAATTCCACACAAATATGCCCTGAACGTGTACCCGCCCATAACCACCTTGTCTCACTGGAACGCACCAATGCAGAACTCCACACAAATTTGCCCTAAACCTGTACCCCTCCATAACCTCCCTGTCTCACTGGAATGTACCAATGCAGAACTCCACACAAGTATGACCTGAACCTGTACTGCTCCATAACCTACCTGTCTCACTGGAACGTACAAATGCAGAACTCCACACAAATATGCCCTGAACCTGTACCCTCCATAAACTCCCTGTCTCACTGGAACGTACCAATGCAGAACTACACACAAATATGCCCTGAACCTGAACACCTCCATAACCTCCCTATCTCACTGGAACGTACCAATGCAGAACTCCACACAAATATGCCCTGAACCTGTACCCGACCATAACCTCCCTGTCTCACTGGAACGTACCACTGCAGAACTGCACACAAATATGCCCTGAACCTGTACCCTCCATAACCTCCCTGTCTCAATGGAACGTACCAATGCAGAACTCCAGACAAATATGCCCTGAACCTGTACCCCTCCATAACCTCCCAGTCTCACTGGAACGTACCATTGCAGAACACCAAACAAATATGCCCTGAACGTGTACCCGCCCATAAGCTCCTTGTCTCACTGGAACGTACCAACGCAGAACTCCACACAAATATGCCCTGAACTTGTACCCGACCATAACCTCCCTGTCTCACTGGAACCTGCCAATGCAGAACTCCACACAAGTATGCCCTGAACCTGTACCCCTCCATAACCTCCCTGTCTCACTGGAACGTACCAATGCAGAACTCCACACAAATATGCCCTGAACCTGTACCCCTCCATAACTTCCCTGTCTCACTGGAACGCACCAATGCCGAACTCCACTCAAATGTGCCCTGAACCTGTACCCCTCCATAACCTTCTGTCTCACTGGAACGTACCATTGCAGATCACCACACAAATATGCCCTGAAAGTTACCTGCCCATAACCTCCTTGTCTCACTGGAACGCACCAATGCAGAACTCCACACAAATTTGCCCTGAACCTGTACCCCTCCATAACCTCCCTGTCTCACTGGAATGTACCAATGCAGAACTCCACACAAATCTGCCCTGAACCTGTACCCTCCATAAACTCCCTGTCTCACTGGAACGTACCAATGCAGAACTACACACAAATATGCCCTGAACCTGAACCCCTCCATAACCTCCCTATCTCACTGGAACGTACCAATGCAGAACTCCACACAAATATGCCCTGAACCTGTACCCCTCCATAACTTCCCTGTCTCACTGGAAAGTACCAATGCAGAACTCCACACAAATATGCCCTGAACCTGTACCCTCCATAACCTGCCTGTCTCAATGGAACGTACCAATGCAGAACTCCAGACAAATGTGCCCTGAACCTGTACACTCCATAACCTCCCTGACTCACTGGAACGTACAAATGCAGAACTACACTCAAATATGCCCTGAACCTGTACCCCTCCATAACCTCCCAGTCTCACTGGAACGTACCATTGCAGAACACCAAACAAATATGCCCTGAACGTGTACCCGCCCATAAGCTCCTTGTCTCACTGGAACGTACCAACGCAGAACTCCACACAAATATGCCCTGAACTTGTACCCGACCATAACCTCCCTGTCTCACTGGAACCTACCAATGAGGAACTCCACACAAATATGCCCTGAACCTGTACCCGACCATAACCTCCCTGTCTCACTGGAACGCACCAATGCCGAACTCCACTTAAATATGCCCTGATCCTGTACGTGCATAACCTCCCTGTCTCACTGGAACGTACCAATGCAGAACTACACACAAATATGCCCTGAACCTGTACCCCTCCATAACCTCCCTGTCTCACTGGAACGCACCAATGCCGAACTCCACTCAAATGTGCCCTGATCCTGTACCCGACCATAAACTCCCTGTCTCACTGGAACGTCCCACTGCAGAACTCCACACAAATATGCCATGAAAGTTACCCGCCCATAACCACCTTGTCTCACTGGAACGCACCAATGCAGAACTCCACACAAATTTGCCCTAAACCTGTACCCCTCCATAACCTCCCTGTCTCACTGGAATGTACCAATGCAGAACTCCACACAAGTATGACCTGAACCTGTACCCCTCCATAACCTCCCTGTCTCACTGGAACGTACAAATGCAGAACTCCACACAAATATGCCCTGAACTTGTACCCTCCATAAACTCCCTGTCTCACTGGAACGTACCAATGCAGAACTACACACAAATATGCCCTGAACCTGAACCCCTCCATAACCTCCCTATCTCACTGGAACGTACCAATGCAGAACTCCACACAAATATGCCCTGAACCTGTACCCCTCCATAACCTCCCTGTCTCACTGGAAAGTACCAATGCAGAACTCCACACAAATATGCCCTGAACCTGTACCCGACCATAACCTCCCTGTCTCACTGGAACGTATCACTGCAGAACTCCACACAAATATGCCCTGAACCTGTACCCTCCATAACCTCCCTGTCTCACTGGAACGTACCAAAGCAGAACTACACACAAATATGCCCTGAACCTGTACCCCTCCATAACCTCCCTGTCTCACTGGAACGTACCAATGCCGAACTCCACTCAAATGTGCCCTGATCCTGTACCCGACCATAAACTCCCTGTCTCACTGGAACGTCCCACTGCAGAACTCCACACAAATATGCCATGAACCGGTACCCTCCATAACCTCCATGTCTCACTGGAAAGTACCAATGCAGAACTCCACACAAATATGCCATGAACCTGTACCCGACCATAACCACCCTGTCTCACTGGAACGTACCACTGCAGAACTCCACACAAATATGCCCTGAACCTGTACCCTCCATAACCACCCTGTCTCACTGGAACGTACCAATGCAGAACTACACACAAATATGCCCTGAACCTGTACCCCTCCATAACCTCCCTGTCTCACTGGAACGTACCAATGCAGAACTCCACACAAATATGCCCTGAACCTGTACCCCTCCATAACCTCCCTGTCTCACTGGAACACACCAATGCCGAGCTCCACTCAAATATGCCCTGATCCTGTACCCGACCATAACCTCCCTGTCTCACTGGAACGTACCAATGCAGAACTCCGCACAAATATGCCCTGAACCTGTACCCTCCATAACCTCCCTGACTCACTGGAACGTACAAATGCGGAACTACACTCAAATATGCCCTGAACTTGTACCCGACCATAACCTCCCTGTCTCACTGGAACCTACCAATGAGGAACTCCACACAAATATGCCCTGAACCTGTACCCGACCATAACCTCCCTGTCTCACCGGAACGCACCAATGCCGAACTCCACTTAAATATGCCCTGATCCTGTACGTGCATAACATCCCTGTCTCACTGGAACGTACCAATGCAGAACTACACACAAATATGCCCTGAACCTGTACCCCTCCATAACCTCCCTGTCTCACTGGAACGCACCAATGCCGAACTCCACTCAAATGTGCCCTGATCCTGTACCCGACCTTAAACTCCCTGTCTCACTGAAACGTCCCACTGCAGAACTCCACACAAATATGCCATGAAAGTTACCCGCCCATAACCACCTTGTCTCACTGGAACGCACCAATGCAGAACTCCACACAAATTTGCCCTAAACCTGTACCCCTCCATAACCTCCCTGTCTCACTGGAATGTACCAATGCAGAACTCCGCACAAATATGCCCTGAACCTGTACCCTCCATAACGTCCCTGTCTCACTGGAACGTACCAATGCAGAACTCCGCACAAATATGCCCTGAACCTGTACCCTCCATAACCTCCCTGACTCACTGGAACGTACAAATGCAGAACTACACTCAAATATGCCCTGAACCTGTACCCCTCCATAACCTCCCAGTCTCACTGGAACGTACCATTGCAGAACACCAAACAAATATGCCCTGAACGTGTACCCGCCCATAAGCTCCTTGTCTCACTGGAACGTACCAACGCAGAACTCCACACAAATATGCCCTGAACTTGTACCCGACCATAACCTCCCTGTCTCACTGGAACCTACCAATGAGGAACTCCACACAAATATGCCCTGAACCTGTACCCGACCATAACCTCCCTGTCTCACTGGAACGCACCAATGCCGAACTCCACTTAAATATGCCCTGATGCTGTACGTGCATAACCTCCGTGTCTCACTGGAACGTACCAATGCAGAACTACACACAAATATGCCCTGAACCTGTACCCCTCCATAACCTCCCTGTCTCACTGGAACGCACCAATGCCGAACTCCACTCAAATGTGCCCTGATCCTGTACCCGACCATAAACTCCCTGTCTCACTGAAACGTCCCACTGCAGAACTCCACACAAATATGCCATGAAAGTTACCCGCCCATAACCACCTTGTCTCACTGGAACGCACCAATGCAGAACTCCACACAAATTTGCCCTAAACCTGTACCCCTCCATAACCTCCCTGTCTCACTGGAATGTACCAATGCAGAACTCCACACAAGTATGACCTGAACCTGTACCCCTCCATAACCTCCCTGTCTCACTGGAACGTACAAATGCAGAACTCCACACAAATATGCCCTGAACCTGTACCCTCCATAAATTCCCTGTCTCACTGGAACGTACCAATGCAGAACTACACACAAATATGCCCTGAACCTGAACCCCTCCATAACCTCCCTATCTCACTGGAACGTACCAATGCAGAACTCCACACAAATATGCCCTGAACCTGTACCCCTCCATAACCTCCCTGTCTCACTGGAACGTACCAATGCCGAACTCCACTCAAATGTGCCCTGATCCTGTACCCGACCATAAACTCCCTGTCTCACTGGAACGTCCCACTGCAGAACTCCACACAAATATGCCATGAACCGGTACCCTCCATAACCTCCATGTCTCACTGGAAAGTAGCAATGCAGAACTCCACACAAATATGCCATGAACCTGTACCCGACCATAACCACCCTGTCTCACTGGAACGTACCACTGCAGAACTCCACACAAATATGCCCTGAACCTGTAGCCTCCATAACCACCCTGTCTCACTGGAACGTACCAATGCAGAACTACACACAAATATGCCCTGAACCTGTACCCCTCCATAACCTCCCTGTCTCACTGGAACGTACCAATGCAGAACTCCACACAAATATGCCCTGAACCTGTACCCCTCCATAACCTCCCTGTCTCACTGGAACACACCAATGCCGAGCTCCACTCAAATATGCCCTGATCCTGTACCCGCCCATAACCACCTTGTCTCACTGGAACGCACCAATGCAGAACTCCACACAAATTTGCCCTAAACCTGTACCCCTCCATAACCTCCCTGTCTCACTGGAATGTACCAATGCAGAACTCCACACAAGTATGACCTGAACCTGTACCCCTCCATAACCTCCCTGTCTCACTGGAACGTACAAATGCAGAACTCCACACAAATATGCCCTGAACCTGTACCCGACCATAACCTCCCTGTCTCACTGGAACGTACCACTGCAGAACTGCACACAAATATGCCCTGAACCTGTACCCTCCATAACCTCCCTGTCTCAATGGAACGTACCAATGCAGAACTCCAGACAAATATGCCCTGAACCTGTACCCCTCCATAACCTCCCAGTCTCACTGGAACGTACCATTGCAGAACACCAAACAAATATGCCCTGAACGTGTACCCGCCCATAAGCTCCTTGTCTCACTGGAACGTACCAACGCAGAACTCCACACAAATATGCCCTGAACTTGTACCCGACCATAACCTCCCTGTCTCACTGGAACCTACCAATGCAGAACTCCACACAAGTATGCCCTGAACCTGTACCCCTCCATAACCTCCCTGTCTCACTGGAACGTACCAATGCAGAACTCCACACAAATATGCCCTGAACCTGTACCCCTCCATAACTTCCCTGTCTCACTGGAACGCACCAATGCCGAACTCCACTCAAATGTGCCCTGAACCTGTACCCCTCCATAACCTTCTGTCTCACTGGAACGTACCATTGCAGATCACCACACAAATATGCCCTGAAAGTTACCTGCCCATAACCTCCTTGTCTCACTGGAACGCACCAAAGCAGAACTCCACACAAATTTGCCCTGAACCTGTACCCCTCCATAACCTCCCTGTCTCACTGGAATGTACCAATGCAGAACTCCACACAAATCTGCCCTGAACCTGTACCCTCCATAAACTCCCTGTCTCACTGAAACGTACCAATGCAGAACTACACACAAATATGCCCTGAACCTGAACCCCTCCATAACCTCCCTATCTCACTGGAACGTACCAATGCAGAACTCCACACAAATATGCCCTGAACCTGTACCCCTCCATAACTTCCCTGTCTCACTGGAAAGTACAAATGCAGAACTCCACACAAATATGCCCTGAACCTGTACCCGACCATAACCTCCCTGTCTCACTGGAACGTACCACTGCAGAACTGCACACAAATATGCCCTGAACCTGTACCCTCCATAACCTGCCTGTCTCAATGGAACGTACCAATGCAGAACTCCAGACAAATGTGCCCTGAACCTGTACACTCCATAACCTCCCTGACTCACTGGAACGTACAAATGCAGAACTACACTCAAATATGCCCTGAACCTGTACCCCTCCATAACCTCCCAGTCTCAGTGGAACGTACCATTGCAGAACACCAAACAAATATGCCCTGAACGTGTACCCGCCCATAAGCTCCTTGTCTCACTGGAACGTACCAACGCAGAACTCCACACAAATATGCCCTGAACTTGTACCCGACCATAACCTCCCTGTCTCACTGGAACCTACCAATGAGGAACTCCACACAAATATGCCCTGAACCTGTACCCGACCATAACCTCCCTGTCTCACTGGAACGCACCAATGCCGAACTCCACTTAAATATGCCCTGATCCTGTACGTGCATAACCTCCCTGTCTCACTGGAACGTACCAATGCAGAACTACACACAAATATGCCCTGAACCTGTACCCCTCCATAACCTCCCTGTCTCACTGGAACGCACCAATGCCGAACTCCACTCAAATGTGCCCTGATCCTGTACCCGACCATAAACTCCCTGTCTCACTGGAACGTCCCACTGCAGAACTCCACACAAATATGCCATGAAAGTTACCCGCCCATAACCACCTTGTCTCACTGGAACGCACCAATGCAGAACTCCACACAAATGTGCCCTAAACCTGTACCCCTCCATAACCTCCCTGTCTCACTGGAATGTACCAATGCAGAACTCCACACAAGTATGACCTGAACCTGTACCCCTCCATAACCTCCCTGTCTCACTGGAACGTACAAATGCAGAACTCCACACAAATATGCCCTGAACCTGTACCCTCCATAAACTCCCTGTCTCACTGGAACGTACCAATGCAGAACTACACACAAATATGCCCTGAACCTGAACCCCTCCATAACCTCCCTATCTCACTGGAACGTACCAATGCAGAACTCCACACAAATATGCCCTGAACCTGTACCCCTCCATAACCTCCCTGTCTCACTGGAAAGTACCAATGCAGAACTCCACACAAATATGCCCTGAACCTGTACCCGGCCATAACCTCCCTGTCTCACTGGAACGTATCACTGCAGAACTCCACACAAATATGCCCTGAACCTGTACCCTCCATAACCTCCCTGTCTCACTGGAACGTACCAAAGCAGAACTACACACAAATATGCCCTGAACCTGTACCCCTCCATAACCTCCCTGTCTCACTGGAACGTACCAATGCCGAACTCCACTCAAATGTGCCCTGATCCTGTACCCGACCATAAACTCCCTGTCTCACTGGAATGTCCCACTGCAGAACTCCACACAAATATGCCATGAACCGGTACCCTCCATAACCTCCATGTCTCACTGGAAAGTACCAATGCAGAACTCCACACAAATATGCCATGAACCTGTACCCGACCATAACCACCCTGTCTCACTGGAACGTACCACTGCAGAACTCCACACAAATATGCCCTGAACCTGTACCCTCCATAACCACCCTGTCTCACTGGAACGTACCAATGCAGAACTACACACAAATATGCCCTGAACCTGTACCCCTCCATAACCTCCCTGTCTCACTGGAACGTACCAATGCAGAACTCCACACAAATATGCCCTGAACCTGTACCCCTCCATAACCTCCCTGTCTCACTGGAACACACCAATGCCGAGCTCCACTCAAATATGCCCTGATCCTGTACCCGAACATAACCTCCCTGTCTCACTGGAACGTACCAATGCAGAACTCCGCACAAATATGCCCTGAACCTGTACCCTCCATAACGTCCCTGTCTCACTGGAACGTACCAATGCAGAACTCCGCACAAATATGCCCTGAACCTGTACCCTCCATAACCTCCCTGACTCACTGGAACGTACAAATGCAGAACTACACTCAAATATGCCCTGAACCTGTACCCCTCCATAACCTCCCAGTCTCACTGGAACGTACCATTGCAGAACACCAAACAAATATGCCCTGAACGTGTACCCGCCCATAAGCTCCTTGTCTCACTGGAACGTACCAACGCAGAACTCCACACAAATATGCCCTGAACTTGTACCCGACCATAACCTCCCTGTCTCACTGGAACGCACCAATGCCGAACTCCACTTAAATATGCCCTGATCCTGTACGTGCATAACCTCCCTGTCTCACTGGAACGTACCAATGCAGAACTACACACAAATATGCCCTGAACCTGTACCCCTCCATAACCTCCCTGTCTCACTGGAACGCACCAATGCCGAACTCCACTCAAATGTGCCCTGATCCTGTACCCGACCATAAACTCCCTGTCTCACTGAAACGTCCCACTGCAGAACTCCACACAAATATGCCCTGAACGTGTACCCGCCCATAAGCTCCTTGTCTCACTGGAACGTACCAACGCAGAACTCCACACAAATATGCCCTGAACTTGTACCCGACCATAACCTCCCTGTCTCACTGGAACCTACCAATGAGGAACTCCACACAAATATGCCCTGAACCTGTACCCGACCATAACCTCCCTGTCTCACTGGAACTCACCAATGCCGAACTCCACTTAAATATGCCCTGATCCTGTACGTGCATAACCTCCCTGTCTCACTGGAACGTACCAATGCAGAACTACACACAAATATGCCCTGAACCTGTACCCCTCCATAACCTCCCTGTCTCACTGGAACGCACCAATGCCGAACTCCACTCAAATGTGCCCTGATCCTGTACCCGACCATAAACTCCCTGTCTCACTGGAACGTCCCACTGCAGAACTCCACACAAATATGCCATGAAAGTTACCCGCCCATAACCACCTTGTCTCACTGGAACGCACCAATGCAGAACTCCACACAAATTTGCCCTAAACCTGTACCCCTCCATAACCTCCCTGTCTCACTGGAATGTACCAATGCAGAACTCCACACAAGTATGACCTGAACCTGTACCCCTCCATAACCTCCCTGTCTCACTGGAACGTACAAATGCAGAACTCCACACAAATATGCCCTGAACCTGTACCCTCCATAAACTCCCTGTCTCACTGGAACGTACCAATGCAGAACTACACACAAATATGCCCTGAACCTGAACCCCTCCATAACCTCCCTATCTCACTGGAACGTACCAATGCAGAACTCCACACAAATATGCCCTGAACCTGTACCCCTCCATAACCTCCCTGTCTCACTGGAAAGTACCAATGCAGAACTCCACACAAATATGCCCTGAACCTGTACCCGACCATAAGCTCCCTGTCTCACTGGAACGTATCACTGCAGAACTCCACACAAATATTCCCTGAACCTGTACCCTCCATAACCTCCCTGTCTCACTGGAACGTACCAAAGCAGAACTACACACAAATATGCCCTGAACCTGTACCCCTCCATAACCTCCCTGTCTCACTGGAACGTACCAATGCCGAACTCCACTCAAATGTGCCCTGATCCTGTACCCGACCATAAACTCCCTGTCTCACTGGAACGTCCCACTGCAGAACTCCACACAAATATGCCATGAACCGGTACCCTCCATAACCTCCATGTCTCACTGGAAAGTACCAATGCAGAACTCCACACAAATATGCCCTGAACCTGTACCCGACCATAACCACCCTGTCTCACTGGAACGTACCACTGCAGAACTCCACACAAATATGCCCTGAACCTGTACCCTCCATAACCACCCTGTCTCACTGGAACGTACCAATGCAGTACTACACACAAGTATGCCCTGAACCTGTACCCCTCCATAACCTCCCTGTCTCACTGGAACGTACCAATGCAGAACTCCACACAAATATGCCCTGAACCTGTACCCCTCCATAACCTCCCTGTCTCACTGGAACACACCAATGCCGAGCTCCACTCAAATATGCCCTGATCCTGTACCCGACCATAACCTCCCTGTCTCACTGGAACGTACCAATGCAGAACTCCGCACAAATATGCCCTGAACCTGTACCCTCCATAACGTCCCTGTCTCACTGGAACGTACCAATGCAGAACTCCGCACAAATATGCCCTGAACCTGTACCCTCCATAACCTCACTGACTCACTGGAACGTACAAATGCAGAACTACACTCAAATATGCCCTGAACCTGTACCCCTCCATAACCTCCCAGTCTCACTGGAACGTACCATTGCAGAACACCAAACAAATATGCCCTGAACGTGTACCCGCCCATAAGCTCCTTGTCTCACTGGAACGTACCAACGCAGAACTCCACACAAATATGCCCTGAACTTGTACCCGACCATAACTTCCCTGTCTCACTGGAACCTACCAATGAGGAACTCCACACAAATATGCCCTGAACCTGTACCCGACCATAACCTCCCTGTCTCACTGGAACTCACCAATGCCGAACTCCACTTAAATATGCCCTGATCCTGTACGTGCATAACCTCCCTGTCTCACTGGAACGTACCAATGCAGAACTACACACAAATATGCCCTGAACCTGTACCCCTCCATAACCTCCCTGTCTCACTGGAACGCACCAATGCCGAACTCCACTCAAATGTGCCCTGATCCTGTACCCGACCATAAACTCCCTGTCTCACTGGAACGTCCCACTGCAGAACTCCACACAAATATGCCATGAAAGTTACCCGCCCATAACCACCTTGTCTCACTGGAACGCACCAATGCAGAACTCCACACAAATTTGCCCTAAACCTGTACCCCTCCATAACCTCCCTGTCTCACTGGAATGTACCAATGCAGAACTCCACACAAGTATGACCTGAACCTGTACCCCTTCATAACCTCCCTGTCTCACTGGAACGTACAAATGCAGAACTCCACACAAATATGCCCTGAACCTGTACCCTCCATAAACTCCCTGTCTCACTGGAACGTACCAATGCAGAACTACACACAAATATGCCCTGAACCTGAACCCCTCCATAACCTCCCTATCTCACTGGAACGTACCAATGCAGAACTCCACACAAATATGCCCTGAACCTGTACCCCTCCATAACCTCCCTGTCTCACTGGAAAGTACCAATGCAGAACTCCACACAAATATGCCCTGAACCTGTACCCGACCATAAGCTCCCTGTCTCACTGGAACGTATCACTGCAGAACTCCACACAAATATTCCCTGAACCTGTACCCTCCATAACCTCCCTGTCTCACTGGAACGTACCAAAGCAGAACTACACACAAATATGCCCTGAACCTGTACCCCTCCATAACCTCCCTGTCTCACTGGAACGTACCAATGCCGAACTCCACTCAAATGTGCCCTGATCCTGTACCCGACCATAAACTCCCTGTCTCACTGGAACGTCCCACTGCAGAACTCCACACAAATATGCCATGAACCGGTACCCTCCATAACCTCCATGTCTCACTGGAAAGTACCAATGCAGAACTCCACACAAATATGCCCTGAACCTGTACCCGACCATAACCACCCTGTCTCACTGGAACGTACCACTGCAGAACTCCACACAAATATGCCCTGAACCTGTACCCTCCATAACCACCCTGTCTCACTGGAACGTACCAATGCAGAACTACACACAAATATGCCCTGAACCTGTACCCCTCCATAACCTCCCTGTCTCACTGGAACGTACCAATGCAGAACTCCACACAAATATGCCCTGAACCTGTACCCCTCCATAACCTCCCTGTCTCACTGGAACACACCAATGCCGAGCTCCACTCAAATATGCCCTGATCCTGTACCCGACCATAACCTCCCTGTCTCACTGGAACGTACCAATGCAGAACTCCGCACAAATATGCCCTGAACCTGTACCCTCCATAACGTCCCTGTCTCACTGGAACGTACCAATGCAGAACTCCACACAAATGTGCCCTGAACCTGTACACCTCCATAACCTCCCTGTCTCACTGGAACGTACCAATGCAGAACTCCACACAAATATGCCCTGAACCTGTAACCCTCCATAACCTCCCTGTCTCACTGGAACGTACCAATGCCGAACTCCACACAAATATGCCCTGAACCGGTACCCTTCATAACCTCCCTGTCTCACTGGAACGTACCAATGCAGAATTCCACACAAATATGCCCTGAACGTGTACCAGCCCATAACCTCCTTGTCTCACTGGAACGCACCAATGCAGAACTCCACACAAATTTGCCCTGAACCTGTACTTCTCAATAACCTCCCTGTCTCACTGGAACGTACCAATGCAGAACTCCACTCAAATATGCCCTGATCCTGTACCGTGCATAACCTCCCTGTCTCACTGGAACGTACCAATGCAGAATTCCACACAAATATGCCCTGAACGTGTACCCGCCCATAACCTCCTTGTCTCACTGGAACGCACCAATGCAGAACTCCACACAAATTTGCCCTGAACCTGTACCCCTCCATAACCTCCCTGTCTCACTGGAATGTTCCAATGCAGAACTCCACACAAGTATGCCCTGAACCTGTACCCCTCCATAACCTCCCTGTCTCACTGGAACGTACCAATGCAGAACTCCACACAAAAATGCCATGAACCTGTACCCTCCATAAACTCCCTGTCTCACTGGAACGTACCAATGCAGAACTACACACAAATATGCCCTGAACCTGAACCCGACCATAACCTCCCTGTCTCACTGGAACGTACCACTGCAGAACTGCACACAAATATGCCCTGAACCTGTACCCTCCATAACCTCCCTGTCTCAATGGAACGTACCAATGCAGAACTCCAGACAAATGTGCCCTGAACCTGTACACTCCATAACCTCCCTGACTCACTGGAACGTACAAATGCAGAACTACACTCAAATATGCCCTGAACCTGTACCCCTCCATAACCTCCCAGTCTCACTGGAACGTACCATTGCAGAACACCAAACAAATATGCCCTGAACGTGTACCCGACCATAACCTCCCTGTCTCACTGGAACGCACCAATGCCGAACTCCACTTAAATATGCCCTGATCCTGTACGTGCATAACCTCCCTGTCTCACTGGAACGTACCAATGCAGAACTACACACAAATATGCCCTGAACCTGTACACCTTCATAACCTCCCTGTCTCACTGGAACGCACCAATGCCGAACTCCACTCAAATGTGCCCTGATCCTGTACCCGACCATAAACTCCCTGTCTCACTGGAACGTCCCACTGCAGAACTCCACACAAATATGCCATGAAAGTTACCCGCCCATAACCTCCTTGTCTCACTGGAACGCACCAATGCAGAACTCCACACAAATATGCCCTGAACCTGTACCCCTCCATAACTTCCCTGTCTCACTGGATCGCACCAATGCCGAACTCCACTCAAATGTGCCCTGAACCTGTACCCCTCCATAACCTTCTGTCTCACTGGAACGTACCATTGCAGATCACCACACAAATATGCCCTGAACGTTACCTGCCCATAACCTCCTTGTCTCACTGGAACGCACCAATGCAGAACTCCACACAAATTTGCCCTGAACCTTTACCCCTCCATAACCTCCCTGTCTCACTGGAACGTACCAATGCAGAACTCCACACAAGTATGCCCTGAACCTGTACCCCTCCATAACCTCCCTGTCTCACTGGAACGTACCAATGCAGAACTCCACACAAATATGCCCTGAACCTGTACCCCTCCATAACTTCCCTGTCTCACTGGAACGCACCAATGCCGAACTCCACTCAAATGTGCCCTGAACCTGTTCCCCTCCATAACCTTCTGTCTCACTGGAACGTACCATTGCAGATCACGACACAAATATGCCCTGAAAGTTACCTGCCCATAACCTCCTTGTCTCACTGGAACGCAACAATGCAGAACTCCACACAAATTTGCCCTGAACCTGTACCCCTCCATAACCTCCCTGTCTCACTGGAATGTACCAATGCAGAACTCCACACAAGTATGCCCTGAACCTGTATCCCTCCATAACCTCCCTGTCTCACTGGAACGTACCAATGCAGAACTCCACACAAATATGCCCTGAACCTGTACCCTCCATAAACTCCCTGTCTCACTGGAACGTACCAATGCAGAACTACACACAAATATGCCCTGAACCTGAACCCCTCCATAACCTCCCTATCTCACTGGAACGTACCAATGCAGAACTCCACACAAATATGCCCTGAACCTGTACCCCTCCATAACCTCCCTGTCTCACTGGAAAGTACCAATGCAGAACTCCACACAAATATGCCCTGAACCTGTACCCGACCATAACCTCCCTGTCTCACTGGAACGTAGCACTGCAGAACTCCACACAAATATGCCCTGAACCTGTACCCTCCATAACCTCCCTGTCTCACTGGAACGTACCAAAGCAGAACTACACACAAATATGCCCTGAACCTGTACCCCTCCATAACCTCCCTGTCTCACTGGAACGTACCAATGCCGAACTCCACTCAAATGTGCCCTGATCCTGTACCCGACCATAAACTCCCTGCCTCACTGGAACGTCCCACTGCAGAACTCCACACAAATATGCCATGAACCGGTACCCGCCATAACCTCCATGTCTCACTGGAAAGTACCAATGCAGAACTCCACACAAATATGCCATGAACCTGTACCCGACCATAACCACCCTGTCTCACTGGAACGTACCACTGCAGAACTCCACACAAATATGCCCTGAACCTGTACCCTCCATAACCACCATGTCTCACTGGAACGTACCAATGCAGAACTACACACAAATATGCCCTGAACCTGTACCCCTCCATAACCTCCCTGTCTCACTGGAACGTACCAATGCAGAACTCCACACAAATATGCCCTGAACCTGTACCCCTCCATAACCTCCCTGTCTCACTGGAACACACCAATGCCGAGCTCCACTCAAATATGCCCTGATCCTGTACCCGACCATAACCTCCCTGTCTCACTGGAACGTACCAATGCAGAACTCCGCACAAATATGCCCTGAACCTGTACCCTCCATAACGTCCCTGTCTCACTGGAACGTACCAATGCAGAACTCCGCACAAATATGCCCTGAACCTGTACCCTCCATAACCTCCCTGACTCACTGGAACGTACAAATGCAGAACTACACTCAAATATGCCCTGAACCTGTACCCCTCCATAACCTCCCAGTCTCACTGGAACGTACCATTGCAGAACACCAAACAAATATGCCCTGAACGTGTACCCGCCCATAAGCTCCTTGTCTCACTGGAACGTACCAACGCAGAACTCCACACAAATATGCCCTGAACTTGTACCCGACCATAACCTCCCTGTCTCACTGGAACCTACCAATGAGGAACTCCACACAAATATGCCCTGAACCTGTACCCGACCATAACCTCCCTGTCTCACTGGAACGCACCAATGCCGAACTCCACTTAAATATGCCCTGATCCTGTACGTGCATAACCTCCCTGTCTCACTGGAACTTACCAATGCAGAACTACACACAAATATGCCCTGAACCTGTACCCCTCCATAACCTCCCTGTCTCACTGGAACGCAACAATGCCGAACTCCACTCAAATGTGCCCTGATCCTGTACCCGACCATAAACTCCCTGTCTCACTGGAACGTCCCACTGCAGAACTCCACACAAATATGCCATGAAAGTTACCCGATCATAACCACCTTGTCTCACTGGAACGCACCAATGCAGAACTCCACACAAATTTGCCCTAAACCTGTACCCCTCCATTACCTCCCTGTCTCACTGGAATGTACCAATGCAGAACTCCACACAAGTATGACCTGAACCTGTACCCCTCCATAGCCTCCCTGTCTCACTGGAACGTACAAATGCAGAACTCCACACAAATATGCCCTGAACCTGTACCCTCCATAAACTCCCTGTCTCACTGGAACGTACCAATGCAGAACTACACACAAATATGCCCTGAACTTGTACCCGACCATAACCTCCCTGTCTCACTGGAACGCACCAATGCCGAACTCCACTTAAATATGCCCTGATCCTGTACGTGCATAACCTCCCTGTCTCACTGGAACTTACCAATGCAGAACTACACACAAATATGCCCTGAACCTGTACCCCTCCATAACCTCCCTGTCTCACTGGAACGCAACAATGCCGAACTCCACTCAAATGTGCCCTGATCCTGTACCCGACCATAAACTCCCTGTCTCACTGGAACGTCCCACTGCAGAACTCCACACAAATATGCCATGAAAGTTACCCGCCCATAACCACCTTGTCTCACTGGAACGCACCAATGCAGAACTCCACACAAATTTGCCCTAAACCTGTACCCCTCCATAACCTCCCTGTCTCACTGGAATGTACCAATGCAGAACTCCACACAAGTATGACCTGAACCTGTACCCCTCCATAACCTCCCTGTCTCACTGGAACGTACAAATGCAGAACTCCACACAAATATGCCCTGAACCTGTACCCTCCATAAACTCCCTGTCTCACTGGAACGTACCAATGCAGAACTACACACAAATATGCCCTGAACCTGAACCCCTCCATAACCTCCCTATCTCACTGGAACGTACCAATGCAGAACTCCACACAAATATGCCCTGAACCTGTACCCCTCCATAACCTCCCTGTCTCACTGGAAAGTACCAATGCAGAACTCCACACAAATATGCCCTGAACCTGTACCCGACCATAACCTCCCTGTCTCACTGGAACGTATCACTGCAGAACTCCACACAAATATGCCCTGAACCTGTACCCTCCATAACCTCCCTGTCTCACTGGAACGTACCAAAGCAGAACTACACACAAATATGCCCTGAACCTGTACCCCTCCATAACCTCCCTGTCTCACTGGAACGTACCAATGCCGAACTCCACTCAAATGTGCCCTGATCCTGTACCCGACCATAAACTCCCTGTCTCACTGGAACGTCCCACTGCAGAACTCCACACAAATATGCCATGAACCGGTACCCTCCATAACCTCCATGTCTCACTGGAAAGTACCAATGCAGAACTCCACACAAATATGCCCTGAACCTGTACCCCTCCATAACCTCCCTGTCTCACTGGAACACACCAATGCCGAGCTCCACTCAAATATGCCCTGATCCTGTACCCGACCATAACCTCCCTGTCTCACTGGAACGTACCAATGCAGAACTCCGCACAAATATGCCCTGAACCTGTACCCTCCATAACGTCCCTGTCTCACTGGAACGTACCAATGCAGAACTCCGCACAAATATGCCCTGAACCTGTACCCTCCATAACCTCCCTGACTCACTGGAACGTACAAATGCAGAACTACACTCAAATATGCCCTGAACCTGTACCCCTCCATAACCTCCCAGTCTCACTGGAACGTACCATTGCAGAACACCAAACAAATATGCCCTGAACGTGTACCCGCCCATAAGCTCCTTGTCTCACTGGAACGTACCAACGCAGAACTCCACACAAATATGCCCTGAACTTGTACCCGACCATAACCTCCCTGTCTCACTGGAACCTACCAATGAGGAACTCCACACAAATATGCCCTGAACCTGTACCCGACCATAACCTCCCTGTCTCACTGGAACGCACCAATGCCGAACTCCACTTAAATATGCCCTGATCCTGTACGTGCATAACCTCCCTGTCTCACTGGAACTTACCAATGCAGAACTACACACAAATATGCCCTGAACCTGTACCCCTCCATAACCTCCCTGTCTCACTGGAACGCAACAATGCCGAACTCCACTCAAATGTGCCCTGATCCTGTACCCGACCATAAACTCCCTGTCTCACTGGAACGTCCCACTGCAGAACTCCACACAAATATGCCATGAAAGTTACCCGCCCATAACCACCTTGTCTCACTGGAACGCACCAATGCAGAACTCCACACAAATTTGCCCTAAACCTGTACCCCTCCATAACCTCCCTGTCTCACTGGAACGTACAAATGCAGAACTCCACACAAATATGCCCTGAACCTGTACCCTCCATAAACTCCCTGTCTCACTGGAACGTAGCAATGCAGAACTACACACAAATATGCCCTGAACCTGAACCCCTCCATAACCTCCCTATCTCACTGGAACGTACCAATGCAGAACTCCACACAAATATGCCCTGAACCTGTACCCCTCCATAACCTCCCTGTCTCACTGGAAAGTACCAATGCAGAACTCCACACAAATATGCCCTGAACCTGTACCCGACCATAACCTCCCTGTCTCACTGGAACGTATCACTGCAGAACTCCACACAAATATGCCCTGAACCTGTACCCTCCATAACCTCCCTGTCTCACTGGAACGTACCAAAGCAGAACTACACACAAATATGCCCTGAACCTGTACCCCTCCATAACCTCCCTGTCTCACTGGAACGTACCAATGCCGAACTCCACTCAAATGTGCCCTGATCCTGTACCCGACCATAAACTCCCTGTCTCACTGGAACGTCCCACTGCAGAACTCCACACAAATATGCCATGAACCGGTACCCTCCATAACCTCCATGTCTCACTGGAAAGTACCAATGCAGAACTCCACACAAATATGCCATGAACCTGTACCCGACCATAACCACCCTGTCTCACTGGAACGTACCACTGCAGAACTCCACACAAATATGCCCTGAACCTGTACCCTCCATAACCACCCTGTCTCACTGGAACGTACCAATGCAGAAATACACACAAATATGCCCTGAACCTGTACCCCTCCATAACCTCCCTGTCTCACTGGAACGTACCAATGCAGAACTCCACACAAATATGCCCTGAACCTGTACCCCTCCATAACCTCCGTGTCTCACTGGAACACACCAATGCCGAGCTCCACTCAAATATGCCCTGATCCTGTACCCGACCATAACCTCCCTGTCTCACTGGAACGTACCAATGCAGAACTCCGCACAAATATGCCCTGAACCTGTACCCTCCATAACGTCCCTGTCTCACTGGAACGTACCAATGCAGAACTCCGCACAAATATGCCCTGAACCTGTACCCTCCATAACCTCCCTGACTCACTGGAACGTACAAATGCAGAACTACACTCAAATATGCCCTGAACCTGTACCCCTCCATAACCTCCCAGTCTCACTGGAACGTACCATTGCAGAACACCAAACAAATATGCCCTGAACGTGTACCCGCCCATAAGCTCCTTGTCTCACTGGAACGTACCAACGCAGAACTCCACACAAATATGCCCTGAACTTGTACCCGACCATAACCTCCCTGTCTCACTGGAACCTACCAATGAGGAACTCCACACAAATATGCCCTGAAACTGTACCCGACCATAACCTCCCTGTCTCACTGGAACGCACCAATGCCGAACTCCACTTAAATATGCCCTGATCCTGTACGTGCATAACCTCCCTGTCTCACTGGAACGTACCAATGCAGAACTACACACAAATATGCCCTGAACCTGTACCCCTCCATAACCTCCCTGTCTCACTGGAACGCACCAATGCCGAACTCCACTCAAATGTGCCCTGGTCCTGTACCCGACCATAAACTCCCTGTCTCACTGGAACGTCCCACTGCAGAACTCCACACAAATATGCCATGAAAGTTACCCGCCCATAACCACCTTGTCTCACTGGAACGCACCAATGCAGAACTCCACACAAATTTGCCCTAAACCTGTACCCCTCCATAACCTCCCTGTCTCACTGGAATGTACCAATACAGAACTCCACACAAGTATGACCTGAACCTGTACCCCTCCATAACCTCCCTGTCTCACTGGAACGTACCAATGCAGAACTACACACAAATATGCCCTGAACCTGAACCCCTCCATAACCTCCCTATCTCACTGGAACGTACCAATGCAGAACTCCACACAAATATGCCCTGAACCTGTACCCCTCCATAACCTCCCTGTCTCACTGGAAAGTACCAATGCAGAACTCCACACAAATATGCCCTGAACCTGTACCCGACCATAACCTCCCTGTCTCACTGGAACGTATCACTGCAGAACTCCACACAAATATTCCCTGAACCTGTACCCTCCATAACCTCCCTGTCTCACTGGAACGTACCAAAGCAGAACTACACACAAATATGCCCTGAACCTGTACCCCTCCATAACCTCCCTGTCTCACTGGAACGTACCAATGCCGAACTCCACTCAAATGTGCCCTGATCCTGTACCCGACCATAAACTCCCTGTCTCACTGGAACGTCCCACTGCAGAACTCCACACAAATATGCCATGAACCGGTACCCTCCATAACCTCCATGTCTCACTGGAAAGTACCAATGCAGAACTCCACACAAATATGCCCTGAACCTGTACCCGACCATAACCACCCTGTCTCACTGGAACGTACCACTGCAGAACTCCACACAAATATGCCCTGAACCTGTACCCTCCATAACCACCCTGTCTCACTGGAACGTACCAATGCAGAACTACACACAAATATGCCCTGAACCTGTACCCCTCCATAACCTCCCTGTCTCACTGGAACGTACCAATGCAGAACTCCACACAAATATGCCCTGAACCTGTACCCCTCCATAACCTCCCTGTCTCACTGGAACACACCAATGCCGAGCTCCACTCAAATATGCCCTGATCCTGTACCCGACCATAACCTCCCTGTCTCACTGGAACGTACCAATGCAGAACTCCGCACAAATATGCCCTGAACCTGTACCCTCCATAACGTCCCTGTCTCACTGGAACGTACCAATGCAGAACTCCACACAAATGTGCCCTGAACCTGTACACCTCCATAACCTCCCTGTCTCACTGGAACGTACCAAAGCAGAACTACACACAAATATGCCCTGAACCTGTACCCCTCCATAACCTCCCTGTCTCACTGGAACGTACCAATGCCGAACTCCACTCAAATGTGCCCTGATCCTGTACCCGACCATAAACTCCCTGTCTCACTGGAACGTCCCACTGCAGAACTCCACACAAATATGCCATGAACCGGTACCCTCCATAACCTCCATGTCTCACTGGAAAGTACCAATGCAGAACTCCACACAAATATGCCATGAACCTGTACCCGACCATAACCACCCTGTCTCACTGGAACGTACCACTGCAGAACTCCACACAAATATGCCCTGAACCTGTACCCTCCATAACCACCCTGTCTCACTGGAACGTACCAATGCAGAAATACACACAAATATGCCCTGAACCTGTACCCCTCCATAACCTCCCTGTCTCACTGGAACGTACCAATGCAGAACTCCACACAAATATGCCCTGAACCTGTACCCCTCCATAACCTCCGTGTCTCACTGGAACACACCAATGCCGAGCTCCACTCAAATATGCCCTGATCCTGTACCCGACCATAACCTCCCTGTCTCACTGGAACGTACCAATGCAGAACTCCGCACAAATATGCCCTGAACCTGTACCCTCCATAACGTCCCTGTCTCACTGGAACGTACCAATGCAGAACTCCGCACAAATATGCCCTGAACCTGTACCCTCCATAACCTCCCTGACTCACTGGAACGTACAAATGCAGAACTACACTCAAATATGCCCTGAACCTGTACCCCTCCATAACCTCCCAGTCTCACTGGAACGTACCATTGCAGAACACCAAACAAATATGCCCTGAACGTGTACCCGCCCATAAGCTCCTTGTCTCACTGGAACGTACCAACGCAGAACTCCACACAAATATGCCCTGAACTTGTACCCGACCATAACCTCCCTGTCTCACTGGAACCTACCAATGAGGAACTCCACACAAATATGCCCTGAAACTGTACCCGACCATAACCTCCCTGTCTCACTGGAACGCACCAATGCCGAACTCCACTTAAATATGCCCTGATCCTGTACGTGCATAACCTCCCTGTCTCACTGGAACGTACCAATGCAGAACTACACACAAATATGCCCTGAACCTGTACCCCTCCATAACCTCCCTGTCTCACTGGAACGCACCAATGCCGAACTCCACTCAAATGTGCCCTGATCCTGTACCCGACCATAAACTCCCTGTCTCACTGGAACGTCCCACTGCAGAACTCCACACAAATATGCCATGAAAGTTACCCGCCCATAACCACCTTGTCTCACTGGAACGCACCAATGCAGAACTCCACACAAATTTGCCCTAAACCTGTACCCCTCCATAACCTCCCTGTCTCACTGGAATGTACCAATACAGAACTCCACACAAGTATGACCTGAACCTGTACCCCTCCATAACCTCCCTGTCTCACTGGAACGTACCAATGCAGAACTACACACAAATATGCCCTGAACCTGAACCCCTCCATAACCTCCCTATCTCACTGGAACGTACCAATGCAGAACTCCACACAAATATGCCCTGAACCTGTACCCCTCCATAACCTCCCTGTCTCACTGGAAAGTACCAATGCAGAACTCCACACAAATATGCCCTGAACCTGTACCCGACCATAACCTCCCTGTCTCACTGGAACGTATCACTGCAGAACTCCACACAAATATTCCCTGAACCTGTACCCTCCATAACCTCCCTGTCTCACTGGAACGTACCAAAGCAGAACTACACACAAATATGCCCTGAACCTGTACCCCTCCATAACCTCCCTGTCTCACTGGAACGTACCAATGCCGAACTCCACTCAAATGTGCCCTGATCCTGTACCCGACCATAAACTCCCTGTCTCACTGGAACGTCCCACTGCAGAACTCCACACAAATATGCCATGAACCGGTACCCTCCATAACCTCCATGTCTCACTGGAAAGTACCAATGCAGAACTCCACACAAATATGCCCTGAACCTGTACCCGACCATAACCACCCTGTCTCACTGGAACGTACCACTGCAGAACTCCACACAAATATGCCCTGAACCTGTACCCTCCATAACCACCCTGTCTCACTGGAACGTACCAATGCAGAACTACACACAAATATGCCCTGAACCTGTACCCCTCCATAACCTCCCTGTCTCACTGGAACGTACCAATGCAGAACTCCACACAAATATGCCCTGAACCTGTACCCCTCCATAACCTCCGTGTCTCACTGGAACACACCAATGCCGAGCTCCACTCAAATATGCCCTGATCCTGTACCCGACCATAACCTCCCTGTCTCACTGGAACGTACCAATGCAGAACTCCGCACAAATATGCCCTGAACCTGTACCCTCCATAACGTCCCTGTCTCACTGGAACGTACCAATGCAGAACTCCACACAAATGTGCCCTGAACCTGTACACCTCCATAACCTCCCTGTCTCACTGGAACGTACCAATGCAGAACTCCACACAAATATGCCCTGAACCTGTAACCCTCCATAACCTCCCTGTCTCACTGGAACGTACCAATGCCGAACTCCACTCAAATGTGCCCTGATCCTGTACCCGACCATAAACTCCCTGTCTCACTGGAACGTCCCACTGCAGAACTCCACACAAATATGCCATGAACCGGTACCCTCCATAACCTCCATGTCTCACTGGAAAGTACCAATGCAGAACTCCACACAAATATGCCATGAACCTGTACCCGACCATAACCACCCTGTCTCACTGGAACGTACCACTGCAGAACTCCACACAAATATGCCCTGAACCTGTACCCTCCATAACCACCCTGTCTCACTGGAACGTACCAATGCAGAAATACACACAAATATGCCCTGAACCTGTACCCCTCCATAACCTCCCTGTCTCACTGGAACGTACCAATGCAGAACTCCACACAAATATGCCCTGAACCTGTACCCCTCCATAACCTCCGTGTCTCACTGGAACACACCAATGCCGAGCTCCACTCAAATATGCCCTGATCCTGTACCCGACCATAACCTCCCTGTCTCACTGGAACGTACCAATGCAGAACTCCGCACAAATATGCCCTGAACCTGTACCCTCCATAACGTCCCTGTCTCACTGGAACGTACCAATGCAGAACTCCGCACAAATATGCCCTGAACCTGTACCCTCCATAACCTCCCTGACTCACTGGAACGTACAAATGCAGAACTACACTCAAATATGCCCTGAACCTGTACCCCTCCATAACCTCCCAGTCTCACTGGAACGTACCATTGCAGAACACCAAACAAATATGCCCTGAACGTGTACCCGCCCATAAGCTCCTTGTCTCACTGGAACGTACCAACGCAGAACTCCACACAAATATGCCCTGAACTTGTACCCGACCATAACCTCCCTGTCTCACTGGAACCTACCAATGAGGAACTCCACACAAATATGCCCTGAAACTGTACCCGACCATAACCTCCCTGTCTCACTGGAACGCACCAATGCCGAACTCCACTTAAATATGCCCTGATCCTGTACGTGCATAACCTCCCTGTCTCACTGGAACGTACCAATGCAGAACTACACACAAATATGCCCTGAACCTGTACCCCTCCATAACCTCCCTGTCTCACTGGAACGCACCAATGCCGAACTCCACTCAAATGTGCCCTGATCCTGTACCCGACCATAAACTCCCTGTCTCACTGGAACGTCCCACTGCAGAACTCCACACAAATATGCCATGAAAGTTACCCGCCCATAACCACCTTGTCTCACTGGAACGCACCAATGCAGAACTCCACACAAATTTGCCCTAAACCTGTACCCCTCCATAACCTCCCTGTCTCACTGGAATGTACCAATACAGAACTCCACACAAGTATGACCTGAACCTGTACCCCTCCATAACCTCCCTGTCTCACTGGAACGTACCAATGCAGAACTACACACAAATATGCCCTGAACCTGAACCCCTCCATAACCTCCCTATCTCACTGGAACGTACCAATGCAGAACTCCACACAAATATGCCCTGAACCTGTACCCCTCCATAACCTCCCTGTCTCACTGGAAAGTACCAATGCAGAACTCCACACAAATATGCCCTGAACCTGTACCCGACCATAACCTCCCTGTCTCACTGGAACGTATCACTGCAGAACTCCACACAAATATTCCCTGAACCTGTACCCTCCATAACCTCCCTGTCTCACTGGAACGTACCAAAGCAGAACTACACACAAATATGCCCTGAACCTGTACCCCTCCATAACCTCCCTGTCTCACTGGAACGTACCAATGCCGAACTCCACTCAAATGTGCCCTGATCCTGTACCCGACCATAAACTCCCTGTCTCACTGGAACGTCCCACTGCAGAACTCCACACAAATATGCCATGAACCGGTACCCTCCATAACCTCCATGTCTCACTGGAAAGTACCAATGCAGAACTCCACACAAATATGCCCTGAACCTGTACCCGACCATAACCACCCTGTCTCACTGGAACGTACCACTGCAGAACTCCACACAAATATGCCCTGAACCTGTACCCTCCATAACCACCCTGTCTCACTGGAACGTACCAATGCAGAACTACACACAAATATGCCCTGAACCTGTACCCCTCCATAACCTCCCTGTCTCACTGGAACGTACCAATGCAGAACTCCACACAAATATGCCCTGAACCTGTACCCCTCCATAACCTCCCTGTCTCACTGGAACACACCAATGCCGAGCTCCACTCAAATATGCCCTGATCCTGTACCCGACCATAACCTCCCTGTCTCACTGGAACGTACCAATGCAGAACTCCGCACAAATATGCCCTGAACCTGTACCCTCCATAACGTCCCTGTCTCACTGGAACGTACCAATGCAGAACTCCACACAAATGTGCCCTGAACCTGTACACCTCCATAACCTCCCTGTCTCACTGGAACGTACCAATGCAGAACTCCACACAAATATGCCCTGAACCTGTAACCCTCCATAACCTCCCTGTCTCACTGGAACGTACCAATGCCGAACTCCACACAAATATGCCCTGAACCGGTACCCTCCATAACCTCCCTGTCTCACTGGAACGTACCAATGCAGAATTCCACACAAATATGCCCTGAACGTGTACCAGCCCATAACCTCCTTGTCTCACTGGAACGCACCAATGCAGAACTCCACACAAATTTGCCCTGAAACTGTACCCGACCATAACCTCCCTGTCTCACTGGAACGCACCAATGCCGAACTCCACTTAAATATGCCCTGATCCTGTACGTGCATAACCTCCCTGTCTCAGTGGAACGTACCAATGCAGAACTACACACAAATATGCCCTGAACCTGTACCCCTCCATAACCTCCCTGTCTCACTGGAACGCACCAATGCCGAACTCCACTCAAATGTGCCCTGATCCTGTACCCGACCATAAACTCCCTGTCTCACTGGAACGTCCCACTGCAGAACTCCACACAAATATGCCATGAAAGTTACCCGCCCATAACCACCTTGTCTCACTGGAACGCACCAATGCAGAACTCCACACAAATATGCCCTAAACCTGTACCCCTCCATAACCTCCCTGTCTCACTGGAATGTACCAATGCAGAACTCCACACAAGTATGACCTGAACCTGAACCCCTCCATAACCTCCCTATCTCACTGGAACGTACCAATGCAGAACTCCAACAAATATGCCCTGAACCTGTACCCCTCCATAACCTCCCTGTCTCACTGGAAAGTACCAATGCAGAACTCCACACAAATATGCCCTGAACCTGTACCCGACCATAACCTCCCTGTCTCACTGGAACGTATCACTGCAGAACTCCACACAAATATGCCCTGAACCTGTACCCTCCATAACCTCCCTGTCTCACTGGAACGTACCAAAGCAGAACTACACACAAATATGCCCTGAACCTGTACCCCTCCATAACCTCCCTGTCTCACTGGAACGTACCAATGCCGAACTCCACTCAAATGTGCCCTGATCCTGTACCCGACCATAAACTCCCTGTCTCACTGGAACGTCCCACTGCAGAACTCCACACAAATATGCCATGAACCGGTACCCTCCATAACCTCCATGTCTCACTGGAAAGTACCAATGCAGAACTCCACACAAATATGCCATGAACCTGTACCCGACCATAACCACCCTGTCTCACTGGAACGTACCACTGCAGAACTCCACACAAATATGCCCTGAACCTGTACCCTCCATAACCACCCTGTCTCACTGGAACGTACCAATGCAGAACTACACACAAATATGCCCTGAACCTGTACCCCTCCATAACCTCCCTGTCTCACTGGAACGTACCAATGCAGAACTCCACACAAATATGCCCTGAACCTGTACCCCTCCATAACCTCCCTGTCTCACTGGAACACACCAATGCCGAGCTCCACTCAAATATGCCCTGATCCTGTACCCGACCATAACCTCCCTGTCTCACTGGAACGTACCAATGCAGAACTCCGCACAAATATGCCCTGAACCTGTACCCTCCATAACGTCCCTGTCTCACTGGAACGTACCAATGCAGAACTCCGCACAAATATGCCCTGAACCTGTACCCTCCATAACCTCCCTGACTCACTGGAACGTACAAATGCAGAACTACACTCAAATATGCCCTGAACCTGTACCCCTCCATAACCTCCCAGTCTCACTGGAACGTACCATTGCAGAACACCAAACAAATATGCCCTGAACGTGTACCCGCCCATAAGCTCCTTGTCTCACTGGAACGTTCCAACGCAGAACTCCACACAAATATGCCCTGAACTTGTACCCGACCATAACCTCCCTGTCTCACTGGAACCTACCAATGAGGAACTCCACACAAATATGCCCTGAAACTGTACCCGACCATAACCTCCCTGTCTCACTGGAACGCACCAATGCCGAACTCCACTTAAATATGCCCTGATCCTGTACGTGCATAACCTCCCTGTCTCACTGGAACGTACCAATGCAGAACTACACACAAATATGCCCTGAACCTGTACCCCTCCATAACCTCCCTGTCTCACTGGAACGCACCAATGCCGAACTCCACTCAAATGTGCCCTGATCCTGTACCCGACCATAAACTCCCTGTCTCACTGGAACGTCCCACTGCAGAACTCCACACAAATATGCCATGAAAGTTACCCGCCCATAACCACCTTGTCTCACTGGAACGCACCAATGCAGAACTCCACACAAATTTGCCCTAAACCTGTACCCCTCCATAACCTCCCTGTCTCACTGGAATGTACCAATACAGAACTCCACACAAGTATGACCTGAACCTGTACCCCTCCATAACCTCCCTGTCTCACTGGAACGTACAAATGCAGAACTCCACACAAATATGCCCTGAACCTGTACCCTCCATAAACTCCCTGTCTCACTGGAACGTACCAATGCAGAACTACACACAAATATGCCCTGAACCTGAACCCCTCCATAACCTCCCTATCTCACTGGAACGTACCAATGCAGAACTCCACACAAATATGCCCTGAACCTGTACCCCTCCATAACCTCCCTGTCTCACTGGAAAGTACCAATGCAGAACTCCACACAAATATGCCCTGAACCTGTACCCGACCATAACCTCCCTGTCTCACTGGAACGTATCACTGCAGAACTCCACACAAATATTCCCTGAACCTGTACCCTCCATAACCTCCCTGTCTCACTGGAACGTACCAAAGCAGAACTACACACAAATATGCCCTGAACCTGTACCCCTCCATAACCTCCCTGTCTCACTGGAACGTACCAATGCCGAACTCCACTCAAATGTGCCCTGATCCTGTACCCGACCATAAACTCCCTGTCTCACTGGAACGTCCCACTGCAGAACTCCACACAAATATGCCATGAACCGGTACCCTCCATAACCTCCATGTCTCACTGGAAAGTACCAATGCAGAACTCCACACAAATATGCCCTGAACCTGTACCCGACCATAACCACCCTGTCTCACTGGAACGTACCACTGCAGAACTCCACACAAATATGCCCTGAACCTGTACCCTCCATAACCACCCTGTCTCACTGGAACGTACCAATGCAGAACTACACACAAATATGCCCTGAACCTGTACCCCTCCATAACCTCCCTGTCTCACTGGAACGTACCAATGCAGAACTCCACACAAATATGCCCTGAACCTGTACCCCTCCATAACCTCCCTGTCTCACTGGAACACACCAATGCCGAGCTCCACTCAAATATGCCCTGATCCTGTACCCGACCATAACCTCCCTGTCTCACTGGAACGTACCAATGCAGAACTCCGCACAAATATGCCCTGAACCTGTACCCTCCATAACGTCCCTGTCTCACTGGAACGTACCAATGCAGAACTCCACACAAATGTGCCCTGAACCTGTACACCTCCATAACCTCCCTGTCTCACTGGAACGTACCAATGCAGAACTCCACACAAATATGCCCTGAACCTGTAACCCTCCATAACCTCCCTGTCTCACTGGAACGTACCAATGCCGAACTCCACACAAATATGCCCTGAACCGGTACCCTCCATAACCTCCCTGTCTCACTGGAACGTACCAATGCAGAATTCCACACAAATATGCCCTGAACGTGTACCAGCCCATAACCTCCTTGTCTCACTGGAACGCACCAATGCAGAACTCCACACAAATTTGCCCTGAAACTGTACCCGACCATAACCTCCCTGTCTCACTGGAACGCACCAATGCCGAACTCCACTTAAATATGCCCTGATCCTGTACGTGCATAACCTCCCTGTCTCAGTGGAACGTACCAATGCAGAACTACACACAAATATGCCCTGAACCTGTACCCCTCCATAACCTCCCTGTCTCACTGGAACGCACCAATGCCGAACTCCACTCAAATGTGCCCTGATCCTGTACCCGACCATAAACTCCCTGTCTCACTGGAACGTCCCACTGCAGAACTCCACACAAATATGCCATGAAAGTTACCCGCCCATAACCACCTTGTCTCACTGGAACGCACCAATGCAGAACTCCACACAAATTTGCCCTAAACCTGTACCCCTCCATAACCTCCCTGTCTCACTGGAATGTACCAATGCAGAACTCCACACAAGTATGACCTGAACCTGTACCCCTCCATAACCTCCCTGTCTCACTGGAACGTACAAATGCAGAACTCCACACAAATATGCCCTGAACCTGTACCCTCCATAAACTCCCTGTCTCACTGGAACGTACCAATGCAGAACTACACACAAATATGCCCTGAACCTGAACCCCTCCATAACCTCCCTATCTCACTGGAACGTACCAATGCAGAACTCCACACAAATATGCCCTGAACCTGTACCCCTCCATAACCTCCCTGTCTCACTGGAAAGTACCAATGCAGAACTCCACACAAATATGCCCTGAACCTGTACCCGACCATAACCTCCCTGTCTCACTGGAACGTATCACTGCAGAACTCCACACAAATATTCCCTGAACCTGTACCCTCCATAACCTCCCTGTCTCACTGGAACGTACCAAAGCAGAACTA
The DNA here is from genome assembly GCF_048418815.1 of Hemitrygon akajei. Lineage (NCBI taxonomy): Eukaryota > Metazoa > Chordata > Chondrichthyes > Myliobatiformes > Dasyatidae > Hemitrygon > Hemitrygon akajei. The sequence continues at coordinate 848,021 of NW_027331942.1, read as the reverse complement.
CACACAAATATGCCCTGAACCTGTACCCCTCCATAACCTCCCTGTCTCACTGGAACGTACCAATGCCGAACTCCACTCAAATGTGCCCTGATCCTGTACCCGACCATAAACTCCCTGTCTCACTGGAACGTCCCACTGCAGAACTCCACACACATATGCCATGAACCGGTACCCTCCATAACCTCCATGTCTCACTGGAAAGTACCAATGCAGAACTCCACACAAATATGCCCTGAACCTGTACCCGACCATAACCACCCTGTCTCACTGGAACGTACCACTGCAGAACTCCACACAAATATGCCCTGAACCTGTACCCTCCATAACCACCCTGTCTCACTGGAACGTACCAATGCAGAACTACACACAAATATGCCCTGAACCTGTACCCCTCCATAACCTCCCTGTCTCACTGGAACGTACCAATGCAGAACTCCACACAAATATGCCCTGAACCTGTACCCCTCCATAACCTCCCTGTCTCACTGGAACACACCAATGCCGAGCTCCACTCAAATATGCCCTGATCCTGTACCCGACCATAACCTCCCTGTCTCACTGGAACGTACCAATCAGAACTCCGCACAAATATGCCCTGAACCTGTACCCTCCATAACGTCCCTGTCTCACTGGAACGTACCAATGCAGAACTCCACACAAATGTGCCCTGAACCTGTACACCTCCATAACCTCCCTGTCTCACTGGAACGTACCAATGCAGAACTCCACACAAATATGCCCTGAACCTGTAACCCTCCATAAACTCCCTGTCTCACTGGAACGTACCAATGCCGAACTCCACACAAATATGCCCTGAACCAGTACCCTCCATAACCTCCCTGTCTCACTGGAACGTACCAATGCAGAATTCCACACAAATATGCCCTGAACGTGTACCAGCCCATAACCTCCTTGTCTCACTGGAACGCACCAATGCAGAACTCCACACAAATTTGCCCTGAACCTGTACTTCTCAATAACCTCCCTGTCTCACTGGAACGTACCAATGCAGAACTCCACTCAAATATGCCCTGATCCTGTACCGTGCATAACCTCCCTGTGTCACTGGAACGTACCAATGCAGAATTCCACACAAATATGCCCTGAACGTGTACCCGCCCATAACCTCCTTGTCTCACTGGAACGCACCAATGCAGAACTCCACACAAATTTGCCCTGAACCTGTACCCCTCCATAACCTCCCTGTCTCACTGGAATGTACCAATGCAGAACTCCACACAAGAATGCCCTGAACCTGTACCCCTTCATAACCTCCCTGTCTCACTGGAACGTACCAATGCAGAACTCCACACAAATATTCCCTGAACCTGTACCCTCCATAAACTCCCTGTCTCACTGGAACGTACCAATGCAGAACTACACACAAATATGCCCTGAACCTGAACCCCTCCATAACCTCCCTATCTCACTGGAACGTACCAATGCAGAACTCCACACAAATATGCCCTGAACCTGTACCCCTCCATAACTTCCCTGTCTCACTGGAAAGTACCAATGCAGAACTCCACACAAATATGCCCTGAACCTGTACCCGACCATAACCTCCCTGTCTCACTGGAACGTACCACTGCAGAACTGCACACAAATATGCCCTGAACCTGTACCCTCCATAACCTCCCTGTCTCAATGGAACGTACCAATGCAGAACTCCAAACAAATGTGCCCTGAACCTGTACACTCCATAACCTCCCTGACTCACTGGAACGTACAAATGCAGAACTACACTCAAATATGCCCTGAACCTGTACCCCTCCATAACCTCCCAGTCTCACTGGAACGTACCATTGCAGAACACCAAACAAATATGCCCTGAACGTGTACCCGCCCATAAGCTCCTTGTCTCACTGGAACGTACCAACGCAGAACTCCACACAAATATGCCCTGAACTTGTACCCGACCATAACCTCCCTGTCTCACTGGAACCTACCAATGAGGAACTCCACACAAATATGCCCTGAACCTGTACCCGACCATAACCTCCCTGTCTCACTGGAACGCACCAATGCCGAACTCCACTTAAATATGCCCTGATCCTGTACGTGCATAACCTCCCTGTCTCACTGGAACGTACCAATGCAGAACTACACACAAATATGCCCTGAACCTGTACCCCTTCATAACCTCCCTGTCTCACTGGAACGCACCAATGCCGAACTCCACTCAAATGTGCCCTGATCCTGTACCCGACCATAAACTCCCTGTCTCACTGGAACGTCCCACTGCAGAACTCCACACAAATATGCCATGAAAGTTACCCGCCCATAACCTCCTTGTCTCACTGGAACGCACCAATGCAGAACTCCACACAAATATGCCCTGAACCTGTACCCCTCCATAACTTCCCTGTCTCACTGGATCGCACCAATGCCGAACTCCACTCAAATGTGCCCTGAAACTGTACCCCTCCATAACCTTCTGTCTCACTGGAACGTACCATTGCAGATCACCACACAAATATGCCCTGAACGTTACCTGCCCATAACCTCCTTGTCTCACTGGAACGCACCAATGCAGAACTCCACACAAATTTGCCCTGAACCTTTACCCCTCCATAACCTCCCTGTCTCACTGGAACGTACCAATGCAGAACTCCACACAAGTATGCCCTGAACCTGTACCCCTCCATAACCTCCCTGTCTCACTGGAACGTACCAATGCAGAACTCCACACAAATATGCCCTGAACCTGTACCCCTCCATAACTTCCCTGTCTCACTGGAACGCACCAATGCCGAACTCCACTCAAATGTGCCCTGAACCTGTTCCCCTCCATAACCTTCTGTCTCACTGGAACGTACCATTGCAGATCACCACACAAATATGCCCTGAAATTTACCTGCCCATAACCTCCTTGTCTCACTGGAACGCACCAATGCAGAACTCCACACAAATTTGCCCTGAACCTGTACCCCTCCATAACCTCCCTGTCTCACTGGAATGTACCAATGCGGAACTCCACACAAGTATGCCCTGAACCTGTATCCCTCCATAACCTCCCTGTCTCACTGGAACGTACCAATGCAGAACTCCACACAAATATGCCCTGAACCTGTACCCTCCATAAACTCCCTGTCTCACTGGAACGTACCAATGCAGAACTACACACAAATATGCCCTGAACCTGAACCCCTCCATAACCTCCCTATCTCACTGGAACGTACCAATGCAGAACTCCACACAAATATGCCCTGAACCTGTACCCCTCCATAACTTCCCTGTCTCACTGGAACGTACCACTGCAGAACTGCACACAAATATGCCCTGAACCTGTACCCTCCATAACCTCCCTGTCTCAATGGAACGTACCAATGCAGAACTCCAGACAAATGTGCCCTGAACCTGTACACTCCATAACCTCCCTGACTCACTGGAACGTACAAATGCAGAACTACACTCAAATATGCCCTGAACCTGTACCCCTCCATAACCTCCCAGTCTCACTGGAACGTACCATTGCAGAACACCAAACAAATATGCCCTGAACGTGTACCCGCCCATAAGCTCCTTGTCTCACTGGAACGTACCAACGCAGAACTCCACACAAATATGCCCTGAACTTGTACCCGACCATAACCTCCCTGTCTCACTGGAACCTACCAATGAGGAACTCCACACAAATATGCCCTGAACCTGTACCCGACCATAACCTCCCTGTCTCACTGGATCGCACCAATGCCGAACTCCACTTAAATATGCCCTGATCCTGTACGTGCATAACCTCCCTGTCTCACTGGAACGTACCAATGCAGAACTACACACAAATATGCCCTGAACCTGTACCCCTCCATAACCTCCCTGTCTCACTGGAACGCACCAATGCCGAACTCCACTCAAATGTGCCCTGATCCTGTACCCGACCATAAACTCCCTGTCTCACTGGAACGTCCCACTGCAGAACTCCACACAAATATGCCATGAAAGTTACCCGTCCATAACCTCCTTGTCTCACTGGAACGCACCAATGCAGAACTCCACACAAATATGCCCTGAACCTGTACCCCTCCATAACTTCCCTGTCTCACTGGAACGCACCAATGCCGAACTCCACTCAAATGTGCCCTGAACCTGTACCCCTCCATAACCTTCTGTCTCACTGGAACGTACCATTGCAGATCACCACACAAATATGCCCTGAAAGTTACCTGCCCATAACCTCCTTGTCTCACTGGAACGCACCAATGCAGAACTCCACACAAATTTGCCCTGAACCTGTACCCCTCCATAACCTCCCTGTCTCACTGGAATGTACCAATGCAGAACTCCACACAAGTATGCCCTGAACCTGTACACCTCCATAGTCTCCCTGTCTGACTGGAACGTACCAATGCAGATCTCCACACAAATATGCCCTGAACCTGTACCCTCCATAAACTCCCTGTCTCACTGGAACGTACCAATGCAGAACTACACACAAATATGCCCTGAACCTGAACCCCTCCATAACCTCCCTATCTCACTGGAACGTACCAATGCAGAACTCCACACAAATATGCCCTGAACCTGTACCCCTCCATAACTTCCCTGTCTCACTGGAAAGTACCAATGCAGAACTCCACACAAATATGCCCTGAACCTGTACCCGACCATAACCTCCCTGTCTCACTGGAACGTACCACTGCAGAACTGCACACAAATATGCCCTGAACCTGTACCCTCCATAACCTCCCTGTCTCAATGGAACGTACCAATGCAGAACTCCAGACAAATGTGCCCTGAACCTGTACACTCCATAACCTCCCTGACTCACTGGAACGTACAAATGCAGAACTACACTCAAATATGCCCTGAACATGTACCCCTCCATAACCTCCCGTTCTCTCTGGAACGTACCATTGCAGAACACCAAACAAATATGCCCTGAACGTGTACCCGCCCATAAGCTCCTTGTCTCACTGGAACGTACCAACGCAGAACTCCACACAAATATGCCCAGAACTTGTACCCGACCATAACCTCCCTGTCTCACTGGAACCGACCAATGAGGAACTCCACACAAATATGCCCTGAACCTGTACCCGACCATAACCTCCCTGTCTCACTGGAACGCACCAATGCCGAACTCCACTTAAATATGCCCTGATCCTGTACGTGCATAACCTCCCTGTCTCACTGGAACGTACCAATGCAGAACTACACACAAATATGCCCTGAACCTGTACCCCTCCATAACCTCCCTGTCTCACTGGAACGCACCAATGCCGAACTCCACTCAAATGTGCCCTGATCCTGTACCCGACCATAAACTCCCTGTCTCACTGGAACGTCCCACTGCAGAACTCCACACAAATATGCCATGAAAGTTACCCGCCCATAACCATCTTGTCTCACTGGAACGCACCAATGCAGAACTCCACACAAATTTGCCCTGAACCTCTACCCCTCCATAACCTCCCTGTCTCACTGGAATGTACCAATGCAGACCTCCACACAAGTATGACCTGAACCTGTACCCCTCCATAACCTCCCTGTCTCACTGGAACGTACAAATGCAGAACTCCACACAAATATGCCCTGAACCTGTACCCTCCATAAACTCCCTGTCTCACTGGAACGTACCAATGCAGAAATACACACAAATATGCCCTGAACCTGAACCCCTCCATAACCTCCCTGTCTCACTGGAAAGTACCAATGCAGAACTCCACACAAATATGCCCTGAACCTGTACCCGACCATAACCTCCCTGTCTCACTGGAACGTATCACTGCAGAACTCCACACAAATATGCCCTGAACCTGTACCCTCCATAACCTCCCTGTCTCACTGGAACGTACCAAAGCAGAACTACACACAAATATGCCCTGAACCTGTACCCCTCCATAACCTCCCTGTCTCACTGGAACGCACCAATGCCGAACTCCACTCAAATGTGCCCTGATCCTGTACCCGACCATAAACTCCCTGTCTCACTGGAACGTCCCACTGCAGAACTCCACACAAATATGCCATGAACCGGTACCCTCCATAACCTCCATGTCTCACTGGAAAGTACCAATGCAGAACTCCACACAAATATGCCCTGAACCTGTACCCGACCATAACCACCCTGTCTCACTGGAACGTACCAATGCAGAACTACACACAAATATGCCCTGAACCTGTACCCCTCCATAACCTCCCTGTCTCACTGGAACGTACCAATGCAGAACTCCACACAAATATGCCCTGAACGTGTACCAGCCCATAACCTCCTTGTCTCACTGGAACGCACCAATGCAGAACTCCATACAAATTTGCCCTGAACCTGTACTTCTCAATAACCTCCCTGTCTCACTGGAACGTACCAATTCAGAACTCCACTCAAATATGCCCTGATCCTCTACCGTGCATAACCTCCCTGTCTCACTGGAACGTACCAATGCAGAATTCCACACAAATATGCCCTGAACGTGTACCCGCCCATAACCTCCTTGTCTCACTGGAACGCACCAATGCAGAACTCCACACAAATTTGCCCTGAACCTGTACCCCTCCATAACCTCCCTGTCTCACTGGAACGTACCAATGCAGAACTCCACACAAGTATGCCCTGAACCTGTACCCCTCCATAACCTCCCTGTCTCACTGGAACGTACCAATGCAGAACTCCACACAAATATGCCCTGAACCTGTACCCCTCCATAACTTCCCTGTCTCACTGGAACGCACCAATGCCGAACTCCACTCAAATGTGCCCTGAACCTGTTCCCCTCCATAACCTTCTGTCTCACTGGAACGTACCATTGCAGATCACCACACAAATATGCCCAGAAAGTTACCTGCCCATAACCTCCTTGTCTCACTGGAACGCACCAATGCAGAACTCCACACAAATTTGCCCTGAACCTGTACCCCTCCATAACCTCCCTGTCTCACTGGAATGTACCAATGCAGAACTCCACACAAGTATGCCCTGAACCTGTACCCCTCCTTAACCTCCCTGTCTCACTGGAACGTACCAATGCAGAACTCCACACAAATATGCCCTGAACCTGTACCCTCCATAAACTCCCTGTCTCACTGGAACGTACCAATGCAGAACTACACACAAATATGCCCTGAACCTGAACCCCTCCATAACCTCCCTATCTCACTGGAACGTACCAATGCAGAACTCCACACAAATATGCCCTGAACCTGTACCCCTCCATAACTTCCCTGTCTCACTGGAAAGTACCAATGCAGAACTCCACACAAATATGCCCTGAACCTGTACCCGACCATAACCTCCCTGTCTCACTGGAACGTACCACTGCAGAACTGCACACAAATATGCCCTGAACCTGTACCCTCCATAACCTCCCTGTCTCAATGGAACGTACCAATGCAGAACTCCAGACAAATGTGCCCTGAACCTGTACACTCCATAACCTCCCTGACTCACTGGAACGTACAAATGCAGAACTACACTCAAATATGCCCTGAACCTGTACCCCTCCATAACCTCCCAGTCTCACTGGAACGTACCATTGCAGAACTCCACACAAATATGCCCTGAACTTGTACCCGACCATAACCTCCCTGTCTCACTGGAACCTACCAATGAGGAACTCCACACAAATATGCCCTGAACCTGTACCCGACCATAACCTCCCTGTCTCACTGGAACGCACCAATGCCGAACTCCACTTAAATATGCCCTGATCCTGTACGTGCATAACCTCCCTGTCTCACTGGAACGTACCAATGCAGAACTACACACAAATATGCCCTGAACCTGTACCCCTCCATAACCTCCCTGTCTCACTGGAACGCACCAATGCCGAACTCCACTCAAATGTGCCCTGATCCTGTACCCGACCATAAACTCCCTGTCTCACTGGAACGTCCCACTGCAGAACTCCACTCAAATGTGCCCTGATCCTGTACCCGACCATAAACTCCCTGTCTCACTGGAACGTCCCACTGCAGAACTCCACACAAATATGCCATGAAAGTTACCCGCCCATAACCTCCTTGTCTCACTGGAACGCACCAATGCAGAACTCCACACAAATTTGCCCTGAACCTGTACCCCTCCATAACCTCCCTCTCTCACTGGAATGTACCAATGCAGAACTCCACACAAGTATGACCTGAACCTGTACCCCTCCATAACCTCCCTGTCTCACTGGAACGTACAAATGCAGAACTCCACACAAATATGCCCTGAACCTGTACCCTCCATAAACTCCCTGTCTCACTGGAACGTACCAATGCAGAACCACACACAAATATGCCTTGAACCTGAACCCCTCCATAACCTCCCTATCTCACTGGAATGTACCAATGCAGAACTCCACATAAATATGCCCTGAACCTATACCCCTCCATAACCTCCCTGTCTCACTGGAAAGTACCAATGCAGAACTCCACACAAATATGCCCTGAACCTGTACCCGACCATAACCTCCCTGTCTCACTGGAACGTACCACTGCAGAATTCCACACAAATATGCCCTGAACCTGTACCCTCCATAACCTCCCTGTCTCAATGGAACGTACCAATGCAGAACTCCAGACAAATGTGCCCTGAACCTGTACACTCCATAACCTCCCTGTCTCAATGGAACGTACCAATGCAGAACTACACTCAAATATGCCCTGAACCTGTACCCCTCCATAACCTCCCAGTCTCACTGGAACGTACCATTGCAGAACACCAAACAAATATGCCCTGAACGTGTACCCGCCCATAAGCTCCTTGTCTCACTGGAACGTACCAACGCAGAACTCCACACAAATATGCCCTGAACCTGTACCCGACCATAACCTCCCTGTCTCACTGGAACGTACCAATGCAGAACTACACACAAATATGCCCTGAACCTGTACCCCTCCATAACTTCCCTGTCTCACTGGAAAGTACCAATGCAGAACTCCACACAAATATGCCCTGAACCTGTACCCGACCATAACCTCCCTGTCTCACTGGAACGTACCACTGCAGAACTGCACACAAATATGCCCTGAACCTGTACCCTCCATAACCTCCCTGTCTCAATGGAACGTACCAATGCAGAACTCCAGACAAATGTGCCCTGAACCTGTACACTCCATAACCTCCCTGACTCACTGGAACGTACAAATGCAGAACTACACTCAAATATGCCCTGAACCTGTACCCCTCCATAACCTCCCAGTCTCACTGGAACGTACCATTGCAGAACTCCACACAAATATGCCCTGAACTTGTACCCGACCATAACCTCCCTGTCTCACTGGAACCTACCAATGAGGAACTCCACACAAATATGCCCTGAACCTGTACCCGACCATAACCTCCCTGTCTCACTGGAACGCACCAATGCCGAACTCCACTTAAATATGCCCTGATCCTGTACGTGCATAACCTCCCTGTCTCACTGGAACGTACCAATGCAGAACTACACACAAATATGCCCTGAACCTGTACCCCTCCATAACCTCCCTGTCTCACTGGAACGCACCAATGCCGAACTCCACTCAAATGTGCCCTGATCCTGTACCCGACCATAAACTCCCTGTCTCACTGGAACGTCCCACTGCAGAACTCCACTCAAATGTGCCCTGATCCTGTACCCGACCATAAACTCCCTGTCTCACTGGAACGTCCCACTGCAGAACTCCACACAAATATGCCATGAAAGTTACCCGCCCATAACCTCCTTGTCTCACTGGAACGCACCAATGCAGAACTCCACACAAATTTGCCCTGAACCTGTACCCCTCCATAACCTCCCTCTCTCACTGGAATGTACCAATGCAGAACTCCACACAAGTATGACCTGAACCTGTACCCCTCCATAACCTCCCTGTCTCACTGGAACGTACAAATGCAGAACTCCACACAAATATGCCCTGAACCTGTACCCTCCATAAACTCCCTGTCTCACTGGAACGTACCAATGCAGAACCACACACAAATATGCCTTGAACCTGAACCCCTCCATAACCTCCCTATCTCACTGGAATGTACCAATGCAGAACTCCACACAAATATGCCCTGAACCTATACCCCTCCATAACCTCCCTGTCTCACTGGAAAGTACCAATGCAGAACTCCACACAAATATGCCCTGAACCTGTACCCGACCATAACCTCCCTGTCTCACTGGAACGTACCACTGCAGAATTCCACACAAATATGCCCTGAACCTGTACCCTCCATAACCTCCCTGTCTCAATGGAACGTACCAATGCAGAACTCCAGACAAATGTGCCCTGAACCTGTACACTCCATAACCTCCCTGTCTCAATGGAACGTACCAATGCAGAACTACACTCAAATATGCCCTGAACCTGTACCCCTCCATAACCTCCCAGTCTCACTGGAACGTACCATTGCAGAACACCAAACAAATATGCCCTGAACGTGTACCCGCCCATAAGCTCCTTGTCTCACTGGAACGTACCAACGCAGAACTCCACACAAATATGCCCTGAACCTGTACCCGACCATAACCTCCCTGTCTCACTGGAACGTACCAATGCAGAACTACACACAAATATGCCCTGAACCTGTACCCCTCCATAACCTCCCTGTCTCACTGGAACGTACCAATGCAGAACTCCACACAAATATGCCCTGAACCTGTACCCCTCCATAACCTCCCTGTCTCACTGGAACACACCAATGCCGAGCTCCACTCAAATATGCCCTGATCCTGTACCCGACCATAACCTCCCTGTCTCATTGGAACGTACCAATGCAGAACTCCGCACAAATATGCCCTGAACCTTTACCCTCCATAACGTCCCTGTCTCACTGGAACGTACCAATGCAGAACTCCACACAAATGTGCCCTGAACCTGTACACCTCCATAACCTCCCTGTCTCACTGGAACGTACCAATGCAGAACTCCACACAAATATGCCCTGAACCTGTAACCCTCCATAACCTCCCTGTCTCACTGGAACGTACCAATGCCGAACTCCACACAAATATGCCCTGAACCGGTACCCTCCATAACCTCCCTGTCTCACTGGAACGTACCAATGCAGAATTCCACACAAATATGCCCTGAACGTGTACCAGCCCATAACCTCCTTGTCTCACTGGAACGCACCAATGCAGAACTCCATACAAATTTGCCCTGAACCTGTACTTCTCAATAACCTCCCTGTCTCACTGGAACGTACCAATTCAGAACTCCACTCAAATATGCCCTGATCCTCTACCGTGCATAACCTCCCTGTCTCACTGGAACGTACCAATGCAGAATTCCACACAAATATGCCCTGAACGTGTACCCGCCCATAACCTCCTTGTCTCACTGGAACGCACCAATGCAGAACTCCACACAAATTTGCCCTGAACCTGTACCCCTCCATAACCTCCCTGTCTCACTGGAACGTACCAATGCAGAACTCCACACAAGTATGCCCTGAACCTGTACCCCTCCATAACCTCCCTGTCTCACTGGAACGTACCAATGCAGAACTCCACACAAATATGCCCTGAACCTGTACCCCTCCATAACTTCCCTGTCTCACTGGAACGCACCAATGCCGAACTCCACTCAAATGTGCCCTGAACCTGTTCCCCTCCATAACCTTCTGTCTCACTGGAACGTACCATTGCAGATCACCACACAAATATGCCCAGAAAGTTACCTGCCCATAACCTCCTTGTCTCACTGGAACGCACCAATGCAGAACTCCACACAAATTTGCCCTGAACCTGTACCCCTCCATAACCTCCCTGTCTCACTGGAATGTACCAATGCAGAACTCCACACAAGTATGCCCTGAACCTGTACCCCTCCTTAACCTCCCTGTCTCACTGGAACGTACCAATGCAGAACTCCACACAAATATGCCCTGAACCTGTACCCTCCATAAACTCCCTGTCTCACTGGAACGTACCAATGCAGAACTACACACAAATATGCCCTGAACCTGAACCCCTCCATAACCTCCCTATCTCACTGGAACGTACCAATGCAGAACTCCACACAAATATGCCCTGAACCTGTACCCCTCCATAACTTCCCTGTCTCACTGGAAAGTACCAATGCAGAACTCCACACAAATATGCCCTGAACCTGTACCCGACCATAACCTCCCTGTCTCACTGGAACGTACCACTGCAGAACTGCACACAAATATGCCCTGAACCTGTACCCTCCATAACCTCCCTGTCTCAATGGAACGTACCAATGCAGAACTCCAGACAAATGTGCCCTGAACCTGTACACTCCATAACCTCCCTGACTCACTGGAACGTACAAATGCAGAACTACACTCAAATATGCCCTGAACCTGTACCCCTCCATAACCTCCCAGTCTCACTGGAACGTACCATTGCAGAACTCCACACAAATATGCCCTGAACTTGTACCCGACCATAACCTCCCTGTCTCACTGGAACCTACCAATGAGGAACTCCACACAAATATGCCCTGAACCTGTACCCGACCATAACCTCCCTGTCTCACTGGAACGCACCAATGCCGAACTCCACTTAAATATGCCCTGATCCTGTACGTGCATAACCTCCCTGTCTCACTGGAACGTACCAATGCAGAACTACACACAAATATGCCCTGAACCTGTACCCCTCCATAACCTCCCTGTCTCACTGGAACGCACCAATGCCGAACTCCACTCAAATGTGCCCTGATCCTGTACCCGACCATAAACTCCCTGTCTCACTGGAACGTCCAACTGCAGAACTCCACTCAAATGTGCCCTGATCCTGTACCCGACCATAAACTCCCTGTCTCACTGGAACGTCCCACTGCAGAACTCCACACAAATATGCCATGAAAGTTACCCGCCCATAACCTCCTTGTTTCACTGGAACGCACCAATGCAGAACTCCACACAAATTTGCCCTGAACCTGTACCCCTCCATAACCTCCCTCTCTCACTGGAATGTACCAATGCAGAACTCCACACAAGTATGACCTGAACCTGTACCCCTCCATAACCTCCCTGTCTCACTGGAACGTACAAATGCAGAACTCCACACAAATATGCCCTGAACCTGTACCCTCCATAAACTCCCTGTCTCACTGGAACGTACCAATGCAGAACCACACACAAATATGCCTTGAACCTGAACCCCTCCATAACCTCCCTATCTCACTGGAACGTACCAATGCAGAACTCCACACAAATATGCCCTGAACCTGTACCCCTCCATAACCTCCCTGTCTCACTGGAAAGTACCAATGCAGAACTCCACACAAATATGCCCTGAACCTGTACCCGACCATAACCTCCCTGTCTCACTGGAACGTACCACTGCAGAATTCCACACAAATATGCCCTGAACCTGTACCCTCCATAACCTCCCTGTCTCAATGGAACGTACCAATGCAGAACTCCAGACAAATGTGCCCTGAACCTGTACACTCCATAACCTCCCTGTCTCAATGGAACGTACCAATGCAGAACTACACTCAAATATGCCCTGAACCTGTACCCCTCCATAACCTCCCAGTCTCACTGGAACGTACCATTGCAGAACACCAAACAAATATGCCCTGAACGTGTACCCGCCCATAAGCTCCTTGTCTCACTGGAACGTACCAACGCAGAACTCCACACAAATATGCCCTGAACCTGTACCCGACCATAACCTCCCTGTCTCACTGGAACGTACCACTGCAGAACTGCACACAAATATGCCCTGAACCTGTACCCTCCATAACGTCCCTGTCTCAATGGAACGTACCAATGCAGAACTCCAGACAAATGTGCCCTGAACCTGTACACTCCATAACCTCCCTGTCTCACTGGAACCTACCAATGAGGAACTCCACACAAATATGCCCTGAACCTGTACCCGACCATAACCTCCCTGTCTCACGGGAAAGCTCCAATGCCGAACTCCACTTAAATATGCCCTGATCCTGTACGTGCATAACCTCCCTGTCTCACTGGAACGTACCATTGCAGAACACCACACAAATATGCCCTGAACCTGTACCCCTCCATAACCTCACTGTCTCACTGGAACGTACCAATGCAGAACTCCACACAAATATGCCCTGAACCTGTAACCCTCCATAACCTCCCTGTCTCACTGGAACGTACCAATGCAGAATTCCACACAAATATGCCCTGAAAGTGTACCCGCCCATAACCTCCCTGTCTCACTGGAACGCACCAATGCAGAACTCCACACAAATTTGCCCTGAACCTGTAACCCTCCATAACCTCCCTGTCTCACTGGAACGTACCAATGCAGAACTCCACTCAAATATGCCCTGATCCTGTACCGTGCATAACCTCCCTGTCTCACTGGAATGTACCAATGCAGAATTCCACACAAATATGCCCTGAACGTGTACCCGCCCATAACCTCCTTGTCTCACTGGAACGCACCAATGCAGAACTCCACACAAATTTGCCCTGAACCTGTACCCCTCCATAACCTCCCTGTCTCACTGGAACGTACCAATGCAGAACTCCACACAAATATGCCCTGAACCTGTACCCTCCATAAACTCCCTGTCTCACTGGAACGTACCAATGCAGAACTCCACACAAATATGCCCTGAACCTGTACCCGACCATAACCTCCCTGTCTCACTGGAACGTACCACTGCAGAACTGCACACAAATATGCCCTGAACCTGTACCCTCCATAACCTCCCTGTCTCAATGGAACGTACCAATGCAGAACTCCAGACAAATGTGCCCTGAACCTGTACACTCCATAACCTCCCTGACTCACTGGAACGTACAAATGCAGAACTACACTCAAATATGCCCTGAACCTGTACCCCTCCATAACCTCCCAGTCTCACTGGAACGTACCATTGCAGAACACCAAACAAATATGCCCTGAACGTGTACCCGCCCATAAGCTCCTTGTCTCACTGGAACGTACCAACGCAGAACTCCACACAAATATGCCCTGAACCTGTACCCCTCCATAACCTCCCTGTCTCACTGGAACGTACCAATGCAGAACTCCACACAAGTATGCCCTGAACCTGTACCCCTCCATAACCTCCCTGTCTCACTGGAACGTACCAATGCAGAACTCCACACAAATATGCCCTGAACCTGTACCCCTCCATAACTTCCCTGTCTCACTGGAACGCACCAATGCCGAACTCCACTCAAATGTGCCCTGAACCTGTTCCCCTCCATAACCTTCTGTCTCACTGGAACGTACCATTGCAGATCACCACACAAATATGCCCAGAAAGTTACCTGCCCATAACCTCCTTGTCTCACTGGAACGCACCAATGCAGAACTCCACACAAATTTGCCCTGAACCTGTACCCCTCCATAACCTCCCTGTCTCACTGGAATGTACCAATGCAGAACTCCACACAAGTATGCCCTGAACCTGTACCCTCCATAAACTCCCTGTCTCACTGGAACGTACCAATGCAGAACTACACACAAATATGCCCTGAACCTGAACCCCTCCATAACCTCCCTATCTCACTGGAACGTACCAATGCAGAACTCCACACAAATATGCCCTGAACCTGTACCCCTCCATAACTTCCCTGTCTCACTGGAAAGTACCAATGCAGAACTCCACACAAATATGCCCTGAACCTGTACCCGACCATAACCTCCCTGTCTCACTGGAACGTACCACTGCAGAACTGCACACAAATATGCCCTGAACCTGTACCCTCCATAACCTCCCTGTCTCAATGGAACGTACCAATGCAGAACTCCAGACAAATGTGCCCTGAACCTGTACACTCCATAACCTCCCTGACTCACTGGAACGTACAAATGCAGAACTACACTCAAATATGCCCTGAACCTGTACCCCTCCATAACCTCCCAGTCTCACTGGAACGTACCATTGCAGAACTCCACACAAATATGCCCTGAACTTGTACCCGACCATAACCTCCCTGTCTCACTGGAACCTACCAATGAGGAACTCCACACAAATATGCCCTGAACCTGTACCCGACCATAACCTCCCTGTCTCACTGGAACGCACCAATGCCGAACTCCACTTAAATATGCCCTGATCCTGTACGTGCATAACCTCCCTGTCTCACTGGAACGTACCAATGCAGAACTACACACAAATATGCCCTGAACCTGTACCCCTCCATAACCTCCCTGTCTCACTGGAACGCACCAATGCCGAACTCCACTCAAATGTGCCCTGATCCTGTACCCGACCATAAACTCCCTGTCTCACTGGAACGTCCAACTGCAGAACTCCACTCAAATGTGCCCTGATCCTGTACCCGACCATAAACTCCCTGTCTCACTGGAACGTCCCACTGCAGAACTCCACACAAATATGCCATGAAAGTTACCCGCCCATAACCTCCTTGTTTCACTGGAACGCACCAATGCAGAACTCCACACAAATTTGCCCTGAACCTGTACCCCTCCATAACCTCCCTCTCTCACTGGAATGTACCAATGCAGAACTCCACACAAGTATGACCTGAACCTGTACCCCTCCATAACCTCCCTGTCTCACTGGAACGTACAAATGCAGAACTCCACACAAATATGCCCTGAACCTGTACCCTCCATAAACTCCCTGTCTCACTGGAACGTACCAATGCAGAACCACACACAAATATGCCTTGAACCTGAACCCCTCCATAACCTCCCTATCTCACTGGAACGTACCAATGCAGAACTCCACACAAATATGCCCTGAACCTGTACCCCTCCATAACCTCCCTGTCTCACTGGAAAGTACCAATGCAGAACTCCACACAAATATGCCCTGAACCTGTACCCGACCATAACCTCCCTGTCTCACTGGAACGTACCACTGCAGAATTCCACACAAATATGCCCTGAACCTGTACCCTCCATAACCTCCCTGTCTCAATGGAACGTACCAATGCAGAACTCCAGACAAATGTGCCCTGAACCTGTACACTCCATAACCTCCCTGTCTCAATGGAACGTACCAATGCAGAACTACACTCAAATATGCCCTGAACCTGTACCCCTCCATAACCTCCCAGTCTCACTGGAACGTACCATTGCAGAACACCAAACAAATATGCCCTGAACGTGTACCCGCCCATAAGCTCCTTGTCTCACTGGAACGTACCAACGCAGAACTCCACACAAATATGCCCTGAACCTGTACCCGACCATAACCTCCCTGTCTCACTGGAACGTACCACTGCAGAACTGCACACAAATATGCCCTGAACCTGTACCCTCCATAACGTCCCTGTCTCAATGGAACGTACCAATGCAGAACTCCAGACAAATGTGCCCTGAACCTGTACACTCCATAACCTCCCTGTCTCACTGGAACCTACCAATGAGGAACTCCACACAAATATGCCCTGAACCTGTACCCGACCATAACCTCCCTGTCTCACGGGAAAGCTCCAATGCCGAACTCCACTTAAATATGCCCTGATCCTGTACGTGCATAACCTCCCTGTCTCACTGGAACGTACCATTGCAGAACACCACACAAATATGCCCTGAACCTGTACCCCTCCATAACCTCACTGTCTCACTGGAACGTACCAATGCAGAACTCCACACAAATATGCCCTGAACCTGTAACCCTCCATAACCTCCCTGTCTCACTGGAACGTACCAATGCAGAATTCCACACAAATATGCCCTGAAAGTGTACCCGCCCATAACCTCCCTGTCTCACTGGAACGCACCAATGCAGAACTCCACACAAATTTGCCCTGAACCTGTAACCCTCCATAACCTCCCTGTCTCACTGGAACGTACCAATGCAGAACTCCACTCAAATATGCCCTGATCCTGTACCGTGCATAACCTCCCTGTCTCACTGGAATGTACCAATGCAGAATTCCACACAAATATGCCCTGAACGTGTACCCGCCCATAACCTCCTTGTCTCACTGGAACGCACCAATGCAGAACTCCACACAAATTTGCCCTGAACCTGTACCCCTCCATAACCTCCCTGTCTCACTGGAACGTACCAATGCAGAACTCCACACAAATATGCCCTGAACCTGTACCCTCCATAAACTCCCTGTCTCACTGGAACGTACCAATGCAGAACTCCACACAAATATGCCCTGAACCTGTACCCGACCATAACCTCCCTGTCTCACTGGAACGTACCACTGCAGAACTGCACACAAATATGCCCTGAACCTGTACCCTCCATAACCTCCCTGTCTCAATGGAACGTACCAATGCAGAACTCCAGACAAATGTGCCCTGAACCTGTACACTCCATAACCTCCCTGACTCACTGGAACGTACAAATGCAGAACTACACTCAAATATGCCCTGAACCTGTACCCCTCCATAACCTCCCAGTCTCACTGGAACGTACCATTGCAGAACACCAAACAAATATGCCCTGAACGTGTACCCGCCCATAAGCTCCTTGTCTCACTGGAACGTACCAACGCAGAACTCCACACAAATATGCCCTGAACTTGTACCCGACCATAACCTCCCTGTCTCACTGGAACCTACCAATGAGGAACTCCACACAAATATGCCCTGAACCTGTACCCGACCATAACCTCCCTGTCTCACTGGAACGCACCAATGCCGAACTCCACTTAAATATGCCCTGATCCTGTACGTGCATAACCTCCCTGTCTCACTGGAACGTACCAATGCAGAACTACACACAAATATGCCCTGAACCTGTACCCCTCCATAACCTCCCTGTCTCACTGGAACGCACCAATGCCGAACTCCACTCAAATGTGCCCTGATCCTGTACCCGACCATAAACTCCCTGTCTCACTGGAACGTCCCACTGCAGAACTCCACACAAATATGCCATGAAAGTTACCCGCCCATAACCTCCTTGTCTCACTGGAACGCACCATGCAGAACTCCACACAAATTTGCCCTGAACCTGTACCCCTCCATAACCTCCCTGTCTCACTGGAATGTACCAATGCAGAACTCCAGACAAATGTGCCCTGAACCTGTACACTCCATAACCTCCCTGTCTCAATGGAACGTACCAATGCAGAACTACACTCAAATATGCCCTGAACCTGTACCCCTCCATAACCTCCCAGTCTCACTGGAACGTACCATTGCAGAACACCAAACAAATATGCCCTGAACGTGTACCCGCCCATAAGCTCCTTGTCTCACTGGAACGTACCAACGCAGAACTCCACACAAATATGCCCTGAACCTGTACCCGACCATAACCTCCCTGTCTCACTGGAACGTACCACTGCAGAACTGCACACAAATATGCCCTGAACCTGTACCCTCCATAACGTCCCTGTCTCAATGGAACGTACCAATGCAGAACTCCAGACAAATGTGCCCTGAACCTGTACACTCCATAACCTCCCTGTCTCACTGGAACCTACCAATGAGGAACTCCACACAAATATGCCCTGAACCTGTACCCGACCATAACCTCCCTGTCTCACGGGAAAGCTCCAATGCCGAACTCCACTTAAATATGCCCTGATCCTGTACGTGCATAACCTCCCTGTCTCACTGGAACGTACCATTGCAGAACACCACACAAATATGCCCTGAACCTGTACCCCTCCATAACCTCACTGTCTCACTGGAACGTACCAATGCAGAACTCCACACAAATATGCCCTGAACCTGTAACCCTCCATAACCTCCCTGTCTCACTGGAACGTACCAATGCAGAATTCCACACAAATATGCCCTGAAAGTGTACCCGCCCATAACCTCCCTGTCTCACTGGAACGCACCAATGCAGAACTCCACACAAATTTGCCCTGAACCTGTAACCCTCCATAACCTCCCTGTCTCACTGGAACGTACCAATGCAGAACTCCACTCAAATATGCCCTGATCCTGTACCGTGCATAACCTCCCTGTCTCACTGGAATGTACCAATGCAGAATTCCACACAAATATGCCCTGAACGTGTACCCGCCCATAACCTCCTTGTCTCACTGGAACGCACCAATGCAGAACTCCACACAAATTTGCCCTGAACCTGTACCCCTCCATAACCTCCCTGTCTCACTGGAACGTACCAATGCAGAACTCCACACAAATATGCCCTGAACCTGTACCCTCCATAAACTCCCTGTCTCACTGGAAAGTACCAATGCAGAACTCCACACAAATATGCCCTGAACCTGTACCCGACCATAACCTCCCTGTCTCACTGGAACGTACCACTGCAGAACTGCACACAAATATGCCCTGAACCTGTACCCTCCGTAACCTCCCTGTCTCAATGGAACGTACCAATGCAGAACTCCAGACAAATGTGCCCTGAACCTGTACACTCCATAACCTCCCTGACTCACTGGAACGTACAAATGCAGAACTACACTCAAATATGCCCTGAACCTGTACCCCTCCATAACCTCCTAGTCTCACTGGAACGTACCATTGCAGAACACCAAACAAATATGCCCTGAACGTGTACCCGCCCATAAGCTCCTTGTCTCACTGGAACGTACCAACGCAGAACTCCACACAAATATGCCCTGAACTTGTACCCGACCATAACCTCCCTGTCTCACTGGAACCTACCAATGAGGAACTCCACACAAATATGCCCTGAACCTGTACCCGACCATAACCTCCCTGTCTCACTGGAACGCACCAATGCCGAACTCCACTTAAATATGCCCTGATCCTGTACGTGCATAACCTCCCTGTCTCACTGGAACGTACCAATGCAGAACTACACACAAATATGCCCTGAACCTGTACCCCTCCATAACCTCCCTGTCTCACTGGAACCCACCAATGCCGAACTCCACTCAAATGTGCCCTGATCCTGTACCCGACCATAAACTCCCTGTCTCACTGGAACGTCCCACTGCAGAACTCCACACAAATATGCCATGAAAGTTACCCGCCCATAACCTCCTTGTCTCACTGGAACGCACCAATGCAGAACTCCACACAAATTTGCCCTGAACCTGTACCCCTCCATAACCTCCCTGTCTCACTGGAATGTACCAATGCAGAACTCCACACAAGTATGCCCTGAACCTGTACACCTCCATAGTCTCCCTGTCTCACTGGAACGTACCAATGCAGATCTCCACACAAATATGCCCTGAACCTGTACCCTCCATAAACTCCCTGTCTCACTGGAACGTACCAATGCAGAACTACACACAAATATGCCCTGAACCTGAACCCCTCCATAACCTCCCTATCTCACTGGAACGTACCAATGCAGAACTCCACACAAATATGCCCTGAACCTGTACCCCTCCATAACTTCCCTGTCTCACTGGAAAGTACCAATACAGAACTCCACACAAATATGCCCTGAACCTGTACCCGACCATAACCTCCCTGTCTCACTGGAACGTACCACTGCAGAACTGCACACAAATATGCCCTGAACCTGTACCCTCCATAACCTCCCTGTCTCAATGGAACGTACCAATGCAGAACTCCAGACAAATGTGCCCTGAACCTGTACACTCCATAACCTCCCTGACTCACTGGGACGTACAAATGCAGAACTACACTCAATTATGCCCTGAACCTGTACCCCTCCATAACCTCCCAGTCTCTCTGGAACGTACCATTGCAGAACACCAAACAAATATGCCCTGAACGTGTACCCGCCCATAAGCTCCTTGTCTCACTGGAACGTACCAACGCAGAACTCCACACAAATATGCCCTGAACTTGTACCCGACCATAACCTCCCTGTCTCACTGGAACCTACCAATGAGGAACTCCACACAAATATGCCCTGAACCTGTACCCGACCATAACCTCCCTGTCTCACTGGAACGCACCAATGCCGAACTCCACTTAAATATGCCCTGATCCTGTACGTGCATAACCTCCCTGTCTTACTGGAACGTACCAATGCAGAACTACACACAAATATGCCCTGAACCTGTACCCCTCCATAACCTCCCTGTCTCACTGGAACGCACCAATGCCGAACTCCACTGAAATGTGCCCTGATCCGGTACCCGACCATAAACTCCCTGTCTCACTGGAACGTCCCACTGCAGAACTCCACACAAATATGCCATGAAAGTTACCCGCCCATAACCACCTTGTCTCACTGGAACGCACCAATGCAGAACTCCACACAAATTTGCCCTGAACCTGTACCCCTCCATAACCTCCCTGTCTCAATGGAACGTACCAATGCAGAACTCCAGACAAATGTGCCCTGAACCTGTACACTCCATAACCTCCCTGACTCACTGGAACGTACAAATGCAGAACTACACTCAAATATGCCCTGAACCTGTACCCCTCCATAACCTCCCAGTCTCACTGGAACGTACCATTGCAGAACACCAAACAAATATGCCCTGAACGTGTACCCGCCCATAAGCTCCTTGTCTCACTGGAACGTACCAACGCAGAACTCCACACAAATATGCCCTGAACTTGTACCCGACCATAACCTCCCTGTCTCACTGGAACCTACCAATGAGGAACTCCACACAAATATGCCCTGAACCTGTACCCGACCATAACCTCCCTGTCTCACTGGAACGCACCAATGCCGAACTCCACTTAAATATGCCCTGATCCTGTACGTGCATAACCTCCCTGTCTCACTGGAACGTACCAATGCAGAACTACACACAAATATGCCCTGAACCTGTACCCCTCCATAACCTCCCTGTCTCACTGGAACGCACCAATGCCGAACTCCACTCAAATGTGCCCTGATCCTGTACCCGACCATAAACTCCCTGTCTCACTGGAACGTCCCACTGCAGAACTCCACACAAATATGCCATGAAAGTTACCCGCCCATAACCTCCTTGTCTCACTGGAACGCACCATGCAGAACTCCACACAAATTTGCCCTGAACCTGTACCCCTCCATAACCTCCCTGTCTCACTGGAATGTACCAATGCAGAACTCCAGACAAATGTGCCCTGAACCTGTACACTCCATAACCTCCCTGTCTCAATGGAACGTACCAATGCAGAACTACACTCAAATATGCCCTGAACCTGTACCCCTCCATAACCTCCCAGTCTCACTGGAACGTACCATTGCAGAACACCAAACAAATATGCCCTGAACGTGTACCCGCCCATAAGCTCCTTGTCTCACTGGAACGTACCAACGCAGAACTCCACACAAATATGCCCTGAACCTGTACCCGACCATAACCTCCCTGTCTCACTGGAACGTACCACTGCAGAACTGCACACAAATATGCCCTGAACCTGTACCCTCCATAACGTCCCTGTCTCAATGGAACGTACCAATGCAGAACTCCAGACAAATGTGCCCTGAACCTGTACACTCCATAACCTCCCTGTCTCACTGGAACCTACCAATGAGGAACTCCACACAAATATGCCCTGAACCTGTACCCGACCATAACCTCCCTGTCTCACGGGAAAGCTCCAATGCCGAACTCCACTTAAATATGCCCTGATCCTGTACGTGCATAACCTCCCTGTCTCACTGGAACGTACCATTGCAGAACACCACACAAATATGCCCTGAACCTGTACCCCTCCATAACCTCACTGTCTCACTGGAACGTACCAATGCAGAACTCCACACAAATATGCCCTGAACCTGTAACCCTCCATAACCTCCCTGTCTCACTGGAACGTACCAATGCAGAATTCCACACAAATATGCCCTGAAAGTGTACCCGCCCATAACCTCCCTGTCTCACTGGAACGCACCAATGCAGAACTCCACACAAATTTGCCCTGAACCTGTAACCCTCCATAACCTCCCTGTCTCACTGGAACGTACCAATGCAGAACTCCACTCAAATATGCCCTGATCCTGTACCGTGCATAACCTCCCTGTCTCACTGGAATGTACCAATGCAGAATTCCACACAAATATGCCCTGAACGTGTACCCGCCCATAACCTCCTTGTCTCACTGGAACGCACCAATGCAGAACTCCACACAAATTTGCCCTGAACCTGTACCCCTCCATAACCTCCCTGTCTCACTGGAACGTACCAATGCAGAACTCCACACAAATATGCCCTGAACCTGTACCCTCCATAAACTCCCTGTCTCACTGGAAAGTACCAATGCAGAACTCCACACAAATATGCCCTGAACCTGTACCCGACCATAACCTCCCTGTCTCACTGGAACGTACCACTGCAGAACTGCACACAAATATGCCCTGAACCTGTACCCTCCGTAACCTCCCTGTCTCAATGGAACGTACCAATGCAGAACTCCAGACAAATGTGCCCTGAACCTGTACACTCCATAACCTCCCTGACTCACTGGAACGTACAAATGCAGAACTACACTCAAATATGCCCTGAACCTGTACCCCTCCATAACCTCCTAGTCTCACTGGAACGTACCATTGCAGAACACCAAACAAATATGCCCTGAACGTGTACCCGCCCATAAGCTCCTTGTCTCACTGGAACGTACCAACGCAGAACTCCACACAAATATGCACTGAACTTGTACCCGACCATAACCTCCCTGTCTCACTGGAACCTACCAATGAGGAACTCCACACAAATATGCCCTGAACCTGTACCCGACCATAACCTCCCTGTCTCACTGGAACGCACCAATGCCGAACTCCACTTAAATATGCCCTGATCCTGTACGTGCATAACCTCCCTGTCTCACTGGAACGTACCAATGCAGAACTACACACAAATATGCCCTGAACCTGTACCCCTCCATAACCTCCCTGTCTCACTGGAACGCACCAATGCCGAACTCCACTCAAATGTGCCCTGATCCTGTACCCGACCATAAACTCCCTGTCTCACTGGAACGTCCCACTGCAGAACTCCACACAAATATGCCATGAAAGTTACCCGCCCATAACCTCCTTGTCTCACTGGAACGCACCAATGCAGAACTCCACACAAATTTGCCCTGAACCTGTACCCCTCCATAACCTCCCTGTCTCACTGGAATGTACCAATGCAGAACTCCACACAAGTATGCCCTGAACCTGTACACCTCCATAGTCTCCCTGTCTCACTGGAACGTACCAATGCAGATCTCCACACAAATATGCCCTGAACCTGTACCCTCCATAAACTCCCTGTCTCACTGGAACGTACCAATGCAGAACTACACACAAATATGCCCTGAACCTGAACCCCTCCATAACCTCCCTATCTCACTGGAACGTACCAATGCAGAACTCCACACAAATATGCCCTGAACCTGTACCCCTCCATAACTTCCCTGTCTCACTGGAAAGTACCAATACAGAACTCCACACAAATATGCCCTGAACCTGTACCCGACCATAACCTCCCTGTCTCACTGGAACGTACCACTGCAGAACTGCACACAAATATGCCCTGAACCTGTACCCTCCATAACCTCCCTGTCTCAATGGAACGTACCAATGCAGAACTCCAGACAAATGTGCCCTGAACCTGTACACTCCATAACCTCCCTGACTCACTGGGACGTACAAATGCAGAACTACACTCAATTATGCCCTGAACCTGTACCCCTCCATAACCTCCCAGTCTCTCTGGAACGTACCATTGCAGAACACCAAACAAATATGCCCTGAACGTGTACCCGCCCATAAGCTCCTTGTCTCACTGGAACGTACCAACGCAGAACTCCACACAAATATGCCCTGAACTTGTACCCGACCATAACCTCCCTGTCTCACTGGAACCTACCAATGAGGAACTCCACACAAATATGCCCTGAACCTGTACCCGACCATAACCTCCCTGTCTCACTGGAACGCACCAATGCCGAACTCCACTTAAATATGCCCTGATCCTGTACGTGCATAACCTCCCTGTCTTACTGGAACGTACCAATGCAGAACTACACACAAATATGCCCTGAACCTGTACCCCTCCATAACCTCCCTGTCTCACTGGAACGCACCAATGCCGAACTCCACTGAAATGTGCCCTGATCCGGTACCCGACCATAAACTCCCTGTCTCACTGGAACGTCCCACTGCAGAACTCCACACAAATATGCCATGAAAGTTACCCGCCCATAACCACCTTGTCTCACTGGAACGCACCAATGCAGAACTCCACACAAATTTGCCCTGAACCTGTACCCCTCCATAACCTCCCTGTCTCACTGGAATGTACCAATGCAGAACTCCACACAAGTATGACCTGAACCTGTACCCCTCCATAACCTCCCTGTCTCACTGGAACGTACAAATGCAGAACTCCACACAAATATGCCCTGAACCTGTACCCTCCATAAACTCCCTGTCTCACTGGAACGTACCAATGCAGAACTACACACAAATATGCCCTGAACCTGAACCCCTCCATAACGTCCCTATCTCACTGGAACGTACCAATGCAGAACTCCACACAAATATGCCCTGAACCTGTACCCCTCCATAACCTCCCTGTCTCACTGGAAAGTACCAATTCAGAACTCCACACAAATATGCCCTGAACCTGTACCCGACCATAACCTCCCTGTCTCACTGGAACGTATCACTGCAGAACTCCACACAAATATGCCCTGAACCTGTACCCTCCATAACCTCCCTGTCTCACTGGAACGTACCAAAGCAGAACTACACACAAATATGCCCTGAACCTGTACCCCTCCATAACCTCCCTGTCTCACTGGAACGCACCAATGCCGAACTCCAATCAAATGTGCCCTGATCCTGTACCCGACCATAAACTCCCTGTCTCACTGGAACGTCCCACTGCAGAACTCCACACAAATATGCCATGAACCGGTACCCTCCATAACCTCCATGTCTCACTGGAAAGTACCAATGCAGAACTCCACACAAATATGCCCTGAACCTGTACCCGACCATAACCACCCTGTCTCACTGGAACGTACCAATGCAGAACTACACACAAATATGCCCTGAACCTGTACCCCTCCATAACCTCCCTGTCTCACTGGAACGTACCAATGCAGAACTCCACACAAATATGCCCTGAACCTGTACCCCTCCATAACCTCCCTGTCTCACTGGAACACACCAATGCCGAGCTCCACTCAAATATGCCCTGATCCTGTACCCGACCATAACCTCCCTGTCTCATTGGAACGTACCAATGCAGAACTCCGCACAAATATGCCCTGAACCTTTACCCTCCATAACGTCCCTGTCTCACTGGAACGTACCAATGCAGAACTCCACACAAATGTGCCCTGAACCTGTACACCTCCATAACCTCCCTGTCTCACTGGAACGTACCAATGCAGAACTCCACACAAATATGCCCTGAACCTGTAACCCTCCATAACCTCCCTGTCTCACTGGAACGTACCAATGCCGAACTCCACACAAATTTGCCCTGAACCTGTACCCCTCCATAACCTCCCTGTCTCACTGGAATGTACCAATGCAGAACTCCACACAAGTATGCCCTGAACCTGTACCCCTCCATAACCTCCCTGTCTCACTGGAACGTACCAATGCAGAACTCCACACAAATATGCCCTGAACCTGTACCCTCCATAAACTCCCTGTCTCACTGGAACGTACCAATGCAGAACTACGCACAAATATGCCCTGAACCTGAACCCCTCCATAACCTCCCTATCTCACTGGAACTTACCAATGCAGAACTCCACACAAATATGCCCTGAACCTGTACCCCTCCATAACTTCCCTGTCTCACTGGAAAGTACCAATGCAGAACTCCACACAAATATGCCCTGAACCTGTACCCGACCATAACCTCCCTGTCTCACTGGAACGTACCACTGCAGAACTGCACACAAATATGCCCTGAACCTGTACCCTCCATAACCTCCCTGTCTCAATGGAACGTACCAATGCAGAACTCCAGACAAATGTGCCCTGAACCTGTACACTCCATAACCTCCCTGACTCACTGGAACGTACAAATGCAGAACTACACTCAAATATGCCCTGAACCTGTACCCCTCCATAACCTCCCAGTCTCACTGGAACGTACCATTGCAGAACTCCACACAAATATGCCCTGAACTTGTACCCGACCATAACCTCCCTGTCTCACTGGAACCTACCAATGCCGAACTCCACTTAAATATGCCCTGATCCTGTACGTGCATAACCTCCCTGTCTCACTGGAACGTACCAATGCAGAACTACACACAAATATGCCCTGAACCTGTACCCCTCCATAACCTCCCTGTCTCACTGGAACGCACCAATGCCGAACTCCACTCAAATGTGCCCTGATCCTGTACCCGACCATAAACTCCCTGTCTCACTGGAACGTCCCACTGCAGAACTCCACTCAAATGTGCCCTGATCCTGTACCCGACCATAAACTCCCTGTCTCACTGGAACGTCCCACTGCAGAACTCCACACAAATATGCCATGAAAGTTACCCGCCCATAACCTCCTTGTCTCACTGGAACGCACCAATGCAGAACTCCACACAAATTTGCCCTGAACCTGTACCCCTCCATAACCTCCCTCTCTCACTGGAATGTACCAATGCAGAACTCCACACAAGTATGACCTGAACCTGTACCCCTCCATAACCTCCCTGTCTCACTGGAACGTACAAATGCAGAACTCCACACAAATATGCCCTGAACCTGTACCCTCCATAAACTCCCTGTCTCACTGGAACGTACCAATGCAGAACCACACACAAATATGCCTTGAACCTGAACCCCTCCATAACCTCCCTATCTCACTGGAACGTACCAATGCAGAACTCCACACAAATATGCCCTGAACCTGTACCCCTCCATAACCTCCCTGTCTCACTGGAAAGTACCAATGCAGAACTCCACACAAATATGCCCTGAACCTGTACCCGACCATAACCTCCCTGTCTCACTGGAACGTACCACTGCAGAATTCCACACAAATATGCCCTGAACCTGTACCCTCCATAACCTCCCTGTCTCAATGGAACGTACCAATGCAGAACTCCAGACAAATGTGCCCTGAACCTGTACACTCCATAACCTCCCTGACTCACTGGAACGTACAAATGCAGAACTACACTCAAATATGCCCTGAACCTGTACCCCTCCATAACCTCCCAGTCTCACTGGAACGTACCATTGCAGAACTCCACACAAATGTGCCCTGAACCTGTACACCTCCATAACCTCCCTGTCTCACTGGAACGTACCAATGCAGAACTCCACACAAATATGCCCTGAACCTGTAACCCTCCATAACCTCCCTGTCTCACTGGAACGTACCAATGCCGAACTCCACACAAATTTGCCCTGAACCTGTACCCCTCCATAACCTCCCTGTCTCACTGGAATGTACCAATGCAGAACTCCACACAAGTATGCCCTGAACCTGTACCCCTCCATAACCTCCCTGTCTCACTGGAACGTACCAATGCAGAACTCCACACAAATATGCCCTGAACCTGTACCCTCCATAAACTCCCTGTCTCACTGGAACGTACCAATGCAGAACTACACACAAATATGCCCTGAACCTGAACCCCTCCATAACCTCCCTATCTCACTGGAACGTACCAATGCAGAACTCCACACAAATATGCCCTGAACCTGTACCCCTCCATAACTTCCCTGTCTCACTGGAAAGTACCAATGCAGAACTCCACACAAATATGCCCTGAACCTGTACCCGACCATAACCTCCCTGTCTCACTGGAACGTACCACTGCAGAACTGCACACAAATATGCCCTGAACCTGTACCCTCCATAACCTCCCTGTCTCAATGGAACGTACCAATGCAGAACTCCAGACAAATGTGCCCTGAACCTGTACACTCCATAACCTCCCTGACTCACTGGAACGTACAAATGCAGAACTACACTCAAATATGCCCTGAACCTGTACCCCTCCATAACCTCCCAGTCTCACTGGAACGTACCATTGCAGAACTCCACACAAATATGCCCTGAACTTGTACCCGACCATAACCTCCCTGTCTCACTGGAACCTACCAATGAGGAACTCCACACAAATATGCCCTGAACCTGTACCCGACCATAACCTCCCTGTCTCACTGGAACGCACCAATGCCGAACTCCACTTAAATATGCCCTGATCCTGTACGTGCATAACCTCCCTGTCTCACTGGAACGTACCAATGCAGAACTACACACAAATATGCCCTGAACCTGTACCCCTCCATAACCTCCCTGTCTCACTGGAACGCACCAATGCCGAACTCCACTCAAATGTGCCCTGATCCTGTACCCGACCATAAACTCCCTGTCTCACTGGAACGTCCCACTGCAGAACTCCACTCAAATGTGCCCTGATCCTGTACCCGACCATAAACTCCCTGTCTCACTGGAACGTCCCACTGCAGAACTCCACACAAATATGCCATGAAAGTTACCCGCCCATAACCTCCTTGTCTCACTGGAACGCACCAATGCAGAACTCCACACAAATTTGCCCTGAACCTGTACCCCTCCATAACCTCCCTCTCTCACTGGAATGTACCAATGCAGAACTCCACACAAGTATGACCTGAACCTGTACCCCTCCATAACCTCCCTGTCTCACTGGAACGTACAAATGCAGAACTCCACACAAATATGCCCTGAACCTGTACCCTCCATAAACTCCCTGTCTCACTGGAACGTACCAATGCAGAACCACACACAAATATGCCTTGAACCTGAACCCCTCCATAACCTCCCTATCTCACTGGAACGTACCAATGCAGAACTCCACACAAATATGCCCTGAACCTGTACCCCTCCATAACCTCCCTGTCTCACTGGAAAGTACCAATGCAGAACTCCACACAAATATGCCCTGAACCTGTACCCGACCATAACCTCCCTGTCTCACTGGAACGTACCACTGCAGAATTCCACACAAATATGCCCTGAACCTGTACCCTCCATAACCTCCCTGTCTCAATGGAACGTACCAATGCAGAACTCCAGACAAATGTGCCCTGAACCTGTACACTCCATAACCTCCCTGACTCACTGGAACGTACAAATGCAGAACTACACTCAAATATGCCCTGAACCTGTACCCCTCCATAACCTCCCAGTCTCACTGGAACGTACCATTGCAGAACACCAAACAAATATGCCCTGAACGTGTACCCGCCCATAAGCTCCTTGTCTCACTGGAACGTACCAACGCAGAACTCCACACAAATATGCCCTGAACCTGTACCCGACCATAACCTCCCTGTCTCACTGGAACGTACCACTGCAGAACTGCACACAAATATGCCCTGAACCTGTACCCTCCATAACGTCCCTGTCTCAATGGAACGTACCAATGCAGAACTCCAGACAAATGTGCCCTGAACCTGTACACTCCATAACCTCCCTGTCTCACTGGAACCTACCAATGAGGAACTCCACACAAATATGCCCTGAACCTGTACCCGACCATAACCTCCCTGTCTCACGGGAAAGCTCCAATGCCGAACTCCACTTAAATATGCCCTGATCCTGTACGTGCATAACCTCCCTGTCTCACTGGAACGTACCATTGCAGAACACCACACAAATATGCCCTGAACCTGTACCCCTCCATAACCTCACTGTCTCACTGGAACGTACCAATGCAGAACTCCACACAAATATGCCCTGAACCTGTAACCCTCCATAACCTCCCTGTCTCACTGGAACGTACCAATGCAGAATTCCACACAAATATGCCCTGAAAGTGTACCCGCCCATAACCTCCGTGTCTCACTGGAACGCACCAATGCAGAACTCCACACAAATTTGCCCTGAACCTGTAACCCTCCATAACCTCCCTGTCTCAATGGAACGTACCAATGCAGAACTCCACTCAAATATGCCCTGATCCTGTACCGTGCATAACCTCCCTGTCTCACTGGAATGTACCAATGCAGAATTCCACACAAATATGCCCTGAACGTGTACCCGCCCATAACCTCCTTGTCTCACTGGAAGGCACCAATGCAGAACTCCACACAAATTTGCCCTGAAACTGTACCCCTCCATAACCTCCCTGTCTCACTGGAACGTACCAATGCAGAACTCCACACAAATATGCCCTGAACCTGTACCCTCCATAAACTCCCTGTCTCACTGGAAAGTACCAATGCAGAACTCCACACAAATATGCCCTGAACCTGTACCCGACCATAACCTCCCTGTCTCACTGGAACGTACCACTGCAGAACTGCACACAAATATGCCCTGAACCTGTACCCTCCATAACCTCCCTGTCTCAATGGAACGTACCAATGCAGAACTCCAGACAAATGTGCCCTGAACCTGTACACTCCATAACCTCCCTGACTCACTGGAACGTACAAATGCAGAACTACACTCAAATATGCCCTGAACCTGTACCCCTCCATAACCTCCCAGTCTCACTGGAACGTACCATTGCAGAACACCAAACAAATATGCCCTGAACGTGTACCCGCCCATAAGCTCCTTGTCTCACTGGAACGTACCAACGCAGAACTCCACACAAATATGCCCTGAACTTGTACCCGACCATAACCTCCCTGTCTCACTGGAACCTACCAATGAGGAACTCCACACAAATATGCCCTGAACCTGTACCCGACCATAACCTCCCTGTCTCACTGGAACGCACCAATGCCGAACTCCACTTAAATATGCCCTGATCCTGTACGTGAATAACCTCCCTGTCTCACTGGAACGTACCAATGCAGAACTACACACAAATATGCCCTGAACCTGTACCCCTCCATAACCTCCCTGTCTCACTGGAACGCACCAATGCCGAACTCCACTCAAATGTGCCCTGATCCTGTACCCGACCATAAACTCCCTGTCTCACTGGAACGTCCCACTGCAGAACTCCACACAAATATGCCATGAAAGTTACCCGCCCATAACCTCCTTGTCTCACTGGAACGCACCAATGCAGAACTCCACACAAATTTGCCCTGAACCTGTACCCCTCCATAACCTCCCTGTCTCACTGGAATGTACCAATGCAGAACTCCACACAAGTATGCCCTGAACCTGTACACCTCCATAGTCTCCCTGTCTCACTGGAACGTACCAATGCAGATCTCCACACAAATATGCCCTGAACCTGTACCCTCCATAAACTCCCTGTCTCACTGGAACGTACCAATGCAGAACTACACACAAATATGCCCTGAACCTGAACCCCTCCATAACCTCCCTATCTCACTGGAACGTACCAATGCAGAACTCCACACAAATATGCCCTGAACCTGTACCCCTCCATAACTTCCCTGTCTCACTGGAAAGTACCAATACAGAACTCCACACAAATATGCCCTGAACCTGTACCCGACCATAACCTCCCTGTCTCACTGGAACGTACCACTGCAGAACTGCACACAAATATGCCCTGAACCTGTACCCTCCATAACCTCCCTGTCTCAATGGAACGTACCAATGCAGAACTCCAGACAAATGTGCCCTGAACCTGTACACTCCATAACCTCCCTGACTCACTGGGACGTACAAATGCAGAACTACACTCAAATATGCCCTGAACCTGTACCCCTCCATAACCTCCCAGTCTCTCTGGAACGTACCATTGCAGAACACCAAACAAATATGCCCTGAACGTGTACCCGCCCATAAGCTCCTTGTCTCACTGGAACGTACCAACGCAGAACTCCACACAAATATGCCCTGAACTTGTACCCGACCATAACCTCCCTGTCTCACTGGAACCTACCAATGAGGAACTCCACACAAATATGCCCTGAACCTGTACCCGACCATAACCTCCCTGTCTCACTGGAACGCACCAATGCCGAACTCCACTTAAATATGCCCTGATCCTGTACGTGCATAACCTCCCTGTCTCACTGGAACGTACCAATGCAGAACTACACACAAATATGCCCTGAACCTGTACCCCTCCATAACCTCCCTGTCTCACTGGAACGCACCAATGCCGAACTCCACTCAAATGTGCCCATATCCGGTACCCGACCATAAACTCCCTGTCTCACTGGAACGTCCCACTGCAGAACTCCACACAAATATGCCATGAAAGTTACCCGCCCATAACCACCTTGTCTCACTGGAACGCACCAATGCAGAACTCCACACAAATTTGCCCTGAACCTGTACCCCTCCATAACCTCCCTGTCTCACTGGAATGTACCAATGCAGAACTCCACACAAGTATGACCTGAACCTGTACCCCTCCATAACCTCCCTGTCTCACTGGAACGTACAAATGCAGAACTCCACACAAATATGCCCTGAACCTGTACCCTCCATAAACTCCCTGTCTCACTGGAACGTACCAATGCAGAACTACACACAAATATGCCCTGAACCTGAACCCCTCCATAACCTCCCTATCTCACTGGAACGTACCAATGCAGAACTCCACACAAATATGCCCTGAACCTGTACCCCTCCATAACCTCCCTGTCTCACTGGAAAGTACCAATGCAGAACTCCACACAAATATGCCCTGAACCTGTACCCGACCATAACCTCCCTGTCTCACTGGAACGTATCACTGCAGAACTCCACACAAATATGCCCTGAACCTGTACCCTCCATAACCTCCCTGTCTCACTGGAACGTACCAAAGCAGAACTACACACAAATATGCCCTGAACCTGTACCCCTCCATAACCTCCCTGTCTCACTGGAACGCACCAATGCCGAACTCCAATCAAATGTGCCCTGATCCTGTACCCGACCATAAACTCCCTGTCTCACTGGAACGTCCCACTGCAGAACTCCACACAAATATGCCATGAACCGGTACCCTCCATAACCTCCATGTCTCACTGGAAAGTACCAATGCAGAACTCCACACAAATATGCCCTGAACCTGTACCCGACCATAACCACCCTGTCTCACTGGAACGTACCAATGCAGAACTACACACAAATATGCCCTGAACCTGTACCCCTCCATAACCTCCCTGTCTCACTGGAACGTACCAATGCAGAACTCCACACAAATATGCCCTGAACCTGTACACCTCCATAACCTCCCTGTCTCACTGGAACACACCAATGCCGAGCTCCACTCAAATATGCCCTGATCCTGTACCCCTCCATAACCTCCCTGTCTCACTGGAACGTACCAATGCAGAACTCCACACAAATATGCCCTGAACCTGTACCCCTCCATAACCTCCCTGTCTCACTGGAACACACCAATGCCGAGCTCCACTCAAATATGCCCTGATCCTGTACCCGACCATAACCTCCCTGTCTCATTGGAACGTACCAATGCAGAACTCCGCACAAATATGCCCTGAACCTTTACCCTCCATAACGTCCCTGTCTCACTGGAACGTACCAATGCAGAACTCCACACAAATGTGCCCTGAACCTGTACACATCCATAACCTCCCTGTCTCACTGGAACGTACCAATGCAGAACTCCACACAAGTATGCCCTGAACCTGTACACCTCCATAGTCTCCCTGTCTCACTGGAACGTACCAATGCAGATCTCCACACAAATATGCCCTGAACCTGTACCCTCCATAAACTCCCTGTCTCACTGGAACGTACCAATGCAGAACTACACACAAATATGCCCTGAACCTGAACCCCTCCATAACCTCCCTATCTCACTGGAACGTACCAATGCAGAACTCCACACAAATATGCCCTGAACCTGTACCCCTCCATAACTTCCCTGTCTCACTGGAAAGTACCAATACAGAACTCCACACAAATATGCCCTGAACCTGTACCCGACCATAACCTCCCTGTCTCACTGGAACGTACCACTGCAGAACTGCACACAAATATGCCCTGAACCTGTACCCTCCATAACCTCCCTGTCTCAATGGAACGTACCAATGCAGAACTCCAGACAAATGTGCCCTGAACCTGTACACTCCATAACCTCCCTGACTCACTGGGACGTACAAATGCAGAACTACACTCAAATATGCCCTGAACCTGTACCCCTCCATAACCTCCCAGTCTCTCTGGAACGTACCATTGCAGAACACCAAACAAATATGCCCTGAACGTGTACCCGCCCATAAGCTCCTTGTCTCACTGGAACGTACCAACGCAGAACTCCACACAAATATGCCCTGAACTTGTACCCGACCATAACCTCCCTGTCTCACTGGAACCTACCAATGAGGAACTCCACACAAATATGCCCTGAACCTGTACCCGACCATAACCTCCCTGTCTCACTGGAACGCACCAATGCCGAACTCCACTTAAATATGCCCTGATCCTGTACGTGCATAACCTCCCTGTCTCACTGGAACGTACCAATGCAGAACTACACACAAATATGCCCTGAACCTGTACCCCTCCATAACCTCCCTGTCTCACTGGAACGCACCAATGCCGAACTCCACTCAAATGTGCCCTGATCCGGTACCCGACCATAAACTCCCTGTCTCACTGGAACGTCCCACTGCAGAACTCCACACAAATATGCCATGAAAGTTACCCGCCCATAACCACCTTGTCTCACTGGAACGCACCAATGCAGAACTCCACACAAATTTGCCCTGAACCTGTACCCCTCCATAACCTCCCTGTCTCACTGGAATGTACCAATGCAGAACTCCACACAAGTATGACCTGAACCTGTACCCCTCCATAACCTCCCTGTCTCACTGGAACGTACAAATGCAGAACTCCACACAAATATGCCCTGAACCTGTACCCTCCATAAACTCCCTGTCTCACTGGAACGTACCAATGCAGAACTACACACAAATATGCCCTGAACCTGAACCCCTCCATAACCTCCCTATCTCACTGGAACGTACCAATGCAGAACTCCACACAAATATGCCCTGAACCTGTACCCCTCCATAACCTCCCTGTCTCACTGGAAAGTACCAATGCAGAACTCCACACAAATATGCCCTGAACCTGTACCCGACCATAACCTCCCTGTCTCACTGGAACGTATCACTGCAGAACTCCACACAAATATGCCCTGAACCTGTACCCTCCATAACCTCCCTGTCTCACTGGAACGTACCAAAGCAGAACTACACACAAATATGCCCTGAACCTGTACCCCTCCATAACCTCCCTGTCTCACTGGAACGCACCAATGCCGAACTCCAATCAAATGTGCCCTGATCCTGTACCCGACCATAAACTCCCTGTCTCACTGGAACGTCCCACTGCAGAACTCCACACAAATATGCCATGAACCGGTACCCTCCATAACCTCCATGTCTCACTGGAAAGTACCAATGCAGAACTCCACACAAATATGCCCTGAACCTGTACCCGACCATAACCACCCTGTCTCACTGGAACGTACCAATGCAGAACTACACACAAATATGCCCTGAACCTGTACCCCTCCATAACCTCCCTGTCTCACTGGAACGTACCAATGCAGAACTCCACACAAATATGCCCTGAACCTGTACCCCTCCATAACCTCCCTGTCTCACTGGAACACACCAATGCCGAGCTCCACTCAAATATGCCCTGATCCTGTACCCGACCATAACCTCCCTGTCTCATTGGAACGTACCAATGCAGAACTCCGCACAAATATGCCCTGAACCTTTACCCTCCATAACGTCCCTGTCTCACTGGAACGTACCAATGCAGAACTCCACACAAATGTGCCCTGAACCTGTACACCTCCATAACCTCCCTGTCTCACTGGAACGTACCAATGCAGAACTCCACACAAATATGCCCTGAACCTGTAACCCTCCATAACCTCCCTGTCTCACTGGAACGTACCAATGCAGAATTCCACACAAATATGTCCTGAACGTGTACCAGCCCATAACCTCCTTGTCTCACTGGAAAGCACCAATGCAGAACTCCATACAAATTTGCCCTGAACCTGTACTTCTCAATAACCTACCTGTCTCACTGGAACGTACCAATGCAGAACTCCACTCAAATATGCCCTGATCCTCTACCGTGCATAACCTCCCTGTCTCACTGGAACGTACCAATGCAGAATTCCACACAAATATGCCCTGAACGTGTACCCGCCCATAACCTCCTTGTCTCACTGGAACGCACCAATGCAGAACTCCACACAAATTTGCCCTGAACCTGTACCCCTACATAACCTCCCTGTCTCACTGGAACGTACCAATGCAGAACTCCACACAAGTATGCCCTGAACCTGTACCCCTCCATAACCTCCCTGTCTCACTGGAAAGTACCAATGCAGAACTCCACACAAGTATGCCCTGAACCTGTACCCCTCCATAACCTCCCTGTCTCACTGGAAAGTACCAATGCAGAACTCCACACAAATATGCCCTGAACCTGTACCCCTCCATAACTTCCCTGTCTCACTGGAACGCACCAATGCCAAACTCCACACAAATATGCCCTGAAAGTTACCTGCCCATAACCTCCTTGTCTCACTGGAACGCACCAATGCAGAACTCCACACAAATTTGCCCTGAACCTGTACCCCTCCATAACCTCCCTGTCTCACTGGAATGTACCAATGCAGAACTCCACACAAGTATGCCCTGAACATGTACCCCTCCATAACCTCCCTGTCTCACTGGAACGTACCAATGCAGAACTCCACACAAATATGCCCTGAACCTGTACCCTCCATAAACTCCCTGTCTCACTGGAACGTACCATTGCAGAACTACACACAAATATGCCCTGAACCTGAACCCCTCCATAACCTCCCTATCTCACTGGAACGTACCAATGCAGAACTCCACACAAATATGCCCTGAACCTGTACCCGACCATAACCTCCCTGTCTCACTGGAACGTACCACCGCAGAACTGCACACAAATATGCCCTGAACCTGTACCCTCCATAACCTCCCTGTCTCAATGGAACGTACCAATGCAGAACTCCAGACAAATGTGCCCTGAACCTGTACACTCCATAACCTCCCTGACTCACTGGAACGTACAAATGCAGAACTACACTCAAATATGCCCTGAACCTGTACCCCTCCATAACCTCCCAGTCTCACTGGAACGTACCATTGCAGAACTCCACACAAATATGCCCTGAACTTGTACCCGACAATAACCTCCCTGTCTCACTGGAACCTACCAATGAGGAACTCCACACAAATATGCCCTGAACCTGTACCCGACCATAACCTCCCTGTCTCTCTGGAACGCACCAATGCCGAACTCCACTTAAATATGCCCTGATCCTGTACCTGCATAACCTCCCTGTCTCACTGGAACGTACCAATGCAGAACTACACACAAATATGCCCTGAACCTGTACCCCTCCATAACCTCCCTGTCTCACTGGAACGCACCAATGCCTAACTCCACTCAAATGTGCCCTGATCCTGTACCCGACCATAAACTCCCTGTCTCACTGGAACGTCCCACTGCAGAACTCCACACAAATATGCCATGAAAGTTACCCGCCCATAACCTCCTTGTCTCACTGGAACGCACCAATGCAGAACTCCACACAAATTTGCCCTGAACCTGTACCCCTCCATAACCTCCCTCTCTCACTGGAATGTACCAATGCAGAATTCCACACAAGTATGACCTGAACCTGTACCCCTCCATAACCTCCCTGTCTCACTGGAACGTACAAATGCAGAACTCCACACAAATATGCCCTGAACCTGTACCCTCCATAAACTCCCTGTCTCACTGGAACGTACCAATGCAGAACTACACACAAATATGCCTTGAACCTGAACCCCTCCATAACCTCCCTGTCTCACTGGAACGTACCACTGCAGAATTCCACACAAATATGCCCTGAACCTGTACCCTCCATAACCTCCCTGTCTCAATGGAACGTACCAATGCAGAACACCAGACAAATGTGCCCTGAACCTGTACACTCCATAACCTCCCTGACTCACTGGAACGTACAAATGCAGAACTACACTCAAATATGCCCTGAACCTGTACCCCTCCATAACCTCCCAGTCTCACTGGAACGTACCATTGCAGAACACCAAACAAATATGCCCTGAACGTGTACCCGCCCATAAGCTCCTTGTCTCACTGGAACGTACCAACGCAGAACCCCACACAAAAATGCCCTGAACTAGTACCCGACCATAACCTACCTGTCTCACTGGAACCTACCAATGAGGAACTCCACACAAATATGCCCTGAACCTGTACCCGACCATAACCTCCCTGTCTCACGGGAAAGCTCCAATGCCGAACTCCACTTAAATATGCCCTGATCCTGTACGTGCATAACCTCCCTGTCTCACTGGAACGTACCATTGCAGAACACCACACAAATATGCCCTGAACCTGTACCCCTCCATAACCTCACTGTCTCACTGGAACGTACCAATGCAGAACTCCACACAAATATGCCCTGAACCTGTAACCCTCCATAACCTCCCTGTCTCACTGGAACGTACCAATGCAGAATTCCACACAAATATGCCCTGAAAGTGTACCCGCCCATAACCTCCCTGTCTCACTGGAACGCACCAATGCAGAACTCCACACAAATTTGCCCTGAACCTGTAACCCTCCATAACCTCCCTGTCTCACTGGAACGTACCAATGCAGAACTCCACTCAAATATGCCCTGATCCTGTACCGTGCATAACCTCCCTGTCTCACTGGAATGTACCAATGCAGAATTCCACACAAATATGCCCTGAACGTGTACCCGCCCATAACCTCCTTGTCTCACTGGAACGCACCAATGCAGAACTCCACACAAATTTGCCCTGAACCTGTACCCCTCCATAACCTCCCTGTCTCACTGGAACGTACCAATGCAGAACTCCACACAAATATGCCCTGAACCTGTACCCTCCATAAACTCCCTGTCTCACTGGAAAGTACCAATGCAGAACTCCACACAAATATGCCCTGAACCTGTACCCGACCATAACATCCCTGTCTCACTGGAACGTACCACTGCAGAACTGCACACAAATATGCCCTGAACCTGTACCCTCCATAACCTCCCTGTCTCAATGGAACGTACCAATGCAGAACTCCAGACAAATGTGCCCTGAACCTGTACACTCCATAACCTCCCTGACTCACTGGAACGTACAAATGCAGAACTACACTCAAATATGCCCTGAACCTGTACCCCTCCATAACCTCCCAGTCTCACTGGAACGTACCATTGCAGAACACCAAACAAATATGCCCTGAACGTGTACCCGCCCATAAGCTCCTTGTCTCATTGGAACGTACCAACGCAGAACTCCACACAAATATGCCCTGAACTTGTAATCGACCATAACCTCCCTGTCTCACTGGAACCTACCAATGAGGAACTCCACACAAATATGCCCTGAACCTGTACCCGACCATAACCTCCCTGTCTCACTGGAACGCACCAATGCCGATCTCCACTTAAATATGCCCTGATCCTGTACGTGCATAACCTCCCTGTCTCACTGGAACGTACCAATGCAGAACTACACACAAATATGCCCTGAACCTGTACCCCTCCATAACCTCCCTGTCTCACTGGAACGCACCAATGCCGAACTCCACTCAAATGTGCCCTGATCCTGTACCCGACCATAAACTCCCTGTCTCACTGGAACGTCCCACTGCAGAACTCCACACAAATATGCCATGAAAGTTACCCGCCCATAATCTCCTTGTCTCACTGGAACGCACCAATGCAGAACTCCACACAAATTTGCCCTGAACCTGTACCCCTCCATAACCTCCCTCTCTCACTGGAATGTACCAATGCAGAACTCCACACAAGTATGACCTGAACCTGTACCCCTCCATAACCTCCCTGTCTCACTGGAACGTACAAATGCAGAACTCCACACAAATATGCCCTGAACCTGTACCCTCCATAAACTCCCTGTCTCACTGGAACGTACCAATGCAGAACTACACACAAATATGCCTTGAACCTGAACCCCTCCATAACCTCCCTATCTCACTGGAACGTACCAATGCAGAACTCCACACAAATATGCCCTGAACCTGTACCCCTCCATAACCTCCCTGTCTCACTGGAAAGTACCAATGCAGAACTCCACACAAATATGCCCTGAACCTGTACCCGACCATAACCTCCCAGTCTCACTGGAACGTACCACTGCAGAACACCAAACAAATATGCCCTGAACCTGTACCCTCCATAACCTCCCTGTCTCAATGAAACGTACCAATGCAGAACTCCAGACAAATGTGCCCTGAACCTGTACCCCTCCATAACCTCCCTGTCTCACTGGAACGTACAAATGCAGAACTCCACACAAATATGCCCTGAACCTGTACCCTCCATAAACTCCCTGTCTCACTGGAACGTACCAATGCAGAACTACACACAAATATGCCTTGAACCTGAACCCCTCCATAACCTCCCTATCTCACTGGAACGTACCAATGCAGAACTCCACACAAATATGCCCTGAACCTGTACCCCTCCATAACCTCCCTGTCTCACTGGAAAGTACCAATGCAGAACTCCACACAAATATGCCCTGAACCTGTACCCGACCATAACCTCCCAGTCTCACTGGAACGTACCACTGCAGAACACCAAACAAATATGCCCTGAACCTGTACCCTCCATAACCTCCCTGTCTCAATGAAACGTACCAATGCAGAACTCCAGACAAATGTGCCCTGAACCTGTACACTCCATAACCTCCCTGACTCACTGGAACGTACAAATGCAGAACTACACTCAAATATGCCCTGAACCTGTACCCCTCCATAACCTCCCAGTCTCACTGGAACGTACCATTGCAGAACAC
This sequence comes from Hemitrygon akajei, assembly GCF_048418815.1. Taxonomy (NCBI): domain Eukaryota; kingdom Metazoa; phylum Chordata; class Chondrichthyes; order Myliobatiformes; family Dasyatidae; genus Hemitrygon; species Hemitrygon akajei. The sequence goes on along the minus strand of NW_027331942.1, from coordinate 805,679 downwards.
CAAACAAATATGCCCTGAACGTGTACCCGCCCATAAGCTCCTTGTCTCACTGGAACGTACCAACGCAGAACTCCACACAAAAATGACCTGAACTAGTACCCGACCATAACCTACCTGTCTCACTGGAACCTACCAATGAGGAACTCCACACAAATATGCCCTGAACCTGTACCCGACCATAACCTTCCTGTCTCACGGGAAAGCTCCAATGCCGAACTCCACTTAAATATGCCCTGATCCTGTACGTGCATAACCTCCCTGTCTCACTGGAACGTACCATTGCAGAACACCACACAAATATGCCCTGAACCTGTACCCCTCCATAACCTCACTGTCTCACTGGAACGTACCAATGCAGAAATCCACACAAATATGCCCTGAACCTGTAACCCTCCATAACCTCCCTGTCTCACTGGAACGTACCAATGCAGAATTCCACACAAATATGCCCTGAAAGTGTACCCGCCCATAACCTCCCTGTCTCACTGGAACGCACCAATGCAGAACTCCACACAAATTTGCCCTGAACCTGTAACCCTCCATAACCTCCCTGTCTCACTGGAACGTACCAATGCAGAACTCCACTCAAATATGCCCTGATCCTGTACCGTGCATAACCTCCCTGTCTCACTGGAATGTACCACTGCAGAATTCCACACAAATATGCCCTGAACGTGTACCCGCCCATAACCTCCTTGTCTCACTGGAACGCACCAATGCAGAACTCCACACAAATTTGCCCTGAACCTGTACCCCTCCATAACCTCCCTGTCTCACTGGAACGTACCAATGCAGAACTCCACACAAATATGCCCTGAACCTGTACCCTCCATAACCTCCCAGTCTCACTGGAACGTACCATTGCAGAACACCAAACAAATATGCCCTGAACGTGTTCCCGCCCATAAGCTCCTTGTCTCACTGGAACGTACCACTGCAGAACTGCACACAAATATGCCCTGAACCTGTACCCTCCATAACCTCCCTGTCTCAATGGAACGTACCAATGCAGAACTCCAGACAAATGTGCCCTGAACCTGTACACTCCATAACCTCCCTGACTCACTGGAACGTACAAATGCAGAACTACACTCAAATATGCCCTGAACCTGTACCCCTCCATAACCTCCCAGTCTCACTGGAACGTACCATTGCAGAACACCAAACAAATATGCCCTGAACGTGTACCCGCCCATAAGCTCCTTGTCTCACTGGAACGTACCAACGCAGAACTCCACACAAATATGCCCTGAACTTGTACCCGACCATAACCTCCCTGTCTCACTGGAACCTACCAATGAGGAACTCCACACAAATATGCCCTGAACCTGTACCCGACCATAACCTCCCTGTCTCACTGGAACGCACCAATGCCGAACTCCACTTAAATATGCCCTGATCCTGTACGTGAATAACCTCCCTGTCTCACTGGAACGTACCAATGCAGAACTACACACAAATATGCCCTGAACCTGTACCCCTCCATAACCTCCCTGTCTCACTGGAACGCACCAATGCCGAACTCCACTCAAATGTGCCCTGATCCTGTACCCGACCATAAACTCCCTGTCTCACTGGAACGTCCCACTGCAGAACTCCACACAAATATGCCATGAAAGTTACCCGCCCATAACCTCCTTGTCTCACTGGAACGCACCAATGCAGAACTCCACACAAATTTGCCCTGAACCTGTACCCCTCCATAACCTCCCTGTCTCACTGGAATGTACCAATGCAGAACTCCACACAAGTATGCCCTGAACCTGTACACCTCCATAGTCTCCCTGTCTCACTGGAACGTACCAATGCAGATCTCCACACAAATATGCCCTGAACCTGTACCCTCCATAAACTCCCTGTCTCACTGGAACGTACCAATGCAGAACTACACACAAATATGCCCTGAACCTGAACCCCTCCATAACCTCCCTATCTCACTGGAACGTACCAATGCAGAACTCCACACAAATATGCCCTGAACCTGTACCCCTCCATAACTTCCCTGTCTCACTGGAAAGTACCAATACAGAACTCCACACAAATATGCCCTGAACCTGTACCCGACCATAACCTCCCTGTCTCACTGGAACGTACCACTGCAGAACTGCACACAAATATGCCCTGAACCTGTACCCTCCATAACCTCCCTGTCTCAATGGAACGTACCAATGCAGAACTCCAGACAAATGTGCCCTGAACCTGTACACTCCATAACCTCCCTGACTCACTGGGACGTACAAATGCAGAACTACACTCAAATATGCCCTGAACCTGTACCCCTCCATAACCTCCCAGTCTCTCTGGAACGTACCATTGCAGAACACCAAACAAATATGCCCTGAACGTGTACCCGCCCATAAGCTCCTTGTCTCACTGGAACGTACCAACGCAGAACTCCACACAAATATGCCCTGAACTTGTACCCGACCATAACCTCCCTGTCTCACTGGAACCTACCAATGAGGAACTCCACACAAATATGCCCTGAACCTGTACCCGACCATAACCTCCCTGTCTCACTGGAACGCACCAATGCCGAACTCCACTTAAATATGCCCTGATCCTGTACGTGCATAACCTCCCTGTCTCACTGGAACGTACCAATGCAGAACTACACACAAATATGCCCTGAACCTGTACCCCTCCATAACCTCCCTGTCTCACTGGAACGCACCAATGCCGAACTCCACTCAAATGTGCCCTGATCCGGTACCCGACCATAAACTCCCTGTCTCACTGGAACGTCCCACTGCAGAACTCCACACAAATATGCCATGAAAGTTACCCGCCCATAACCACCTTGTCTCACTGGAACGCACCAATGCAGAACTCCACACAAATTTGCCCTGAACCTGTACCCCTCCATAACCTCCCTGTCTCACTGGAACGTACAAATGCAGAACTCCACACAAATATGCCCTGAACCTGTACCCTCCATAAACTCCCTGTCTCACTGGAACGTACCAATGCAGAACTACACACAAATATGCCCTGAACCTGAACCCCTCCATAACCTCCCTATCTCACTGGAACGTACCAATGCAGAACTCCACACAAATATGCCCTGAACCTGTACCCCTCCATAACCTCCCTGTCTCACTGGAAAGTACCAATGCAGAACTCCACACAAATATGCCCTGAACCTGTACCCGACCATAACCTCCCTGTCTCACTGGAACGTATCACTGCAGAACTCCACACAAATATGCCCTGAACCTGTACCCTCCATAACCTCCCTGTCTCACTGGAACGTACCAAAGCAGAACTACACACAAATATGCCCTGAACCTGTACCCCTCCATAACCTCCCTGTCTCACTGGAACGCACCAATGCCGAACTCCAATCAAATGTGCCCTGATCCTGTACCCGACCATAAACTCCCTGTCTCACTGGAACGTCCCACTGCAGAACTCCACACAAATATGCCATGAACCGGTACCCTCCATAACCTCCATGTCTCACTGGAAAGTACCAATGCAGAACTCCACACAAATATGCCCTGAACCTGTACCCGACCATAACCACCCTGTCTCACTGGAACGTACCAATGCAGAACTACACACAAATATGCCCTGAACCTGTACCCCTCCATAACCTCCCTGTCTCACTGGAACGTACCAATGCAGAACTCCACACAAATATGCCCTGAACCTGTACCCCTCCATAACCTCCCTGTCTCACTGGAACACACCAATGCCGAGCTCCACTCAAATATGCCCTGATCCTGTACCCGACCATAACCTCCCTGTCTCATTGGAACGTACCAATGCAGAACTCCGCACAAATATGCCCTGAACCTTTACCCTCCATAACGTCCCTGTCTCACTGGAACGTACCAATGCAGAACTCCACACAAATGTGCCCTGAACCTGTACACCTCCATAACCTCCCTGTCTCACTGGAACGTACCAATGCAGAACTCCACACAAATATGCCCTGAACCTGTAACCCTCCATAACCTCCCTGTCTCACTGGAACGTACCAATGCAGAATTCCACACAAATATGCCCTGAACGTGTACCAGCCCATAACCTCCTTGTCTCACTGGAAAGCACCAATGCAGAACTCCATACAAATTTGCCCTGAACCTGTACTTCTCAATAACCTACCTGTCTCACTGGAACGTACCAATGCAGAACTCCACTCAAATATGCCCTGATCCTCTACCGTGCATAACCTCCCTGTCTCACTGGAACGTACCAATGCAGAATTCCACACAAATATGCCCTGAACGTGTACCCGCCCATAACCTCCTTGTCTCACTGGAACGCACCAATGCAGAACTCCACACAAATTTGCCCTGAACCTGTACCCCTACATAACCTCCCTGTCTCACTGGAACGTACCAATGCAGAACTCCACACAAGTATGCCCTGAACCTGTACCCCTCCATAACCTCCCTGTCTCACTGGAAAGTACCAATGCAGAACTCCACACAAATATGCCCTGAACCTGTACCCCTCCATAACTTCCCTGTCTCACTGGAACGCACCAATGCAGAACTCCACTCAAATGTGCCCTGAACCTGTTACCCTCCATAACCTTCTGTCTCACTGGAACGTACCATTGCAGATCACCACACAAATATGCCCTGAAAGTTACCTGCCCATAACCTCCTTGTCTCACTGGAACGCACCAATGCAGAACTCCACACAAATTTGCCCTGAACCTGTACCCCTCCATAACCTCCCTGTCTCACTGGAATGTACCAATGCAGAACTCCACACAAGTATGCCCTGAACATGTACCCCTCCATAACCTCCCTGTCTCACTGGAACGTACCAATGCAGAACTCCACACAAATATGCCCTGAACCTGTACCCTCCATAAACTCCCTGTCTCACTGGAACGTACCAATGCAGAACTACACACAAATATGCCCTGAACCTGAACCCCTCCATAACCTCCCTATCTCACTGGAACGTACCAATGCAGAACTCCACACAAATATGCCCTGAACCTGTACCCGACCATAACCTCCCTGTCTCACTGGAACGTACCACCGCAGAACTGCACACAAATATGCCCTGAACCTGTACCCTCCATAACCTCCCTGTCTCAATGGAACGTACCAATGCAGAACTCCAGACAAATGTGCCCTGAACCTGTACACTCCATAACCTCCCTGATTCACTGGAACGTACAAATGCAGAACTACACTCAAATATGCCCTGAACCTGTACCCCTCCATAACCTCCCAGTCTCACTGGAACGTACCATTGCAGAACTCCACACAAATATGCCCTGAACTTGTACCCGACCATAACCTCCCTGTCTCACTGGAACCTACCAATGAGGAACTCCACACAAATATGCCCTGAACCTGTACCCGACCATAACCTCCCTGTCTCACTGGAACGCACCAATGCCGAACTCCACTTAAATATGCCCTGATCCTGTACCTGCATAACCTCCCTGTCTCACTGGAACGTACCAATGCAGAACTACACACAAATATGCCCTGAACCTGTACCCCTCCATAACCTCCCTGTCTCACTGGAACGCACCAATGCCTAACTCCACTCAAATGTGCCCTGATCCTGTACCCGACCATAAACTCCCTGTCTCACTGGAACGTCCCACTGCAGAACTCCACTCAAATGTGCCCTGATCCTGTACCCGACCATAAACTCCCTGTCTCACTGGAACGTCCCACTGCAGAACTCCACACAAATATGCCATGAAAGTTACCCGCCCATAACCTCCTTGTCTCACTGGAACGCACCAATGCAGAACTCCACACAAATTTGCCCTGAACCTGTACCCCTCCATAACCTCCCTCTCTCACTGGAATGTACCAATGCAGAATTCCACACAAGTATGACCTGAACCTGTACCCCTCCATAACCTCCCTGTCTCACTGGAACGTACAAATGCAGAACTCCACACAAATATGCCCTGAACCTGTACCCTCCATAAACTCCCTGTCTCACTGGAACGTACCAATGCAGAACTACACACAAATATGCCTTGAACCTGAACCCCTCCATAACCTCCCTGTCTCACTGGAACGTACCACTGCAGAATTCCACACAAATATGCCCTGAACCTGTACCCTCCATAACCTCCCTGTCTCAATGGAACGTACCAATGCAGAACTCCAGACAAATGTGCCCTGAACCTGTACACTCCATAACCTCCCTGACTCACTGGAACGTACAAATGCAGAACTACACTCAAATATGCCCCGAACCTGTACCCCTCCATAACCTCCCAGTCTCACTGGAACGTACCATTGCAGAACACCAAACAAATATGCCCTGAACGTGTACCCGCCCATAAGCTCCTTGTCTCACTGGAACGTACCAACGCAGAACCCCACACAAAAATGCCCTGAACTAGTACCCGACCATAACCTACCTGTCTCACTGGAACCTACCAATGAGGAACTCCACACAAATATGCCCTGAACCTGTACCCGACCATAACCTCCCTGTCTCACGGGAAAGCTCCAATGCCGAACTCCACTTAAATATGTCCTGATCCTGTACGTGCATAACCTCCCTGTCTCACTGGAACGTACCATTGCAGAACACCACACAAATATGCCCTGAACCTGTACCCCTCCATAACCTCACTGTCTCACTGGAACGTACCAATGCAGAACTCCACACAAATATGCCCTGAACCTGTAACCCTCCATAACCTCCCTGTCTCACTGGAACGTACCAATGCAGAATTCCACACAAATATGCCCTGAAAGTGTACCCGCCCATAACCTCCCTGTCTCACTGGAACGCACCAATGCAGAACTCCACACAAATTTGCCCTGAACCTGTAACCCTCCATAACCTCCCTGTCTCACTGGAACGTACCAATGCAGAACTCCACTCAAATATGCCCTGATCCTGTACCGTGCATAACCTCCCTGTCTCACTGGAATGTACCAATGCAGAATTCCACACAAATATGCCCTGAACCTGTACCCTCCATAAACTCCCTGTCTCACTGGAAAGTACCAATGCAGAACTCCACACAAATATGCCCTGAACCTGTACCCGACCATAACATCCCTGTCTCACTGGAACGTACCACTGCAGAACTGCACACAAATATGCCCTGAACCTGTACCCTCCATAACCTCCCTGTCTCAATGGAACGTACCAATGCAGAACTCCAGACAAATGTGCCCTGAACCTGTACACTCCATAACCTCCCTGACTCACTGGAACGTACAAATGCAGAACTACACTCAAATATGCCCTGAACCTGTACCCCTCCATAACCTCCCAGTCTCACTGGAACGTACCATTGCAGAACACCAAACAAATATGCCCTGAACGTGTACCCGCCCATAAGCTCCTTGTCTCATTGGAACGTACCAACGCAGAACTCCACACAAATATGCCCTGAACTTGTACCCGACCATAACCTCCCTGTCTCACTGGAACCTACCAATGAGGAACTCCACACAAATATGCCCTGAACCTGTACCCGACCATAACCTCCCTGTCTCACTGGAACGCACCAATGCCGATCTCCACTTAAATATGCCCTGATCCTGTACGTGCATAACCTCCCTGTCTCACTGGAACGTACCAATGCAGAACTACACACAAATATGCCCTGAACCTGTACCCCTCCATAACCTCCCTGTCTCACTGGAACGCACCAATGCCGAACTCCACTCAAATGTGCCCTGATCCTGTACCCGACCATAAACTCCCTGTCTCACTGGAACGTCCCACTGCAGAACTCCACACAAATATGCCATGAAAGTTACCCGCCCATAACCTCCTTGTCTCACTGGAACGCACCAATGCAGAACTCCACACAAATTTGCCCTGAACCTGTACCCCTCCATAACCTCCCTCTCTCACTGGAATGTACCAATGCAGAACTCCACACAAGTATGACCTGAACCTGTACCCCTCCATAACCTCCCTGTCTCACTGGAACGTACAAATGCAGAACTCCACACAAATATGCCCTGAACCTGTACCCTCCATAAACTCCCTGTCTCACTGGAACGTACCAATGCAGAACTACACACAAATATGCCTTGAACCTGAACCCCTCCATAACCTCCCTATCTCACTGGAACGTACCAATGCAGAACTCCACACAAATATGCCCTGAACCTGTACCCCTCCATAACCTCCCTGTCTCACTGGAAAGTACCAATGCAGAACTCCACACAAATATGCCCTGAACCTGTACCCGACCATAACCTCCCTGTCTCACTGGAACGTACCACTGCAGAATTCCACACAAATATGCCCTGAACCTGTACCCTCCATAACCTCCCTGTCTCAATGAAACGTACCAATGCAGAACTCCAGACAAATGTGCCCTGAACCTGTACACTCCATAACCTCCCTGACTCACTGGAACGTACAAATGCAGAACTACACTCAAATATGCCCTGAACCTGTACCCCTCCATAACCTCCCAGTCTCACTGGAACGTACCATTGCAGAACACCAAACAAATATGCCCTGAACGTGTACCCGCCCATAAGCTCCTTGTCTCACTGGAACGTACCAACGCAGAACTCCACACAAAAATGACCTGAACTAGTACCCGACCATAACCTACCTGTCTCACTGGAACCTACCAATGAGGAACTCCACACAAATATGCCCTGAACCTGTACCCGACCATAACCTCCCTGTCTCACGGGAAAGCTCCAATGGCGAACTCCACTTAAATATGCCCTGATCCTGTACGTGCATAACCTCCCTGTCTCACTGGAACGTACCATTGCAGAACACCACACAAATATGCCCTGAACCTGTACCCCTCCATAACCTCACTGTCTCACTGGAAAGTACCAATGCAGAACTCCACACAAATATGCCCTGAACCTGTAACCCTCCATAACCTCCCTGTCTCACTGGAACGTACCAATGCAGAATTCCACACAAATATGCCCTGAAAGTGTACCCGCCCATAACCTCCCTGTCTCACTGGAACGCACCAATGCAGAACTCCACACAAATTTGCCCTGAACCTGTAACCCTCCATAACCTCCCTGTCTCACTGGAACGTACCAATGCAGAACTCCACTCAAATATGCCCTGATCCTGTACCGTGCATAACCTCCCTGTCTCACTGGAATGTACCACTGCAGAATTCCACACAAATATGCCCTGAACGTGTACCCGCCCATAACCTCCTTGACTCACTGGAACGCACCAATGCAGAACTCCACACAAATTTGCCCTGAACCTGTACCCCTCCATAACCTCCCTGTCTCACTGGAACGTACCAATGCAGAACTCCACACAAATATGCCCTGAACCTGTACCCTCCATAACCTCCCAGTCTCACTGGAACGTACCATTGCAGAACACCAAACAAATATGCCCTGAACGTGTTCCCGCCCATAAGCTCCTTGTCTCACTGGAACGTACCAACGCAGAACTCCACACAAATATGCCCGGAACTTGTACCCGACCATAACCTCCCTGTCTCACTGGAACCTACCAATGAGGAACTCCACACAAATATGCCTTGAACCTGAACCCCTCCATAACCTCCCTATCTCACTGGAACGTACCAATGCAGAACTCCACACAAATATGCCCTGAACCTGTACCCCTCCATAACCTCCCTGTCTCACTGGAAAGTACCAATGCAGAACTCCACACAAATATGCCCTGAACCTGTACCCGACCATAACCTCCCTGTCTCACTGGAACGTACCACTGCAGAATTCCACACAAATATGCCCTGAACCTGTACCCTCCATAACCTCCCTGTCTCAATGAAACGTACCAATGCAGAACTCCAGACAAATGTGCCCTGAACCTGTACACTCCATAACCTCCCTGACTCACTGGAACGTACAAATGCAGAACTCCACACAAATATGCCCTGAACCTGTACCCTCCATAAACTCCCTGTCTCACTGGAACGTACCAATGCAGAACTACACACAAATATGCCTTGAACCTGAACCCCTCCATAACCTCCCTATCTCACTGGAACGTACCAATGCAGAACTCCACACAAATATGCCCTGAACCTGTACCCCTCCATAACCTCCCTGTCTCACTGGAAAGTACCGATGCAGAACTCCACACAAATATGCCCTGAACCTGTACCCGACCATAACCTCCCTGTCTCACTGGAACGTACCACTGCAGAATTCCACACAAATATGCCCTGAACCTGTACCCTCCATAACCTCCCTGTCTCAATGAAACGTACCAATGCAGAACTCCAGACAAATGTGCCCTGAACCTGTACACTCCATAACCTCCCTGACTCACTGGAACGTACAAATGCAGAACTACACTCAAATATGCCCTGAACCTGTACCCCTCCATAACCTCCCAGTCTCACTGGAACGTACCATTGCAGAACACCAAACAAATATGCCCTGAACGTGTACCCGCCCATAAGCTCCTTGTCTCACTGGAACGTACCAACGCAGAACTCCACACAAAAATGACCTGAACTAGTACCCGACCATAACCTACCTGTCTCACTGGAACCTACCAATGAGGAACTCCACACAAATATGCCCTGAACCTGTACCCGACCATAACCTCCCTGTCTCACGGGAAAGCTCCAATGCCGAACTCCACTTAAATATGCCCTGATCCTGTACGTGCATAACCTCCCTGTCTCACTGGAACGTACCATTGCAGAACACCACACAAATATGCCCTGAACCTGTACCCCTCCATAACCTCACTGTCTCACTGGAACGTACCAATGCAGAACTCCACACAAATATGCCCTGAACCTGTAACCCTCCATAACCTCCCTGTCTCACTGGAACGTACCAATGCAGAATTCCACACAAATATGCCCTGAAAGTGTACCCGCCCATAACCTCCCTGTCTCACTGGAACGCACCAATGCAGAACTCCACACAAATTTGCCCTGAACCTGTAACCCTCCATAACCTCCCTGTCTCACTGGAACGTACCAATGCAGAACTCCACTCAAATATGCCCTGATCCTGTACCGTGCATAACCTCCCTGTCTCACTGGAATGTACCACTGCAGAATTCCACACAAATATGCCCTGAACGTGTACCCGCCCATAACCTCCTTGTCTCACTGGAACGCACCAATGCAGAACTCCACACAAATTTGCCCTGAACCTGTACCCCTCCATAACCTCCCTGTCTCACTGGAACGTACCAATGCAGAACTCCACACAAATATGCCCTGAACCTGTACCCTCCATAACCTCCCAGTCTCACTGGAACGTACCATTGCAGAACACCAAACAAATATGCCCTGAACGTGTTCCCGCCCATAAGCTCCTTGTCTCACTGGAACGTACCAACGCAGAACTCCACACAAATATGCCCTGAACTTGTACCCGACCATAACCTCCCTGTCTCACTGGAACCTACCAATGAGGAACTCCACACAAATATGCCTTGAACCTGAACCCCTCCATAACCTCCCTATCTCACTGGAACGTACCAATGCAGAACTCCATACAAATATGCCCTGAACCTGTACCCCTCCATAACCTCCCTGTCTCACTGGAAAGTACCAATGCAGAACTCCACACAAATATGCCCTGAACCTGTACCCGACCATAACCTCCCTGTCTCACTGGAACGTACCACTGCAGAATTCCACACAAATATGCCCTGAACCTGTACCCTCCATAACCTCCCTGTCTCAATGAAACGTACCAATGCAGAACTCCAGACAAATGTGCCCTGAACCTGTACACTCCATAACCTCCCTGACTCACTGGAACGTACAAATGCAGAACTACACTCAAATATGCCCTGAACCTGTACCCCTCCATAAACTCCCTGTCTCACTGGAACGTACCAATGCAGAACTACACACAAATATGCCTTGAACCTGAACCCCTCCATAACCTCCCTATCTCACTGGAACGTACCAATGCAGAACTCCACACAAATATGCCCTGAACCTGTACCCCTCCATAACCTCCCTGTCTCACTGGAAAGTACCAATGCAGAACTCCACACAAATATGCCCTGAACCTGTACCCGACCATAACCTCCCTGTCTCACTGGAACGTACCACTGCAGAATTCCACACAAATATGCCCTGAACCTGTACCCTCCATAACCTCCCTGTCTCAATGAAACGTACCAATGCAGAACTCCAGACAAATGTGCCCTGAACCTGTACACTCCATAACCTCCCTGACTCACTGGAACGTACAAATGCAGAACTACACTCAAATATGCCCTGAACCTGTACCCCTCCATAACCTCCCAGTCTCACTGGAACGTACCATTGCAGAACACCAAACAAATATGCCCTGAACGTGTACCCGCCCATAAGCTCCTTGTCTCACTGGAACGTACCAACGCAGAACTCCACACAAAAATGACCTGAACTAGTACCCGACCATAACCTACCTGTCTCACTGGAACCTACCAATGAGGAACTCCACACAAATATGCCCTGAACCTGTACCCGACCATAACCTCCCTGTCTCACGGGAAAGCTCCAATGCCGAACTCCACTTAAATATGCCCTGATCCTGTACGTGCATAACCTCCCTGTCTCACTGGAACGTACCATTGCAGAACACCACACAAATATGCCCTGAACCTGTACCCCTCCATAACCTCACTGTCTCACTGGAACGTACCAATGCAGAACTCCACACAAATATGCCCTGAACCTGTAACCCTCCATAACCTCCCTGTCTCACTGGAACGTACCAATGCAGAATTCCACACAAATATGCCCTGAAAGTGTACCCGCCCATAACCTCCCTGTCTCACTGGAACGCACCAATGCAGAACTCCACACAAATTTGCCCTGAACCTGTAACCCTCCATAACCTCCCTGTCTCACTGGAACGTACCAATGCAGAACTCCACTCAAATATGCCCTGATCCTGTACCGTGCATAACCTCCCTGTCTCACTGGAATGTACCAATGCAGAATTCCACACAAATATGCCCTGAACGTGTACCCGCCCATAACCTCCTTGTCTCACTGGAACGCACCAATGCAGAACTCCACACAAATTTGCCCTGAACCTGTACCCCTCCATAACCTCCCTGTCTCACTGGAACGTACCAATGCAGAACTCCACACAAATATGCCCTGAACCTGTACCCTCCATAACCTCCCAGTCTCACTGGAACGTACCATTGCAGAACACCAAACAAATATGCCCTGAACGTGTTCCCGCCCATAAGCTCCTTGTCTCACTGGAACGTACCAACGCAGAACTCCACACAAATATGCCCTGAACTTGTACCCGACCATAACCTCCCTGTCTCACTGGAACCTACCAATGAGGAACTCCACACAAATATGCCTTGAACCTGAACCCCTCCATAACCTCCCTATCTCACTGGAACGTACCAATGCAGAACTCCACACAAATATGCCCTGAACCTGTACCCCTCCATAACCTCCCTGTCTCACTGGAAAGTACCAATGCAGAACTCCACACAAATATGCCCTGAACCTGTACCCGACCATAACCTCCCTGTCTCACTGGAACGCACCAATGCAGAACTCCACACAAATTTGCCCTGAACCTGTAACCCTCCATAACCTCCCTGTCTCACTGGAACGTACCAATGCAGAACTCCACTCAAATATGCCCTGATCCTGTACCGTGCATAACCTCCCTGTCTCACTGGAATGTACCAATGCAGAATTCCACACAAATATGCCCTGAACGTGTACCCGCCCATAACCTCCTTGTCTCACTGGAACGCACCAATGCAGAACTCCACACAAATTTGCCCTGAACCTGTACCCCTCCATAACCTCCCTGTCTCACTGGAACCTACCAATGAGGAACTCCACACAAATATGCCTTGAACCTGAACCCCTCCATAACCTCCCTATCTCACTGGAACGTACCAATGCAGAACTCCACACAAATATGCCCTGAACCTGTACCCCTCCATAACCTCCCTGTCTCACTGGAAAGTACCAATGCAGAACTCCACACAAATATGCCCTGAACCTGTACCCGACCATAACCTCCCTGTCTCACTGGAACGTACCACTGCAGAATTCCACACAAATATGCCCTGAACCTGTACCCTCCATAACCTCCCTGTCTCAATGAAACGTACCAATGCAGAACTCCAGACAAATGTGCCCTGAACCTGTACACTCCATAACCTCCCTGACTCACTGGAACGTACAAATGCAGAACTACACTCAAATATGCCCTGAACCTGTACCCCTCCATAAACTCCCTGTCTCACTGGAACGTACCAATGCAGAGCTACACACAAATATGCCTTGAACCTGAACCCCTCCATAACCTCCCTATCTCACTGGAACGTACCAATGCAGAATTCCACACAAATATGCCCTGAACGTGTTCCCGCCCATAAGCTCCTTGTCTCACTGGAACGTACCAACGCAGAACTCCACACAAATATGCCCTGAACTTGTACCCGACCATAACCTCCCTGTCTCACTGGAACCTACCAATGAGGAACTCCACACAAATATGCCTTGAACCTGAACCCCTCCATAACCTCCCTATCTCACTGGAACGTACCAATGCAGAACTCCACACAAATATGCCCTGAACCTGTACCCCTCCATAACCTCCCTGTCTCACTGGAAAGTACCAATGCAGAACTCCACACAAATATGCCCTGAACCTGTACCCGACCATAACCTCCCTGTCTCACTGGAACGTACCACTGCAGAATTCCACACAAATATGCCCTGAACCTGTACCCTCCATAACCTCCCTGTCTCAATGAAACGTACCAATGCAGAACTCCAGACAAATGTGCCCTGAACCTGTACACTCCATAACCTCCCTGACTCACTGGAACGTACAAATGCAGAACTACACTCAAATATGCCCTGAACCTGTACCCCTCCATAAACTCCCTGTCTCACTGGAACGTACCAATGCAGAACTACACACAAATATGCCTTGAACCTGAACCCCTCCATAACCTCCCTATCTCACTGGAACGTACCAATGCAGAACTCCACACAAATATGCCCTGAACCTGTACCCCTCCATAACCTCCCTGTCTCACTGGAAAGTACCAATGCAGAACTCCACACAAATATGCCCTGAACCTGTACCCGACCATAACCTCCCTGTCTCACTGCAACGTACCACTGCAGAATTCCACACAAATATGCCCTGAACCTGTACCCTCCATAACCTCCCTGTCTCAATGAAACGTACCAATGCAGAACTCCAGACAAATGTGCCCTGAACCTGTACACTCCATAACCTCCCTGACTCACTGGAACGTACAAATGCAGAACTACACTCAAATATGCCCTGAACCTGTACCCCTCCATAACCTCCCAGTCTCACTGGAACGTACCATTGCAGAACACCAAACAAATATGCCCTGAACGTGTACCCGCCCATAAGCTCCTTGTCTCACTGGAACGTACCAACGCAGAACTCCACACAAAAATGACCTGAACTAGTACCCGACCATAACCTACCTGTCTCACTGGAACCTACCAATGAGGAACTCCACACAAATATGCCCTGAACCTGTACCCGACCATAACCTCCCTGTCTCACGGGAAAGCTCCAATGCCGAACTCCACTTAAATATGCCCTGATCCTGTACGTGCATAACCTCCCTGTCTCACTGGAACGTACCATTGCAGAACACCTCACAAATATGCCCTGAACCTGTACCCCTCCATAACCTCACTGTCTCACTGGAACGTACCAATGCAGAACTCCACACAAATATGCCCTGAACCTGTACCCCTCCATAACCTCCCTGTCTCACTGGAAAGTACCAATGCAGAACTCCACACAAATATGCCCTGAACCTGTACCCGACCATAACCTCCCTGTCTCACTGGAACGTACCACTGCAGAATTCCACACAAATATGCCCTGAACCTGTACCCTCCATAACCTCCCTGTCTCAATGAAACGTACCAATGCAGAACTCCAGACAAATGTGCCCTGAACCTGTACACTCCATAACCTCCCTGACTCACTGGAACGTACAAATGCAGAACTACACTCAAATATGCCCTGAACCTGTACCCCTCCATAAACTCCCTGTCTCACTGGAACGTACCAATGCAGAACTACACACAAATATGCCTTGAACCTGAACCCCTCCATAACCTCCCTATCTCACTGGAACGTACCAATGCAGAACTCCACACAAATATGCCCTGAACCTGTACCCCTCCATAACCTCCCTGTCTCACTGGAAAGTACCAATGCAGAACTCCACACAAATATGCCCTGAACCTGTACCCGACCATAACCTCCCTGTCTCACTGCAACGTACCACTGCAGAATTCCACACAAATATGCCCTGAACCTGTACCCTCCATAACCTCCCTGTCTCAATGAAACGTACCAATGCAGAACTCCAGACAAATGTGCCCTGAACCTGTACACTCCATAACCTCCCTGACTCACTGGAACGTACAAATGCAGAACTACACTCAAATATGCCCTGAACCTGTACCCCTCCATAACCTCCCAGTCTCACTGGAACGTACCATTGCAGAACACCAAACAAATATGCCCTGAACGTGTACCCGCCCATAAGCTCCTTGTCTCACTGGAACGTACCAACGCAGAACTCCACACAAAAATGACCTGAACTAGTACCCGACCATAACCTACCTGTCTCACTGGAACCTACCAATGAGGAACTCCACACAAATATGCCCTGAACCTGTACCCGACCATAACCTCCCTGTCTCACGGGAAAGCTCCAATGCCGAACTCCACTTAAATATGCCCTGATCCTGTACGTGCATAACCTCCCTGTCTCACTGGAACGTACCATTGCAGAACACCTCACAAATATGCCCTGAACCTGTACCCCTCCATAACCTCACTGTCTCACTGGAACGTACCAATGCAGAACTCCACACAAATATGCCCTGAACCTGTAACCCTCCATAACCTCCCTGTCTCACTGGAACGTACCAATGCAGAATTCCACACAAATATGCCCTGAAAGTGTACCCGCCCATAACCTCCCTGTCTCACTGGAACGCACCAATGCAGAACTCCACACAAATTTGCCCTGAACCTGTAACCCTCCATAACCTCCCTGTCTCACTGGAACGTACCAATGCAGAACTCCACTCAAATATGCCCTGATCCTGTACCGTGCATAACCTCCCTGTCTCACTGGAATGTACCAATGCAGAATTCCACACAAATATGCCCTGAACGTGTACCCGCCCATAACCTCCTTGTCTCACTGGAACGCACCAATGCAGAACTCCACACAAATTTGCCCTGAACCTGTACCCCTCCATAACCTCCCTGTCTCACTGGAACCTACCAATGAGGAACTCCACACAAATATGCCTTGAACCTGAACCCCTCCATAACCTCGCTATCTCACTGGAACGTACCAATGCAGAACTCCACACAAATATGCCCTGAACCTGTACCCCTCCATAACCTCCCTGTCTCACTGGAAAGTACCAATGCAGAACTCCACACAAATATGCCCTGAACCTGTACCCGACCATAACCTCCCTGTCTCACTGGAACGTACCACTGCAGAATTCCACACAAATATGCCCTGAACCTGTACCCTCCATAACCTCCCTGTCTCAATGAAACGTACCAATGCAGAACTCCAGACAAATGTGCCCTGAACCTGTACACTCCATAACCTCCCTGACTCACTGGAACGTACAAATGCAGAACTACACTCAAATATGCCCTGAACCTGTACCCCTCCATAAACTCCCTGTCTCACTGGAACGTACCAATGCAGAGCTACACACAAATATGCCTTGAACCTGAACCCCTCCATAACCTCCCTATCTCACTGGAACGTACCAATGCAGAACTCCACACAAATATGCCCTGAACCTGTACCCCTCCATACCCTCCCTGTCTCACTGGAAAGTACCAATGCAGAACTCCACACAAATTTGCCCTGAACCTGTACCCCTCCATAACCTCCCTCTCTCACTGGAATGTACCAATGCAGAACTCCACACAAGTATGACCTGAACCTGTACCCCTCCATAACCTCCCTGTCTCACTGGAACGTACAAATGAAGAACTCCACACAAATATGCCCTGAACCTGTACCCTCCATAAACTCCCTGTCTCACTGGAACGTACCAATGCAGAACTACACACAAATATGCCTTGAACCTGAACCCCTCCATAACCTCCCTATCTCACTGGAACGTACCAATGCAGAACTCCACACAAATATGCCCTGAACCTGTACCCGACCATAACATCCCTGTCTCACTGGAACGTACCACTGCAGAATTCCACACAAATATGCCCTGAACCTGTACCCTCCATAACCTCCCTGTCTCAATGAAACGTACCAATGCAGAACTCCAGACAAATGTGCCCTGAACCTGTACACTCCATAACCTCCCTGACTCACTGGAACGTACAAATGCAGAACTACACTCAAATATGCCCTGAACCTGTACCCCTCCATAACCTCCCAGTCTCACTGGAACGTACCATTGCAGAACACCAAACAAATATGCCCTGAACGTGTACCCGCCCATAAGCTCCTTGTCTCACTGGAACGTACCAACGCAGAACTCCACACAAAAATGCCCTGAACTTGTACCCGACCATAACCTACCTGTCTCACTGGAACCTACCAATGAGGAACTCCACACAAATATGCCCTGAACCTGTACCCGACCATAACATCCCTGTCTCACGGGAAAGCTCCAATGCCGAACTCCACTTAAATATGCCCTGATCCTGTACGTGCATAACCTCCCTGTCTCACTGGAACGTACCATTGCAGAACACCACACAAATATGCCCTGAACCTGTACCCCTCCATAACCTCACTGTCTCACTGGAACGTACCAATGCAGAACTCCACACAAATATGCCCTGAACCTGTAACCCTCCATAACCTCCCTGTCTCACTGGAACGTACCAATGCAGAATTCCACACAAATATGCCCTGAAAGTGTACCCGCCCATAACCTCCCTGTCTCACTGGAACGCACCAATGCAGAACTCCACACAAATTTGCCCTGAACCTGTAACCCTCCATAACCTCCCTGTCTCACTGGAACGTACCAATGCAGAACTCCACTCAAATATGCCCTGATCCTGTACCGTGCATAACCTCCCTGTCTCACTGGAATGTACCAATGCAGAATTCCACACAAATATGCCCTGAACGTGTACCCGCCCATAACCTCCTTGTCTCACTGGAACGCACCAATGCAGAACTCCACACAAATTTGCCCTGAACCTGTACCCCTCCATAACCTCCCTGTCTCACTGGAACGTACCAATGCAGAACTCCACACAAGTATGCCCTGAACCTGTACCCCTCCATAACCTCCCTGTCTCACTGGAACGCACCAATGCCGAACTCCACTCAAATATGCCCTGATCCTGTACCGTGCATAATCTCCCTGTCACACTGGAGCGTACCATTGCAGAACAGCACACAAATATGCCCTGAACCTGTACACCTCCATAACCTCCCTGTCTCACTGGAACGTACCAATGCAGAATTCCACACAAATATGCCCTGAAACTGTACCGGTCCATAAGCTCCCTGTCTCATTGGATCGTCCCACTGCAGATCTCCACACAAATATGCCATGAACCGGTACCCCTCCATAACCTCCCATTCTCACTGGAAAGTACCAATGCAGAACTCCACACAAATATGCCCTGAACCTGTACCCGACCATAACCTCCCTGTCTCACTGGAACGTACCACTGCAGAACTCCACACAAATATGCCCTGAACCTGTACCCCTCCATAACCTCCCTCTCTCACTGGAATGTACCAATGCAGAACTCCACACAAGTATGACCTGAACCTGTACCCCGCCATAACCTCCCTGTCTCACTGGAACGTACAAATGCAGAACTCCACACAAATATGCCCTGAACCTGTACCCTCCATAAACTCCCTGTCTCACTGGAACGTACCAATGCAGAACTACACACAAATATGCCTTGAACCTGAACCCCTCCATAACCTCCCTATCTCACTGGAACGTACCAATGCAGAACTCCACACAAATATGCCCTGAACCTGTACCCCTCCATAACCTCCCTGTCTCACTGGAAAGTACCAATGCAGAACTCCACACAAATATGCCCTGAACCTGTACCCGACCATAACCTCCCTGTCTCACTGGAACGTACCACTGCAGAATTCCACACAAATATGCCCTGAACCTGTACCCGACCATAACCTCCCTGTCTCACGGGGAAGCTCCAATGCCGAACTCCACTTAAATATGCCCTGATCCTGTACGTGCATAACCTCCCTGTCTCACTGGAACGTACCATTGCAGAACACCACACAAATATGCCCTGAACCTGTACCCCTCCATAACCTCACTGTCTCACTGGAACGTACCAATGCAGAACTCCACACAAATATGCCCTGAACCTGTAACCCTCCATAACCTCCCTATCTCACTGGAACGTACCAATGCAGAACTCCACACAAATATGCCCTGAACCTGTACCCCTCCATAACCTCCCTGTCTCACTGGAAAGTACCAATGCAGAACTCCACACAAATATGCCCTGAACCTGTACCCGACCATAACCTCCCTGTCTCACTGGAACGTACCACTGCAGAATTCCACACAAATATGCCCTGAACCTGTACCCTCCATAACCTCCCTGTCTCAATGAAACGTACCAATGCAGACCTCCAGACAAATGTGCCCTGAACCTGTACACTCCATAACCTCCCTGACTCACTGGAACGTACAAATGCAGAACTACACTCAAATATGCCCTGAACCTGTACCCCTCCATAAACTCCCTGTCTCACTGGAACGTACCAATGCAGAGCTACACACAAATATGCCTTGAACCTGAACCCCTCCATAACCTCCCTATCTCACTGGAACGTACCAATGCAGAACTCCACACAAATATGCCCTGAACCTGTACCCCTCCATAACCTCCCTGTCTCACTGGAAAGTACCAATGCAGAACTCCACACAAATTTGCCCTGAACCTGTACCCCTCCATAACCTCCCTCTCTCACTGGAATGTACCAATGCAGAACTCCACACAAGTATGACCTGAACCTGTACCCCTCCATAACCTCCCTGTCTCACTGGAACGTACAAATGAAGAACTCCACACAAATATGCCCTGAACCTGTACCCTCCATAAACTCCCTGTCTCACTGGAACGTACCAATGCAGAACTACACACAAATATGCCTTGAACCTGAACCCCTCCATAACCTCCCTATCTCACTGGAACGTACCAATGCAGAACTCCACACAAATATGCCCTGAACCTGTACCCGACCATAACATCCCTGTCTCACTGGAACGTACCACTGCAGAATTCCACACAAATATGCCCTGAACCTGTACCCTCCATAACCTCCCTGTCTCAATGAAACGTACCAATGCAGAACTCCACTCAAATATGCCCTGATCCTGTACCGTGCATAACCTCCCTGTCTCACTGGAATGTACCAATGCAGAATTCCACACAAATATGCCCTGAACGTGTACCCGCCCATAACCTCCTTGTCTCACTGGAACGCACCAATGCAGAACTCCACACAAATTTGCCCTGAACCTGTACCCCTCCATAACCTCCCTGTCTCACTGGAACGTACCAATGCAGAACTCCACACAAGTATGCCCTGAACCTGTACCCCTCCATAACCTCCCTGTCTCACTGGAACGCACCAATGCCGAACTCCACTCAAATATGCCCTGATCCTGTACCGTGCATAATCTCCCTGTCACACTGGAGCGTACCATTGCAGAACAGCACACAAATATGCCCTGAACCTGTACACCTCCATAACCTCCCTGTCTCACTGGAACGTACCAATGCAGAATTCCACACAAATATGCCCTGAAACTGTACCGGTCCATAAGCTCCCTGTCTCATTGGATCGTCCCACTGCAGATCTCCACACAAATATGCCATGAACCGGTACCCCTCCATAACCTCCCATTCTCACTGGAAAGTACCAATGCAGAACTCCACACAAATATGCCCTGAACCTGTACCCGACCATAACCTCCCTGTCTCACTGGAACGTACCACTGCAGAACTCCACACAAATATGCCCTGAACCTGTACCCCTCCATAACCTCCCTCTCTCACTGGAATGTACCAATGCAGAACTCCACACAAGTATGACCTGAACCTGTACCCCGCCATAACCTCCCTGTCTCACTGGAACGTACAAATGCAGAACTCCACACAAATATGCCCTGAACCTGTACCCTCCATAAACTCCCTGTCTCACTGGAACGTACCAATGCAGAACTACACACAAATATGCCTTGAACCTGAACCCCTCCATAACCTCCCTATCTCACTGGAACGTACCAATGCAGAACTCCACACAAATATGCCCTGAACCTGTACCCCTCCATAACCTCCCTGTCTCACTGGAAAGTACCAATGCAGAACTCCACACAAATATGCCCTGAACCTGTACCCGACCATAACCTCCCTGTCTCACTGGAACGTACCACTGCAGAATTCCACACAAATATGCCCTGAACCTGTACCCGACCATAACCTCCCTGTCTCACGGGGAAGCTCCAATGCCGAACTCCACTTAAATATGCCCTGATCCTGTACGTGCATAACCTCCCTGTCTCACTGGAACGTACCATTGCAGAACACCACACAAATATGCCCTGAACCTGTACCCCTCCATAACCTCACTGTCTCACTGGAACGTACCAATGCAGAACTCCACACAAATATGCCCTGAACCTGTAACCCTCCATAACCTCCCTATCTCACTGGAACGTACCAATGCAGAACTCCACACAAATATGCCCTGAACCTGTACCCCTCCATAACCTCCCTGTCTCACTGGAAAGTACCAATGCAGAACTCCACACAAATATGCCCTGAACCTGTACCCGACCATAACCTCCCTGTCTCACTGGAACGTACCACTGCAGAATTCCACACAAATATGCCCTGAACCTGTACCCTCCATAACCTCCCTGTCTCAATGAAACGTACCAATGCAGACCTCCAGACAAATGTGCCCTGAACCTGTACACTCCATAACCTCCCTGACTCACTGGAACGTACAAATGCAGAACTACACTCAAATATGCCCTGAACCTGTACCCCTCCATAAACTCCCTGTCTCACTGGAACGTACCAATGCAGAGCTACACACAAATATGCCTTGAACCTGAACCCCTCCATAACCTCCCTATCTCACTGGAACGTACCAATGCAGAACTCCACACAAATATGCCCTGAACCTGTACCCCTCCATAACCTCCCTGTCTCACTGGAAAGTACCAATGCAGAACTCCACACAAATTTGCCCTGAACCTGTACCCCTCCATAACCTCCCTCTCTCACTGGAATGTACCAATGCAGAACTCCACACAAGTATGACCTGAACCTGTACCCCTCCATAACCTCCCTGTCTCACTGGAACGTACAAATGAAGAACTCCACACAAATATGCCCTGAACCTGTACCCTCCATAAACTCCCTGTCTCACTGGAACGTACCAATGCAGAACTACACACAAATATGCCTTGAACCTGAACCCCTCCATAACCTCCCTATCTCACTGGAACGTACCAATGCAGAACTCCACACAAATATGCCCTGAACCTGTACCCGACCATAACATCCCTGTCTCACTGGAACGTACCACTGCAGAATTCCACACAAATATGCCCTGAACCTGTACCCTCCATAACCTCCCTGTCTCAATGAAACGTACCAATGCAGAACTCCAGACAAATGTGCCCTGAACCTGTACACTCCATAACCTCCCTGACTCACTGGAACGTACAAATGCAGAACTACACTCAAATATGCCCTGAACCTGTACCCCTCCATAACCTCCCAGTCTCACTGGAACGTACCATTGCAGAACACCAAACAAATATGCCCTGAACGTGTACCCGCCCATAAGCTCCTTGTCTCACTGGAACGTACCAACGCAGAACTCCACACAAAAATGCCCTGAACTTGTACCCGACCATAACCTACCTGTCTCACTGGAACCTACCAATGAGGAACTCCACACAAATATGCCCTGAACCTGTACCCGACCATAACATCCCTGTCTCACGGGAAAGCTCCAATGCCGAACTCCACTTAAATATGCCCTGATCCTGTACGTGCATAACCTCCCTGTCTCACTGGAACGTACCATTGCAGAACACCACACAAATATGCCCTGAACCTGTACCCCTCCATAACCTCACTGTCTCACTGGAACGTACCAATGCAGAACTCCACACAAATATGCCCTGAACCTGTAACCCTCCATAACCTCCCTGTCTCACTGGAACGTACCAATGCAGAATTCCACACAAATATGCCCTGAAAGTGTACCCGCCCATAACCTCCCTGTCTCACTGGAACGCACCAATGCAGAACTCCACACAAATTTGCCCTGAACCTGTAACCCTCCATAACCTCCCTGTCTCACTGGAACGTACCAATGCAGAACTCCACTCAAATATGCCCTGATCCTGTACCGTGCATAACCTCCCTGTCTCACTGGAATGTACCAATGCAGAATTCCACACAAATATGCCCTGAACGTGTACCCGCCCATAACCTCCTTGTCTCACTGGAACGCACCAATGCAGAACTCCACACAAATTTGCCCTGAACCTGTACCCCTCCATAACCTCCCTGTCTCACTGGAACGTACCAATGCAGAACTCCACACAAGTATGCCCTGAACCTGTACCCCTCCATAACCTCCCTGTCTCACTGGAACGCACCAATGCCGAACTCCACTCAAATATGCCCTGATCCTGTACCGTGCATAATCTCCCTGTCACACTGGAGCGTACCATTGCAGAACAGCACACAAATATGCCCTGAACCTGTACACCTCCATAACCTCCCTGTCTCACTGGAACGTACCAATGCAGAATTCCACACAAATATGCCCTGAAACTGTACCGGTCCATAAGCTCCCTGTCTCATTGGATCGTCCCACTGCAGATCTCCACACAAATATGCCATGAACCGGTACCCCTCCATAACCTCCCATTCTCACTGGAAAGTACCAATGCAGAACTCCACACAAGTATGCCCTGAACCTGTACCCCTCCATAACCTCCCTGTCTCACTGGAACGCACCAATGCCGAACTCCACTCAAATATGCCCTGATCCTGTACCGTGCATAATCTCCCTGTCACACTGGAGCGTACCATTGCAGAACAGCACACAAATATGCCCTGAACCTGTACACCTCCATAACCTCCCTGTCTCACTGGAACGTACCAATGCAGAATTCCACACAAATATGCCCTGAAACTGTACCGGTCCATAAGCTCCCTGTCTCATTGGATCGTCCCACTGCAGATCTCCACACAAATATGCCATGAACCGGTACCCCTCCATAACCTCCCATTCTCACTGGAAAGTACCAATGCAGAACTCCACACAAATATGCCCTGAACCTGTACCCGACCATAACCTCCCTGTCTCACTGGAACGTACCACTGCAGAACTCCACACAAATATGCCCTGAACCTGTACCCCTCCATAACCTCCCTCTCTCACTGGAATGTACCAATGCAGAACTCCACACAAGTATGACCTGAACCTGTACCCCGCCATAACCTCCCTGTCTCACTGGAACGTACAAATGCAGAACTCCACACAAATATGCCCTGAACCTGTACCCTCCATAAACTCCCTGTCTCACTGGAACGTACCAATGCAGAACTACACACAAATATGCCTTGAACCTGAACCCCTCCATAACCTCCCTATCTCACTGGAACGTACCAATGCAGAACTCCACACAAATATGCCCTGAACCTGTACCCCTCCATAACCTCCCTGTCTCACTGGAAAGTACCAATGCAGAACTCCACACAAATATGCCCTGAACCTGTACCCGACCATAACCTCCCTGTCTCACTGGAACGTACCACTGCAGAATTCCACACAAATATGCCCTGAACCTGTACCCGACCATAACCTCCCTGTCTCACGGGGAAGCTCCAATGCCGAACTCCACTTAAATATGCCCTGATCCTGTACGTGCATAACCTCCCTGTCTCACTGGAACGTACCATTGCAGAACACCACACAAATATGCCCTGAACCTGTACCCCTCCATAACCTCACTGTCTCACTGGAACGTACCAATGCAGAACTCCACACAAATATGCCCTGAACCTGTAACCCTCCATAACCTCCCTATCTCACTGGAACGTACCAATGCAGAACTCCACACAAATATGCCCTGAACCTGTACCCCTCCATAACCTCACTGTCTCACTGGAAAGTACCAATGCAGAACTCCACACAAATATGCCCTGAACCTGTACCCGACCATAACCTCCCTGTCTCACTGGAACGTACCTCTGCAGAATTCCACACAAATATGCCCTGAACCTGTACCCTCCATAACCTCCCTGTCTCAATGAAACGTACCAATGCAGACCTCCAGACAAATGTGCCCTGAACCTGTACACTCCATAACCTCCCTGACTCACTGGAACGTACAAATGCAGAACTACACTCAAATATGCCCTGAACCTGTACCCCTCCATAAACTCCCTGTCTCACTGGAACGTACCAATGCAGAGCTACACACAAATATGCCTTGAACCTGAACCCCTCCATAACCTCCCTATCTCACTGGAACGTACCAATGCAGAACTCCACACAAATATGCCCTGAACCTGTACCCCTCCATAACCTCCCTGTCTCACTGGAAAGTACCAATGCAGAACTCCACACAAATTTGCCCTGAACCTGTACCCCTCCATAACCTCCCTCTCTCACTGGAATGTACCAATGCAGAACTCCACACAAGTATGACCTGAACCTGTACCCCTCCATAACCTCCCTGTCTCACTGGAACGTACAAATGAAGAACTCCACACAAATATGCCCTGAACCTGTACCCTCCATAAACTCCCTGTCTCACTGGAACGTACCAATGCAGAACTACACACAAATATGCCTTGAACCTGAACCCCTCCATAACCTCCCTATCTCACTGGAACGTACCAATGCAGAACTCCACACAAATATGCCCTGAACCTGTACCCGACCATAACATCCCTGTCTCACTGGAACGTACCACTGCAGAATTCCACACAAATATGCCCTGAACCTGTACCCTCCATAACCTCCCTGTCTCAATGAAACGTACCAATGCAGAACTCCAGACAAATGTGCCCTGAACCTGTACACTCCATAACCTCCCTGACTCACTGGAACGTACAAATGCAGAACTACACTCAAATATGCCCTGAACCTGTACCCCTCCATAACCTCCCAGTCTCACTGGAACGTACCATTGCAGAACACCAAACAAATATGCCCTGAACGTGTACCCGCCCATAAGCTCCTTGTCTCACTGGAACGTACCAACGCAGAACTCCACACAAAAATGCCCTGAACTTGTACCCGACCATAACCTACCTGTCTCACTGGAACCTACCAATGAGGAACTCCACACAAATATGCCCTGAACCTGTACCCGACCATAACATCCCTGTCTCACGGGAAAGCTCCAATGCCGAACTCCACTTAAATATGCCCTGATCCTGTACGTGCATAACCTCCCTGTCTCACTGGAACGTACCATTGCAGAACACCACACAAATATGCCCTGAACCTGTACCCCTCCATAACCTCACTGTCTCACTGGAACGTACCAATGCAGAACTCCACACAAATATGCCCTGAACCTGTAACCCTCCATAACCTCCCTGTCTCACTGGAACGTACCAATGCAGAATTCCACACAAATATGCCCTGAAAGTGTACCCGCCCATAACCTCCCTGTCTCACTGGAACGCACCAATGCAGAACTCCACACAAATTTGCCCTGAACCTGTAACCCTCCATAACCTCCCTGTCTCACTGGAACGTACCAATGCAGAACTCCACTCAAATATGCCCTGATCCTGTACCGTGCATAACCTCCCTGTCTCACTGGAATGTACCAATGCAGAACTCCACACAAATATGCCCTGAACCTGTACCCCTCCATAACCTCCCTGTCTCACTGGAAAGTACCAATGCAGAACTCCACACAAATATGCCCTGAACCTGTACCCGACCATAACCTCCCTGTCTCACTGGAACGTACCACTGCAGAATTCCACACAAATATGCCCTGAACCTGTACCCTCCATAACCTCCCTGTCTCAATGAAACGTACCAATGCAGACCTCCAGACAAATGTGCCCTGAACCTGTACACTCCATAACCTCCCTGACTCACTGGAACGTACAAATGCAGAACTACACTCAAATATGCCCTGAACCTGTACCCCTCCATAAACTCCCTGTCTCACTGGAACGTACCAATGCAGAGCTACACACAAATATGCCTTGAACCTGAACCCCTCCATAACCTCCCTATCTCACTGGAACGTACCAATGCAGAACTCCACACAAATATGCCCTGAACCTGTACCCCTCCATAACCTCCCTGTCTCACTGGAAAGTACCAATGCAGAACTCCACACAAATTTGCCCTGAACCTGTACCCCTCCATAACCTCCCTCTCTCACTGGAATGTACCAATGCAGAACTCCACACAAGTATGACCTGAACCTGTACCCCTCCATAACCTCCCTGTCTCACTGGAACGTACAAATGAAGAACTCCACACAAATATGCCCTGAACCTGTACCCTCCATAAACTCCCTGTCTCACTGGAACGTACCAATGCAGAACTACACACAAATATGCCTTGAACCTGAACCCCTCCATAACCTCCCTATCTCACTGGAACGTACCAATGCAGAACTCCACACAAATATGCCCTGAACCTGTACCCGACCATAACATCCCTGTCTCACTGGAACGTACCACTGCAGAATTCCACACAAATATGCCCTGAACCTGTACCCTCCATAACCTCCCTGTCTCAATGAAACGTACCAATGCAGAACTCCAGACAAATGTGCCCTGAACCTGTACACTCCATAACCTCCCTGACTCACTGGAACGTACAAATGCAGAACTACACTCAAATATGCCCTGAACCTGTACCCCTCCATAACCTCCCAGTCTCACTGGAACGTACCATTGCAGAACACCAAACAAATATGCCCTGAACGTGTACCCGCCCATAAGCTCCTTGTCTCACTGGAACGTACCAACGCAGAACTCCACACAAAAATGCCCTGAACTTGTACCCGACCATAACCTACCTGTCTCACTGGAACCTACCAATGAGGAACTCCACACAAATATGCCCTGAACCTGTACCCGACCATAACATCCCTGTCTCACGGGAAAGCTCCAATGCCGAACTCCACTTAAATATGCCCTGATCCTGTACGTGCATAACCTCCCTGTCTCACTGGAACGTACCATTGCAGAACACCACACAAATATGCCCTGAACCTGTACCCCTCCATAACCTCACTGTCTCACTGGAACGTACCAATGCAGAACTCCACACAAATATGCCCTGAACCTGTAACCCTCCATAACCTCCCTGTCTCACTGGAACGTACCAATGCAGAATTCCACACAAATATGCCCTGAAAGTGTACCCGCCCATAACCTCCCTGTCTCACTGGAACGCACCAATGCAGAACTCCACACAAATTTGCCCTGAACCTGTAACCCTCCATAACCTCCCTGTCTCACTGGAACGTACCAATGCAGAACTCCACTCAAATATGCCCTGATCCTGTACCGTGCATAACCTCCCTGTCTCACTGGAATGTACCAATGCAGAATTCCACACAAATATGCCCTGAACGTGTACCCGCCCATAACCTCCTTGTCTCACTGGAACGCACCAATGCAGAACTCCACACAAATTTGCCCTGAACCTGTACCCCTCCATAACCTCCCTGTCTCACTGGAACGTACCAATGCAGAACTCCACACAAGTATGCCCTGAACCTGTACCCCTCCATAACCTCCCTGTCTCACTGGAACGCACCAATGCCGAACTCCACTCAAATATGCCCTGATCCTGTACCGTGCATAATCTCCCTGTCACACTGGAGCGTACCATTGCAGAACAGCACACAAATATGCCCTGAACCTGTACACCTCCATAACCTCCCTGTCTCACTGGAACGTACCAATGCAGAATTCCACACAAATATGCCCTGAAACTGTACCGGTCCATAAGCTCCCTGTCTCATTGGATCGTCCCACTGCAGATCTCCACACAAATATGCCATGAACCGGTACCCCTCCATAACCTCCCATTCTCACTGGAAAGTACCAATGCAGAACTCCACACAAGTATGCCCTGAACCTGTACCCCTCCATAACCTCCCTGTCTCACTGGAACGCACCAATGCCGAACTCCACTCAAATATGCCCTGATCCTGTACCGTGCATAATCTCCCTGTCACACTGGAGCGTACCATTGCAGAACAGCACACAAATATGCCCTGAACCTGTACACCTCCATAACCTCCCTGTCTCACTGGAACGTACCAATGCAGAATTCCACACAAATATGCCCTGAAACTGTACCGGTCCATAAGCTCCCTGTCTCATTGGATCGTCCCACTGCAGATCTCCACACAAATATGCCATGAACCGGTACCCCTCCATAACCTCCCATTCTCACTGGAAAGTACCAATGCAGAACTCCACACAAATATGCCCTGAACCTGTACCCGACCATAACCTCCCTGTCTCACTGGAACGTACCACTGCAGAACTCCACACAAATATGCCCTGAACCTGTACCCCTCCATAACCTCCCTCTCTCACTGGAATGTACCAATGCAGAACTCCACACAAGTATGACCTGAACCTGTACCCCGCCATAACCTCCCTGTCTCACTGGAACGTACAAATGCAGAACTCCACACAAATATGCCCTGAACCTGTACCCTCCATAAACTCCCTGTCTCACTGGAACGTACCAATGCAGAACTACACACAAATATGCCTTGAACCTGAACCCCTCCATAACCTCCCTATCTCACTGGAACGTACCAATGCAGAACTCCACACAAATATGCCCTGAACCTGTACCCCTCCATAACCTCCCTGTCTCACTGGAAAGTACCAATGCAGAACTCCACACAAATATGCCCTGAACCTGTACCCGACCATAACCTCCCTGTCTCACTGGAACGTACCACTGCAGAATTCCACACAAATATGCCCTGAACCTGTACCCGACCATAACCTCCCTGTCTCACGGGGAAGCTCCAATGCCGAACTCCACTTAAATATGCCCTGATCCTGTACGTGCATAACCTCCCTGTCTCACTGGAACGTACCATTGCAGAACACCACACAAATATGCCCTGAACCTGTACCCCTCCATAACCTCACTGTCTCACTGGAACGTACCAATGCAGAACTCCACACAAATATGCCCTGAACCTGTAACCCTCCATAACCTCCCTATCTCACTGGAACGTACCAATGCAGAACTCCACACAAATATGCCCTGAACCTGTACCCCTCCATAACCTCCCTGTCTCACTGGAAAGTACCAATGCAGAACTCCACACAAATATGCCCTGAACCTGTACCCGACCATAACCTCCCTGTCTCACTGGAACGTACCACTGCAGAATTCCACACAAATATGCCCTGAACCTGTACCCTCCATAACCTCCCTGTCTCACTGGAACGTACCAATGCAGAGCTACACACAAATATGCCTTGAACCTGAACCCCTCCATAACCTCCCTATCTCACTGGAACGTACCAATGCAGAACTCCACACAAATATGCCCTGAACCTGTACCCCTCCATAACCTCCCTGTCTCACTGGAAAGTACCAATGCAGAACTCCACACAAATTTGCCCTGAACCTGTACCCCTCCATAACCTCCCTCTCTCACTGGAATGTACCAATGCAGAACTCCACACAAGTATGACCTGAACCTGTACCCCTCCATAACCTCCCTGTCTCACTGGAACGTACAAATGAAGAACTCCACACAAATATGCCCTGAACCTGTACCCTCCATAAACTCCCTGTCTCACTGGAACGTACCAATGCAGAACTACACACAAATATGCCTTGAACCTGAACCCCTCCATAACCTCCCTATCTCACTGGAACGTACCAATGCAGAACTCCACACAAATATGCCCTGAACCTGTACCCGACCATAACATCCCTGTCTCACTGGAACGTACCACTGCAGAATTCCACACAAATATGCCCTGAACCTGTACCCTCCATAACCTCCCTGTCTCAATGAAACGTACCAATGCAGAACTCCAGACAAATGTGCCCTGAACCTGTACACTCCATAACCTCCCTGACTCACTGGAACGTACAAATGCAGAACTACACTCAAATATGCCCTGAACCTGTACCCCTCCATAACCTCCCAGTCTCACTGGAACGTACCATTGCAGAACACCAAACAAATATGCCCTGAACGTGTACCCGCCCATAAGCTCCTTGTCTCACTGGAACGTACCAACGCAGAACTCCACACAAAAATGCCCTGAACTTGTACCCGACCATAACCTACCTGTCTCACTGGAACCTACCAATGAGGAACTCCACACAAATATGCCCTGAACCTGTACCCGACCATAACATCCCTGTCTCACGGGAAAGCTCCAATGCCGAACTCCACTTAAATATGCCCTGATCCTGTACGTGCATAACCTCCCTGTCTCACTGGAACGTACCATTGCAGAACACCACACAAATATGCCCTGAACCTGTACCCCTCCATAACCTCACTGTCTCACTGGAACGTACCAATGCAGAACTCCACACAAATATGCCCTGAACCTGTAACCCTCCATAACCTCCCTGTCTCACTGGAACGTACCAATGCAGAATTCCACACAAATATGCCCTGAAAGTGTACCCGCCCATAACCTCCCAGTCTCACTGGAACGCACCAATGCAGAACTCCACACAAATTTGCCCTGAACCTGTAACCCTCCATAACCTCCCTGTCTCACTGGAACGTACCAATGCAGAACTCCACTCAAATATGCCCTGATCCTGTACCGTGCATAACCTCCCTGTCTCACTGGAATGTACCAATGCAGAATTCCACACAAATATGCCCTGAACGTGTACCCGCCCATAACCTCCTTGTCTCACTGGAACGCACCAATGCAGAACTCCACACAAATTTGCCCTGAACCTGTACCCCTCCATAACCTCCCTGTCTCACTGGAACGCACCAATGCCGAACTCCACTCAAATATGCCCTGATCCTGTACCGTGCATAATCTCCCTGTCACACTGGAGCGTACCATTGCAGAACAGCACACAAATATGCCCTGAACCTGTACACCTCCATAACCTCCCTGTCTCACTGGAACGTACCAATGCAGAATTCCACACAAATATGCCCTGAAACTGTACCGGTCCATAAGCTCCCTGTCTCATTGGATCGTCCCACTGCAGATCTCCACACAAATATGCCATGAACCGGTACCCCTCCATAACCTCCCATTCTCACTGGAAAGTACCAATGCAGAACTCCACACA
This sequence comes from Hemitrygon akajei, assembly GCF_048418815.1. Taxonomy (NCBI): domain Eukaryota; kingdom Metazoa; phylum Chordata; class Chondrichthyes; order Myliobatiformes; family Dasyatidae; genus Hemitrygon; species Hemitrygon akajei. The sequence continues at coordinate 772,382 of NW_027331942.1, read as the reverse complement.
AATATGCCCTGAACCTGTACCCGACCATTACCTCCCTGTCTCACTGGAACGTACCACTGCAGAACTCCACACAAATATGCCCTGAACCTGTACCCCTCCATAACCTCCCTCTCTCACTGGAATGTACCAATGCAGAACTCCACACAAGTATGACCTGAACCTGTACCCCGCCATAACCTCCCTGTCTCACTGGAACGTACAAATGCAGAACTCCACACAAATATGCCCTGAACCTGTACCCTCCATAAACTCCCTGTCTCACTGGAACGTACCAATGCAGAACTACACACAAATATGCCTTGAACCTGAACCCCTCCATAACCTCCCTATCTCACTGGAACGTACCAATGCAGAACTCCACACAAATATGCCCTGAACCTGTACCCCTCCATAACCTCCCTGTCTCACTGGAAAGTACCAATGCAGAACTCCACACAAATATGCCCTGAACCTGTACCCGACCATAACCTCCCTGTCTCACTGGAACGTACCTCTGCAGAATTCCACACAAATATGCCCTGAACCTGTACCCGACCATAACCTCCCTGTCTCACGGGGAAGCTCCAATGCCGAACTCCACTTAAATATGCCCTGATCCTGTACGTGCATAACCTCCCTGTCTCACTGGAACGTACCATTGCAGAACACCACACAAATATGCCCTGAACCTGTACCCCTCCATAACCTCACTGTCTCACTGGAACGTACCAATGCAGAACTCCACACAAATATGCCCTGAACCTGTAACCCTCCATAACCTCCCTGTCTCACTGGAACGTACCAATGCAGAATTCCACACAAATATGCCCTGAAAGTGTACCCGCCCATAACCTCCCTGTCTCACTGGAACGCACCAATGCAGAACTCCACACAAATTTGCCCTGAACCTGTAACCCTCCATAACCTCCCTGTCTCACTGGAACGTACCAATGCAGAACTCCACTCAAATATGCCCTGATCCTGTACCGTGCATAACCTCCCTGTCTCACTGGAATGTACCAATGCAGAATTCCACACAAATATGCCCTGAACGTGTACCCGCCCATAACCTCCTTGTCTCACTGGAACGCACCAATGCAGAACTCCACACAAATTTGCCCTGAACCTGTACCCCTCCATAACCTCCCTGTCTCACTGGAACGTACCAATGCAGAACTCCACACAAGTATGCCCTGAACCTGTACCCCTCCATAACCTCCCTGTCTCACTGGAACGCACCAATGCCGAACTCCACCCAAATATGCCCTGATCCTGTACCGTGCATAATCTCCCTGTCACACTGGAGCGTACCATTGCAGAACAGCACACAAATATGCCCTGAACCTGTACACCTCCATAACCTCCCTGTCTCACTGGAACGTACCAATGCAGAATTCCACACAAATATGCCCTGAAACTGTACCGGTCCATAAGCTCCCTGTCTCATTGGATCGTCCCACTGCAGATCTCCACACAAATATGCCATGAACCGGTACCCCTACATAACCTCCCATTCTCACTGGAAAGTACCAATGCAGAACTCCACACAAATATGCCCTGAACCTGTACCCGACCATAACCTCCCTGTCTCACTGGAACGTACCACTGCAGAACTCCACACAAATATGCCCTGAACATGTACCCCTCCATAACCTCCCTCTCTCACTGGAATGTACCAATGCAGAACTCCACACAAGTATGACCTGAACCTGTACCCCTCCATAACCTCCCTGTCTCACTGGAACGTACAAATGCAGAATTCCACACAAATATGCCCTGAACCTGTACCCTCCATAAACTCCCTGTCTCACTCGAACGTCCCAATGCAGAACTACACACAAATATGCCTTGAACCTGAACCCCTCCATAACCTCCCTATCTCACTGGAACGTACCAATGCAGAACTCCACACAAATATGCCCTGAACCTGTACCCCTCCATAACCTCCCTGTCTCACTGGAAGGTACCAATGCAGAACTCCACACAAATATGCCCTGAACCTGTACCCGACCATAACCTCCCTGTCTCACTGGAACGTACCACTGCAGAATTCCACACAAATATGCCCTGAACCTGTACCCTCCATAACCTCCCTGTCTCAATGAAAGGTACCAATGCAGAACTCCAGACAAATGTGCCCTGAACCTGTACACTCCATAACCTCCCTGACTCACTGGAACGTACAAATGCAGAACTACACTCAAATATGCCCTGAACCTGTACCCCTCCATAACCTCCCAGTCTCACTGGAACGTACCATTGCAGAACACCAAACAAATATGCCCTGAACGTGTACCCGCCCATAAGCTCCTTGTCTCACTGGAACGTACCAACGCAGAACTCCACACAAAAATGCCCTGAACTTGTACCCGACCATAACCTACCTGTCTCACTGGAACCTACCAATGAGGAACTCCACACAAATATGCCCTGAACCTGTACCCGACCATAACCTCCCTGTCTCACGGGAAAGCTCCAATGCCGAACTCCACTTAAATATGCCCTGATCCTGTACGTGCATAACCTCCCTGTCTCACTGGAACGTACCATTGCAGAACACCACACAAATATGCCCTGAACCTGTACCGCTCCATAACCTCACTGTCTCACTGGAACGTACCAATGCAGAACTCCACACAAATATGCCCTGAACCTGTAACCCTCCATAACCTCCCTGTCTCACTGGAACGTACCAATGCAGAATTCCACACAAATATGCCCTGAAAGTGTACCCGCCCATAACCTCCCTGTCTCACTGGAACGCACCAATGCAGAACTCCACACAAATTTGCCCTGAACCTGTAACCCTCCATAACCTCCCTGTCTCACTGGAACGTACCAATGCAGAACTCCACTCAAATATGCCCTGATCCTGTACCGTGCATAACCTCCCTGTCTCACTGGAATGTACCAATGCAGAATTCCACACAAATATGCCCTGAACGTGTACCCGCCCATAACCTCCTTGTCTCACTGGAACGCACCAATGCAGAACTCCACACAAATTTGCCCTGAACCTGTACCCCTCCATAACCTCCCTGTCTCACTGGAACGTACCAATGCAGAACTCCACACAAGTATGCCCTGAACCTGTACCCCTCCATAACCTCCCTGTCTCACTGGAACGCACCAATGCCGAACTCCACTCAAATATGCCCTGATCCTGTACCGTGCATAATCTCCCTGTCACACTGGAGCGTACCATTGCAGAACAGCACACAAATATGCCCTGAACCTGTACACCTCCATAACCTCCCTGTCTCACTGGAACGTACCAATGCAGAATTCCACACAAATATGCCCTGAAACTGTACCGGTCCATAAGCTCCCTGTCTCATTGGATCGTCCCACTGCAGATCTCCACACAAATATGCCATGAACCGGTACCCCTCCATAACCTCCCATTCTCACTGGAAAGTACCAATGCAGAACTCCACACAAATATGCCCTGAACCTGTACCCGACCATAACCTCCCTGTCTCACTGGAACGTACCACTGCAGAACTCCACACAAATATGCCCTGAACCTGTACCCTCCATAACCTCCCTGTCTCACTGGAACGTACCAATGCAGAACTACACACAAATATGCCCTGAACCTGTACCCCTCCATAACCTCCCTGTCTTACTGGAACGCCCCAATGCCGAACTCCACTCAAATGTGCCCTGAACCTGTACCCGACCATAAACTCCCTGTCTCACTGGAACGTCCCACTGCAGAACTCCACACAAATATGCCATGAACCGGTACCCTCCATAACCTCCCTGTCTCACTGGAAAGTACCAATGCAGAACTCCACACAAATATGCCCTGAACCTGTACCCGACCATAACCTCCCTGTCTCACTGGAACGTACCACTGCAGAACTCCAAACAAATATGCCCTGAACCTGTACCCTCCATAACCTCCCTGTCTCACTGGAATGTACCAATGCAGAATTCCACACAAATATGCCCTGAACGTGTACCCGCCCATAACCTCCTTGTCTCACTGGAACGCACCAATGCAGAACTCCACACAAATTTGCCCTGAACCTGTACCCCTCCATAACCTCCCTGTCTCACTGGAACGTACCAATGCAGAACTCCACACAAATATGCCCTGAACCTGTACCCTCCATAAACTCCCTGTCTCACTGGAACGTACCAATGCAGAACTACACACAAATATGCCCTGAACCTGAACCCCTCCATAACCTCCCTATCTCACTGGAACGTACCAATGCAGAACTCCACACAAATATGCCCTGAACCTGTACCCCTCCATAACTTCCCTGTCTCACTGGAAAGTACCAATGCAGAACTCCACACAAATATGCCCTGAACCTGTACCCGACCATAACCTCCCTGTCTCACTGGAACGTACCACTGCAGAACTGCACACAGATATGCCCTGAACCTGTACCCTCCATAACCTCCCTGTCTCAATGGAACGTACCAATGCAGAACTCCAGACAAATGTGCCCTAAACCTGTACACTCCATAACCTCCCTGACTCACTGGAACGTACAAATGCAGAACTACACTCAAATATGCCCTGAACCTGTACCCCTCCATAACCTCCCAGTCTCACTGGAACGTACCATTGCAGAACACCAAACAAATATGCCCTGAACGTGTACCCGCCCATAAGCTCCTTGTCTCACTGGAACGTACCAACGCAGAACTCCACACAAATATGCCCTGATCTTGTACCCGACCATAACCTCCCTGTCTCACGGGAACCTACCAATGAGGAACTCCACACAAATATGCCCTGAACCTGTACCCGACCATAACCTCCCTGTCTCACTGGAACGCACCAATGCCGAACTCCACTTAAATATGCCCTGATCCTGTACGTGCATAACCTCCCTGTCTCACTGGAACGTACCAATGCAGAACTACACACAAATATGCCCTGAACCTGTACCCCTCCATAACCTCCCTGTCTCACTGGAACGCACCAATGCCGAACTCCACTCAAATGTGCCCTGATCCTGTACCCGACCATAAACTCCCTGTCTCACTGGAACGTCCCACTGCAGAACTCCACACAAATATGCCATGAAAGTTACCCGCCCATAACCTCCTTGTCTCACTGGAATGCACCAATGCAGAACTCCACACAAATTTGCCCTGAACCTGTACCCCTCCATAACCTCCCTCTCTCACTGGAATGTACCAATGCAGAACTCCACACAAGTATGACCTGAACCTGTACCCCTCCATAACCTCCCTGTCTCACTGGAACGTACAAATGCAGAACTCCACACAAATATGCCCTGAACCTGTACCCTCCATAAACTCCCTGTCTCACTGGAACGTACCAATGCAGAACTACACACAAATATGCCTTGAACCTGAACCCCTCCATAACCTCCCTATCTCACTGGAACGTACCAATGCAGAACTCCACACAAATATGCCCTGAACCTGTACCCCTCCATAACCTCCCTGTCTCACTGGAAAGTACCAATGCAGAACTCCACACAAATATGCCCTGAACCTGTACCCGACCATAACCTCCCTGTCTCACTGGAACGTACCACTGCAGAATTCCACACAAATATGCCCTGAACCTGTACCCTCCATAACCTCCCTGTCTCAATGGAACGTACCAATGCAGAACTCCAGACAAATGTGCCCTGAACCTGTACACTCCATAACCTCCCTGACTCACTGGAACGTACAAATGCAGAACTACACTCAAATATGCCCTGAACCTGTACCCCTCCATAACCTCCCAGTCTCACTGGAACGTACCATTGCAGAACACCAAACAAATATGCCCTGAACGTGTACCCGCCCATAAGCTCCTTGTCTCACTGGAACGTACCAACGCAGAACTCCACACAAAAATGCCCTGAACTTGTACCCGACCATAACCTACCTGTCTCACTGGAACCTACCAATGAGGAACTCCACACAAATATGCCCTGAACCTGTACCCGACCATAACCTCCCTGTCTCACGGGAAAGCTCCAATGCCGAACTCCACTTAAATATGCCCTGATCCTGTACGTGCATAACCTCCCTGTCTCACTGGAACGTACCATTGCAGAACACCACACAAATATGCCCTGAACCTGTACCCCTCCATAACCTCACTGTCTCACTGGAACGTACCAATGCAGAATTCCACACAAATATGCCCTGAAAGTGTACCCGCCCATAACCTCCCTGTCTCACTGGAACGCACCAATGCAGAACTCCACACAAATTTGCCCTGAACCTGTAACCCTCCATAACCTCCCTGTCTCACTGGAACGTACCAATGCAGAACTCCACTCAAATATGCCCTGATCCTGTACCCTGCATAACCTCCCTGTCTCACTGGAATGTACCAATGCAGAATTCCACACAAATATGCCCTGAACGTGTACCCGCCCATAACCTCCTTGTCTCACTGGAACGCACCAATGCAGAACTCCACACAAATTTGCCCTGAACCTGTACCCCTCCATAACCTCCCTGTCTCACTGGAACGTACCAATGCAGAACTCCACACAAGTATGCCCTGAACCTGAACCCCTCCATAACCTCCCTGTCTCACTGGAACGCACCAATGCCGAACTCCACTCAAATATGCCCTGATCCTGTACCGTGCATAATCTCCCTGTCACACTGGAGCGTACCATTGCAGAACAGCACACAAATATGCCCTGAACCTGTACACATCCATAACCTCCCTGTCTCACTGGAACGTACCAATGCAGAATTCCACACAAATATGCCCTGAAACTGTACCGGTCCATAAGCTCCCTGTCTCATTGGATCGTCCCACTGCAGATCTCCACACAAATATGCCATGAACCGGTACCCCTCCATAACCTCCCATTCTCACTGGAAAGTACCAATGCAGAACTCCACACAAATATGCCCTGAACCAGTACCCGACCATAACCTCCCTGTCTCACTGGAACGTACCACTGCAGAACTCCACACAAATATGCCCTGAACCTGTACCCTCCATAACCTCCCTGTCTCACTGGAACGTACCAATGCAGAACTACACACAAATATGCCCTGAACCTGTACCCCTCAATAACCTCCCTGTCTTACTGGAACGCCCCAATGCCGAACTCCACTCAAATGTGCCCTGAACCTGTACCCGACCATAAACTCCCTGTCTCACTGGAACGTCCCACTGCAGAACTCCACACAAATATGCCCTGAACCTGTACCCTCCATAAACTCCCTGTCTCATTGGAACGTACCAATGCAGAACTCCACACAAATATGCCCTGATCCTGTACTCTCCATAACCTCCCTGTCTCACTGGAACGTACCAATGCAGAACTACACACAAATATGCCCTGAACCTGTACCCCTCCATAAGCTCCCTGTCTCACTGGAACGTACCAATGCAGAACACCACACAAATATGCCCTGAACCTGTACCCCTCCATAACTTCCCTGTCTCACTGGAACGTACCACTGCAGAACTCCACACAAATGTGCCCTGAACCTGTACACCACCATAACCTCCCTGTCTCACTGGAACGTACCAATGCAGAACTCCGCACAAATATGCTCTGAACCTGTACCCTCTATAACCTCCCTGTCTCACTGGAACGTACCAATGCAGAACTCCAGACAAATGTGCCCTGAACCTGTACATCTCCATAACCTCCCTGTCTCACTGGAACGTACCAATGCAGACCTCCACACAAATATGCCCTGAACCTGTAACCCTCCATAACCTCCCTGTCTCACTGGAACGTACCAATGCAGAACTCCACACAAATATGCCCTGAACCGGTACCCTCCATAACCTCCCTGTCTCACTGGAACGTACCAATGCAGAATTCCACACAAATATGCCCTGAACGTGTACACGCCCATAACCTCCTTGTCTCACTGGAACGCACCAATGCAGAACTCCACACAAATTTGCCCTGAACCTGTACCCCTCAATAACCTCCCTGTCTCACTGGAACGTACCAATGCAGAACTCCACTCAAATATTCCCTGATCTTGTACCGTGCATAACCTCCCTGTCTCACTGGAACGTACCAATGCAGAACTCCACACAAGTATGCCCTGAACCTGTACCTCTCCATAACCTCCCTGTCTCACTGGAACGTACCAATGCAGAACTCCACACAAATATGCCCTGAACCTGTACCCCTCCATAACTTCCCTGTCTCACTGGAACGCACCAATGTCGAACTCCAATCAAATATGCCCTGAACCTGTACCCCTCCATAACCTTCTGTCTCACTGGAACGTACCATTGCAGAACACCACACAAATATGCCCTGAAAGTGTACCCGCCCATAACCTCCTTGTCTCACTGGAACGCACCAATGCAGAACTCCACACAAATTTGCCCTGAACCTGTACCCCTCCATAACCTCCCTGTCTCACTGGAACGTACCAATGCAGAACTATGCACAAATATGCCCTGAACCTGTAGCCGACCATAATCTCCCTGTCTCACTGGAATGTACCACTGCAGAACTCCACACAAATATGCCCTGAACCTGTACCCTCCATAACCTCCCTGTCTCACTGGAATGTACCAATGCAGAACTACACACAAATATGCCCTGAACCTGTACCCCTCCATAACTTCCCTGTCTCAGTGGAAAGTACCAATGCAGAACTCCACACAAATATGCCCTGAACCTGTACCCGACCATAACCTCCCTGTCTCACTGGAACGTACCACTGCAGAACTGCACACAAATATGCCCTGAACCTGTACCCTCCATAACCTCCCTATCTCACTGGAACGTACCAATGCAGAACTCCAGACAAATGTGCCCTGAACCTGTACACTCCATAACCTCCCTGACTCACTGGAACGTACAAATGCGGAACTACACTCAAATATGCCCTGAACCTGTACCCCTCCATAACCTCCCAGTCTCACTGGAACGTACCATTGCAGAACACCACACAAATATGCCCTGAACGTGTACCCGCCAATAAGCTCCTTGTCTCACTGGAACGTACCAATGCAGAATTCCACACAAATATGCCCTGAACGTGTACCCGCCCATAACCTCCTTGTCTCACTGGAACGCACCAATGCAGAACTCCACACAAATTTGCCCTGAACCTGTACCCCTCCATAACCTCCCTGTCTCACTGGAACGCACCAATGCCGAACTCCACTCAAATATGCCCTGATCCTGTACCGTGCATAATCTCCCTGTCTCACAGAAACGTACCATTACAGAACTACACACAAATATGCCCTGAACCTGTACCCCTCCATAACCTCCCTGTCTCACTGGAACGTACCAAAGCAGAACTCCACACAAATATGCCCTGAAGCTGTACCGGTCCATAACCTCCCTGTCTCACTGGAACGCACCAATGCAGAACTCCACACAAATTTGCCCTGAACCTGTACCCCTCCATAACCTCCCTGTCTCACTGGAACGTACCAATGCAGAACTCCACACAAGTATGCCCTGAACCTGTACCCCTCCATAACCTCCCTGTCTCACTGGAACGTACCAATGCAGAACTCCACACAAATATGCCCTGAACCTGTATCCCTCCATAACTTCCCTGTCTCACTGGAACGCACCAATGCCGAACTCCACTCAAATGTGCCCTGAACCTGTACCCCTCCATAACCTTCTGTCTCACTGGAACGTACCATTGCAGATCACCACACAAATATGCCCTGAAAGGTTCCTGCCCATAACCTCCTTGTCTCACTGGAACGCACCAATGCAGAACTCCACACAAATTTGCCCTGAACCTGTACCCCTCCATAACCTCCCTGTCTCACTGGAATGTACCAATGCAGAACTCCACACAAGTATGCCCTGAACCTGTACCCCTCCATAACCTCCCTGTCTCACTGGAACGTACCAATGCAGAACTCCACACAAATATGCCCTGAACCTGTACCCTCCATAAACTCCCTGTCTCACTGGAACGTACCAATGCAGAACTACACACAAATATGCCCTGAACCTGAACCCCTCCATAACCTCCCTATCTCACTGGAACGTACCAATGCAGAACTCCACACAAATATGCCCTGAACCTGTACCCCTCCATAACTTCCCTGTCTCACTGGAAAGTACCAATGCAGAACTCCACACAAATATGCCCTGAACCTGTACCCGACCATAACCTCCCTGTCTCACTGGAACGTACCACTGCAGAACTGCACACAAATATGCCCTGAACCTGTACCCTCCATAACCTCCCTGTCTCAATGGAACGTACCAATGCAGAACTCCAGACAAATGTGCCCTGAACCTGTACACTCCATAACCTCCCTGACTCACTGGAACGTACAAATGCAGAACTACACTCAAATATGCCCTGAACCTGTACCCCTCCATAACCTCCCAGTCTCACTGGAACGTACCATTGCAGAACACCAAACAAATATGCCCTGAACGTGTACCCGCCCATAAGCTCCTTGTCTCACTGGAACGTACCAACGCAGAACTCCACACAAATATGCCCTGAACTTGTACCCGACCATAACCTCCCTGTCTCACTGGAACCTACCAATGAGAAACTCCACACAAATATGCCCTGAACCTGTACCCTCCATAACCTCCCTGTCTCACTGGAACGTACCAATGCAGAACTACGCACAAATATGCCCTGATCCTGTACCGTGCATAACCTCCCTGTCTCACTGGAACGTACCAATGCAGAATTCCACACAAATATGCCCTGAACGTGTACCCGCCCATAACCTCCTTGTCTCACTGGAACGCACCAATGCAGAACTCCACACAAATTTGCCCTGAACCTGTACCCCTCCATAACCTCCCTGTCTCACTGGAACGTACCAATGCAGAACTCCACACAAGTATGCCCTGAACCTGTACCCCTCCATAACCTCCCTGTCTCACTGGAACGTACCAATGCAGAACTCCACACAAATATGCCCTGAACCTGTACCCCTCCATAACTTCCCTGTCTCACTGGAACGCACCAATGCCGAACTCCACTCAAATGTGCCCTGAACCTGTACCCCTCCATAACCTTCTGTCTCACTGGAACGTACCATTGCAGATCACCACACAAATATGCCCTGAAAGTTACCTGCCCATAACCTCCTTGTCTCACTGGAACGCACCAATGCCGAACTCCACACAAATTTGCCCTGAACCTGTACCCCTCCATAACCTCCCTGTCTCACTGGAATGTACCAATGCAGAACTCCACACAAGTATGCCCTGAACCTGTACCCCTCCATAACCTCCCTGTCTCACTGGAACGTACCAATGCAGAACTCCACACAAATATGCCCTGAACCTGTACCCTCCATAAACTCCCTGTCTCACTGGAACGTACCAATGCAGAACTACACACAAATATGCCCTGAACCTGAACCCCTCCATAACCTCCCTATCTCACTGGAACGTACCAATGCAGAACTCCACACAAATATGCCCTGAACCTGTACCCCTCCATAACTTCCCTGTCTCACTGGAAAGTACCAATGCAGAACTCCACACAAATATGCCCTGAACCTGTACCCGACCATAACCTCCCTGTCTCACTGGAACGTACCACTGCAGAACTGCACACAAATATGCCCTGAACCTGTACCCTCCATAACCTCCCTGTCTCAATGGAACGTACCAATGCAGAACTCCAGACAAATGTGCCCTGAACCTGTACCCGCCCATAAGCTCCTTGTCTCACTGGAACGTACCAACGCAGAACTCCACACTAATATGCCCTGAACTTGTACCCGACCATAACCTCCCTGTCTCACTGGAACCTACCAATGAGGAACTCCACACAAATATGCCCTGAACCTGTACCCGACCATAACCTCCCTGTCTCACTGGAACGCACCAATGCCGAACTCCACTTAAATATGCCCTGATCCTGTACGTGCATAACCTCCCTGTCTCTCTGGAACGTACCAATGCAGAACTACACACAAATATGCCCTGAACCTGTACCCCTCCATAACCTCCCTGTCTCACTGGAACGCACCAATGCCGAACTCCACTCAAATGTGCCCTGATCCTGTACCCGACCATAAACTCCCTGTCTCACTGGAACGTCCCACTGCAGAACTCCACACAAATATGCCATGAAAGTTACCCGCCCATAACCACCTTGTCTCACTGGAACGCACCAATGCAGAACTCCACACAAATTTGCCCTGAACCTGAACCCCTCCATAACCTCCCTGTCTCACTGGAATGTACCAATGCAGAACTCCACACAAGTATGACCTGAACCTGTACCCTCCATAACCTCCCTATCTCACTGGAACGTACCAATGCAGAACTCCACACAAATATGCCCTGAACCTGTACCCCTCCATAACTTCCCTGTCTCACTGGAAAGTACCAATGCAGAACTCCACACAAATATGCCCTGAACCTGTACCCGACCATAACCTCCCTGTCTCACTGGAACGTACCACTGCAGAACTGCACACAAATATGCCCTGAACCTGTACCCTCCATAACCTCCCTGTCTCAATGGAACGTACCAATGCAGAACTGCAGACAAATGTGCCCTGAACCTGTACACTCCATAACCTCCGTGACTCACTGGAACGTACAAATGCAGAACTACACTCAAATATGCCCTGAACCTGTACCCCTCCATAACCTCCCAGTCTCACTGGAACGTACCATTGCAGAACACCAAACAAATATGCCCTGAACGTGTACCCGCCCATAAGCTCCTTGTCTCACTGGAACGTACCAACGCAGAACTCCACACAAATATGCTCTGAACTTGTACCCGACCATAACCTCCCTGTCTCACTGGAACGCACCAATGCCAAACTCCACTTAAATATGCCCTGATCCTGTACGTGCATAACCTCCCTGTCTCTCTGGAACGTACCAATGCAGAACTACACACAAATATGCCCTGAACCTGTACCCCTCCATAACCTCCCTGTCTCACTGGAACGCACCAATGCCGAACTCCACTCAAATGTGCCCTGATCCTGTACCCGACCATAAACTCCCTATCTCACTGGAACGTCCCACTGCAGAACTCCACACAAATATGCCATGAAAGTTACCCGCCCATAACCACCTTGTCTCACTGGAACGCACCAATGCAGAACTCCACACAAATTTTCCCTGAACCTGTACCCCTCCATAACCTCCCTGTCTCACTGGAATGTACCAATGCAGAACTCCACACAAGTATGACCTGAACCTGTACCCTCCATAAACTCCCTGTCTCACTGGAACGTACCAATGTAGAACTACACACAAATATGCCCTGAACCTGAACCCCTCCATAACCTCCCTATCTCACTGGAACGTACCAATGCAGAACTCCACACAAATATGCCCTGAACCTGCACCCCTCCATAACTTCCCTGTCTCACTGGAAAGTACCAATGCAGAACTCCACACAAATATGCCCTGAACCTGTACCAGACCATAACCTCCCTGTCTCACTGGAACGTACCACTGCAGAACTGCACACAAATATGCCCTGAACCTGTACCCTCCATAACCTCCCTATCTCACTGGAACGTACCAATGCAGAACTCCACACAAATATGCCCTGAACCTGTACCCCTCCATAACTTCCCTGTCTCACTGGAAAGTACCAATGCAGAACTCCACACAAATATGCCCTGAACCTGTACCCGACCATAACCTCCCTGTCTCACTGGAATGTACCAATGCAGAACTCCACACAAGTATGACCTGAACCTGTACCCTCCATAAACTCCCTGTCTCACTGGAACGTACCAATGCAGAACTACACACAAATATGCCCTGAACCTGAACCCCTCCATAACCTCCCTATCTCACTGGAACGTACCAATGCAGAACTCCACACAAATATGCCCTGAACCTGTACCCCTCCATAACTTCCCTGTCTCACTGGAAAGTACCAATGCAGAACTCCACACAAATATGCCCTGAACCTGTACCCGACCATAACCTCCCTGTCTCACTGGAACGTACCACTGCAGAACTGCACACAAATATGCCCTGAACCTGTACCCTCCATAACCTCCCTGTCTCAATGGAACGTACCAATGCAGAACTCCAGACAAATGTGCCCTGAACCTGTACCCGCCCATAAGCTCCTTGTCTCACTGGAACGTACCAACGCAGAACTCCACACTAATATGCCCTGAACTTGTACCCGACCATAACCTCCCTGTCTCACTGGAACCTACCAATGAGGAACTCCACACAAATATGCCCTGAACCTGTACCCGACCATAACCTCCCTGTCTCACTGGAACGCACCAATGCCGAACTCCACTTAAATATGCCCTGATCCTGTACGTGCATAACCTCCCTGTCTCTCTGGAACGTACCAATGCAGAACTACACACAAATATGCCCTGAACCTGTACCCCTCCATAACCTCCCTGTCTCACTGGAACGCACCAATGCCGAACTCCACTCAAATGTGCCCTGATCCTGTACCCGACCATAAACTCCCTGTCTCACTGGAACGTCCCACTGCAGAACTCCACACAAATATGCCATGAAAGTTACCCGCCCATAACCACCTTGTCTCACTGGAACGCACCAATGCAGAACTCCACACAAATTTGCCCTGAACCTGAACCCCTCCATAACCTCCCTGTCTCACTGGAATGTACCAATGCAGAACTCCACACAAGTATGACCTGAACCTGTACCCTCCATAACCTCCCTATCTCACTGGAACGTACCAATGCAGAACTCCACACAAATATGCCCTGAACCTGTACCCCTCCATAACTTCCCTGTCTCACTGGAAAGTACCAATGCAGAACTCCACACAAATATGCCCTGAACCTGTACCCGACCATAACCTCCCTGTCTCACTGGAACGTACCACTGCAGAACTGCACACAAATATGCCCTGAACCTGTACCCTCCATAACCTCCCTGTCTCAATGGAACGTACCAATGCAGAACTGCAGACAAATGTGCCCTGAACCTGTACACTCCATAACCTCCGTGACTCACTGGAACGTACAAATGCAGAACTACACTCAAATATGCCCTGAACCTGTACCCCTCCATAACCTCCCAGTCTCACTGGAACGTACCATTGCAGAACACCAAACAAATATGCCCTGAACGTGTACCCGCCCATAAGCTCCTTGTCTCACTGGAACGTACCAACGCAGAACTCCACACAAATATGCTCTGAACTTGTACCCGACCATAACCTCCCTGTCTCACTGGAACGCACCAATGCCAAACTCCACTTAAATATGCCCTGATCCTGTACGTGCATAACCTCCCTGTCTCTCTGGAACGTACCAATGCAGAACTACACACAAATATGCCCTGAACCTGTACCCCTCCATAACCTCCCTGTCTCACTGGAACGCACCAATGCCGAACTCCACTCAAATGTGCCCTGATCCTGTACCCGACCATAAACTCCCTATCTCACTGGAACGTCCCACTGCAGAACTCCACACAAATATGCCATGAAAGTTACCCGCCCATAACCACCTTGTCTCACTGGAACGCACCAATGCAGAACTCCACACAAATTTTCCCTGAACCTGTACCCCTCCATAACCTCCCTGTCTCACTGGAATGTACCAATGCAGAACTCCACACAAGTATGACCTGAACCTGTACCCTCCATAAACTCCCTGTCTCACTGGAACGTACCAATGTAGAACTACACACAAATATGCCCTGAACCTGAACCCCTCCATAACCTCCCTATCTCACTGGAACGTACCAATGCAGAACTCCACACAAATATGCCCTGAACCTGCACCCCTCCATAACTTCCCTGTCTCACTGGAAAGTACCAATGCAGAACTCCACACAAATATGCCCTGAACCTGTACCAGACCATAACCTCCCTGTCTCACTGGAACGTACCACTGCAGAACTGCACACAAATATGCCCTGAACCTGTACCCTCCATAACCTCCCTATCTCACTGGAACGTACCAATGCAGAACTCCACACAAATATGCCCTGAACCTGTACCCCTCCATAACTTCCCTGTCTCACTGGAAAGTACCAATGCAGAACTCCACACAAATATGCCCTGAACCTGTACCCGACCATAACCTCCCTGTCTCACTGGAATGTACCAATGCAGAACTCCACACAAGTATGACCTGAACCTGTACCCTCCATAAACTCCCTGTCTCACTGGAACGTACCAATGCAGAACTACACACAAATATGCCCTGAACCTGAACCCCTCCATAACCTCCCTATCTCACTGGAACGTACCAATGCAGAACTCCACACAAATATGCCCTGAACCTGTACCCCTCCATAACTTCCCTGTCTCACTGGAAAGTACCAATGCAGAACTCCACACAAATATGCCCTGAACCTGTACCCGACCATAACCTCCCTGTCTCACTGGAACGTACCACTGCAGAACTGCACACAAATATGCCCTGAACCTGTACCCTCCATAACCTCCCTGTCTCAATGGAACGTACCAATGCAGAACTCCAGACAAATGTGCCCTGAACCTGCGCACTCCATAACCTCCCTGACTCACTGGAACGTACAAATGCAGAACTACACTCAAATATGCCCTGAACCTGTACCCCTCCATAACCTCCCAGTCTCACTGGAACGTACCATTGCAGAACACCAAACAAATATGCCCTGAACGTGTACCCGCCCATAAGCTCCTTGTCTCACTGGAACGTACCAACGCAGAACTCCACACAAATATGCCCTGAACTTGTACCCGACCATAACCTCCCTGTCTCACTGGAACCTACCAATGAGGAACTCCACACAAATATGCCCTGAACCTGTACCCGACCATAACCTCCCTGTCTCACTGGAACGCACCAATGCCGAACTCCACTTAAATATGCCCTGATCCTGTACGTGCATAACCTCCCTGTCTCTCTGGAACGTACCAATGCAGAACTACACACAAATATGCCCTGAACCAGTACCCCTCCATAACCTCCCTGTCTCATTGGAATGTACCAATGCAGAACTCCACACAAGTATGACCTGAACCTGTACCCTCCATAAACTCCCTGTCTCACTGGAACGTACCAATGCAGAACTACACACCAATATGCCCTGAACCTGAACCCCTCCATAACCTCCCTATCTCACTGGAACGTACCAATGCAGAACTCCACACAAATATGCCCTGAACCTGCACCCCTCCATAACTTCCCTGTCTCACTGGAAAGTACCAAAGCAGAACTCCACACAAATATGCCCTGAACCTGTACCCGACCATAACCTCCCTGTCTCACTGGAACGTACCACTGCAGAACTGCACACAAATATGCCCTGAACCTGTACCCTCCATAACCTCCCTGTCTCAATGGAACGTACCAATGCAGAACTCCAGACAAATGTGCCCTGAACCTGTACACTCCATAATCTCCCTGACTCACTGGAACGTACAAATGCAGAACTACACTCAAATATGCCCTGAACCTGTACCCCTCCATAACCTCCCAGTCTCACTGGAACGTACCATTGCAGAACACCAAACAAATATGCCCTGAACGTGTACCCGCCCATAAGCTCCTTGTCTCACTGGAACGTATCAACGCAGAACTCCACACAAATATGCCCTGAACCTGTACCCGACCATAACCTCCCTGTCTCACTGGAACGCACCAATGCCGAGCTCCACTTAAATATGCCCTGATCCTGTACGTGCATAACCTCCCTGTCTCACTGGAACGTACCAATGCAGAACTACACACAAATATGCCCTGAACCTGTACCCCTCCATAACCTCCCTGTCTCACTGGAACGCACCAATGCCGAACTCCACTCAAATGTGCCCTGATCCTGTACCCGACCATAAACTCCCTGTCTCACTGGAACGTCCCACTGCAGAACTCCACACAAATATGCCATGAAAGTTACCCGCCCATAACCACCTTGTCTCACTGGAACGCACCAATGCAGAACTCCACACAAATTTGCCCTGAACCTGTACCCCTCCATAACCTCCCTGTCTCACTGGAATGTACCAATGCAGAACTCCACACAAGTATGACCTGAACCTGTACCCCTCCATAACCTCCCTGTCTCACCGGAACGTACAAATGCAGAACTCCACACAAATATTCCCTGAACCTGTACCCTCCATAAACTCCCTGCCTCACTGGAACGTACCAATGCAGAACTACACACAAATATGCCCTGAACCTGAACCCCTCCATAACCTCCCTATCTCACTGGAACGTACCAATGCAGAACTCCACACAAATATGCCCTGAACCTGTACCCCTCCATAACCTCCCTGTCTCACTGGAAAGTACCAATGCAGAACTCCACACAAATATGCCCTGAACCTGTACCCGACCATAACCTCCCTGTCTCACTGGAACGTATCACTGCAGAACTCCACACAAATATGCCCTGAACCTGTACCCTCCATAACCTCCCTGTCTCACTGGAACGTACCAAAGCAGAACTACACACAAATATGCCCTGAACCTGTACCGCTCCATAACCTCCCTGTCTCACTGGAACGCACCAATGCCGAACTCCACTCAAATGTGCCCTGATCCTGTACCCGACCATAAACTCCCTGTCTCACTGGAACGTCCCACTGCAGAACTCCACACAAATATGCCATGAACCGGTACCCTCCATAACCTCCATGTCTCACTGGAAAGTACCAATGCAGAACTCCACACAAATATGCCCTGAACCTGTACCCGACCATAACCACCCTGTCTCACTGGAACGTACCACTGCAGAACTCCACACAAATATGCCCTGAACCTGTACACTCCATAACCACCCTGTCTCACTGGAACGTACCAATGCAGAACTACACACAAATATGCCCTGAACCTGTACCCCTCCATAACCTCCCTGTCTCACTGGAACGTACCAATGCAGAACTCCACACAAATATGCCCTGAACCTGTACCCCTCCATAACCTCCCTGTCTCACTGGAACACACCAATGCCGAGCTCCACTCAAATATGCCCTGATCCTGTACCCGACCATAAC
The DNA here is from genome assembly GCF_048418815.1 of Hemitrygon akajei. Taxonomy (NCBI): domain Eukaryota; kingdom Metazoa; phylum Chordata; class Chondrichthyes; order Myliobatiformes; family Dasyatidae; genus Hemitrygon; species Hemitrygon akajei. The sequence goes on along the minus strand of NW_027331942.1, from coordinate 753,533 downwards.
CTCCCTGTCTCACTGGAACGTACCAATGCAGAACTCCGCACAAATATGCCCTGAACCTGTACCCTCCATAACGTCCCTGTCTCACTGGAACATACCAATGCAGAACTCCACACAAATGTGCCCTGAACCTGTACACCTCCATAACCTCCCTGTCTCACTGGAACGTACCAATGCAGAACTCCACACAAATATGCCCTGAACCTGTAACCCTCCATAACCTCCCTGTCTCACTGGAACGTACCAATGCAGAATTCCACACAAATATGCCCTGAACGTGTACCAGCCCATAACCTCCTTGTCTCACTGGAACGCACCAATGCAGAACTCCACACAAATTTGCCCTGAACCTGTACTTCTCAATAACCTCCCTGTCTCACTGGAACGTACCAATGCAGAACTCCACTCAAATATGCCCTGATCCTGTACCGTGCATAACCTCCCTGTCTCACTGGAACGTACCAATGCAGAATTCCACACAAATATGCCCTGAACCTGTACCCCTCCATAACCTCCCTGTCTCACTGGAACGTACCAATGCAGAACTCCACACAAATATGCCCTGAACCTGTACCCCTCCATAACCTCCCTGTCTCACTGGAACACACCAATGCCGAGCTCCACTCAAATATGCCCTGATCCTGTACCCGACCATAACCTCCCTGTCTCACTGGAACGTACCAATGCAGAACGCCGCACAAATATGCCCTGAACCTGTACCCTCCATAACGTCCCTGTCTCACTGGAACATACCAATGCAGAACTCCACACAAATGTGCCCTGAACCTGTACACCTCCATAACCTCCCTGTCTCACTGGAACGTACCAATGCAGAACTCCACACAAATATGCCCTGAACCTGTAACCCTCCATAACCTCCCTGTCTCACTGGAACGTACCAATGCAGAATTCCACACAAATATGCCCTGAACGTGTACCAGCCCATAACCTCCTTGTCTCACTGGAACGCACCAATGCAGAACTCCACACAAATTTGCCCTGAACCTGTACTTCTCAATAACCTCCCTGTCTCACTGGAACGTACCAATGCAGAACTCCACTCAAATATGCCCTGATCCTGTACCGTGCATAACCTCCCTGTCTCACTGGAACGTACCAATGCAGAATTCCACACAAATATGCCCTGAACGTGTACCCGCCCATAACCTCCTTGTCTCACTGGAACGCACCAATGCAGAACTCCACACAAATTTGCCCTGAACCTGTACCCCTCCATAACCTCCCTGTCTCACTGGAACGTACCAATGCAGAACTCCACACAAGTATGCCCTGAACCTGTACCCCTCCATAACCTCCCTGTCTCACTGGAACGTACCAATGCAGAACTCCACACAAATATGCCCTGAACCTGTACCCCTCCATAACTTCCCTGTCTCACTGGAACGCACCAATGCCGAACTCCACTCAAATGTGCCCTGAACCTGTTCCCCTCCATAACCTTCTGTCTCACTGGAACGTACCATTGCAGATCACCACACAAATATGCCCTGAAAGTTACCTGCCCATAACCTCCTTGTCTCACTGGAACGCGCCAATGCAGAACTCCACACAAATATGCCCTGAACCTGTACCCGACCATAACCTCCCTGTCTCACTGGAACGTACCACTGCAGAACTGCACACAAATATGCCCTGAACCGGTACCCTCCATAACCTCCCTGTCTCAATGGAATGTACCAATGCAGAACTCCAGACAAATTTGCAATGAACCTGTACACTCCATAACCTCCCTGACTCACTGGAACGTACAAATGCAGAACTACACTCAAATATGCCCTGAACCTGTACCCCTCCATAACCTCCCAGTCTCACTGGAACGTACCATTGCAGAACACCAAACAAATATGCCCTGAACGTGTACCCGACCATAACCTCCCTGTCTCACTGGAACCTACCAATGAGGAACTCCACACAAATATGCCCTGAACCTGTACCCGACCATAACCTCCCTGTCTCACTGGAACGCACCAATGCCGAACTCCACTTAAATATGCCCTGATCCTGTACGTGCATAACTTCCCTGTCTCACTGGAACGTACCAATGCAGAACTACACACAAATATGCCCTGAACCTGTACCCCTCCATAACCTCCCTGTCTCACTGGAACGCACCAATGCCGAACTCCACTCAAATGTGCCCTGATCCTGTACCCGACCATAAACTCCCTGTCTCACTGGAACGCACCAATGCAGAACTCCACACAAATTTGCCCTGAACCTGTACCCCTCCATAACCTCCCTCTCTCACTGGAATGTACCAATGCAGAACTCCACACAAGTATGACCTGAACCTGTACCCCTCCATAACCTCCCTGTCTCGCTGGAACGTACAAATGCAGAACTCCACACAAATATGCCCTGAACCTGTACCCTCCATAAACTCCCTGTCTCACTGGAACGTACCAATGCAGAACTACACACAAATATGCCTTGAACCTGAACCCCTCCATAACCTCCCTATCTCACTGGAACGTACCAATGCAGAACTCCACACAAATATGCCCTGAACCTGTACCCCTCCATAACTTCCCTGTCTCACTGGAAAGTACCAATGCAGAACTCCACACAAATATGCCCTGAACCTGTACCCTCCATAACCTCCCTGTCTCAATGGAACGTACCAATGCAGAACTCCAGACAAATGTGCCCTGAACCTGTACACTCCATAACCTCCCTGACTCACTGGAACGTACAAATGCAGAACTACACTCAAATGTGCCCTGAACCTGTACCCCTCCATAACCTCCCAGTCTCACTGGAACGTACCATTGCAGAACACAAAACAAATATGCCCTGAACGTGTACCCGCCCATAAGCTCCTTGTCTCACTGGAACGTACCAACGCAGAACTCCACACAAAAATGCCCTGAACTTGTACCCGACCATAACCTCCCTGTCTCACTGGAACCTACCAATGAGGAACTCCACACAAATATGCCCTGAACGTGTACCAGCCCATAACCTCCTTGTCTCACTGGAACGCACCAATGCAGAACTCCACACAAATGTGCCCTGAACCTGTACTTCTCAATAACCTCCCTGTCTCAATGGAACGTACCAATGCAGAACTCCAGACAAATGTGCCCTGAACCTGTACACTCCATAACCTCCCTGACTCACTGGAACGTACAAATGCAGAACTACACTCAAATGTGCCCTGAACCTGTACCCCTCCATAACCTCCCAGTCTCACTGGAACGTACCATTGCAGAACTCCGCACAAATATGCCCTGAACCTGTACCCTCCATAACCTCCCTGTCTCACTGGAACGTACCAATGCAGAACTCCACACAAATATGCCCTGAACCGGTACCCTCCATAACCTCCCTGTCTCACTGGAACGTACCAATGCAGAATTCCACACAAATATGCCCTGAACGTGTACCAGCCCATAACCTCCCTGTCTCACTGGAACGCACCAATGCAGAACTCCACACAAATTTGCCCTGAACCTGTACTTCTCAATAACCTCCCTGTCTCACTGGAACGTACCATTGCAGAACACCACACAAATATGCCCTGAACGTTTACCCGCCCATAAGATCCTTGTCTCACTGGAACGTACCAACGCAAAACTCCATACAAATATGCCCTGAACCTGTACCCTCCATAACCTCCCTGTCTCACTGGAACGTAGCAAAGCAGAACTACGCACAAATATGCCCTGAACCTGTACCCGACCATAACCTCCCTGTCTCACTGGAACGTACCACTGCAGAACTCCACACAAATATGCCCTGAACCTGTACCCTCCATAACCTCCCTGTCTCACTGGAACGTACCAATGCAGAACTACACACAAATATGCCCTGAACCTGTACCCCTCCATAACCTCCCTGTCTCACTGGAACGTACCAATACAGAACTCCACACAAATATGCCCTGAACCTGTACCCCTCCATAACTTCCCTGTCTCACAGGAAAGTACCACTGCAGAACTCCACACAAATATGCCCTGAACCTGTACCCTCCATAACCCCCCAGTCTCACTGGAACGTACCATTGCAGAACACCACAGAAATATGACCTGAACATTTACCCGCCCATAAGATCATTGTCTCACTGGAACGTACCAACGCAGAACTCCACACAAATATGCCCTGAACCTGTACCCTCCATAACCACCCTGTCTCACTGGAACGTACCAATGCAGAACTCCACACAAATATGCCCTGAACCTGTACCCTCCATAACCTCCCTGTCTCACTGGAATGTACCAATGCAGAACTACACACAAATATGCCCTGAACCTGTACCCTTCCATAACCTCCCTGTCTCACTGGAACGTACCAATGCAGAACACCACACAAAGATGCCCTGAACCTGTACCCCTCCATAACTTCGCTGTCTCACTGGAAAGTACCAATGCACAACTCCACACAAATATGCCCTGAACCTGTAGCCGACCATAATCTCCCTGTCTCACTGGAATGTACAACTGCAGAACTACACTCAAATATGCCCTGAACCTGTACCCCTCCATAACCTCCCAGTCTCACTGGAACGTACCATTGCAGAACACCACACAAATATGCCCTGAACGTTTACCCGCCCATAAGATCCTTGTCTCACTGGAACGTACCAACGCAGAACTCCATACAAATATGCCCTGAACCTGTACCCTCCATAACCTCCCTGTCTCACTGGAGCGTAGCAAAGCAGAACTACGCACAAATATGCCCTGAACCTGTACCCGACCATAACCTCCCTGTCTCACTGGAACGTACCACTGCAGAACTCCACACAAATATGCCCTGAACCTGTAACCCTCCATAACCTCCCTGTCTCACTGGAACGTACCAATGCAGAATTCCACACAAATATGCCCTGAACGTGTACCAGCCCATAACCTCCTTCTCTCACTGGAACGCACCAATGCAGAACTCCACACAAATTTGCCCTGAACCTGTACTTCTCAATAACCTCCCTGTCTCACTGGAACGTACCAATGCAGAACTCCACTCAAATATGCCCTGATCCTGTACCGTGCATAACCTCCCTGTCTCACTGGAACGTACCAATGCAGAATTCCACACAAATATGCCCTGAACCTGTACCCCTCCATAACCTCCCTGTCTCACTGGAACGTACCAATGCAGAACTCCACACAAATATGCCCTGAACCTGTACCCCTCCATAACCTCCCTGTCTCACTGGAACACACCAATGCCGAGCTCCACTCAAATATGCCCTGATCCTGTACCCGACCATAACCTCCCTGTCTCACTGGAACGTACCAATGCAGAACGCCGGACAAATATGCCCTGAACCTGTACCCTCCATAACGTCCCTGTCTCACTGGAACATACCAATGCAGAACTCCACACAAATGTGCCCTGAACCTGTACACCTCCATAACCTCCCTGTCTCACTGGAACGTACCAATGCAGAACTCCACACAAATATGCCCTGAACCTGTAACCCTCCATAACCTCCCTGTCTCACTGGAACGTACCAATGCAGAATTCCACACAAATATGCCCTGAACGTGTACCAGCCCATAACCTCCTTGTCTCACTGGAACGCACCAATGCAGAACTCCACACAAATTTGCCCTGAACCTGTACTTCTCAATAACCTCCCTGTCTCACTGGAACGTACCAATGCAGAACTCCACTCAAATATGCCCTGATCCTGTACCGTGCATAACCTCCCTGTCTCACTGGAACGTACCAATGCAGAATTCCACACAAATATGCCCTGAACGTGTACCCGCCCATAACCTCCTTGTCTCACTGGAACGCACCAATGCAGAACTCCACACAAATTTGCCCTGAACCTGTACCCCTCCATAACCTCCCTGTCTCACTGGAACGTACCAATGCAGAACTCCACACAAGTATGCCCTGAACCTGTACCCCTCCATAACCTCCCTGTCTCACTGGAACGTACCAATGCAGAACTCCACACAAATATGCCCTGAACCTGTACCCCTCCATAACTTCCCTGTCTCACTGGAACGCACCAATGCCGAACTCCACTCAAATGTGCCCTGAACCTGTTCCCCTCCATAACCTTCTGTCTCACTGGAACGTACCATTGCAGATCACCACACAAATATGCCCTGAAAGTTACCTGCCCATAACCTCCTTGTCTCACTGGAACGCGCCAATGCAGAACTCCACACAAATATGCCCTGAACCTGTACCCGACCATAACCTCCCTGTCTCACTGGAACGTACCACTGCAGAACTGCACACAAATATGCCCTGAACCGGTACCCTCCATAACCTCCCTGTCTCAATGGAATGTACCAATGCAGAACTCCAGACAAATTTGCAATGAACCTGTACACTCCATAACCTCCCTGACTCACTGGAACGTACAAATGCAGAACTACACTCAAATATGCCCTGAACCTGTACCCCTCCATAACCTCCCAGTCTCACTGGAACGTACCATTGCAGAACACCAAACAAATATGCCCTGAACGTGTACCCGACCATAACCTCCCTGTCTCACTGGAACCTACCAATGAGGAACTCCACACAAATATGCCCTGAACCTGTACCCGAACATAACCTCCCTGTCTCACTGGAACGCACCAATGCCGAACTCCACTTAAATATGCCCTGATCCTGTACGTGCATAACTTCCCTGTCTCACTGGAACGTACCAATGCAGAACTACACACAAATATGCCCTGAACCTGTACCCCTCCATAACCTCCCTGTCTCACTGGAACGCACCAATGCCGAACTCCACTCAAATGTGCCCTGATCCTGTACCCGACCATAAACTCCCTGTCTCACTGGAACGCACCAATGCAGAACTCCACACAAATTTGCCCTGAACCTGTACCCCTCCATAACCTCCCTCTCTCACTGGAATGTACCAATGCAGAACTCCACACAAGTATGACCTGAACCTGTACCCCTCCATAACCTCCCTGTCTCGCTGGAACGTACAAATGCAGAACTCCACACAAATATGCCCTGAACCTGTACCCTCCATAAACTCCCTGTCTCACTGGAACGTACCAATGCAGAACTACACACAAATATGCCTTGAACCTGAACCCCTCCATAACCTCCCTATCTCACTGGAACGTACCAATGCAGAACTCCACACAAATATGCCCTGAACCTGTACCCCTCCATAACTTCCCTGTCTCACTGGAAAGTACCAATGCAGAACTCCACACAAATATGCCCTGAACCTGTACCCTCCATAACCTCCCTGTCTCAATGGAACGTACCAATGCAGAACTCCAGACAAATGTGCCCTGAACCTGTACACTCCATAACCTCCCTGACTCACTGGAACGTACAAATGCAGAACTACACTCAAATGTGCCCTGAACCTGTACCCCTCCATAACCTCCCAGTCTCACTGGAACGTACCATTGCAGAACACAAAACAAATATGCCCTGAACGTGTACCCGCCCATAAGCTCCTTGTCTCACTGGAACGTACCAACGCAGAACTCCACACAAAAATGCCCTGAACTTGTACCCGACCATAACCTCCCTGTCTCACTGGAACCTACCAATGAGGAACTCCACACAAATATGCCCTGAACGTGTACCAGCCCATAACCTCCTTGTCTCACTGGAACGCACCAATGCAGAACTCCACACAAATGTGCCCTGAACCTGTACTTCTCAATAACCTCCCTGTCTCAATGGAACGTACCAATGCAGAACTCCAGACAAATGTGCCCTGAACCTGTACACTCCATAACCTCCCTGACTCACTGGAACGTACAAATGCAGAACTACACTCAAATGTGCCCTGAACCTGTACCCCTCCATAACCTCCCAGTCTCACTGGAACGTACCATTGCAGAACTCCGCACAAATATGCCCTGAACCTGTACCCTCCATAACCTCCCTGTCTCACTGGAACGTACCAATGCAGAACTCCACCCAAATATGCCCTGAACCGGTACCCTCCATAACCTCCCTGTCTCACTGGAACGTACCAATGCAGAATTCCACACAAATATGCCCTGAACGTGTACCAGCCCATAACCTCCCTGTCTCACTGGAACGCACCAATGCAGAACTCCACACAAATTTGCCCTGAACCTGTACTTCTCAATAACCTCCCTGTCTCACTGGAACGTACCATTGCAGAACACCACACAAATATGCCCTGAACGTTTACCCGCCCATAAGATCCTTGTCTCACTGGAACGTACCAACGCAAAACTCCATACAAATATGCCCTGAACCTGTACCCTCCATAACCTCCCTGTCTCACTGGAACGTAGCAAAGCAGAACTACGCACAAATATGCCCTGAACCTGTACCCGACCATAACCTCCCTGTCTCACTGGAACGTACCACTGCAGAACTCCACACAAATATGCCCTGAACCTGTACCCTCCATAACCTCCCTGTCTCACTGGAACGTACCAATGCAGAACTACACACAAATATGCCCTGAACCTGTACCCCTCCATAACCTCCCTGTCTCACTGGAACGTACCAATGCAGAACTCCACACAAATATGCCCTGAACCTGTACCCCTCCATAACTTCCCTGTCTCACAGGAAAGTACCACTGCAGAACTCCACACAAATATGCCCTGAACCTGTACCCTCCATAACCCCCCAGTCTCACTGGAACGTACCATTGCAGAACACCACAGAAATATGACCTGAACATTTACCCGCCCATAAGATCATTGTCTCACTGGAACGTACCAACGCAGAACTCCACACAAATATGCCCTGAACCTGTACCCTCCATAACCACCCTGTCTCACTGGAACGTACCAATGCAGAACTCCACACAAATATGCCCTGAACCTGTACCCTCCATAACCTCCCTGTCTCACTGGAATGTACCAATGCAGAACTACACACAAATATGCCCTGAACCTGTACCCTTCCATAACCTCCCTGTCTCACTGGAACGTACCAATGCAGAACACCACACAAAGATGCCCTGAACCTGTACCCCTCCATAACTTCGCTGTCTCACTGGAAAGTACCAATGCACAACTCCACACAAATATGCCCTGAACCTGTAGCCGACCATAATCTCCCTGTCTCACTGGAATGTACAACTGCAGAACTACACTCAAATATGCCCTGAACCTGTACCCCTCCATAACCTCCCAGTCTCACTGGAACGTACCATTGCAGAACACCACACAAATATGCCCTGAACGTTTACCCGCCCATAAGATCCTTGTCTCACTGGAACGTACCAACGCAGAACTCCATACAAATATGCCCTGAACCTGTACCCTCCATAACCTCCCTGTCTCACTGGAGCGTAGCAAAGCAGAACTACGCACAAATATGCCCTGAACCTGTACCCGACCATAACCTCCCTGTCTCACTGGAACGTACCACTGCAGAACTCCACACAAATATGCCCTGAACCTGTACCCTCCATAACCTCCCTGTCTCACTGGAACGTACCAATGCAGAACTACACACAAATATGCCCTGAACCTGTACCCCTCCATAATCTCCCTGTCTCACTGGAACGTACCAATGCAGAACTCCACACAAATATGCCCTGAACCTGTACCCCACCATAACTTCCCTGTCTCACAGGAAAGTACCAATGCAGAACTCCACACAAATATGCCCTGAACCTGTACCCTCCATAACCTCCCAGTCTCACTGGAACGTACCATTGCAGAACACCACAGAAATATCCCTGAACATTTACCCGCCCATAAGATCCTTGTCTCACTGGAACGTACCAACGCAGAACTCCACACAAATATGCCCTGAACCTGTACCCTCCATAACCTCCCTGTCTCACTGGAACGTACCAATGCAGAACTCCACACAAATATGCCCTGAACCTGTACTCTCCATAACCTCCCTGTCTCACTGGAACGTACCAATGCAGAACTACACACAAATATGCCCTGAACCTGTACCCCTCCATAACTTCCCTGTCTCACTGGAAAGTACCAATGCAGAACTCCACACAAATATGCCCTGAACCTGTACCCGACCATAACCTCCCTGTCTCACTGGAACGTACCACTGCAGAACTCCACACAAATGTGCCCTGAACCTGTACACCACCATAACCTCCCTGTCTCACTGGAACGTACCAATGCAGAACTCCGCACATATATGCTCTGAACCTGTACCCTCTATAACCTCCCTGTCTCACTGGAACGTACCAATGCAGAACTCCAGACAAATGTGCCCTGAACCTGTACACCTCCATAACCTCCCTGTCTCACTGGAACATACCAATGCAGAACTCCACACAAATATGCCCTGAACCTGTAACCCTCCATAACCTCCCTGTCTCACTGGAACGTACCAATGCAGAATTCCACACAAATATGCCCTGAACGTGTACCCGCCCATAACCTCCTTGTCTCACTGGAACGCACCATTGCAGAACTCCACACAAATTTGCCCTGAACCTGTACTTCTCAATAACCTCCCTGTCTCACTGGAACGTACCATTGCAGAACACCACACAAATATGCCCTGAACGTTTACCCGCCCATAAGATCCTTGTCTCACTGGAACGTATCAACGCAAAACTCCATACAAATATGCCCTGAACCTGTACACTCCATAACCTCCCTGTCTCACTGGAACGTAGCAAAGCAGAACTACGCACAAATATGCCCTGAACCTGTACCCGACCATAACCTCCCTGTCTCACTGGAACGTACCACTGCAGAACTCCACACAAATATGCCCTGAACCTGTACCCTCCATAACCTCCCTGTCTCACTGGAACGTACCAATGCAGAACTACACACAAATATGCCCTGAACCTGTACCCCTCCATAATCTCCCTGTCTCACTGGAACGTACCAATGCAGAACTCCACACAAATATGCCCTGAACCTGTACCCCACCATAACTTCCCTGTCTCACAGGAAAGTACCAATGCAGAACTCCACACAAATATGCCCTGAACCTGTACCCTCCATAACCTCCCAGTCTCACTGGAACGTACCATTGCAGAACACCACAGAAATATGCCCTGAACATTTACCCGCCCATAAGATCCTTGTCTCACTGGAACGTACCAACGCAGAACTCCATACAAATATGCCCTGAACCTGTACCCTCCATAACCTCCCTGTCTCACTGGAACGTAGCAAAGCAGAACTACGCACAAATATGCCCTGAACCTGTACCCGACCATAACCTCCCTGTCTCACTGGAACGTACCACTGCAGAACTCCACACAAATATGCCCTGAACCTGTACCCTCCATAACCTCCCTGTCTCACTGGAACGTACCAATGCAGAACTACACACAAATATGCCCTGAACCTGTACCCCTCCATAATCTCCCTGTCTCACTGGAACGTACCAATGCAGAACTCCACACAAATATGCCCTGAACCTGTACCCCACCATAACTTCCCTGTCTCACAGGAAAGTACCAATGCAGAACTCCACACAAATATGCCCTGAACCTGTACCCTCCATAACCTCCCAGTCTCACTGGAACGTACCATTGCAGAACACCACAGAAATATGCCCTGAACATTTACCCGCCCATAAGATCCTTGTCTCACTGGAACGTACCAACGCAGAACTCCACACAAATATGCCCTGAACCTGTACCCTCCATAACCTCCCTGTCTCACTGGAACGTACCAATGCAGAACTCCACACAAATATGCCCTGAACCTGTACTCTCCATAACCTCCCTGTCTCACTGGAACGTACCAATGCAGAACTACACACAAATATGCCCTGAACCTGTACCCCTCCGTAACATCCCTGTCTCACTGGAACGTACCAATGCAGAACACCACACAAATATGCCCTGAACCTGTACCCCTCCATAACTTCCCTGTCTCACTGGAAAGTACCAATGCAGAACTCCACACAAATATGCCCTGAACCTGTACCCGACCATAACCTCCCTGTCTCACTGGAACGTACCACTGCAGAACTCCACACAAATGTGCCCTGAACCTATACACCACCATAACCTCCCTGTCTCACTGGAACGAACCAATGCAGAACTCCGCACATATATGCTCTGAACCTGTACCCTCTATAACCTCCCTGTCTCACTGGAACGTACCAATGCAGAACTCCAGACAAATGTGCCCTGAACCTGTACACCTCCATAACCTCCCTGTCTCACTGGAACGTACCAATGCAGAACTCCACACAAATATGCCCTGAACCTGTAACCCTCCATAACCTCCCTGTCTCACTGGAACGTACCAATGCAGAATTCCACACAAATATGCCCTGAACGTGTACCCGCCCATAACCTCCTTGTCTCACTGGAACGCACCATTGCAGAACTGCACACAAATTTGCCCTGAACCTGTACCCCTCAATAACCTCCCTGTCTCACTGGAACGTACCAATGCAGAACTCCACACAAATATGCCCTGAACCTGTACTCTCCATAACCTCCCTGTCTCACTGGAACGTACCAATGCAGAACTCCACTCAAATATTCCCTGATCCTGTACCGTGCATAACCTCCCTGTCTCACTGGAACGTACCAATGCAGAACACCACACAAATATGTCCTGAACCTGTACCCCTCCATAACTTCCCTGTCTCACTGGAAAGTACCAATGCAGAACTCCACACAAATATGCCCTGAACCTGTACCCGACCAGAACATCCCTGTCTCACTGGAACGTACCACTGCAGAACTCCACACAAATGTGCCCTGAACCTGTACACCACCATAACCTCCCTGTCTCACTGGAACGTACCAATGCAGAACTCCGCACAAATATGCTCTGAACCTGTACCCTCTATAACCTCCCTGTATCACTGGAACGTACCAATGCAGAACTCCAGACAAATGTGCCCTGAACCTGTACACCTCCATAACCTCCCTGTCTCACTGGAACGTACCAATGCAGAACTCCACTCAAATATGCCCTGAACCGGTACCCTCCATAACCTCCCTGTCTCACTGGAACGTACCAATGCAGAATTCCACACAAATATGCCCTGAACGTGTACCCGCCCATAACCTCCTTGTCTCACTGGAACGCACCAATGCAGAACTCCACACAAATTTGCCCTGAACCTGTACCCCTCAATAACCTCCCTGTCTCACTGGAACGTACCAATGCAGAACTCCACTCAAATATTCCCTGATCCTGTACCGTGCATAATCTCCCTGTCTCACGGGAACGTACCAATGCAGAATTCCACACAAATATGCCCTGAACGTGTACCCGCCCATAACCTCCTTGTCTCACTGGAACGCACCAATGCAGAACTCCACACAAATGTGCCCTGAACCTGTACTTCTCAATAACCTCCCTGTCTCACTGGAACGTACCATTGCAGAACACCACACAAATATGCCCTGAACGTTTACCCGCCCATAAGATCCTTGTCTCACTGGAACGTACCAACGCAAAACTCCACACAAATATGCCCTGAACCTGTAACCCTCCATAACCTCCCTGTCTCACTTGAACGTACCAATGCAGAACTCCACTCAAATATGCCCAGATCCTGTACCGTGCATAACCTCCCTGTCTCACTGGAATGTACCAATGCAGAATTCCACACAAATATGCCCTGAACGTGTACCCGCCCATAACCTCCTTGTCTCACTGGAACGCACCAATGCAGAACTCCACACAAATTTGCCCTGAACCTGTACCCCTCCATAATCTCCCTGTCTCACTGGAACGTACCAATGCAGAACTCCGCACAAATATGCCCTGAACCTGTACCCTCCATAACCTCCCTGTCTCACTGGAACGTACCAATGCAGAACTCCACACAAATATGCCCTGAACCGGTACCCTCCATAACCTCCCTGTCTCACTGGAACGTACCAATGCAGAATTCCACACAAATATGCCCTGAACGTGTACCAGCCCATAACCTCCCTGTCTCACTGGAACGCACCAATGCAGAACTCCACACAAATTTGCCCTGAACCTGTACTTCTCAATAACCTCCCTGTCTCACTGGAACGTACCATTGCAGAACACCACACAAATATGCCCTGAACGTTTACCCGCCCATCATATCCTTGTCTCACTGGAACGTACCAACGCAAAACTCCATACAAATATGCCCTGAACCTGTACCCTCCATAACCTCCCTGTCTCACTGGAACGTAGCAAAGCAGAACTACGCACAAATATGCCCTGAACCTGTACCCGACCATAACCTCCCTGTCTCACTGGAACGTACCACTGCAGAACTCCACACAAATATGCCCTGAACCTGTACCCTCCATAACCTCCCTGTCTCACTGGAACGTACCAATGCAGAACTACACACAAATATGCCCTGAACCTGTACCCCTCCATAACCTCCCTGTCTCACTGGAACGTACCAATGCAGATCTCCACACAAATATGCCCTGAACCTGTACCCCTCCATAACTTCCCTGTCTCACAGGAAAGTACCACTGCAGAACTCCACACAAATATGCCCTGAACCTGTACCCTCCATAACCCCCCAGTATCACTGGAACGTACCATTGCAGAACACCACAGAAATATGACCTGAACATTTACCCGCCCATAAGATCATTGTCTCACTGGAACGTACCAACGCAGAACTCCACACAAATATGCCCTGAACCTGTACCCTCCATAACCTCCCTGTCTCACTGGAACGTACCAATGCAGAACTCCACACAAATATGCCCTGAACCTGTACCCTCCATAACCTCCCTGTCTCACTGGAATGTACCAATGCAGAACTACACACAAATATGCCCTGAACCTGTAGCCGACCATAATCTCCCTGTCTCACTGGAATGTACAACTGCAGACCTACACTCAAATATGCCCTGAACCTGTACCGCTCCATAACCTCCCAGTCTCACTGGAACGTACCATTGCAGAACACCACACAAATATGCCCTGAACGTTTACCCGCCCATAAGATCCTTGTCTATCTGGAACGTACCAACGCAGAACTCCATACAAATATGCCCTGAACCTGTACCCTCCATAACCTCCCTGTCTCACTGGAACGTAGCAAAGCAGAACTACGCACAAATATGCCCTGAACCTGTACCCGACCATAACCTCCCTGTCTCACTGGAACGTACCACTGCAGAACTCCACACAAATATGCCCTGAACCTGTACCCTCCATAACCTCCCTGTCTCACTGGAACGTACCAATGCAGAACTACACACAAATATGCCCTGAACCTGTACCCCTCCATAATCTCCCTGTCTCACTGGAACGTACCAATGCAGAACTCCACACAAATATGCCCTGAACCTGTACCCCACCATAACTTCCCTGTCTCACAGGAAAGTACCAATGCAGAACTCCACACAAATATGCCCTGAACCTGTACCCTCCATAACCTCCCTGTCTCACTGGAACGTACCATTGCAGAACACCACAGAAATATGCCCTGAACATTTACCCGCCCATAAGATCCTTGTCTCACTGGAACGTACCAACGCAGAACTCCACACAAATATGCCCTGAACCTGTACCCTCCATAACCTCCCTGTCTCACTGGAACGTACCAATGCAGAACTCCACACAAATATGCCCTGAACCTGTACTCTCCATAACCTCCCTGTCTCACTGGAACGTACCAATGCAGAACTACACACAAATATGCCCTGAACCTGTACCCCTCCGTAACATCCCTGTCTCACTGGAACGTACCAATGCAGAACACCACACAAATATGCCCTGAACCTGTACCCCTCCATAACTTCCCTGTCTCACTGGAAAGTACCAATGCAGAACTCCACACAAATATGCCCTGAACCTGTACCCGACCATAACCTCCCTGTCTCACTGGAACGTACCACTGCAGAACTCCACACAAATGTGCCCTGAACCTGTACACCACCATAACCTCCCTGTCTCACTGGAACGTACCAATGCAGAACTCCGCACATATATGCTCTGAACCTGTACCCTCTATAACCTCCCTGTCTCACTGGAACGTACCAATGCAGAACTCCAGACAAATGTGCCCTGAACCTGTACACCTCCATAACCTCCCTGTCTCACTGGAACGTACCAATGCAGAACTCCACACAAATATGCCCTGAACCTGTAACCCTCCATAACCTCCCTGTCTCACTGGAACGTACCAATGCAGAATTCCACACAAATATGCCCTGAACGTGTACCCGCCCATAACCTCCTTGTCTCACTGGAACGCACCATTGCAGAACTCCACACAAATTTGCCCTGAACCTGTACTTCTCAATAACCTCCCTGTCTCACTGGAACGTACCATTGCAGAACACCACACAAATATGCCCTGAACGTTTACCCGCCCATAAGATCCTTGTCTCACTGGAACGTACCAACGCAAAACTCCATACAAATATGCCCTGAACCTGTACCCTCCATAACCTCCCTGTCTCACTGGAACGTAGCAAAGCAGAACTACGCACAAATATGCCCTGAACCTGTACCCGACCATAACCTCCCTGTCTCACTGGAACGTACCACTGCAGAACTCCACACAAATATGCCCTGAACCTGTACCCTCCATAACCTCCCTGTCTCACTGGAACGTACCAATGCAGAACTACACACAAATATGCCCTGAACCTGTACCCCTCCATAATCTCCCTGTCTCACTGGAACGTACAAATGCAGAACTCCACACAAATATGCCCTGAACCTGTACCCCACCATAACTTCCCTGTCTCACAGGAAAGTACCAATGCAGAACTCCACACAAATATGCCCTGAACCTGTACTCTCCATAACCTCCCAGTCTCACTGGAACGTACCATTGCAGAACACCACAGAAATATGCCCTGAACATTTACCCGCCCATAAGATCCTTGTCTCACTGGAACGTACCAACGCAGAACTCCATACAAATATGCCCTGAACCTGTACCCTCCATAACCTCCCTGTCTCACTGGAACGTAGCAAAGCAGAACTACGCACAAATATGCCCTGAACCTGTACCCGACCATAACCTCCCTGTCTCACTGGAACGTACCACTGCAGAACTCCACACAAATATGCCCTGAACCTGTACCCTCCATAACCTCCCTGTCTCACTGGAACGTACCAATGCAGAAATACACACAAATATGCCCTGAACCTGTACCCCTCCATAATCTCCCTGTCTCACTGGAACGTACCAATGCAGAACTCCACACAAATATGCCCTGAACCTGTACCCCACCATAACTTCCCTGTCTCACAGGAAAGTACCAATGCAGTACTCCACACAAATATGCCCTGAACCTGTACCCACCATAACCTCCCAGTCTCACTGGAACGTACCATTGCAGAACACCACAGAAATATGCCCTGAACATTTACCCGCCCATAAGATCCTTGTCTCACTGGAACGTACCAACGCAGAACTCCACACAAATATGCCCTGAACCTGTACCCTCCATAACCTCCCTGTCTCACTGGAACGTACCAATGCAGAACTCCACACAAATATGCCCTGAACCTGTACTCTCCATAACCTCCCTGTCTCACTGGAACGTACCAATGCAGAACTACACACAAATATGCCCTGAACCTGTACTCTCCATAACCTCCCAGTCTCACTGGAACGTACCATTGCAGAACACCACACAAATATGCCCTGAACGTTTACCCGCCCATAAGATCCTTGTCTATCTGGAACGTACCAACGCAGAACTCCATACAAATATGCCCTGAACCTGTACCCTCCATAACCTCCCTGTCTCACTGGAACGTAGCAAAGCAGAACTACGCACAAATATGCCCTGAACCTGTACCCGACCATAACCTCCCTGTCTCACTGGAACGTACCACTGCAGAACTCCACACAAATATGCCCTGAACCTGTACCCTCCATAACCTCCCTGTCTCACTGGAACGTACCAATGCAGAACTACACACAAATATGCCCTGAACCTGTACCCCTCCATAATCTCCCTGTCTCACTGGAACGTACCAATGCAGAACTCCACACAAATATGCCCTGAACCTGTACCCCACCATAACTTCCCTGTCTCACAGGAAAGTACCAATGCAGAACTCCACACAAATATGCCCTGAACCTGTACCCTCCATAACCTCCCTGTCTCACTGGAACGTACCATTGCAGAACACCACAGAAATATGCCCTGAACATTTACCCGCCCATAAGATCCTTGTCTCACTGGAACGTACCAACGCAGAACTCCACACAAATATGCCCTGAACCTGTACCCTCCATAACCTCCCTGTCTCACTGGAACGTACCAATGCAGAACTCCACACAAATATGCCCTGAACCTGTACTCTCCATAACCTCCCTGTCTCACTGGAACGTACCAATGCAGAACTACACACAAATATGCCCTGAACCTGTACCCCTCCGTAACATCCCTGTCTCACTGGAACGTACCAATGCAGAACACCACACAAATATGCCCTGAACCTGTACCCCTCCATAACTTCCCTGTCTCACTGGAAAGTACCAATGCAGAACTCCACACAAATATGCCCTGAACCTGTACCCGACCATAACCTCCCTGTCTCACTGGAACGTACCACTGCAGAACTCCACACAAATGTGCCCTGAACCTGTACACCACCATAACCTCCCTGTCTCACTGGAACGTACCAATGCAGAACTCCGCACATATATGCTCTGAACCTGTACCCTCTATAACCTCCCTGTCTCACTGGAACGTACCAATGCAGAACTCCAGACAAATGTGCCCTGAACCTGTACACCTCCATAACCTCCCTGTCTCACTGGAACGTACCAATGCAGAACTCCACACAAATATGCCCTGAACCTGTAACCCTCCATAACCTCCCTGTCTCACTGGAACGTACCAATGCAGAATTCCACACAAATATGCCCTGAACGTGTACCCGCCCATAACCTCCTTGTCTCACTGGAACGCACCATTGCAGAACTCCACACAAATTTGCCCTGAACCTGTACTTCTCAATAACCTCCCTGTCTCACTGGAACGTACCATTGCAGAACACCACACAAATATGCCCTGAACGTTTACCCGCCCATAAGATCCTTGTCTCACTGGAACGTACCAACGCAAAACTCCATACAAATATGCCCTGAACCTGTACCCTCCATAACCTCCCTGTCTCACTGGAACGTAGCAAAGCAGAACTACGCACAAATATGCCCTGAACCTGTACCCGACCATAACCTCCCTGTCTCACTGGAACGTACCACTGCAGAACTCCACACAAATATGCCCTGAACCTGTACCCTCCATAACCTCCCTGTCTCACTGGAACGTACCAATGCAGAACTACACACAAATATGCCCTGAACCTGTACCCCTCCATAATCTCCCTGTCTCACTGGAACGTACAAATGCAGAACTCCACACAAATATGCCCTGAACCTGTACCCCACCATAACTTCCCTGTCTCACAGGAAAGTACCAATGCAGAACTCCACACAAATATGCCCTGAACCTGTACTCTCCATAACCTCCCAGTCTCACTGGAACGTACCATTGCAGAACACCACAGAAATATGCCCTGAACATTTACCCGCCCATAAGATCCTTGTCTCACTGGAACGTACCAACGCAGAACTCCATACAAATATGCCCTGAACCTGTACCCTCCATAACCTCCCTGTCTCACTGGAACGTAGCAAAGCAGAACTACGCACAAATATGCCCTGAACCTGTACCCGACCATAACCTCCCTGTCTCACTGGAACGTACCACTGCAGAACTCCACACAAATATGCCCTGAACCTGTACCCTCCATAACCTCCCTGTCTCACTGGAACGTACCAATGCAGAAATACACACAAATATGCCCTGAACCTGTACCCCTCCATAATCTCCCTGTCTCACTGGAACGTACCAATGCAGAACTCCACACAAATATGCCCTGAACCTGTACCCCACCATAACTTCCCTGTCTCACAGGAAAGTACCAATGCAGTACTCCACACAAATATGCCCTGAACCTGTACCCACCATAACCTCCCAGTCTCACTGGAACGTACCATTGCAGAACACCACAGAAATATGCCCTGAACATTTACCCGCCCATAAGATCCTTGTCTCACTGGAACGTACCAACGCAGAACTCCACACAAATATGCCCTGAACCTGTACCCTCCATAACCTCCCTGTCTCACTGGAACGTACCAATGCAGAACTCCACACAAATATGCCCTGAACCTGTACTCTCCATAACCTCCCTGTCTCACTGGAACGTACCAATGCAGAACTACACACAAATATGCCCTGAACCTGTACCCCTCCGTAACATCCCTGTCTCACTGGAACGTACCAATGCAGAACACCACACAAATATGCCCTGAACCTGTACCCCTCCATAACTTCCCTGTCTCACTGGAAAGTACCAATGCAGAACTCCACACAAATATGCCCTGAACCTGTACCCGACCATAACCTCCCTGTCTCACTGGAACGTACCACTGCAGAACTCCACACAAATGTGCCCTGAACCTGTACACCACCATAACCTCCCTGTCTCACTGGAACGTACCAATGCAGAACTCCGCACATATATGCTCTGAACCTGTACCCTCTATAACCTCCCTGTCTCACTGGAACGTACCAATGCAGAACTCCAGACAAATGTGCCCTGAACCTGTACACCTCCATAACCTCCCTGTCTCACTGGAACGTACCAATGCAGAACTCCACACAAATATGCCCTGAACCTGTAACCCTCCATATCCACCCTGTCTCACTGGAACGTACCAATGCAGAATTCCACACAAATATGCCCTGAACCTGTACCCTCCATAACCTCCCTGTCTCACTGGAACGTACCAATGCAGAAATACACACAAATATGCCCTGAACCTGTACCCCTCCATAATCTCCCTGTCTCACTGGAACGTACCAATGCAGAACTCCACACAAATATGCCCTGAACCTGTACCCCACCATAACTTCCCTGTCTCACAGGAAAGTACCAATGCAGAACTCCACACAAATATGCCCTGAACCTGTACCCACCATAACCTCCCAGTCTCACTGGAACGTACCATTGCAGAACACCACAGAAATATGCCCTGAACATTTACCCGCCCATAAGATCCTTGTCTCACTGGAACGTACCAACGCAGAACTCCACACAAATATGCCCTGAACCTGTACCCTCCATAACCTCCCTGTCTCACTGGAACGTACCAATGCAGAACTCCACACAAATATGCCCTGAACCTGTACTCTCCATAACCTCCCTGTCTCACTGGAACGTACCAATGCAGAACTACACACAAATATGCCCTGAACCTGTACCCCTCCGTAACATCCCTGTCTCACTGGAACGTACCAATGCAGAACACCACACAAATATGCCCTGAACCTGTACCCCTCCATAACTTCCCTGTCTCACTGGAAAGTACCAATGCAGAACTCCACACAAATATGCCCTGAACCTGTACCCGACCATAACCTCCCTGTCTCACTGGAACGTACCACTGCAGAACTCCACACAAATGTGCCCTGAACCTGTACACCACCATAACCTCCCTGTCTCACTGGAACGTACCAATGCAGAACTCCGCACATATATGCTCTGAACCTGTACCCTCTATAACCTCCCTGTCTCACTGGAACGTACCAATGCAGAACTCCAGACAAATGTGCCCTGAACCTGTACACCTCCATAACCTCCCTGTCTCACTGGAACGTACCAATGCAGAACTCCACACAAATATGCCCTGAACCTGTAACCCTCCATATCCACCCTGTCTCACTGGAACGTACCAATGCAGAATTCCACACAAATATGCCCTGAACGTGTACCCGCCCATAACCTCCTTGTCTCACTGGAACGCACCATTGCAGAACTCCACACAAATTTGCCCTGAACCTGTACCCCTCAATAACCTCCCTGTCTCACTGGAACGTACCAATGCAGAACTCCACTCAAATATTCCCTGATCCTGTACCGTGCATAACCTCCCTGTCTCACTGGAACGTACCAATGCAGAATTCCACACAAATATGCCCTGAACGTGTACCCGCCCATAACATCCTTGTCTCACTGGAACGTACCAACGCAGAACTCCACACAAATATGCCCTGAACCTGTACCCTCCATAAACTCCCTGTCTCACTGGAACGTACCAATGCAGAACTCCACACAAATATGCCCTGAACCTGTACTCTCCATAACCTCCCTGTCTCACTGGAACGTACCAATGCAGAACTACACACAAATATGCCCTGAACCTGTACCCCTCCATAAGCTCCCTGTCTCACTGGAACGTACCAATGCAGAACACCACACAAATATGTCCTGAACCTGTACCCCTCCATAACTTCCCTGTCTCACTGGAAAGTACCAATGCAGAACTCCACACAAATATGCCCTGAACCTGTACCCGACCAGAACATCCCTGTCTCACTGGAACGTACCACTGCAGAACTCCACACAAATGTGCCCTGAACCTGTACACCACCATAACCTCCCTGTCTCACTGGAACGTACCAATGCAGAACTCCGCACAAATATGCTCTGAACCTGTACCCTCCATAACCTCCCTGTCTCACTGGAACGTACCAATGCAGAACTCCAGACAAATGTGCCCTGAACCTGTACACCTCCATAACCTCCCTGTCTCACTGGAACGTACCAATGCAGAACTCCACACAAATATGCCCTGAACCTGTACCCCTCCATAACCTCCCTGTCTCACTGGAACGTACCAATGCAGAATTCCACACAAATATGCCCTGAACGTGTACCCGCCCATAACCTCCTTGTCTCACTGGAACGCACCAATGCAGAACTCCACACAAATTTGCCCTGAACCTGTACCCGACCATAACCTCCCTGTCTCACTGGAACGTACCAATGCAGAACTCCACTCAAATATTCCCTGATCCTGTACCGTGCATAATCTCCCTGTCTCACTGGAACGTACCAATGCAGAATTCCACACAAAGATGCCCTGAACGTGTACCCGCCCATAACCTCCTTGTCTCACTGGAACGCACCAATGCAGAACGCCACACAAATTTGCCCCGAACCTGTACCCCTCCATAACCTCCCTGTCTCACTGGAACGTACCAATGCAGAACTCCACACAAGTATGCCCTGAACCTGTACCTCTCCATAACCTCCCTGTCTCACTGGAACGTACCAATGCAGAACTCCACACAAATATGCCCTGAACCTGTACCCCTCCATAACTTCCCTGTCTCACTGGAACGCACCAATGTCGAACTCCAATCAAATATGCCCTGAACCTGTACCCCTCCATAACCTTCTGTCTCACTGGAACGTACCATTGCAGAACTCCACACAAATTTGCCCTGAACCTGTACCCCTCCATAACCTCCCTGTCTCACTGGAACGTACCAATGCAGAACTATGCACAAATATGCCCTGAACCTGTAGCCGACCATAATCTCCCTGTCTCACTGGAATGTACCACTGCAGAACTCCACACAATTATGCCATGAACCTGTACCCTCCATAACCTCCCTGTCTCACTGGAATGTACCAATGCAGAACTACACACAAATATGCCCTGAACCTGTACCCCTCCATAACTTCCCTGTCTCACTGGAAAGTACCAATGCAGAACTCCACACAAATATGCCCTGAACCTGTACCCGACCATAACCTCCCTGTCTCACTGGAACGTACCACTGCAGAACTGCACACAAATATGCCCTGAACCTGTACCCTCCATAACCTCCCTATCTCACTGGAACGTACCAATGCAGAACTCCAGACAAATGTGCCCTGAACCTGTACACTCCATAACCTCCCTGACTCACTGGAACGTACAAATGCAGAACTACACTCAAATATGCCCTGAACCTGTACCCCTCCATAACCTCCCAGTCTCACTGGAACGTACCATTGCAGAACACCACACAAATATGCCCTGAACGTGTACCCACCCATAAGCTCCTTGTCTCACTGGAACGTACCAATGCAGAATTCCACACAAATATGCCCTGAACGTGTACCCGCCCATAACCTCCTTGTCTCACTGGAACGCACCAATGCAGAACTCCACACAAATTTGCCCTGAACCTGTACCCCTCCATAACCTCCCTGTCTCACTGGAACGCACCAATGCCGAACTCCACTCAAATATGCCCTGATCCTGTACCGTGCATAATCTCCCTGTCTCACTGAAACGTACCATTGCAGAACACCACACAAATATGCCCTGAACCTGTACCCCTCCATAACCTCCCTCTCTCACTGGAACGTACCAAAGCAGAACTCCACACAAATATGCCCTGAAACTGTACCGGTCCATAACCTCCCTGTCTCATTGGATCGTCCCACTGCAGAACTCCACACAAATATGCCATGAACCGGTACCCTCCATAACCTCCCTGTCTCACTGGAAAGTACCAATGCAAAACTCCACACAAATATGCCCTGAACCTGTACCCGACCATAACCTCCCTGTCTCACTGGAACGTACCACTGCAGAACTCCTCACAAATATGCCCTGAACCTGTAACACCCCCCCCCCCCCATAACCTCCCTGTCCAACTGGAACGCACCAATGCCGAACTCCACTCAAATATGCGCTGATCCTGTACCCGACCATAACCTCCGTGTCTCACTGGAACGTACCAATGCAGAATTCCACAGAAATATGCCCTGAACGTGTAACCGCCCATAACCTCCTTGTCTCACTGGAACGCACCAATGCAGAACTCCACACAAATTTGCCCTGAACCTGTACCCCTCAATAACCTCCCTGTCTCACTGGAACGTACCAATGCAGAACTCCACTCAAATATGCCCTGATCCTGTACCGTGCATAACCTCCCTGTCTCACTGGAACGTACCAATGCAGAATTCCACACAAATATGCCCTGAACGTGTACCCGCCCATAACTTCCTTGTCTCACTGGAACGCACCAATGCAGAACTCCACACAAATTTGCCCTGAACCTGTACCCCTCCATAACCTCTCTGTCTCACTGGAACGTACCAATGCAGAACTCCACACTAGTCTGCCCTGAACCTGTACCCCTCCATAACCTCCCTGTCTCACTGGAATGCACCAATGCCGAACTCCACTCAAAAATGCCCTGATCCTGTACCCGACCATAACCTCCCTGACTCACTGGAACGTACCACTGCAGAACTCCACACAAATATGCCCTGAACCTGTACCATCCATAACCTCCCTGTCTCACTGGAACGTACCAATGCAGAACTCCACACAAATATGCCCTGAACCTGTACCCCTCCATAACTTCCCTGTCTCACTGGAACGCACCAATGCCGAACTCCACTCAAATATGCCCTGAACCTGTACCCCTCCATAACCTTCTGTCTCACTGGAACGTACCATTGCAGAACACCACACAAATATGCCCTGAAAGTGTACCCGCCCATAACCTCCTTGCCTCATTGGAACGCACCAATGCCGAACTCCACACAAATTTGCCCTGAACCTGTACCCCTCCATAACCTCCCTGTCTCAGTGGAACGTACCAATGCGGAACTCCACACAAATATGGCCTGAACATGTATCCTCCATAACCTCCCTGTCTCACTGGAACGTACCAATGCAGAACTCCACACAAATATGCCCTGAACCGGTACCCTCCATAACCACCCTGTCTCACTGGAAGGTACCAATGCAGAATTCCACACAAATATGCCCTGAACGTGCACCCGCCCGTAACCTCCTTGTCTCACTGGAACGCACCAATGCAGAAATCCACACAAATTTGCCCTGAACCTGTACCCCTCAATAACCTCCCTGTCTCACTGGAACGTACCAATGCAGAACTCCACTCAAATATGCCCTGATCCTGTACCGTGCATAACTTCCTTGTCTCACTGGAACGCACCAATGCAGAACTCCACACAAATTTGCCCTGAACCTGTACCCCACCATAACCTCACTGTCTCACTGGAACGTACCAATGCAGAACTCCACACTAGTATGCCCTGAACCTGTACCCCTCCATAACCTCCCTGTCTCACTGGAACGCACCAATGCCGAACTCCACTCAAATATGCCCTGATCCTGTACCCGACCATAACCTCCCTGACTCACTGGAACGTACCACTGCAGAACTCCACACAAATATGCCCTGAACCTGTACCATCCATAACCTCCCTGTCTCACTGGAACGTACCAATGCAGAACTACACACAAATATGCCCTGAACCTGTACCCCTCCATAACCTCCCTGTCTCACTGGAACATACCAATGCAGAACTCCACACAAATATGCCCTGAACCTGTACCCCTCCATAACTTCCCTGTCTCACTGGAACGCACCAATGCCGAACTCCACTCAAATATGCCCTGAACCTGTACCCCTCCATAACCTTCTGTCTCACTGGAACGTACCATTGCAGTACACCACACAAATATGCCCTGAAATTGTACCCGCCCATAACCTCCTTGTCTCACTGGTACGCACCAATGCCGAACTCCACACAAATTTGCCCTGAACCTGTACCCTCCATAACCTCCCTGTCTCACTGGAACGTGCCAATGCAGAACTCCACACAAATATGCCCTGAACCGGTACCCTCCATAACCTCCCTGTCTCACTGGAACGTACCAATGCAGAATTCCACACAAATATGCCCTGAACGTGTACCAGCCCATAACCTCCTTGTCTCACTGGAACGCACCAATGCAGACCTCCACACAAATTTGCCCTGAACCTGTACTTCTCAATAACCTCCCTGTCTCACTGGAACGTACCATTGCAGAACACCACACAAATATGCCCTGAACGTTTACCCGCCCATAAGATCCTTGTCTCACTGGAACGTACCAACGCAAAACTCCACACAAATATGCCCTGAACCTGTAACCCTCCATAACCTCCCTGTCTCACTTGAACGTACCAATGCAGAACTCCACACAAATATGCCCTGAACGTGTACCCGCCCATAACCTCCTTGTCTCACTGGAACGCACCAATGCAGAACTCCACACAAATTTGCCCTGAACCTGTACCCCTCCATAATCTCCCTGTCTCACTGGAACGTCCAACTGCAGAACTCCACACAAGTATGCCCTGAACCTGTACCCCTCCATAACCTCCCTGTCTCACTGGAACGCACCAATGCCGAACTCCACTCAAATATGCCCTGATCCTGTACCGTGCATAATCTCCCTGTCACACTGGAACGTACCATTGCAGAACACCACACAAATATGCCCTGAAACTGTACCCCTCCATAACCTCCCAGTCTCACTGGAACGTTCCAATGCAGAACTCCGCACAAATATGCCCTGAACCTGTACCCTCCATAACCTCCCTGTCTCACTGGAACGTACCAATGCAGAACTCCACACAAATATGCCCTGAACCGGTACCCTCCATAACCTCCCTGTCTCACTGGAACGTACCAATGCAGAATTCCACACAAATGTGCCCTGAACGTGTACCAGCCCATAACCTCCCTGTCTCACTGGAACGCACCAATGCAGAACTCCACACAAATTTGCCCTGAACCTGTACTTCTCAATAACCTCCCTGTCTCACTGGAACGTACCATTGCAGAACACCACACAAATATGCCCTGAACGTTTACCCGCCCATAAGATCCTTGTCTCACTGGAACGTACCAACGCAAAACTCCATACAAATATGCCCTGAACCTGTACCCTCCATAACCTCCCTGTCTCAGTGGAACGTAGCAAAGCAGAACTACGCACAAATATGCCCTTAACCTGTACCCGACCATAACCTCCCTGTCTCACTGGACCGTACCACTGCAGAACTCCACACAAATATGCCCTGAACATTTACCCGCCCATAAGATCCTTGTCTCACTCGAACGTACCAACGCAGAACTCCACACAAATATGCCCGGAACCTGTACCCTCCATAACCTCCCTGTCTCACTGGAACGTACCAATGCAGAACTCCACACAAATATGCCCTGAACCTATACCCTCCATAACCTCCCTGTCTCACTGGAATGTACCAATGCAGAACTACACACAAATATGCCCTGAACCTGTACCCTTCCATAACCTCCCTGTCTCACTGGAACGTACCAATGCAGAACACCACACAAAGATTCCCTGAACCTGTACCCCTCCATTACTTCCCTGTCTCACTGGAAAGTACCAATGCAGAACTCCACACAAATATGCCCTGAACCTGTAGCCTACCATATTCTCCCTGTCTCACTGGAATGTACAACTGCAGAACTACACTCAAATATGCCCTGAACCTGTACCCCTCCATAACCTCCCAGTCTCACTGGAACGTACCATTTCAGAACACCACACAAATATGCCCTGAACGTTTATCCGCCCATAAGATCCTTGTCTCACTGGAACGTACCAACGCAGAACTCCATACAAATATGCCCTGAACCTGTACCCTCCATAACCTCCCTGTCTCACTGGAACGTAGCAAAGCAGAACTACGCACAAATATGCCCTGAACCTGTACCCGACCATAACCTCCCTGTCTCACTGGAACGTACCACTGCAGAACTCCACACAAATATGCCCTGAACCTGCACCCTCCATAACCTCCCTGTCTCACTGGAACGTACCAATGCAGAACTACACACAAATATGCCCTGAACCTGTACCCCTCCATAATCTCCCTGTCTCACTGGAACGTACCAATGCAGAACTCCACACAAATATGCCCTGAACCTGTACCCCACCATAACTTCCCTGTCTCACAGGAAAGTACCAATGCAGAACTCCACACAAATATGCCCTGAACCTGTACCCTCCATAACCTCCCAGTCTCACTGGAACGTACCATTGTAGAACACCACAGAAATATGCCCTGAACATTTACCCGCACATAAGATCCTTGTCTCACTGGAACGTACCAACGCAGAACTCCACACAAATATGCCCTGAACCTGTACCCTCCATAACCTCCCTGTCTCACTGGAACGTACCAATGCAGAACTCCACACAAATATGCCCTGAACCTGTACTCTCCATAACCTCCCTGTCTCACTGGAACGTACCAATGCAGAACTGCACACAAATATGCCCTGAACCTGTACTCCTCCGTAACCTCCCTGTCTCACTGGAACGTACCAATGCAGAACACCACACAAATATGCCCTGAACCTGTACCCCTCCATAACTTCCCTGTCTCACTGGAAAGTACCAATGCAGAACTCCACACAAATATGCCCTGAACCTGTACCCGACCATAACCTCCCTGTCTCACTGGAACGTACCACTGCAGAACTCCACACAAATGTGCCCTGAACCTGTACACCACCATAACCTCCCTGTCTCACTGGAACGTACCAATGCAGAACTCCGCACATATATGCTCTGAACCTGTACCCTCTATAACCTCCCTGTCTCACTGGAACGTACCAATGCAGAACTCCAGACAAATGTGCCCTGAACCTGTACACCTCCATAACCTCCCTGTCTCACTGGAACGTACCAATGCAGAACTCCACACAAATATGCCCTGAACCTGTAACCCTCCATAACCTCCCTGTCTCACTGGAACGTACCAATGCAGAATTCCACACAAATATGCCCTGAACGTGTACCCGCCCATAACCTCCTTGTCTCACTGGAACGCACCATTGCAGAACTCCACACAAATTTGCCCTGAACCTGTACCCCTCAATAACCTCCCTGTCTCACTGGAACGTACCAATGCAGAACTCCACTCAAATATTCCCTGATCCTGTACCGTGCATAACCTCCCTGTCTCACTGGAACGTACCAATGCAGAATTCCACACAAATATGCCCTGAACGTGTACCCGCCCATAACCTCCTTGTCTCACAGGAAAGTACCAATGCAGAACTCCACACAAATATGCCCTGAACCTGTACCCTCCATAACCTCCCAGTCTCACTGGAACGTACCATTGCAGAACACCACAGAAATATGTCCTGAACTTTTACCCGCCGATAAGATCCTTGTCTCACTGGAACGTACCAACGCAGAACTCCACACAAATATGCCCTGAACCTGTACCCTCCATAAACTCCCTGTCTCACTGGAACGTACCAATGCAGAACTCCACACAAATATGCCCTGAACCTGTACTCTCCATAACCTCCCTGTCTCACTGGAACGTACCAATGCAGAACTACACACAAATATGCCCTGAACCTGTACCCCTCCATAAGCTCCCTGTCTCACTGGAACGTACCAATGCAGAACACCACACAAATATGCCCTGAACCTGTACCCCTCCATAACTTCCCTGTCTCACTGGAAAGTACCAATGCAGAACTCCACACAAATATGCCCTGAACCTGTACCCGACCAGAACCTCCCTGTCTCACTGGAACGTACCACTGCAGAACTCCACACAAATGTGCCCTGAACCTGTACACCACCATAACCTCCCTGTCTCACTGGAACGTACCAATGCAGAACTCCGCACAAATATGCTCTGAACCTGTACCCTCTAAAACCTCCCTGTCTCACTGGAACGTACCAATGCAGAACTCCAGACAAATGTGCCCTGAACCTGTACACCTCCATAACCTCCCTGTCTCACTGGAACGTACCAATGCAGAACTCCACACAAATATGCCCTGAACCTGTAACCCTCCATAACCTCCCTGTCTCACTGGAACGTACCAATGCAGAACTCCACACAAATATGCCCTGAACCGGTACCCTCCATAACCTCCCTGTCTCACTGGAACGTACCAATGCAGAATTCCACAGAAATATGCCCTGAACGTGTACCCGCCCATAACCTCCTTGTCTCACTGGAACGCACCAATGCAGAACTCCACACAAATTTGCCCTGAACCTGTACCCCTCAATAACCTCCCTGTCTCACTGGAACGTACCAATGCAGAACTCCACTCAAATATTCCCTGATCCTGTACCGTGCATAACCTCCCTGTCTCACTGGAACGTA
The DNA here is from genome assembly GCF_048418815.1 of Hemitrygon akajei. Lineage (NCBI taxonomy): Eukaryota > Metazoa > Chordata > Chondrichthyes > Myliobatiformes > Dasyatidae > Hemitrygon > Hemitrygon akajei. The sequence goes on along the minus strand of NW_027331942.1, from coordinate 722,842 downwards.
CCAATGCAGAATTCCACACACATATGCCCTGAACGTGTACCCGCCCATAACCTCCTTGTCTCACTGGAACGCACCAATGCAGAACGCCACACAAATTTGCCCCGAACCTGTACCCCACCATAACCTCCCTGTCTCACTGGAACGTACCAATGCAGAACTCCACACAAGTATGCCCTGAACCTGTACCTCTCCATAACCTCCCTGTCTCACTGGAACGTACCAATGCAGAACTCCACACAAATATGCCCTGAACCTGTACCCCTCCATAACTTCCCTGTCTCACTGGAACGCACCAATGTCGAACTCCAATCAAATATGCCCTGAACCTGTACCCCTCCATAACCTTCTGTCTCACTGGAACGTACCATTGCAGAACACCACACAAATATGCCCTGAAAGTGTACCCGCCCATAACCTCCTTGTCTCACTGGAACGCACCAATGCAGAACTCCACACAAATTTGCCCTGAACCTGTACCCCTCCATAACCTCCCTGTCTCACTGGAACGTACCAATGCAGAACTATGCACAAATATGCCCTGAACCTGTAGCCGACCATAATCTCCCTGTCTCACTGGAATGTACCTCTGCAGAACTCCACACAAATATGCCCTGAACCTGTACCCTCCATAACCTCCCTGTCTCACTGGAATGTACCAATGCAGAACTACACACAAATATGCCCTGAACCTGTACCCCTCCATAACTTCCCTGTCTCACTGGAAAGTACCAATGCAGAACTCCACACAAATATGCCCTGAACCTGTACCCGACCATAACCTCCCTGTCTCACTGGAACGTACCACTGCAGAACTGCACACAAATATGCCCTGAACCTGTACCCTCCATAACCTCCCTATCTCACTGGAACGTACCAATGCAGAACTCCAGACAAATGTGCCCTGAACCTGTACACTCCATAACCTCCCTGACTCACTGGAACGTACAAATGCAGAACTACACTCAAATATGCCCTGAACCTGTACCCCTCCATAACCTCCCAGTCTCACTGGAACGTACCATTGCAGAACACCACACAAATATGCCCTGAACGTGTACCCGCCCATAAGCTCCTTGTCTCACTGGAACGTACCAATGCAGAATTCCACACAAATATGCCCTGAACGTGTACCCGCCCATAAACTCCTTGTCTCACTGGAACGCACCAATGCAGAACTCCACACAAATTTGCCCTGAACCTGTACCCCTCCATAACCTCCCTGTCTCACTGGAACGCACCAATGCCGAACTCCACTCAAATATGCCCTGATCCTGTACCGTGCATAACCTCCCTGTCTCACTGAAACGTACCATTGCAGAACACCACACAAATATGCCCTGAACCTGTACCCCTCCATAACCTCCCTGTCTCACTGGAACGTACCAAAGCAGAACTCCACACAAATATGCCCTGAAACTGTACCGGTCCATAACCTCCCTGTCTCATTGGATCGTCCCACTGCAGAGCTCCACACAAATATGCCATGAACCGGTACCCCCCATAACCTCCCTGTCCAACTGGAACGCACCAATGCCGAACTCCACTCAAATATGCCCTGAACCTGTACCGTGCATAACCTCCCTGTCTCACTGGAACGTACCAATGCAGAATTCCACACAAATATGCCCTGAACGTGTACCCGCCCATAACTTCCTTGTCTCACTGGAACGCACCAATGCAGAACTCCACACAAATTTGCCCTGAACCTGTACCCCTCTATAACCTCACTGTCTCACTGGAACGTACCAATGCAGAACTCCACACTAGTCTGCCCTGAACCTGTACCCCTCCATAACCTCCCTGTCTCACTGGAATGCACCAATGCCGAACTCCACTCAAATATCCCCTGATCCTGAACCCGACCATAACCTCCCTGACTCACTGGAACGTACCACTGCAGAACTCCACACAAATATGCCCTGAACCTGTACCATCCATAACCTCCCTGTCTCACTGGAACGTACCAATGCAGAACTACACACAAATATGCCCTGAACCTGTACCCCTCCATAACCTCCCTGTCTCACTGGAACGTACCAATGCAGAACTCCACACAAATATGCCCTGAACCTGTACCCCTCCATAACTTCCCTGTCTCACTGGAACGCACCAATGCCGAACTCCACTCAAATATGCCCTGAACCTGTACCCCTCCATAACCTTCTGTCTCACTGGAACGTACCAATGCAGAACTCCACACAAGTATGCCCTGATCCTGTACCCTCCATAACCTCCCTGTCTCCCTGGAACGTACCAATGCAGAACTACACACAAATATGCCCTGAACCTGTACCCCTCCATAACCTCCCTGTCTCACTGGAACGTACCAATGCAGAACTCCACACAAATATGCCCTGAACCTGTACCCTTCATAACCTCCCTGTCTCACTGGAACGTACCAATGCAGAACTCCACACAAATATGCCCTGCACCTGTACCACTCCATAACCTCCCTGTCTCACTGGAACGTCCCACTGCAGAACTCCACACAAATAGGCCCTGAACCTGTACCCCTCCATAACCTCCCTGTCTCACTGGAAGGTACCAATGCAGAACTCCACACAAATATGCCCTGAAAATTTGCACATTTCTTCCCTACTTTTCACTGAGAAAATCTGTTTCAAGTTTAAGCTTCCAATTTCCTGCCCGATAGCCTCATAATCCCCTTACTCCAATTAAACGCTGTTCTAACTTAACTGTTCCTATCTCTCTCCAATGATATTGTAAAGGAGATAGAATTTTGATCACTATCTCCAAAATGCTCTCCCACTGAGAGTTCTGACACTTGACCTGGTTGATTTCCTAATGCCAGTCGAGTACAGCCTCTCCTCTTGTAGTTTTATCTACATATTGTGTCAGGAAACCTTCCTGAACACACCTAACAAACTCCATCGCGTCCAAACCCTTTGTGAGATACCAATCGATATTTGGGATATTAGAAACTCCAATCACGACAATTCTGTTATTATTACACCTTTACAGGATCTGTTTCCCTGTCTGCTCCTCGATATCGCTGTTACTATTAGGCAGTGTATAAAAACACCCAGTAATGCTATTACCCAGTAACACCCCTTCCTGATCCTGCCGACCACCCACAGAAACTTCACAGACAATCCCTTAATGGCGTCCACCCTTTCTGCAGCAGTAACTCTATCTCCGATCAACAGTGCCACACCACCACCACTTTAACCTTCCTCCCGGACCTTTCTGAAACATCTAAAATCTGAAGTAAACATTCCTGTGCCCTGGCACATCCAAGTCTCTGTAACAGCCAGCACATCATATCTCCAAGTAGTGATCCACGCTGTAAGCTCATCCGCTTTATTCATAACACTCCTTGCGTTAAAATAGACACATCTCAAACCTTCGGTCTGAGAGCGTCCCTTCTCTGTCACCTATTATCCTCACTCTTGCACTATCTGCAAGCTCTCTCTATTTGTGAACCAACCTCCTCTTCTGCAGTCTCTTCAGTTCGGTTCCCAACCCCCAACAATTCTATTTTAATCTCTCCCCAATAGCCTTAGCAAACATTCCTGCCAGGATATTGGTCCCCCTGGGATTCAGAGCAGCCCCTTTTTTTGTGCACGTCATACCTGCCCTTAAAGAGGTCGCAATGATCCAGAAATCAGAATCCCTGCCTATCCCTGGCTATCGGCAGCGAGGGCGGAGGGTGTCGTTGGAGGGCTGATTCACAGCTGGTTCACAGCTCAGTAAATGACAATACTCGGACGGTGCAAGCATGGCCGCCGCAAACAGCAGCCACGGGGTTAGAGCGAAGCTATTACAGGTCAGGGGTGTTCCAGAGTTCAAAGTTCAATTGCGGTGTTGTTCTGCCGGGAAGTCCTCGGCGTGGAATGTTTGGGCTTTCCGGTTTCCTACCACAGTCCAAAAAACTGCCGGGAGGGTTAACTGGAGACCTGGGATGGGAGAAGGGTATTTCCAGCCCGCTCTCACGTTCTGGCAGGATCGGCGATACCGTGGAGCAGGCCCGACAGCAAAGTGGGACCGGGGAAGGACTGAATGGAGATCAAACAGAGAAGCGAATGTTATGGCCTCATGGAACCTGACTTAGACAGAGGGGCATTTCCGTTTTTACTTCTGTCGTCTATATTGTCGTATCTTTTCGGTGTCAAGGCAACCTCTCAGTCTTTTCCCTGTTTAGCACTCCCAGGTTCCGAGCTGACAAGCTGATCCTCCCCGTTTGCCTGGGAGGCGCTGAGCTCCCTGCGTGAATGAGCGGTGCCGTTAGGTGCAGGGCGAGTCTCAGGGCAAACAGTCGCCAGTAGCCCAGGGGAAAAGGAGCTGTCTCTCCTGTGAAAACAAGTCAGTGCGGCTTCATAGTTGCATATGAATATATAAGACCATATGATATGGGAGCAGAAGTAGGCCATTTGGCCCATCGAGTCTGCTCCGTCAATTCATCATGGCGGATCCAATTTTCCCTCTCAGCCCCAATCTCTTGACTTGTTTGGTCGAGTGAACGTTTGCCTTTTCTCCTTCGAGGATGAAAGGTGACCTGAAAAAGGCGTATAAGGTGATCAGGGGCATTAAACGTGTGCATAGACAGAGGCTTTCCCCCGCCCTCCCCAGTGTTGAAATAGCTAACAGAAGGGGAAGGCGATGGTGGGAGGTGTTCCATAGTTATAACGTGCTTGCAGGTAGGTACGGAAGGGATGTCTTTCACACAGAAACTGGTGAGTGAGTGGACTGAACTGCTAGCGACGGTGGAAAAGTCGGATAAAATAGGGTCTTCTAAGAGAGCCTTAGACAGGAACATGGAGCTTAGAAAAAGATAGAAGGCTATTTCGTAGGGAAATTCTAGTCATTTTCCAGAGGCGGTTACCTGGTCGGCTCAGCATTGTGGGCCGAAGGACCTGTAATATGCTGCAGATTTCCATGTTCTCTGTTCTCCGGTATCACTTCATGTCCTAGCCCATCAAGAATTTATCAACATCTGCCTTAAATATAATTAAAGCCTTGGTCTCCACAGCCACCAGTGGCAAAGAATTCCACAGATTCACCACTCTCTGGCGAAAGAAATTCCTTCTCATCTCCATTCAGCACAGCTGCCTTAACCAAAGAGTTCCATTGCCCCCGCTAATGACCACTGGATTTAAATACATGTGAAATGGGGCATGGTCTATCCGCTGGGAATTCGAACGGAAATTTACCTGAGCTACATCAGTCAGCATCCCCGATCTTGCAGGACGTTTCCCGCCAGGAACGATTCTGCAAGCGGGATCTCTGGAAAGGGAGCGTTATTCAAAAAAAAATCCTACCATGAAAGCATTTTGAATAAGCCTTGAGGAGCCTGGCAGTGGATGGGCTACAGCAGCAGAAGACCACGAGCACATACACTCAGTGGCCACTTTATTAGTTGCAGGAGATACCCAATATTGAATACCCATGGAGGCCGGCGAATATTTCAGAGACTCATGCCGCTGAGCAGTTAGAGAGCCAACATCAGGCTCCCGAAACCCGACTGGAAGTGATCCGGCAAGAGGAGCAAATACCGCGAGCCATAAAAGCAACCTTCCCGATTCGTTGTATTGGACAGATCCTCTTTCGTATGACTTATCTTACACGGGGGTGACTTAAGGGGCGGGGGTTCCGCGACCACTTTTACAGCAAAAAAATTCATGCAAAATAACATGAATTTTATTGCCAGACTTCTGTAATTAAACACAACAAGACACAAGGAAATTGATTTACAGATTCGTTTTTGCTGAATTCCCTGCAAATGGAATTGTTTAGCAAAGGGCTTGACATATCTAGTTCACAGTTGAAGTGGGAGGGAGCTGGGGAAGGGCTTTGATTTGATTCCGAATGAGCAGGTGACACTGTGCTGGGACGTTTAAGGTGAAACTCGTCTTGCCCCGGGCAGGACGGGACCTGCTGGGCGGAGCTTCGTATCTCGCAGAGCGTGGGCGGCTCGAATTCACAGCCTGGGACTTGCAGACTTTAACGAGAGGACGTCCGTCCTACGTTCGGGGTCTAGCAAGCTTTCCCGACCGATTAGATGCGATGGACCCTTACCATTATCCGTGGGCGCCAGGTCGGGGACAGCTGGGATTGAATAATAAGGAGAGAACTTGTGAGATCGGCCCAGAAATCAACTGATAAATGTGGACGTGAGGTAAGGTTAACGCAGCTTTTTATATTTCTGCATGTGTTTCACCTTGTTCCCCTCAGGGATTCCCCTGTTCGCTGTACTCCTCCTCCTCAGCCCACGGTCCGACCCGGTCCGGTCGTAGATAAGAAGTAAGAACACAGGTAATAGGAGCAGAAGTCGGCCATCTGCCCCGTCGAGCCGGCTCTGCCATTCAGTAAGTTCATGGCTGATCTGACCATGAACTCATCTCCACCTGCCTGCCTTTTCCCCATCACCCTGAATTCCCCTAGTATGCAAAAATCTATCAAAACCTTGTCTTAAATATACTTACTGAGGTATGCTCAACTGCTTTATCGGGCGGAGAATTCTCCACTCTCTGGGAAAGAAGATCTCCATCCTAAATCTACTCCCCGAATCTTGAGATTATGCATCCTCGTTCTAGTCTTTCCTAACTCTGGGGGAAAAAAAAAACTTTCCTGCCTCTATTTTTCCATCCCTTTCATATTTTTATATGTACCTATCAGATCTCATCTCAATCTTCTGAATTCCAGCGAGTACAGTCCCAGGTGAATCAATAGTTCCCCGTAGTCTAACCACCACCTCCCCCCATCTCAGGAATCAACCCGGTGAACCTCCTCTGCACCGCCACCAAAGCCAGACCCGACAGCTGTGTCAGGTGGGTGGAACCATGGCTGCGGTGTCCACCTCTTCCCCAGGCCCAGGATGTCGGTAGCAGGCTGCCCCGCTCCACGCGCATAATGAACAGCAAGGATCGGCAGAGATCCATACAGTTTGGCACCGGCAGCGTCGCAGGAGTTGCCAGTTAGCGTTGAAATCAATTTAAGAACTGCAGCTCCGGAGTTTTCCCTCTGTGTTTGCGATCGAATCCTCTCTCATGAGTAGATTCAGCCATAAGGTAGCGGAGGTTTGAGAGCAGAGAATTCCTTCCAGACGAACTGTCAACCGCGGCTGACGAGCCATATCTGCCCGAAACGGCAATTATTATGACTCTTGCCCCGACTCCTGTCAGTAGAAACTGTTCCGTCGGGGTCAGTAGCTAAGCGACACGTGCAGGCCAGGAGCCGGACTTGGTTGTCAGAGACTATTTGAGGTGAACGCCATTGGGAACATTTAATAGGCAGAGGGAGCTTGTCCCCATTACCACCCTTGGCTGTAACAACCTGAAGGAATCAGGGCAGTGCAGCGAACACGAAAATAAAGAGAAAATGAAAAGATGATAAACCTTCAGCATTTCGGGCACCAACTCTAACGGGTACGACTTCACTCTGGGATTCAAAATCACATAAATATTATTTTTGTTCGATTTTGCTGCCATACCGTGGAGAAGGAATGGTTAAATAATATATTAAACCAAGTTCCTTCAGTATTGATTGACAGCAAGCTCCCGAGCCGGCTGCTCCGATTTCAGCAGAGAGGCCGCTCCCTCTCCTGAGGAATGTGTGTGTTGGAATTCGCCCTGCGGGCAGGCAGCTGCTTGCACAGAGATTCTGAGGTCTGAGCCCCACAGGATAACAGCCTGCACCGCCCAAGTCAGCCAAAGGCCCCTCAGCTGTTTGGCTGCATGAATCGATTAGGAAAATATATCGAACAAGTGATAGAAATTTTAAGCGGGATCTCGGCGAGAAGAATGCCGCTTCTTATGTTTATTTCACAGTATTCATCCAAGCAACATTTTTGTTAAGGTGTCTTTGTTTTGGAGTCAGGGATCCAGGAGTCACCGGCTCTCTTATGCCGACGATAAGATGTGTTCGGCTGCTGTTTTTTTGTTTGAAATCATTGCCACGGGTAATATTTCCCGTTGGTTTATTCAAGATCAAAGATGCATTGCGGTGTGTAAGGGAGGTTTTAAAATGATCCCGCTGAGAGAGTAGAAGCACAAGTTGTTTGTTGTCTTTGAATGACCGCGTGCAAACCATGAAAAACTTTAAAAACAGTTAAACTTGCAAACAAGAGAAAATCTGTTCCTCCCCCTTTTTCCCGTGGCCTTCTGTCTCTTTCAACAATCAACCTCCCAGCATCTGTACTTCATCCCTCCCCCTTCAGGATCCACCTATCATATGGATCATCCCTCCTTCCCTCACTCCCCCTCCAACTTATAAATCTACTCCTCAGTTCTGTTTTCTCCGAAGAGTCTCTTTCGACTGCATTTTTCCCACAGTTGCTGGCTGGCCTGCTGAGTTCGTCCAGCATTTTGTATGTGAAACAATATACCCATCAATTTAGTGCTTTGGTGAACCCCTTTGGTCGCATCCACTAAAGGAAAGATTCATTTCTTATCAGAAACGCGAGAAAATCTGCAGATGCTGGAAATCTGCATACAGCACGCACAAATTGCAGTCGGAACTCAGGAGGTCAGGCATCACCTATAGAAATTCGTAAACAGCGATTCAACCAGAAAACTTTCATCAGACGCAATTTCTTATGTCTGTTCGCATTCGTAACTTTTTGCTCAAATTTAAAACATGTATTCCTTTGGAAAACAGGTGGATAGATATTAGCCGATTGATAATCCATACCATGAATGACACAACAGGTGTCATAAGGAAATAAATTCCAAAAGCATTAGAAAACTAAATAAGCGAGAAAGAAACGATAACATTTACAACTGTGAGATCAAAACTACAGAACTCCTGAGAGCTGATAAACCCCAGGGACCTAATGGTCATCAGTCCACCTATGTCGTGGACATATATTTTATTCGAAAACTCACTCACTCACTAGGTCTCGGCTGCTTTCCTGGACTGCGTAATCAGGAAAGACACACTCTGGTCCCGCCAAACCCGCGAGACTGATGCGGCGCACCCACCCCAACCCAGGTTTGTGTGAATGCTGTGTAATATGCTACCCTGTTACAGCTCAATGCCCAGAAATAACAGACAGCGCACTGAATACTATTAAAGAAATTATATTTGTGAATCTTAACTGAAAGATTAGTAAAGATAAGAAAGATTTAAAAAAAACTAAGGGCCACTTATAATTAAACAGTCAATGTGCACAAGTTGGAGCTCAGTTCATCGATCCTCCATCGATCTCGGTGCCTGTCTCCATCTAATTACAATTTCCCCAATGCGTCCAGTCCTACCACCGCTTCTCTCCAGCGTCTTCCCTCTTCACCTCTTCAGCTCCCTCAAAACAATGGAGCCAGCTCTCATTCCAAAGCATCTGTTATTTTTCCCCATAACTCAAACACTGCTTCTACAAAGAGAACATTACATTAGTGGTGAAACTTTTCCCGGGGTGTTACACTGTGGAGAGAGAATCTGGACCATAGCCCTTCACAGTCTCAGATCCACACACCTATCGATAAGCCCACAAGACACAGCAGCAGAATTTGGCCATCTGGCCCCATCAACTCTGCTCCGGAATTCAATCCTGGCTGATCTTTCCCTCCTCTGCCTCACCCCCGTAACCTGTGAACAAGGAGAAGGAGATAAGTCCGTGGCCCAAGGTAGAAGGAGATCAGTTATACGGCTCTCGTTACATGCACATGCAGAACAACTCTTTAAATGGTTATGCAGAAATGTTGAAGTTAATAACTCACTTATTTCTACTGTCACGTACCCCGTGACCGGGTTAAAGAACCAGCAGAAATGCAAAACACACTGGAATCTGGTATTGCTATAAATTAGTAATGCTTTTTAGTAAACTACGCAATACGGTAATATAAATGCAAATATATCAACCAGGTTAGCAGTGATACAGATATAGATATCTGTGGGACAAAACTAGGCTCTTGCAAACCCAGGGGTTATTGGATACAAGCTTACGATGATGAAGACAGTTTAGTTCAGTTCGTGGTATTTTGTTGAGTAACATTGGAGAGAGAGGGAGAGAGAGAGAGAGAGAGAGAGAGAGAGAGAGAGAGTGGGGGTCTGAGAGGTGATCCCGTCGATCTTCCCGTTGTCTTCCGATATCCTGTTGTGGTCACCGACTACGACCATGATACTTACGAACTTTCTTCATTGGTCGCAACTCTTCACATTGTCAGCCACTGATCGATTTCCCTGAATCGATCCTCCAAAACCCGACCTTCACATGGGTGCACAAAGTTCGTTCAATGTCCCACACAGTGTGTGTCTCGTGGTGTGTCTGTGTGTGTAACAGTGGATCTGCTTTTTATCTCCACATGCTGGACATCAGCTGTCCATCAAACTGATCCTCCCATCACTTTCTGCAGAAACCGTACAAGCAGGCAAGTAACCTTGTGAAAGGTGAACAATCAGCAGAGGAACCATAACATCAATCTTTCGAGCAGTATCAGTCTCTCTCTCTCCCTCTCTCTCTCTCTCTCTCTCTCTCTCTCTCTCTCTCTCTCTCATTGCTCTGGACGACCCCCCTCCCTCTCTCTTTAAAGCACCACCGTTCATAGAGTCTTTTCTGGACCCCTTTCCATACTAGGATGACACACAACACCCCCTCATTTTAATAAATTCTTACGGAGGGAAATAATTCAGGTTATATGTGCAAAACAATACATGAGTAATCATCAGATAACAGAGTAAAACGAGTACAGTTTCAAACTTAACATCTAGATAAACAATCGGCTATAATGTTGTCAGTACCTTTGACATGTCTAATTTCTATGTCATATTCTAGCAATATGAGACTACAATTCAACAACCTTCTGTTCTTATTTTTTATATTAGCCAGAAATGCAAAAGAATTATGATCTGTGTCAACTATTAGTGGATTCTGGGCAGCATAAATATAAACTTCGAAATGTTGCAAAGACAGAATAAGTGGCAGTAACTCTTTTTCCATAGTGGAATAGTTTTTTCTGGTGTACATTATATTTCTTGGAGAAATAAGCCACTAATTCTTCAATGGCGTCCACACCTTTTTGCAATAATACTGCCCCAGAAGCCAGGTCACTAGTATCTGTTGCTGTAGAGAATGGTTTAGAAAAGTCAGGTGCTCTGAATATGGGATTATAACACAATATAGTTTACAGTTGCTCAAACAATATTCCCACAGCCAGAGAGTGCTCTTTCCATGTGTCACGCCAGACCACTAAAACATAGATATATGTATGCCCCTGTGTTTTCTAAACCTCTAATTAGTGAGTTAATCATCCTTTGAGATGTTCCTAGAACATATTTCGATAGATAGATAGATAGATACTTTATTCATCCCCATGGGGAAATTCAACTTTTTTCCAATGTCCCATACACTTGTTGTAGCAAAACTAATTACATACAATACTTAACTCAGTAAAAAAATATGATATGCATCTAAATCACCATCTCAAAAAGCATTAATAATAGCTTTTAAAAAGTTCTTAAGTCCTGGCGGTAGAATTGTAAAGCCTAATGGCATTGGGGAGTATTGACCTCTTCATCCTGTCTGAGGAGCATTGCTCGGTAGTAACCTGTCACTGAAACTGCTTCTCTGTCTCTGGATGGTGCTATGTAGAGGATGTTCAGAGTTATCCATAATTGACCGTAGCCTACTCAGCGCCCTTCGCTCAGCTACCGATGTTAAACTCTCCAGTACTTTGCCCACGACAGAGCCCGCCTTCCTTACCAGCTTATTAAGACGTGAGGTGTCCCTCTTCTTAATGCTTCCTCCCCAACACGCCACCACAAAGAAGAGGGCGCTCTCCACAACAGACCTATAGAACATCTTCAGCATCTCACTACAGACATTGAATGATGCCAACCTTCTTAGGAAGTACATTTGACTCTGTGCCTTCCTGCACAAGGCATCTGTGTTGGCAGTCCAGTCAAGCTTCTCGTCTAACTGTACTCCCAGATACTTGTAGGTCTTAACCTGCTCCACACGTTCTCCATTAATGATCACTGGCTCCATATGGGGCCTAGATCTCCTAAAGTCCACCACCATCTCCTTGGTCTTGGTGATATTGAGACGCAGGTAGTTTGAGTTGCACCATATCACAAAGTCCTGTATCAGTTTCCTATACTCCTCCTCCTGTCCATTCCTGACACACCCCACTATGGCCGTGTCATCAGCGAATTTCTGCACATGGCAGGACTCTGAGTTATATTGGAAGTCTGATGTGTACAGGGTGAACAGGACCAGAGAGAGTACGGTTCCCTGCGGCGCCCCTGTGCTGCTGACCACCGTGTCAGACCTACAGTCTCCCAACCGCACATACTGAGGTCTATCTGTCAAGTAGTCCACTATCCAATCCACCATGTGAGAGTCTACTCCCAAAACCAGAATTTCATTCTGAAAGGTAAAACATTATATTCATACAGTCCTAAAGGTGAGACAAAGGCTGAGAATTCTCTAGACATTTCAGTAAAAGGAACATAACAATATCCTTTCAGCAAGTAAATTTTCTGTAAGGTACGTATTCGTACCCACTTAATCAATGTAATCATCTACTCGGGATAGGATCAGCATCTGTCTTTGTGTTGGCATTGACTTTCCTGTAGTCAGTACAGAATGTCATGCTACCATCCGATTTCGGTACAAGTATACAAGGCGTTGCCAACTCTGAGGTAGATCACCGAATAATACCAGCTGCTGGCATGTACTCAATTTATTTTTTCACCAGCTTGCTTTTCTCTAAGTTCATTCTGTAGGGATGCTTTTTAAAGCGCTGGGCTTATTTACAGTGATGTCATGCGCGCGTCGTGCATGGCCTTAGAATATCACGGAATAAACCTTTAGGTCAGTTAATTAAAATATTCAGCTTTTTTTTTGCAGCTTTGACTGCAAATGCTGAATTTTCCCATCAATAATTTTCAAAACATCATACTCTCTGAGTCTTCTGAAAACTACAGGGAGTTCAATAAAATGATTTGGTCTGCTGTCTCACTCCCTCTCCCTCCCTCACCCTACCTATCCCTCTCCCACCCATCCCCCTCCCCGGGCTACTCCCCTCTCTCTCCTAATAGCAGCACAATTCATAGGGTCCACTCTGCCCTCCTTTACAAACTAGGGTAACCCCTAACAACTCCTCCTTTTAAGAAATTCTTACGGAGGAGAATTTCAGGTTATATGTGTATTACAGAGTTTAAAAGAATACATGTGTAATTATCAAATAACCAAGTAAAAACGGTAGAGTTTCAAACTTAACTTCTAGATAAACAATCAGCTATAATGTTGTCCATACCATTGACATGTCTAATTTCTAGATCATATTCTTGCAATATCAGACTCCAATTTCAATAACCTTCTGTTCTTATTTTTCATATTAGCCAGAAATACTAACGGATTATGATCTGTGTAAACTAACCGTGGTTTCTGGGCAGGACAAAACTTAACTTCGAAATTTTGCAAAGACAGAATAAGTGACAGTAACTCTTTTTCCACAGTGGAATATATTTTCTGGTGTACATTAAATTTCTTGGTGAAATAAGACACTGTGTGTTCAATGTCATCCGCACCTTCTTGCAATAATACTGCTCCAGCACCCTCGTCACTAGCATCTGTTACTATGGACTATGGTTTGGAAAAGTCAGATGCTCTGCGTATGGGATTATAACACAATATAGTTTACAGTTGCTCTAACAATTTTCCCACAGCCTCCGGGTGGTCATCCCACGTGTCAATCCAGACACGAAATAAGACCCTGTGTTGTCTAACCCTCTTATTAGCGAGTTAATCATCCTTTGAAATGTTCCTGGAGCGTTTTTAATTCCGAAAAGAAAAACATTATTTTCATAAAGCCCTGGAGGTGTGACAAGTGCTGAGATTTCTCTAGCCCTTTCAGTCAAAGGAACACACCAATATCCTTTCAGCAAGTCAATTTTCTGTAAGGTACATAGCCGTCCCCACTTTATCAATGTAAAGTTACTGCCCTGGTCAGATTGGATTTCTTTAGGTAGACCTTCCAGTGTGGAGAATTTGTTAGGTGCTTTTACCTTGATGTTCCAGAGGGGCAGCATTCCATGGAACCGAGACACAGCACATATGATGGTTAACGGATACTCGTAGCCAGTTGCAGTCTTTGGCAATGGGACCACACAGTCCACTATGAACCTGGAAAATAGTTCACCAAAAACAGGTATCAACCTAAATGGTGCTTTTATGATCATCTGATTAGGTTTTCCTGCACGCTGACAGGTATGGCAAGTCCTGCCCTTTCACAACATCTGTAACGTTCTCGCTCGGGTGTGAAGTAACGCCGAGGTAAACGTCGAGATAAACCAGAATCAATGCAAACGAGACCGCAGTAAGATTAACCATTTACTGTTCACTCTTCACATTAACGCATGGTGAAAACTGTTGAAAAACAATACAAGATTGGTACAGTGTTTGTTCCCTTCTAAATATCACATTTACATTGTGAATACTTGCAAAGGTAAAACTACAATAACTACATTACATTAAAGTGCAGCATACAGTCAGAATCTAGCTGCTCCATTGGCTGCTTTAGATACACTTCAATACAAACTATCCCGACTCTTTAACTGACGAAAGGGTAAACCTTACCGACCGTCGTTACTTTTAACAGAATCGGCGTTAACATTTTAACTCAAAATACCGATTATCTAATGACTTACAGCGTTGCTTTCACTGTGTCTTTGGTGCATAGAGAGACCCTAGTCAGCGTTATGGTCGCACATGTGAGTGACCCCCACCCTTGCGCGAATCTCAAACCTGTAATTCCCCACAAGACGCGGCGAACCCGGATGTGACGTCATCGCAGCCGCGATGTATTACAGACAAATCAATTGATTTAAACAATCCTAACTTTAACTGAAAAATGCTAACAAATTACTATGCGAAAATATTATAAACTAAATAACTGCCATAAAGGCAGCACACTCCCCGCTTGACCTTCGTAAGGTCACAATGAACATAATACAAACTTCAGTCTCTAAATTAGTCATTAGGTAGAAGTAGAATGACTTCTGTAACGGGCCTTTGGTAAATTGTCACATTGCCTTGGTCGGTAGTTTTCAATTCAACCTTCCTGACGTGTCCATCCCTACTAGGGAATGTGGCAGTGATCCTGGCCATTGGCCAGCAGTTGCGGGCGATTTGCTTGTCCCGGAGCAGGACTAAATCTCCAACTTGAAGGTTCCTGCGGGTTTCTGACCACTTTTGTCTGTGTTGCAACAAAGGTAGATATTCCTGTCTCCAACGAGACCAGAATCGATTTGCCAGGGCCTGGATCTGTCTCCATTGCTTTGTGTACAGATCCTTCTCGGAGAAGTCCCCCGGTGGAGGGGCAGCTCCTGCCTTCTGCGTAAGGAGCATTGATGGCGAGAGTATGAAGGGGTTTTCCGGGTCAGAAGACACGGGTAGGAGTGGTCGTGCATTCATAATGGCTGTGACCTCTGCCATTAGTGTGCACAGTACCTCGTGGGTCAGTCGGGTGCTTTGCTGCAGAAACATTGAATCAAGAATTCTTCTGGCGATACCAATCATCCGCTCCCATGCGCCTCCCATGTGAGAGGCGTGTGGTGTGTTGAACTCCCAGTTGCATCCCTGCTGACTGAGGTATTGTTGCACCGTTTTATCCATCCCCAGCTCCTTTGATGCTCCAACAAAGTTCGTGCCGCGGTCAGACCTTAACTGTTTTGCAGGGCCTCTTAGTGCGAAGAAGCGCCTGAGAGCGTTAATGCAGCTGGAGGCATCCAAAGATTCGATGACCTCAATGTGTACCGCTCTCGAACTCATGCAGCTAAACATAATGGCCCACCGCTTGCTCTCTGCCTGTCCCCCTCTGGTACGCCTCGTTATGATAGTCCAGGGACCAAACACGTCGAGCCCCGCATATGTAAAAGGAGGACAGACCTCGAGGCGTTCTGGTGGGAGGTCCGCCATACGTTGAACTCTATTATGAACGTACGCGTAGAAGCGTTTTGACTCGTTATAAATATACCCGAGCACTACTTTGCTATCTGTGTAGAACTTGATCTCGTCGAACTCTAGGTCTAGCTCGTCCTGGATAAGATCTGCCATTTCCACGGCCAGGACAGCTGCGCACAGTTCAAGTCTTGGGATTGTCGGCTCGGGCTGGGGAGTGAGCTTCGCCTTACCGGTTACAAATCCTATTTCGACTTGACCACCCTGCTTGACCACCTTCAAGTAAGTCACAGCACCGATGGCCTTGGTAGACGCGTCCGAGAAAACACACAATTCTGTGTACACTGCCGCGGTAGGTGAGGTCACGGTGTACCTACGTTGGATATGAAGCTGTTTTAGGTCTTGAAGTGAATCTCTCCAAGCCTCCCATTTACTGAGCTTGTCTTCTGGTAGGGGAGTATCCCAGTCAGAGAGCCCAGAGGTAAGTTCTCTGAGAAGGACTCTTCCTTGGATTGTAACTGGTGCCAGTAGACCCAAGGGATCGAAAACACTGTTAACAGTGGAGAGAACTCCACGGCGGGTAAATGGCTTGATTGCGGTCGGCACGGAGAAGGTGAAGGAGTCAGTCATAATCTCCCAGAGGAGACCCAAGCTCCTTTGCGTGGGTATGGTTTCTCCGTCTAAATCTAGGTCTTTGATTGCTGGAGCACAGTCGTCGTGTGGAAAGGCCTCCATTACTGCCTGACAGTTTGATGCAAACTTATGCAAGCGGAAGTTTGACTCGGCAAGAGAGGCTTGTGTACGTCGGAGCAGATCGATTGCTTCGTCTTCTTTCTGTAGTGATATCAAGCCGTCGTCGACATAGAAGTGTCTTTCTACAAACCGAACGGTGTCGTCGCCGTGCTCCCGTGCGCCCTCTCTGATGGCTCTTCGCAGCCCGTAGATGGCCACAGCGGGCGATGGACTATTGCCGAAAACGTGGACTTTCATCCGGTACTCGACGACTTCCTTGTTAATGTCGTTGTCCTTGTACCATAAGAAACGGAGGAAATCGCGGTAGTCCTCCTTTACTAAGAAACAATGGAACATCTGCTGGATGTCCGCTAAGATTGCGACCTTCTCCTTCCGGAAGCGTAGCAGGACCCCGAAAAGGGTATTGTTTAAGTCGGGGCCTGTAAGGAGGACGTCGTTAAGGGAGATGCCAGCGCACTGAGCACTGGAGTCGAAGACCACCCTGATCTGATTGGGCTTTTGTGGGTGGTAAACCCCAAACATTGGGAGGTACCAGCGCTCCCCGCCTTCCCTCAGTGGCGGTGCCACTTCGGCATGTCCATTAGCGAAGATCTTCTCCATAAATGCTACGTATTGTTGCTGCATCTCGGGTTTCCTTTTCAGGGTTTTTTGCAAGGATGTGAACCGCTTGACCGCCTGCTCTTTGTTGTTTGGCAAGCGTCGGCGTGGTTCTCTGAAGGGTAGTGGGGCAACCCAATTATTTGCTTCATCCTGGAAGACCTCAGTGTCCATTATTTTTAAGAAAATGGTGTCTTGAGCTGATGGAGTGAGTTTATTATCATGCTCAGTTTGAGCGAAGACTGACTGACCCAGCGTCTTGTCGGTTACTTTACATTTGTTAAAGCCTTGTCGTGCTTCCTTTATACACATGAAACTTGTGCAGGGTTGAAAAATTGAATGGCGGCCACTCTCTAGCACATTGGTCTTGAGTGTATTAACTGTTGGTTTGTGTACGTCGCCGAGGCACACCTCTCCTATCACCACCCAGCCCAGATCCAGGCGTTGCGCAAAGGGGGCGTCGTGTGGTCCATTGACCTGCTGCCTAACCTTGTGCACCTGGAGAACATCTCTTCCTAATAGCAGGAGTATTTCTGCTTCTGGATCCAGCTCTGGGATGTGTTTGGCGATGTGGTGGAGATGGGGCTGGTGTAGCACCGCACTTGGCGTCGGGATCTCGGTGCGGTTGTTCAAGATTTCATTGCACTCTAAGAGCGGAGGGAGACGGATGACGACTTTACCATCCAGGGACTCGATCTGGAAGCCTTCGGCCTTCCTTCCGTAAGTTTCCATGTTGCCTGAGCAAGTTCTAAGGTAGTATGGGAACTGCTCGCTCTCGATGTTGAACAAGTCAAAGAACTCTGGACGGGCTAGCGAGCGATTGCTCTGATCATCCAGAATTACGTAGGCTTTGGTGGCCTTGTCTTTGGCTCCCTTAGGGTACACTTTAGTGAGACAGATCTTTGAACAAGAACGGCTTGCCTGAGCTTGACCGCAAACTTCCATACAGCTCGAGCTGACAACAGGTGTCCTGGAGTGAGCTTCTCCCTCCCCGCCGTCCTGTTGTGGGGGTGAAGGAACTTCGTCGGTTTGCGGTAACGGGCCAGGATGCATGGCCCAGTCGTGATTAGTGCTATCACATTCCAGGCACTTCATGGCGATCGTGCACTCTCTCGCACAGTGAGAGGTCGAGGAACAGCATCTAAAACATATTCCTTTCTCCTTGAGAAGGGCCTTCCTCTCTTCGAGGGGTTTTTCCCTAAACGTTCTGCATCTTTTGAGAGGGTGGGGTTTGTTATGCAATGGACAATTCTTGCTAGGGTCGTTGTTAGTTGTAAGGACTTGGGTCTTAAGCGCTGAGACTGGTTTAGTAATGTTGGAATTATTCGAAGTGGATTTATCTGGCTTGGTGTAAATTGTACTGCTTCCTGGACCTATGAGGCTAGGATCGTTTCGCTTCTTCGCCTCCTTGCACACGAACCTGGTGAAATACTCGAAGGGAGGGAATTGACCTTCGTGTTCTTCCTTGTAATCTGAGGCAACGGACAACCACCTGTCCTGCAGCCCAAATGGAAGTTTGTCCACGAGTTGTCTAATCCCGGTTGGAGTGTCTAGGTATACTAGACCAGCTGAGTGGCCGTCTTCTTTGGCGCCTTGAATCTCCATGAGTAAATCTCCAAATTCTCTTAGCTTGGTGTGGTCCTTGGCTGACACCTTAGGAAAATTTCCCAAACGTTGGCATAGCGCCGCCTCAATAATCTCGGGGGCTCCGTAGCCCTCCTGAAGTCTCTCCCATGCTTTCTTCAATGCTAGCTCGGGTTTGTTGATGTACACTGAACGCATGCGTCTCACCTGTTCACATGATTCTTTTCCCAGCCATTTTGCCATAAGATCCAACTCCTGGGTTGCTCTGAGCTGGACTCCGTCGATAGCGTTGGTGAAAGTGGAGTACCATGCACGGTAATTTTCAGGTTTATCGTCGAACTGGTATAGTCCTGAAGTGACGAGATCCCGTCGTGCGAAATACCGTGCTGCGGATTCGTCTGCAGGTGGCGTGCGGGCTGAGGGAACATGTCCACAGGTACATGACATCTGTTATGGGATTTGCTGGTCTGGACTCAGTCTTTGCCTCTCTTCTCCCCAAATCCGGTAAGTTCGGTGTCGAGAAGTACTTGTCGTGAGCCCTTGCATTCCTAGGTTCATCGCGGAGTTGCGAGGGTAAATTATCTTCCTCGGATGGACGTGATGCCGTCGGGCCTCTCCAAGACTCCTCGTGAAGTGGGACGTTATCGAATAAGTAAGGAGAGGAAGAAAGAGTCTTCCATTCCATTTGAGATTGGACATAGTCCCTTGTACGTTCCAATCCGATCTTTTCTGAGGTAGATTTTCCGTCCTTCGGATCATGCATTTCTTCGGCGTCTTCTATTAACTCTGCTTCCACCTCGGCAGCTGCTGCTTCTCGTTCTAGCTTCAGCGCTTCTAACTGTGCCTCTACCCTTTTCCTTTCCAATTCGTTTTCGGCTTCTCTGGCAGCCGCTTCCTTCTGGTTTTCGGCTTCTCTGGCAGCCGCTTCGGCTTCTCTGGCAGCCTTTTCCTTCTGGTTTTCGGCATCTCTGGCAGCCTTTTCCTTCTGGTTTTCGGCTTCTCTGGCAGCCTTTTCCTTCTGGTTTTCAGCTTCTCTGGCAGCCGCTTTCATCTTTACTTCTAATTCTTCTTTGGCAAAGCGCGCTCGCACCTTGGCGGCTTCTGCTTTCGCTCTTGCTTGGGTGGCCTTACTTGATGCCCTACTGCCCCTATCGCAGGATGACGATGACTTTGACAACGACTTGATGCTGGATCGGGTTGACATGGCTGCACTTTAAACACCTGATAATGCCGCTTTTTCACTGTAACGTTCTCGCTCGGGTGTGAAGTAACGCCGAGGTAAACGTCGAGATAAACCAGAATCAATGCAAACGAGACCGCAGTAAGATTAACCATTTACTGTTCACTCTTCACATTAACGCATGGTGAAAACTGTTGAAAAACAATACAAGATTGGTACAGTGTTTGTTCCCTTCTAAATATCACATTTACATTGTGAATACTTGCAAAGGTAAAACTACAATAACTACATTACATTAAAGTGCAGCATACAGTCAGAATCTAGCTGCTCCATTGGCTGCTTTAGATACACTTCAATACAAACTATCCCGACTCTTTAACTGACGAAAGGGAAAACCTTACCGACCGTCGTTACTTTTAACAGAATCGGCGTTAACATTTTAACTCAAAATACCGATTATCTAATGACTTACAGCGTTGCTTTCACTGTGTCTTTGGTGCATAGAGAGACCCTAGTCAGCGTTATGGTCGCACATGTGAGTGACCCCCACCCTTGCGTGAATCTCAAACCGGTAATTCCCCACAAGACGCGGCGAACCCGGATGTGACGTCATCGCAGCCGCGATGTATTACAGACAAATCAATTGATTTAAACAATCCTAACTTTAACTGAAAAATGCTAACAAATTACTATGCGAAAATATTATAAACTAAATAACTGCCATAAAGGCAGCACAACATCCTTGCTTAAATTAGGTCGGGAGAATTCCTTCACAATTCCATTTACTGCCTTTTCCAATTCAAAGTGTTCACCTGAAGACATACTATGAGCCACGTTTAAAATTTCAGCCCTGTAAACTTCCGGGACCACCACTTGATGTTCAATAGGCCAATAAGAAAGCCCAGATACACACAAGGCGAGAGAGAACCAGTAAATTAAACCAAAGATGGGACGACAGACAAGTCAGTGCTGAGCTCAGGTGCAGTTCTGCTGAATGCCCAGTAAACACTGTCAATTTAACCCATGCAATCCCTGGCATACAGAAACACTCCCAATTTAACCCATGCAATCCCAGGCATACTGATGCCAGGTAATGATGTTTTAAAAATATCATTACCCTCAGAATTACATGCCTCTCATTATCTTGGTCCCTGGGAAAAACACAAGCAGTGTCTAAGTCAGAGACTGTTGGGCCACTTCGGGGAAGTTATATAGTGTTTGAAGGCCGGAAACACCTGACGATCCAAGGATGCATTACTGACGATGTGTCCCAGTGCATCCAGGTTCGTTGAACTAAGTGGTGTCGGACCACGATAATGAAAGGTATGGGCCAGATTAACCTTGCTTCACCATACTAGCCCATCCGCCATAGCACCTCAAACATCACCACTCAAAACTCTGCAGCCTATCATCTCCCAGCCAAACGTATACATCCACCAGCCCAAAACACAAACCTAATCCTAAAGTCCAGAAGGGGTACACACCCCCACAAACCCTAGGCGCACCCCGATTAACCCTGGCTTCAGCCCCACAAACCTAAAGCACACCCTGATTAACCCTTGCTAAACCCCCACAAACCCGATGTCCTATGTCATGAGGGGCAAAATTCAACAAAGGCAAGTGTTGGACCTGGTTAATGAAGGCATGGGCCAGTTCAAAGCGGCAGGGTCGCGTGAAACTGAATCTCAAGTGACGAGATCAAAAAGCACAAGAGGGCTGATTCGCCCGCAGCCCGCATAATCTCAACCTAACCCTATCCCTAACCCTAATTCGAGTGTTCAATTTAATCTTTAGCTTACGAGCAATTCCCATCAGTACATTCCGCTTAGCCTCATCCAAAGCGTCAGGTGTTGGATCCACCATAAACATAATATCTTCAAACGCCATTTCTGCTGTTTTTCCACACAACCAAATCAAAATAAGTGAATGTACGCCAATCAATTCAAGGAATCCCCAAGCAATTTTGTTCAAAGCCCCGAACTTAGGGCCCAATTTTGGACGCATCCACAGGGACGGAGTTAAAGATCCAGCAGAAATGGTAAACACTCTGGAGTGTGCTATCTATCTATCTATCTATCTATCTATCTATCTATCTATCTATCTATCTATCTTTCTATCTATCTATCTATCTATCTATCTAACTATCTATCTCTCTCTCTCTCTCTGCACAGGACGCCTCCCCCTCCCTCTCCTAATAGCAGCACAGTTCATAGGGTCTTTTCTGTACCCCTTTCCAAACTAGCGTGACCCCAAACCCCTCCTCCTTTTAAGAAATGCTTACGGAGGAGAATTTCAGGTTATATGTGTATTACAGAGTTTAAAAGAATACATGAGTAATTATCAAATAATCGAGTAAAATGGGTAGAGTTTCAAACTTAACTTCTAGAGAACCAATCAGCTATAATTTGTTTCCGTACCTTTGACATATCTAACTTCTAGATCATATTCCTGCAATATCAGACTCCAGTTCAACAACCTTCTGTTCTTATTTTTCATATTAACCAGAAATATTAACGATAATCATCTGTGTAAACTATCAGTTGTTTCTGGGCACGACAAATCTTAACTTCGAAATTTTGCAGAGACAGAATAAGTGACAGTAAGTGACAGTAAGTGGAATATATTTTTTGGAGTACATTAAATTACTTGGAGAAATAAGCCACTGGGTGTTCAATGTTATCCGCACCTTTTTGCAATAATACTGCTCCAGCACCCTCGTCACTAGCATCTGTTGCTAGAGAATGTTTTGGAAAAGTCAGATGCTCTGAGTATGGGATTATAACACAATATAGCTTAGAGTTGCTCAAACAATTTTCCCACAGCCTCCGGGTGCTCGTCCCACGTGTCACTCCAGACCAAGAAATCATCGGAATAAGACCCTGTGTTTTCTAACCCTCTTATTAGCGAGTTAATCATCCTTTGAAATGTTCCTGAAGCATTTTTCATTTCGAAAGGTAAATTATTATTTTCATACAGCCCTGGAGGCGTGACAAGTGCTGAGATTTCTCTAGCCCTTTCATTCAAAGGAACACACCAATATCCTTTCAGCAAGTCAATTTTCTGTATGGCACGTAGCCATCCCCACTTTATCAATGCAATTATCTACTCTCGGGATAGGGTCAGCATCGGTCTTTTTCATGGCATTGACTTTCCTGTATTCAGTACAGAATCTCATGCTACCGTCCAATTTCAGTACAAGTATACAAGGCGCTGCCCACTCTGAGGTAGATCGCCGAATAATACCAGCTGCTAGCATGTACTCAATTTCTTTTTCCACCAGCTTGCTTTTCTCTAAGTTCATTCTGTAGGGATGCTTTTTAATGGGCTGGGCTGACTTTACAGTGATGTCATGCAACGCATCTGCACGGTCTTAGAATATCAAGGAATAAACCTTTATGTCGTTTAATTAAAATGTTCAGTTGATTTTGCTGCTTTGACTGCAAATGTTGAATTATACTATCAATATTTTTCAAAACATCAGACTTTCTGAGTCTTCTGGAAACTACAGGGAGTTCAGTAAAATGATTTGGTATTCCTGTACTAGACACGTCAATCTCCTCCGTTGTCATGACAGTGCTCACTGGTGCCAGATCGGAGTCATGATAACACTGATCACATTTACATTCTGACCTGAGATTGCTCTCTGAGTAAGGTCAAAGGTGACACAATACACTTAACTCTGAACTCCTTAATTATCCCCTGGATTGTCCTCGATGTAACGTTTCTACACTGGTCAGATTGGATTTCCTCAGGTAGAAGTAACTGTGTGGAGAATTTGATAAGGGCTATTACCTTGATGTTCCAGAGGGGCACCATCCCATGGAACCTGGACACAGCACATATGATGGTTAAAAGATACTCGTAGCCAGCTGCAGTCTTTGGCAACGGGCCCTCACAATCCACCACAAAACCTGGAAAATAGTTCACCAAAAACAGGTATCAGCCTAAATGATTCTTTTGGGATCACCTGATTAGGTTTTCCTGAATGCTGACAGGTATGGCAAGTCCTGCACAAGTTCACAACATCCTTCCTTAAATTAGTTCGGTAGAATTCCTTCACAATTCCATTTACTGGCTTTTCCACTTCAAAGTGTTCACCTAAAGACATAGTATGAGCCACATTTAAAAGTTCAGCCCTGTAAATTTCCGGGATCACCACTTGATGTTCAATAGCCCGATCCTCATCTGCAAGCACAGTAGTTGGTCTCCATTCCTCATCAACACCCCACCTCTAAGATAATATCCTACTGACTCTCACTGAACCTCCTCTTCTGTTCTGTGAGAGTTGTCTCCTTTAAAGTCACAATTTCCGTATTTTTTATATTGCTCCTCTCTCTGCCTTTCTGCTTCCTCAGCCACCAGTGTTTTTTTTGTTTTGATTTTTCTTTACTCAGAACTCATGTTCATACTGCATTTCACCTGCCTGAAGCCGAGCATCAGTCTCAGTAAGTGCTTTACCCTCAACAGACATCTCCACCCCTCCTCTTTGAATTTCCCCGCGGTTGCATAATGCTGTGTTATTAACATCTGTACCTGAGCCCTCCACGTGCGAGTGGTCAATTTAATCTTTTGCTTACTAGCATTTCCCTTCAGTACATCCCTCTTAGCCTCATCCAAAGCGTCAGGTTTTGGACCCAGCATAAACATAGAAACCCCAATATCCATTTCTGCTCTTTTTCCACAGAACCAAATCAAAATAAGGGAATGTACGCCAATCAATTCAAAGAATCCCCCACACAATTTTGTTCAAAGCCCCGGCCGTAAGACCCAATTTTGGACGTGTCCAAAGGGACGGGGTTAAATAACCTGCTGAAATGGAAACACTCTAGAGTCTGGTATTGCTATAAATTAATAATGTTTATTAATAAACTACGCAGTATAGTAATATAAAAACAAATATATCAAATGGGTTGGCAATGATACAGATATATATATATATATATGTGTGTGTGTGTGTGTGTGTGTGTGTGTGTGTGTGTGTGTGTGTGTGTGTGTGTGTGTGTGTGTGTGTGTGTGTGTGTGTGTGTGTGTGTGTGTGTGTGTGTGTGTGTGTGTGTGTGTGGAATAAAAGCAGGCTCTTTCAAACACAGGGGTAATTGGATATAATCTTACGATGATGAACAGAGTTCAATTCAGTCCGTGGTATTGAGAGAGAGAGAGAGAGAGAGAGAGAGAAAGAGAGACGTCGATTATCCCATTGTCTTGTGAAGTCCTGTTGTGGTCACCGACTATGACCATCATACGTACGACCGTTCTTCAGTGGTTGAATTATCACACAGGCAAGGGTGGACACACAAATAATTCCCCACCACTCGCACTTTTCGCACTGTGAGCCACTGATCGACTTCCCCGAATCGATCCTCCAAAACCCCACCTTCACCTGGGTGCACAAAGCTCGTTCAGTGTCCAACACAGTGTGTGTCTCGTGGTGTGTCTGTCTGTGGCCCAGTGGATCTGCTTCTTATCTCCACATGCTGGACATCACCTGTCCATCAACCTGATCCTCCCCTCACTTTCTGCAGAAACCATACAAGCAGGCAAGTAACCTTGTGAAAGGTGAACAATCAGCAGAGGAACCATAACATCAAACTTTCGAGCACTCTCTCTCTCTCTCTCTCTCTCTCTCTCTCTCTCTCTCTCTCTCTCTCTCTCTCTCTCTCTCTCTCTCTCTCTCTCTCTCTCTCTCTCTCTCTCTCTCTCTCTCTCTCTCTCTGATTGCACTGGACGCCTCCCCCTCTCTCTCCTAATAGCAGCACAGATCATAGGGTCTCTTCTGCATCCCTTTCCAAACTGGGGTGACCCCTAACACCTCCTCCTTTTAAGAAATTTTTACGGAGGAGGATTTCAGGTTATATGTGTATTACGCAGATTAAAACAATACATGATAATTATCAAATAACCGCGTAATACGGGTAGAGTTCCAAACTTAACATCTCGATAAACAATAGCTATAATGTTGTCCGTATCTTTGACATGTCTAATTTCTGGATCATATTCTTGCAATATCAGACTCCAATTTCAATAACCTTCTGTTCTTATTTTTCATATTAGCCAGAAATACTAACGGATTATGATCTGTGTAAACTGTCCATGGTTTCTGGGCAGGACAAATCATAACCTCGAAACTTTGCAGAGACGGAGTAAGTGACAGTAACTCTTTTTCCACAGTGGAATATATTTTCTGGAGTACATTAAATTTCCTGGTGAAATAAGCCACTGGGTGTTCAATGTCATCCGCACCTTTTTGCAATAATACTGCTCCAGCACCCTCGTCACTAGCATCTGTTGCTATGGACTATGGTTTGGAAAAGTCAGGTGCTCTGAGTATGGGATTATAGCACAATATAGTTTACAGTTGTTCTAACATTTTTCCCACAGGTGCTCGTCCCACGTGTCACTCCAGACCGGTAAATCATAGGAATAAGACCCTGTGTTTTCTAACCCTCTAATTAGCGAGTTAATCATCCTTTGAAATGTTCCTGGAGCATTTTTCATTCTGAAAAGTAAAACATTATTTTCATACAGCCCTGGAGGTGTGACAAGTGCTGAGATTTCTCTAGCCCTTTCATTCAAAGGAACACACCAATATCCTTTCAGCAAGTCAATTTTCTGTAAGGTACGTATCCGTCCCGACTTTATCAATGTAATCATCTACTCTCGGGATAGGATCAGCATCTGTCTTTTTCAATGAATTGAATTTCCTGTAGTGAGTACAGAATCTCATGGTACCATCCGATTTCGGTACAAGTATACAAGGCGCTGCCCACTCTGAGGTAGATCGCCGAATAATACCAGCTGCTGGCATGTACTCAATTTCTTTTTCCACCAGCTTGCTTTTCTCAAATTTCATTCTGTAGGGATGCTTTTTAATGGGCTGGGCTGACTTTCCAGTGATGTCATGCACGCGTCGTGCACGGCCTTAGAATATCACGGAATAAACCTTTAGGTCAGTTAATTAAAATATTCAGCTTTTTTTGCTGCTTTGACTGCAAATGCTGAATTTTCACATCACTATTTATCAAAACATTATGTTTCTGAGTCTTCTGAAAACTACAGGGAGCTCATTAAAATGATTTGGTGTTCTAGTACTAGACACGACAATCTCCTCCGTTGTCATGACAGTGCTCACTGGTGCAGGGTCGGTGTCTTGATAACACTTGATCACATTTACTTTCTGACCTGTCCATTGCTCTCTGAGTAAGGTCAAAGGTGACATAATACGCTTAACTCTCAACTCCTTAACTATCCCCTGGAATGTTCTCGATATAAAGTTACTACCCTGGTCAGATTGCATTTCTTATTGTAGACCTACCAGTGTGGAGAATTTGATAAGTGCTTTTACCTTGACGTTCCAGAGGGGCACCATTCCATGGAACCTAGACACTGCACATATGATGGTTAATGGATACTCGTATCCAGCTGCAGTCTTTGGCAATGGGCCCAGACTATCCACTATAACCCTGGAAAATAGTTCACCAAAAACAGGTATCAGCCTAAATTGTGCTTTTGGGATCACCTGGTTAAGTTTTCCCGAATGCTGACAGGTATGGTAAGTCCTGCACAAGTTCACAAATTCCTTCCTCAAATTAGGTCGGGAGAATTCCTTCACAACTCCATTTAATGGCTTTTCCAATTCAATGTGTTCACCTAAAGACATACTATGAGCCACGTTTAAAATTTCAGCCCTGTAAACTTCCGGGACCACCACTTGATGTTCAATAGCCCGATCCTCATCTACAAGCACAGTAGGTGGTCTGCATTCCTCATCAACAACACACCTCTGAGATAATATCCCACTGACTCTCTCTGAATCTCCTCTTCTGTGAGAGCTATCTCCTTTAAAGTCACAATTTCAAGATTTTTATTTTGTCCTCTCTCTTCCTTTTTGCTTCCACAGCCGCCAGTTTTTTTTCTTTACTCAGAACTCCTGTTCCTACTGCATTTTATCTGCCTGAAGCTGAACCTCAGCCACTGTAAGTGCTTTACCCTCAACAAACATCTCCACGCCACCTCTTTGAATTTCCCCTCGGCTGCATAATGCTGTGTTATTAGCAGCTGTACCTGAGCCCTCCTCGTGCGAGTGGTCAATTTAATCGTTTGCTTACGAGCAATTTCCATCAATATATCCCTCTTAGCCTCATCCAAAGCGTCAGGGGTTGGATCCACCATAAACATGGTAACCTCAAACAACATTTCTGCTGTTTTTCCACACAACCAAATCAAAATAAGGGATTGTACGCCAATCACTTCATAGAATACCCCACACAACTTATTTCAAAGCCCCGGACGTAGTCCCCAATTTTGGACGAGTCCACAGGGACGGGGTTAAAGAACCAGCAGAAATGGAAAACACTGGAGAGTGGTATTGCTATAAACTAATAATTTTACTTAGTAAATTAAACATTATAGAAATAAAAAAACAACTATATCAAACGGGTTGGCAATAATACAGATATAGATATATATGTATGAGTGGAACAACACCAGGCTCTTTCAAACCCTGGGGTAATTGGATATAATCTTAAGATGATGATGAGAGTTCAATTCAGTCCGTCGTATTTAGTTGAGTAAAGTTGCTGAGATAGATAGATAGATAGATAGATAGATAGATAGAAAGAGAGGGAGAGACAGATAGAGAGAGAGATAGAGATAGATAGATAGATAGATAGATAGAGAGAGAGGGATAGAGAGAGAGGTGAGAGGTGTTGCCGTCGATTATCCGGTTGTCTTCTGAAGTCCTGTTGTGGTCAACGACAATGACCATCATACGTACGACCGTTCTTCAGTGGTGGAATTATCACCCAGGCAAGGGTGGACACGCAAATAATTCCCCACCAGTCGCACTTTTCACACTGGGAGTCACTGAGCGATTTCCTCGAATCGATCCTCCAAAACCCCACCTTCACGTGGGTGCACAAAGCTCGTACAGTGTCCGACACAGTGTGTGTCTTGTGGTGTGTCTGTCTGTGGCCCAGCGGATCTGCTTCTTATCTCCACATGCTGGACATCAGCTGTCCATCAACCTGCTCCTCACATCACTTTTTGCAGAAACCATACAAGCAGGCAAGTAAACTTGTGAAAGGTGAACAATCAGCAGAGGAACCATAACATCAATCTTTCGAGCAGTTACAGTCTCTCTCTCTCTCTCTCTCTCGAACTCTCGCGCTCTCCTTCTCCCTCTCTTCCTCTCTACCTCTCTGTCTCCCTCTCCCTCTCCCTCACCCTCTTTCTCCTCGCCTCCCCCCCGCTGGACGACTCCCCCTCTCTCTCCTCATTGCAGCAAAATTCATAGGGTCTCTTCTGGACCCCTTTCCAAACTAGAGTGACCCCTAACACCTCCTCCTTTTAAGAAATTCTTACAGAGGAGAATTTCAGGTTATATGTGTATTACAGAGTTTAAAAGAATACATGAGTAATTATCAAAATACCGAGTAAAACGGGTAGAGTTTCAGACTTAACATCCAGATAAACAATCAGTTATAATGTTGTCCGTACCTTTGACATGTCTAATTTCTAGATCATATTCTTGCAATATCAGACTCCAATTCAGCATACTACTGTTCTTATTTTTCATATTAGCCAGAAATACTAACGGATTATGATATGTGTAAACTATCCATGGTTTCTGGGTAGGACAAATCTTAACTGCGAAATTTTGCAGAGACAGAATAAGTGACAGTAACTCTTTTTCCACAGTGGAATATATTTTCTGGTGTACATTAAATTACTTGGAGAAATAAGCCACTGGGTGTTCAATGTCATCCGCACCTTCTTGCAATAATACTGCTCCAGCGCCCTCGTCACTGGCATCTGTTGCTATGGACTATGGTTTGGAAAAGTCAGATGCTCTTAGCATTGCTCGTCCCACGTGTCAATCCAGACCAGTAAATCATCAGAATAAGACCCTGTGTTTTCTAACCCTCTAATTAGCGAGTTAATCATCCTTTGAAATGTTCCTGAAGCATTTTTCATTTCGAAAGGTAAATTATTATTTTCATACAGCCCTGGAGGTGTGACAAGTGCTGAGATTTCTCTAGCCCTTTCAGTCAAAGGAACACACCAATATCCTTACAGCAAGTCAATTTTTGTAAGGTACCTAGCCGTCCCGTCTTTTTCAATGCAATCATTTACTCTCGGGATAGGATCAGCATCTGTCTTTTTGAAGGCTTTGACTTTCCTGTAGTCAGTACAGAATCTCATGGTACCGTCTGATTTCAGTACAAGTATACAAGGCGCTGCCCACTCTGAGGTAGATCGCCGAATAATACCAGCTGCTAGCATGTACTCAATTTCTTTTTCCACCAGCTTGCTTTTCTCCAAGTTCATTCTGTATGGATGCTTTTTAATGGGCTGGGCTGACTTTACAGTGATGTCATGCACCACCCTCGGGAAGCTCTTAGAATATCACGGAATACACCTTTATGCCGGTTAATTAACATCTTCAATTGTTTTTGCTGCTTTGACTTCAAATGTTGAATTTTCCTATCAATATTTTTCAAAACATCAGTCTTTCTGAGTCTTGTGAAAAATACAGGCAGTTCAGTAAAATGATCTGGTCTTCTTGTACTAGACACGGCAATCTCCTCCGTTGTCATGACAGTGCTCACTGGTGCAGGATCGGATTCATGATAACACTTGATCACATTTACATTCTGACCTGCGATTGCTCTCTGAGTAAGGTCAAATGTGACACAATACGCTTAACTCTGAACTCCTTAACTATCCCCTGGATTGTCCTCGATGTAACGTTTCTACCCTGGTCAGATTTGATTTCCTCAAGTAGAAGTAACTGTGTGGAGAATTTGATAAGGGCTATTACCTTGATGTTCCAGAGGGGCACCATCCCATGGAACCTGGACACAGCACATATGATGGTTAAAAGATACTCGTAGCCAGCTGCAGTCTTTGGCAACGGGCCCACACAATCCACCACAAACCCTGTAAAATAGTTCACCAAAAACAGGTATCAGCTTAAATGGTGCTTTTGGGTCAACTGACTCTATTTTCCTGCACGTTGACAGGGATGGCAAGTCCTGCACAAGTTCACAACATCCTTCCTTAAATTAGGCCAGTAGAATTCCTTCACAATTCCATTTATTGGCTTTTCCACTTCAAAGTGTTCACCTGAAGACATACTATGAGCCACATTTAAAAGTTCAGCCCTGTAAATTTCCGGGATCACCACTTGATGTTCAATAGCCCGATCCTCATCTGCAAGCACAGTAGGTAGTCTCCATTCCTCATCAACACCCCACCTCTAAGATAATATCCTACTGACTCTCTCTGAACCTCCTTCTCTGTGTGAGCTGTCCCCTTTAATGTCACAATTTCCGGATTTTTATTTTGCTCCTCACTCTTCCTTTTTGCTTCCTCAGCCGCTAGTTTCTTTTTTTACGCTGAACATAAGTTCATACTTCATTTTTGCTGTCTGAAGCTGAACCTCAGCCTCAGTAAGTACTTTGTTCTCAACAAACATCTCCATGCCTCCTCTTTGAATTTCCCCTCGGCTGCATAATGCTGTGTTATTAACAGCTGTACCTAGCCCTCCACGTGCGAGTGGTCAATTTAATCTTTAGCTTACTAGCAATTCCCATCAGTACATCCCTCTTAGCCTCATCCAACGTGTCAGGTGCTGGCTCCGCCTTACACCTAGTAACCTCAAACTCCATTGCTGCTATTTTTCCACACAAGCAAATCAAAATAAGGGAATGTATTCCAATTAATTCAAACATTCCCCCACACAATTTTGCTCAAAGCCTCGGACGTAGGCCCCAATTTTGGACGTGCCCACAGGGAAGGGGTTGAACAACCAGCAGAAATGGAAAACACACTGGAGTCTGGTATTGCTATAAACTAATAATGTTTATTAGTAAATTACCCAATACAGTAATATAAATGCAAATATATCACACAGGTTAGCAATGCTACAGATATAGATATATATGTATGTATTGAACAAAACTAGGCTCTTTCAAACATAGGGGTAATTGGATATAATCTTATGATGATGAAGAGAGTTCAATTCAGTTCGTGGTATTTAGTTGAGTAACTTTGGAGAGAGAGAGAGAGAGAGAGAGAGAGAGAGAGGTGATGCCTTTGATCTTCCTGTTGTCTTCTGAAGTCCTGTTGTGGTCACCGATACGAACCATGAAACGTATGACCATTCTTCTGTTGTCGCATCTTTTTCACACTGTGAGCCACTGAGCGATTTCCCCGAATCAATCCTCGATACCCCACTTCATGGGTTGCAAAAATCTCGTTCAGTGTCCGGCACTGTGTGTGTCTCCTGGTGTGTCTGTCTGTGTAGCAGTGGATCTGCTCTTTATCTGCACATGCTGGACACCAGCTGTCCATCAACCTGCTCCTCCCACCGCTTTCTGCAGAAACCGTACAAGCGGACTAGTTTGTAAACTAGTTTACCTTTACTAGTTTGTAAAGGTGAACAATCAGCACAGGAACCATAACATGATTCTTTCGAGCAATTTCTGTTGCTCTCTCTCTCTCTCTGAGTTGTCTGGATGCTCCCCCCCCCCCCCCACCCCCATCTCTTAAAAGCAGCACAGTTCATAGAGCCTCTTCTGGACCCCTTTCCAAACTAGGGTGAGCCCTAACACTACATTCAGTAATAAGTATACCATTTTGGATACTGTTGGTGGGGACAGCTTGCCAGGGGCTAGTTGTCGTGGTTTCGTATCTGGCACCGGGACTGGACCCTCAGCTCAGAATGGAAGGAGGGAAAGGAGGAGAGCAATAGTGATAGGGGATTCGACAGTTATGGGACAGATAAGAGGTTTTGTGGAAGAGATTGGTAATCTCGGATCGTCTGTTGCCTCCCTGGTGCCAGGGTCCACGATATCTCAGATCGAGTTCTCAGCATTGTCAAGAGCGAGTGGGTGCAGCCTGATGTCCTGGTCCATGTAGGGACCAATGACGGAAGGGGAAGAAGGAGGAAGTCCTGCAAAGAGAATTCAGGGATTTTGGTGCAACGGTGAAAGACAGGATATCCAGGGTTGCAATCTTCTGTGCCGTGTGCTAGTGAGGCTAGAAATAGGAAGTTAATGCAGATAAATACGTGGCTAAGGAGTTGCTGCAGGAGGGAGGGCTGCATGTTTCTGAGCAATTGGGTCTTGTTCCAGGGAAGGTGGGACCTGTTCCGACGGGATGGGTTGCACCTGATCTGGAGGGGGACTGCCATTTTTGCAGGAAGGTTTGCTCGTGCTACTCAGGGGGGTTTAAACAAGATATGTAGGGGGAGGGGAACCAGAGTGTTAGAGCAGATTGTGAGGTGGAAGAAGATAAAGGTCATGCGAGAGCTGCAAGTATAGTGCATGGAGTAAAGCCAGATCTAACATATAAAGGTACTTTGAGGAAAGAGAAGCAGAATAAAGGGTGTAAAGGTAGTAAGGTAGAAGGGCAAAAGTGCGTGTACTTCAAAGCAAGAAGCAGCAGGAAAAAAGATGATGAACTGAGAGCTTGGATACATCCATGGAATTATGATGTAGTGGCCATTAGAGAGACTTGGCTGGCACCAGAGCAGGAATGGATTCTCATTATTTCTGCATTTCAGTGCTTTAAATGGAGAGGGGGAGGAAAGGATGAGGGGTGGCATTACTGGTCAGGGATACTATTACAGCTGCTGAAAGGGTGGGAAATGTAGCAAGATCCTCCATTGAGTCAGTATGGGTAGAAGTCAGGAACAGCAAGGGAGCATTTACTCTATTGGGATTATTCTATAGACCCTGGCAGCAGCAGAGATACCGAGGAGCAGATTGGGAGGCAGATTTTTGAAAGGTGCGAAAATAACAGGGTTGTTATTATGGGTGACTATAACTTCGCGAATATTGATTGGCACCTGATTAATTCCAATGGTTTATAGAAGATAGAACAACATAGCACAGTACAGGACATTCGGCCCACAATGCTGTGCCAACCCTTAACCCTGCCTCCATATAACCCTCACCTTAAGTTCCTTTATATACCTGCCTAGTGGTCTCTTAAATTTCACTAGTGTAATGGCCTCCACCACTGACTCAGTCAGTCCATTCCACGCACCATCAACTCTCTGAGTAAAAATCTTTCCTCTAATATCCCCCTTGAACTTTCCACCCCTTTCCTTAAATCCATGTCCTCTTGTATTGACCAGGGGTCCCCTGGGGAAGAGGCACTGGTTGTCCTCTCTATCTATTCATCTTAATATCTTGTATACCTCTATCATGTCTTCTCTAATCCTTCGTAGAGTAAAGCCCTAGCTCCCTTAATCTCTGATCATAATGCATACACTCTAAACCAGGCAGCATCCTGGTAAAACACCTCTGTACCCTTTCCAATGCTTCCACATCCTCCCTATAGTCAGGTTGACCAGAGCTGGACACAGTACTCCAAGTGCGCCCAAACTAGAGTTATTTTTTTAGAGCTGCATCATTACCCCGTTATTCTTAAGCTCTATCCCTCGACGTTTGAAGGCTAACACTCCATAAGCTTTCTTAGCTATCTTATCTACCTGTGAGGCAACTTTCAGGGATCTGTGGACATGTACCCCTAGATCCTTCTGCTCCTCCACACTCCCCAGTATCCTGCCATTTACTTTGCCTTGGAGTTTGTCCTTCCAAAGTGTACAGCCTCAGACTTCTCCGGGTTGAACTCCATCTGCCGCTTCTCAGCCCACTTCTGCATCCTATCAATGTCTCTCTGCAACCTTCGACAATCCTCAGCACTATCCACAACACCACCAAGCTTTGAGTCGTCTGCAAACTTTTGTGTCGTCCATCCTTCTACCCCCACATCCAGGACGTTAATTAGAATCTCGAAAAGTAGACGTCCCAGAATCGATCCGTGTGCGACACCATTAGTCACAACCCTTCAATGCGAATCTACTCCCTCCACCACAACTCTCTGCTTTCTGCAGGCAAGCCAATTCTGAATCCACCTGGCCAACCCTCCCTGGATCCCATGCCTTCTGACATTCAGAATAAACCTACCATGAGGGACCTTGTCCAATGCCTTACTAAAACAATATAGATCACATCCATTGCACTACCCTCATCTATGTGCCTGGTCACCTCCTCAAAGAACTCCGTCTGGCTTGTTAGACACGAACTGCCCTTCGCAATGCGATGCTGACTGTTTCTGATCAGAGCATAATTCTCTAAATGCCCATAGTTTGTATCACTAAGAATCTTTTACAGACGTAAGACTCACTGGTCTATAATTACCTTGACTATCCCTACTAACATTTTTGAGCAAAGGGTCAACATTCGCCTCCCTCCAATCCTCCGGTACCATTCCTGTGGACAACGAGGATATAAAGGTCCTAGCCAGAGGCTCAGCATTCTTTTCCCTCGCCTCGTGGAGCTGCCTGGGGAATATTCCGTCAGGCCCCGGAGACTTATCCATCCTAATGTATTTTAGCAACTCCAGCACCTCTTCTCCCTTGATATCAACATGCTCCAGAACATCAACCTCACTCATATCGACCTCACCGTCATCAAGATCCCCCTCATTGGTGAATAACGAAGAGAAGTATTCATTGAGGACCTCGCTCACTTCCACAGCCTCCAGGCACAACTTACCACCTTTACCTCTAATCGGTCCTGTGATCACATAATTGAAGAATGCACTGGGGTTTAGAAGGGGCAGAGTTTGTTAAGTGTGTCCAGAAAGGTTTCCTGTCACAGTATGTTGACAGGCCGACTAGGGGGAATGCCATACCAGATCTAGTATTAGGAAACGGACTGGGTCAGGTCACAGATCTCTCAGTGGAAGACCATCTGGTGGACATTGACCACTGCTCCCTGGACTTTAACATTATCATTTAAAAGGATAGAATCAGACAGGACAGAAACATTTTTAATTGGGGAAGGGCAAATTATGTGGCTATAAGGATAGATCTTGCGGGTGTGAATTGGGATGATGTTTTTGCAGGGAAATGTACTGTGGAAATGTGGTCGAGGGTTAGGGAGCTCTTGCAGGATGTTAGGGATAAATTTGTCCCGGAGAGGAAGTTAAAGAATTGTAGAGTGAAGGAACCATGGGTGACAAGATAGGTGGAAAATCTAGTCAGATGGAAAAAGGCAGCATACACGAGGTTTAGGAAGCAAGGATCAGATGAGTCTATTGAGGAATATAGGGTAGCAAGAAAGGAGCTTAAGAAGGGGCTGAGGAGAGCAAGCAAGGTGTATGAGAAGGCCTTTGGCAAGTAGGGTAAAGGAAAACCCCACGGCATTCTTCAATTATCCGAAGAACAAATGGTTTACAGGAGTGAAGATATGACCGATTAGAGATAAAGTTGGGAAGATGTTCCTGGAGGCTGTGGAAGTGATCGCAGTCCTCAACGAATACTTCTCTTCGGTATTCACCAATGAGAAGAAACTTGATGATGGTGAGGACAATATTACTGAGGTTAATGTTCGGGAGCATGTTTATATTAAGGGGGAAGAACTGTTGGATTTGTTAAAATACATTAGTACCGATAAGTCCCCGAGGCCTGAAGGAATATTTCCCAGGCTGCTCCACGAGGCGAGGGAAGAGATTGCCTAGCCTCTGGCTAGGATCATTATGTCCTCGTTGTCCATGGGAATGGTACCGGAGGATTGGAGGGAGGCTAATGTTGTCCGCTTGTTCAAAAAAGGTAGCAGGGATAGTCCTGATAATTATAGACCAGTGAGCCTTACGTCTGTGGTGGGAAAGCTGTTGGAAAAGATTCTTAGAGATAGGATCTATGGGCATTTACAGAATCATGGTCTGATCAGAGACAGTCAGCATGGCTTTGTGAAGGGCAGATCGTGTCTAACAAGCCTGATAGGGTTCTTTGAGGAGGTGACCAGGCATATAGATGGGGGTAGTGCAGTGGATGTGATCTACATGGATTTTAGTAAGGCATCTGACAAGGTATCACAAGGTAGCCTTATTCAGAAAGTCAGAAGGCATGGGATCCACGGAAGTTTGACCAGGAGGGTTCAGAATTGGCTTGCCTGCAGAAAGCAGAGTGTCGTGGTGGAGGGACTACATTCAGATTGGAGGGTTGTGACTAGTGGTCCCACAACAGATCCCACAAGGATCTGTTCTGGGACCCCTGCATTTCGTGATTTTTATTAACGACCTGGATGTGGGGGTAGAAGTGTTGTTTAGCAAGTTTGCAGACGACACAAAGGTTGGTGGTGTTGCGGATAGTGTAGTGGATTGTTGAATATTGCAGAGAGACATTGACAGGATGCAGAAGTGGGCTGAGAAGTGGCAGATGGAGTTCAAACCGGAGAAGTGTGAGGTGGTACACTTTGGAAGGACAAATTCCAAGTCCAAACTAAATGGCAGGATACTTGGTAGTGTGGAGGAGCAGAGAGATCTGGGGGTGCACGTCCACAAATCCCTGGAAGCTGCCTCACAGGTAAATAGGGTAATTAAGAAAACTTATGCACTGTTACCTTTCATAAGTCGAGGGATAGAGTTTAAGAGTTGCGGGATAATGATGCCACTGTATAAAACTCTAGTTAGGCCACACTTGGAGTACTGTGTCCACTTTTGGTCGACTCACTGTAGGGAGGATGTGGAAGCATTGGAAAGGGTACAGAGGTGATTTACCAAGATGCTGCCTGGTTTAGAGAGCCTGGATTATGATCAGAATTTAAAGGAGCTAGGGCTTTACTCTCTGGAGAGAAGGAGGATGAGAGGAGACATGATAGAGGTATACAAGACATTAAGAGGAATAGATAGAGAGGACAAACAGCGCCTCTTCCCCAGGACACCACTGCTTAATTCAAGAGGACATGGGTTTAAGGAAAAGGGTGGAAAGTTCAAGGGGGATATTAGATGAAGGATTTCTACACAAAGAGTGGTTGGTGCGTGGAATGCCATACATGAGTCAGTGGTGGAGGCAGATACACTGGTGAAATTTCAGAGACTACTAGACAGGTATATGGAGGAATTTAATGTGTGGAGGGGGGTATATGGGAGGCAGGGTTTAAGGGTCGGCACAACATTGTGGCTCGAAGGGCCTGTACTCTGCTATATTGTTCTATGTTTCTTAGGTCACAAACCTATCTATCACACCTGCAGATGACCAAGATCCGTATGCTCCACTGCCGCCGGACAAACTGTGTAAATGCAGGATGGGGCTATGTTGAAAATTAAATGTGCTCGGTTTTCTAAAATTGACTCTTTCTACCTCAGGCCACGAAGTTAGCAATCAACTCCCACCCCCCGCCCCCACCGTACAGCACATCGCCGGATACTGCTGCAGTTTAACTCAATCTGACAATTTACACAGGTACAATTAAGTGGCAATTATCATTCATCAAAATCTTGATCTAAGAAATAACGTCATGTAAGTGTAACACCCTGATTAACATTCTGTCTGCTATACTGTAGGCATTTCATTTTATCAATTTTATGAGAGAAGTCGGTTTTATTATAAGCTTGTAGGGTTTGATCTGAGATAAAGGGATGTAATATACAACTTAGAAATGTAGTGTCAGCCAATCAGGATAGTAGAATTGATAAGGGTTCTACAGAATGCTGTGAGGGCAGCTCTTTGTTGGTGGGAGCTGGGAGAATGCAGGAGGGAAGATGGATGAAGATGCTGCCTCTTCCTCAAGGTGCTTTATGCAAATAAATGTCTTCAGGAGGAAGAACCAATACTCTGGAAGTAGACAACACAAGTGAACCTGCAGATGCTGGAAATAAATAAAAACAAAAAATGCTGGCAGAATTCAGCAGGCCAGAGAGCATCTATGGAAGGAGGTAGTGACGACGTTTCTGGGCGAAATCCTTCATCAAGAGAGTCCTTTTGTTCGACGTGGATTTCAAGCGGAAACAAATGTTTCTCGATGATTTGATCTCCACTGTGCACTGGTGACTGCTTAAGTATAATAGGTCATTTTTTCCCATCCTTGCTTTGGTAACTAGGTGCTCAAGTTAACATTCGTAAATATACTTCTTTATAATTTGTATTCAGTGTAAGAAATGTTATGTCTTGCCAAAGGGCGATTGCCGAGGGTAGAAAATCACACAGCATTCACACAAACCGGCGTGTGGGTGGGCAAACGAGCCATCCCAACCTAATGGATTTTGCGGGTCCACAGTTGTATCACGCTAGATGTATGAAGCCTGACAAAGGTGGGTTTCTCCTCACAGTGTCCAGTGCTTGTTAGCGAGGAACTAACGAGCCGCATTTCCATAGGCTTCCAGTGTAAATTTGTTTTATAAGCCACCATACCTTGCAGAAATACACGCCTGATCCAGTTTACAGTGCGAGTCCTAAAAACTATAATGACAAATCCATTACTAGAGATTGGGGAATCTTAATGACAGACGCAAACTTCCTAAGGCATCGCTCCTTGAAAAGATGCCTTGGATACTACGGAGGCTGGTACCCATGATAGAGTCGACGAATGGTACA
The DNA here is from genome assembly GCF_048418815.1 of Hemitrygon akajei. Taxonomy (NCBI): domain Eukaryota; kingdom Metazoa; phylum Chordata; class Chondrichthyes; order Myliobatiformes; family Dasyatidae; genus Hemitrygon; species Hemitrygon akajei. The sequence goes on along the minus strand of NW_027331942.1, from coordinate 683,476 downwards.
AGATTCTGCAACTTACTTCGATCTTGTGCCTTGCCCCGCCCCAATACCAGATCGTGATGCAGCCAGTGACAATTCTCTCCACGATGCATTTTTAGAAATTTTCGAGTATTTTAGTTGACAACCCAAATCTCCTCAAACTAGGAATGTAATAAAGTCGCTGAATTGCATTCTTTACACCTGCACAATATTTTGTGTCCATGTTAGGGTGTCAGAGATATTGACACCCAGGAATTGCTCGCACTTTCCACTCTTGACCTCTCTATGCCGTTTGATTTTGCTCCCTTGTCTTAGCCCTTCCTGAACTCCACAATCAGCTCTTTGGTCTTGCTGAAGTTGAGTGCAAAGTTGTTGTTGCGGGACCACTCAACTAACTGGTATATCTTGCTCCTGTACGCCCTTTCCTCACAGACCTAAATTCTGCCAACAATGATTACATTCACAGCAGTTTACAGTTGATATTTGAGATGCCCCTAGACACATAGTCATGGGCATAGAGAAGGTAGAGCAGTGTTAAGCACACAAAACTGTGCTGTGCCGGCCATTACCCTATATTTTCCATAGGCATAGGGCAATTCACAGGTTGTTGATCAAGCTCCCCTTCGGGCCACCATGCCCATTCTAGTACCCAACACCATGCTATTTACAAACACTTCGTCCGCAGGCGGCAATGCCAATGTTTCTGTATGTTCACCTGGATAATGGGGATGGACAGTCAGAATCACTGCATACATCCACTATCTACGCCCCATGACAGCGTATTCCTAGTTCCAGCACTCCTCACCACCATACCACCACCTCTGGGTGACATTGCTCACAGTCCCTCTGAACCTCTTGCACGGCCACGTCAATCTGTCCTCTGTACTATTGAGAACTGTGCTACGAGGGAGACCGTTCACACTGTGTAACCCATCCATACTCCTCCCCTGCTATCGGTCAGAACACCCCAGTTAGTCTATTCCGGTCCATGAGGGTCAATCCAGCCTGCGCAGTCTGCCTTAAAGAGAAGGGAAATGGACGATCTTGAAAGAGGTTCTGGAGAGGAAGAGGAAGAGTGTGTAATGGGGAGAAGCTGATCGGGAGTAAAGGAGGTGGAGAGGAAAGAGCTGGTGGGAGAGACCATGCAGGAAGGGGACCGTGTTTTGTATGGTGTTCAAAACAAACTTTTCACTCATCCTCCGTACCATGGGAACTGGACATGCGCCCCCTACAGTTCAATGTCTGTCATCGCTGGGAACTGAGCACCACTGCCGTGATTTCCCACTACTCCCAGCCTGTTACCTTTCCAGAAATTAAATTAATCCCAGTGTCTGTTGTGTAATCATTAACCAAGTGCCCGCTTTTAACTTCACCAACATCATCAGCACAGTGTTCTGTCAAATACTGAGTTCCTGTGGGTGACATGAAGGCAATGTAGGAGAGCAAAGAATGCAACAGATATCCATATTAACAGACTAATGCCGAAGGATGTGTCCGCATTCCCTCTGTGTCACCATGCTGTACAAGGTGTGTGCTTGTCCGGTGCCTGTACGTACGAGAGATAACATGGGATATTGATATAAATGAGAAGAAAAACAACTCATGATTTTAGTGTCTCCAGCCGCAGGTTTTGCATCATCCAATGGAGCTACCTAGTGCAAACAGAAGCTCATTAATTCACCGGGAGACACTGCATCAGGAGCACCTATACTAGTGGATCCAGAGAACAGCTGAAGCCACCACCTACTTTGCCTATTGGGAAGACTGTTTCTGAAGCACCTGGCCATTCTGCCCAAAGCTTCCAACTCAGCATGAATCACATATGCAAAGCTGGCAAGGCATCTGCTAACTCGGTGATTCAATCACCCGCCCATTTATGAGATGATGGAGAGCTGCACCTGGCTTTCTGGCAACGAAATGGCAGTCACTGTGTGGTACATTAAGACAGTCCATTCAGCCCATCAAAGCTGCTTCGTCAATCAATTATGTTTAATCCCGCATCACCTTTGATGCCCTGACGAATCAGGAAATTATCTTTTTTTTTGCTTTCAATATTTCCACGGACTTGGCTTGCACACCTGTCCGTGGCCAAGCATTCCGCAGATTCACCACTCTCTGGAAAAACAATATCCTACTTAACTTTGTTCTAAAGTGGTCCCTCTCAAATTTGAGGTTGTGCCTGCAATTTCTGGAGACTTTGTATATGAAACATTGTCTCCACATTCACCTAAACAAGTCTTTTCAACATTTGGTAGGTTTCAATACAATCTACCCACATTCTTCTAAATTCCAGTGCGTACAGGGCCAAAGCTCTTACATCTTAACCCTTCTTTCCAGGAATCATCCTCGTAATCTGGACTCCCCCCCGCCCCCCGATGTGAACGCATGCTTTCTGAGATACGGGGCATAAAACAGTTGACAGTATGCCAAGTGCGGACTGTTGCTTATAAGTACTCAGCTAATCTCGCTGTTTTTATATTATATTCCACTTTGAAATGAATACCAACATCTGCCTTCTTTATGACCAGCTCATTTCTGAACATTGTATTCAACCTGCCAATTTTTTCCCATTCTTCCAATTTTTATATCCTTAGACCAGTGGTGTCAAACTCATTTTAGGTCACGGGCCGGATTGAGCAAAATGCAGCTTCATGCGGGCCGGATCAGTCGGACGCGTGCGAACGCAGCTTTCGTTGCCTCCATTTGTTCAGCCTACTCTCATGTGTCTCAGTCTCTGCTATAACTACAAAGTGTTTCACTTTACAAATTCCGTTTCTTATGAAGAAGACTGCTGAGCAAGACTGCCGAATAAACACTAGAAACCCTGAAAACCTGGTACCTGAATAAACTCAGTATTAGCCATATCATACGCCATAGGCGCTTCGATTACTGGGGCCAGCTTTAATAGTAATTAGATATTATCTCGTGGGCCAAAGATAATTACACCGCGGGCCGGATTTGGCCCGCGGGCCTTGAGTTTGACATATATGCCTTAGACCATAAAACCATTAGACAAAGGAATAGAATTAAGCCATTCAAACCAGTAAGTCCGTCTACAATTTCATAATGGCTGATCCCGGATCGATTCAACCCCATACACCTGCCCTCTCATCATTTCCCTTGATGCCCCACTTTCTTTCTGTAATCCCATTGCTTCTTCAGAGCTACATACCCCTCCAACTATCTTCATAACTTCTGACAACGTTGCTGCAAAGCTATCAATTTCTTTATCTAAATCATTGACAAAAGTATAAAAAGTAGGTTTCTAATACTGGCCTCTGGAGAACACTACTAGTCACTGGCAGACAACCAGGAAATGCCCCCCTTTATTCCAGTCGCTGGTCCCTGTCTGTCAGCCATCCCTCTAACCATGTCAGCAACTTCCCTGTATTCCCATGTGATTTTATCATGTTAAGCGGCCTCATGCGTGGCACCTTGTGAAATGCCTTCTGGAAATACAAGTAAAGGATTGGAGGGTTGTGAATGTTGTTCCTTTATTAAAGAAAGGGAGTAGAGATAGACGAGGAAATTATAGATGTGAGTCTCCATTCAGTGGTTGGCAAGTTGATAGAAAACATCCTTGCAGACAGGATTCATGAATATGTGGAGACGTATAATATGATTAGGAATATTCAGCATGACTTTGTCAAAGGCAGGTCGTGTCTTATGAACCTGACTGAAATTTTTGACCATGTGACATTGATGAAAGCAAGGCAGGACATGTAGTGTATATGGATTTCAGCAAGATACCCCATGCAAGGCTTATTGAGAGAATAAGAATGCATGGGTTCCAAGGGGACATTGCTTTGAGCATCCAGAGTTGGCTTGACCAAGGAAGGTAATGAGTGGTTGCAGGTGGGTCACATTCTACAAGGAGGCCGGTGACCAGTGGTGGGTCTCAGGGATCTGTTGTGGGACCACTACTCTTCATGATATTTGTAGATGATCTGGATGAGGAAGTGGAGGGTTGGATTAGTAAATTTGCTGATAACACAAAGTTTGGTGGTGTTGTGGACAGTTTGGAGGGCCATCAAAGATTACAGTGGGAGATTGATAGTATGCAAAACTGAGCTGCAAAATGACAGATGGAGTTCATCCCAGATAAGTGTGAGGTGGTTCATTTTGGTAGGTCAAGTAGGATGGCAGTATATAGTATTAATCGTAATATTCTTGGCAGTGTGGAGGATCAGAGAGATCTTGGGGTCCGAGTCCATAGGGCACGCAAAGCTGCTGCGCAGGTTTACTCTGTGGTTAAGCAGGCAGACTGTGCATTGGCCTTCACCAATCGTGGGTTTAAGTTTAGGAGCCAAGAGGTAATGCTGCAGCTATATAGGAACCTGTTCAAACTCTACTTGGAGTATTGTGCTCAGCTCTGATAGACTGACTGCAGGAAGGATGTGGAAACCATAGAAAGGGTGCAGAGGAGCTTTACAAGGATGTCACCTGGATTGGAGAGCATGCCTTATGAGAATTGTTTGAGTGAACTTGGCCTTTTCTCCTTGGAGGGACGGAGGATGAGAGGTGATCTGACAGAGGTGTATAAGATGATGAAGGGCATTTATTGTGTGGATAGCCAAGGCTTTATCCCAGGGCTGAAATGCCAGCACGAGAGGGCACAGTTGTAATGTGTTTGGAGGTAGGTACGGAGGAGATGCCAGGTGTACGTTTATTTACACAGTGAAGGTGAGTTCGCGGAATGGGCAATCGACGACGGTCGTGGAGGCGAAAGCGATAGTGTCGTTTAAGAGACTTCTGGATAGGTACATGGAGATTAGAAAATTAGAGGGCTATGGGTAACCCCAGGTAGATTCTAAGGTAAGGACATGTTCAGTGCAGCGTTTTAGGCTGAAGGGCCTGTATTGTGCCATAGGCTTTCTATCTTTCTATGTAATGGCTTCTTTGAAATGTTTCACTGCTAAGGCAAAAGTAATGGCTTCTCAGTAATGTTCCCTGCTGAGATAATTGTTTCTCTGTAGCAGCAATGTTTGGGTTATGCCTGTTAGCCCATCGGAGACTGTTGCTTTGTCTTGTGTATCAGGAAGGACGTTGTCTTCGCGGTTTTTGTCAAGGAGAGATGAAGAGGGAGGACGCGTGTGGAGAGAGCGGGTAGACCACTAGGCGGAGTGGACTGGGATGTGGAAGTTCGAAGTTCGGTGACGCTCGGAGGAGACCGATGGTGGAAGAATGACTACTGAGTGAGCTCAAACGTGACTTTGACTTGACTTGGGCACTTTTTTATTTTCAGTACTATATTCAGATTAAGATTCATAATGTTCTATCATTTAATTGCATATTGTGTACTGTCTGGTATTTTGCGTTGTGGGTTTGTAGCTGGGGGTACATTGCACAACATCCACACAATGTGATTACCCAGTTTGGTGGGGCTGAAGGCCGACTCCCCTAGACGAACAGGAGCCGGGCGAGCCTGAGGGTTACATTTGTACCAAAGACATCCACCTCCCTTCATTTTTTTCATGCTAATTGTTAGTCCTCGAGGAACCCTGTCAGATTTGTCAGGCAGGGTAACCAAACAGGCCTGTAATTTCCTTCTTTATTTGCCTTCCTCCCTTTTTAAAGAGTGCAGAGACATTTGCAATTTGACATTCCTCCGGAACCATAACAGAATCCAGTGATTCTTGGAAAATGATAAACACTGCATCTGCTGTCTCTTCGGCAACCTCTTTCAGAACTGTGGGATGTCAGCCATATGGTCCACTTGTCCTATTTCAGACTTTTGCGTTTCTTTGGCGCTTTTTCCTTTGTAATAGAAAAGGCACTCACTCATGCTCCCTGGCACTCACGGTCTTCAGGAACACTGTTAAAGTCTTTCACAGGGAGAGCTGATGTAAAGTACTCATGAGCTTCATATGCCATTTCATTATCCCCCATTACTACATCACCAGCCTTATTTCCGGTAGTCCAGTTTCAACTCTCACTGCCCTTTTACTCTTTATATAACTGTAAAACAAACTTTTAGCATTCCACTTTATATTATTGGCCAGTTTGCCCTCATGTTTATTCTTTTGAATTTGTATGGCTTTCTTAGTGGCCTTATGTTGGATTAAAAAAAAAATTCTCAAACATGCAAAGACCCTTTCTACAGGCCGAGAGCCAAGTTCCTCGCCCAGAACGTTGACTGTACACTATTTCTAATTTCTGATGTAAAATCATCTAGAAAAATGATGCAAATGTAACCCCTGGGTCGCCTCAGGCATCGCTCAAACTCGTTCTAGTCTAGGGGGAGCAGCCTTCGGCCCCGCCAAACTGGGTAATCAGCTGGTGTGGATGCTGTGTGATGTCCCCGCCTCGCTCAAAAAACAGACAGTACACCTTATGCGATTAAATGAGTACAATTTATAAAGATTACTATAACTAAGCGATTACTAACGATACAGTATATATGAATAAGAGAAAAAAAAAGAAAAGGCGCCAAACTTATCAAAGTCCAAACCACTTCGTGCACAACCGTTGGAGCTCAATTACTGAAGTCTTCTGGTATTCGATCCCCTCCGAATTTCTCGACCCGCCTCCTGGGACCCCCACGGTGGTCGACCAGTCGCTCCACACTCCTCTGTCTCCGTCTCCTCTCATCACCGAAAACCTTGGGCCGGGGACCCCCGCTCGGTGTCCGTACCGTCGCCCAGCTTCCAGCACCCCGTCCTCTCCATCTCACTCCGTCTCACTCCATCGCGCCGACTCCCCAAAACCCCCACCAACAATCAGTTTATAGTCCCAAACAAGCTTCCAGCACTTATCATAACAAAGACGCTAGCATTCCTACTATTAACACAGGCGCCAGCATTCCTACTTTTAACAAAACAAAGACGCCATTTTGATTACATACACAGTAACAAAGAAAAAGAAAAAAACCCCCGTTACACTCTCCCCCCACCAAATAAAAGTCATGTCCTCATGACTATTAGATAACTCGTCACCTTTCCTGCCAACACACCATAACCCAAGCACAAGCAGTGACATCTCCTCCCCACACAGTAAACCTCACGCCCTGTTCCTTAGGCGCTATATAGGCCAACTATCTGGGCGTTCCCAAACCCTTCTGAGACCTCTGTACCCCCCTCACCTAAACCCTTAGGCTAGGACACAGCTGAGGATACCTTGGGTCCACTACCAACTCCTCTTTCAACCTCTCACTCATGCCCCACACTGCACACAGCTAACCCTCCCCACTACACCTGACTCAGTGGAAGAAGGGCCAAAGGTCTCTTCCTCAATCGAGGGAAAGTCAGCAAAAGGCAGCATGTACCACACATCCAGCACATCAGCCTTTGAATCCGTATTCTTCCTCATTTCTTCGATCGGTAGCTGCTGTTTGATCTTCTCCAAACGGAAACACGTGGCCTGCACTGCTCCTGCAGTCTCTTCAGCCTCCTGCAATTGAGATTATCATCTTCTCTGGCCCCTGGCTCAGCAGTTCTGACTCCTGCATCCCGACCATCTCAATCTGGAATGCAGTTACTCCAACAGCTTCTTCCACCCCGACCTGAAAAGCAGCAGTTAAAGATTGGTCACCCTCCAGTTCAGTATTCACTGCACTTCTCTCCAGCTTTTTTTCTCCTCATGACTTCTTCCAGATCAACCTTCAGGTTTTGCACTTCATTTGAACTGTCGATGGTCATCTTCAGGTTCCCTTCAAGCTACCGCTTCCCCCTTCCGAGATTTGTCCGCAATTTCTTCACCTCCGCAAACTCCCTTCTCCAGGCTCTCAGTTTGCTGTGGCCCTTAGTCAAACAACTTTCTTCGTTCTCTCCAACTTGTAAGTCTTTCAAATGGTCCCAGATCACTCTCTCCGGTCTCTCAGTCTTCATTTCAAACTTGATTCCGTAGAGACAGACACTCACGAGCTGCGACCTTCGCCAGCCCTGGCACGTGTCCAGAAAACACTTTAACTCTGTAGTTCTCAGCCGCTCCTGCAACGCCCTCACTTCATATTCTCCTGAGGCAAATCCAAATACCAGGAGATCATCCACATACGTCAAAATTCCAAACGCCTCCACACCCCCATGGTCTTCCACATGCCCTGCAGGAAGGTTGCAAGGGCTCCGGAGATACCCTGTGGTATCTTTTCGGACCGGAAAGACGACTAGGAAACTTTTAACCGCCGTCTTCTCCTTGGCGGCCTCACTCATCGGGATCTGGCAACATCCACTCCTCAGATCCAGCACCTTAAACCTCTTCGCACCACTCAGATAGGCCATCGCCTCTACGGCCCAATATAATCCACACACACGCTGCCTACGTCTGCCACGCTGTAGGGGCCAGTCGCCGCAACCTCTGCCTCACCGAGGTGTCTTCAGCAGTCAACTCCCCTCCCTGGTGGTATTTCGCAGCGTCCACTAAGAGGGTCTCACCCTCAGATACTCCTCCAGGCCATACCACCACCGGCTCTGGTTTGAATTCGGTATCGGCCCAATGCTGCTACACACGTCCGCACAAGCAGCTCGAAACTCTGGGTGCATCGATAATGCCTCCAAACAGCTCTCACCCGCCTCCTCCGGGCAGGCCCCCAAGCGCACCAACAGGATATTGGTTCTCTCCAGAACCGAAACGCTGCCCGTCTCAACAGTGTCCGGACACATCAGCATTAACGATTCACGAACCTCAGTCACCTCCACATTTGCCTCTAAGAACTCCATTTTCACTGACCAACAACCGTCGTCTTTATAATCACCGGCACTGGTACCCCAAATCTCCAGTGCCGTCAATGTCATCAAGGGTAAAGGCTTCCAAAAACGGTTATAAAACAAACTGTACAGCAACTTAACCGGTGCCCCAGTGCCGAGGATGGCTTTAACTTGACTTCCATCCATCCGTAACAACACCTGAGTGCGTGGTCCCTCTAAGCCTTCAGGAATAGAGTCTGTTCCTTGCGGGAGTTCCTTGGTACATTGCTGGGAACGTGCTCCCCCAGAGACCCCAAGCCGTTCCCCCACTGGGCCTCCTCTAAGTTTCCCGACATCTCTCGGATCAACGGAACAACTGATCCCCTTGACAGATCCCCCTGTCTCCGCAAGCAATTTATCTGCCCTCCTAACCAAAAGGGATACCCTAAAAACTTCCCACCAATCTCCTGCCACGGATATGATAAGCCCCCCAGTTGCGGCATTTGACTTCCAGTCGAACCACACGCATTTTCCCACACTTTCCCAGAACTGGCAGCTGTCACTTCGAGGTAATTGCGCCCGACAGTTCTAACAACGCTACCAGCCCGCCTACTCAAACTTTCAACCAATCCCTGTCGCTTTCCCTCAGCCAAGCACTGCCACTCACCCAACAACTGAGAGGTCTGCTCCGCCCCTTTAGGGCTGGACATTATTCCAACAACCGGGCGGAGCCCACCGTAGCTGAAACATCCCAACCTGCCACTCCTCACTCTCCAAACAGTACGGACAACCCATGGTACCACCACCATTTCGTCAGCGCTAGTCAGAACTCGAACAACGACCTCCGGGCTACCAACAGCAGCCACCCCACCCAACACACATACAGAGACAACCGGCAATCGCACACCCACAAAGGCACACCAGCTCTTCGCCGCAGACACAATTCAAAGAGGGTGATCACACAGCTTCCACAGAAATCAAACCCGGACGAACACCCCCACAATGTAACCCCTGGGTCGCCTCAGGCATCGCTCAAACTCGTTCTAGTCTAGGGGGAGCAGCCTTCGGCCCCGCCAAACTGGGTAATCAGCTGGTGTGGATGCTGTGTGATGTCCCCGCCTCGCTCAAAAAACAGACAGTACACCTTATGCGATTAAATGAGTACAATTTATAAAGATTACTATAACTAAGCGATTACTAACGATACAGTATATATGAATAAGAGAAAAAAAAAGAAAAGGCGCCAAACTTATCAAAGTCCAAACCACTTCGTGCACAACCGTTGGAGCTCAATTACTGAAGTCTTCTGGTATTCGATCCCCTCCGAATTTCTCGACCCGCCTCCTGGGACCCCCACGGTGGTCGACCAGTCGCTCCACACTCCTCTGTCTCCGTCTCCTCTCATCACCGAAAACCTTGGGCCGGGGACCCCCGCTCGGGGTCCGTACCATCGCCCAGCTTCCAGCACCCCGTCCTCTCTCTCTCACTCCATCGCGCCGACTCCCCAAAACCCCCACCAACAATCAGTTTATAGTCCCAAACAAGCTTCCAGCACTTATCATAACAAAGACGCTAGCATTCCTACTATTAACACAGGCGCCAGCATTCCTACTTTTAACAAAACAAAGACGCCATTTTGATTACATACACAGTAACAAAGAAAAAGAAAAAAACCCCCGTTACACTAACTACTTGGTTTTATGTATTTATTTGATTGTACAATTTGAGCCTAAGAAGGAAGAGTCATTTTTATCAGACAAAATCCAAATTGTCTAAAGCAGTGTTAACAGTAAAATAAAAATACAATGCGTTTCCATTCCCACTTGACGCACTGATGTCCCCTTCTCCCTTCCGCAAACCTCCTCCTTCGACATATCGATCTGGTTTGCTGCCCTCCTCTGGATGTTTTAATCTGGAATTCCTCCTCAAACCTTACCGACTCTGAACTCCACTTTCTCTGTGCGTACCCCAAATTTACAATCAAACCCCCAGACAAAGGATGTGCTGTTGGACTGTTTCCGAGTGAACTTGTGAAATCCAGCATCTCCTTATCCGTACCACATGAGGAGGACCCCACTCCAGAACTACATAAAACTGTCTCTGACGCCATTAGTGACCTCATCAGTTCTGGAGATCTCCCATCCAATCACAGATCCTTCGCCCACAACAGCTTACCTTGACCCAATACCCAAGATCCACAATCCCGACTGTGCTGGGTAGGCATATTATCTCTGCCTGCTCCTGACCCACTGCACTCTTATGCTCATAGTTCGACTTAATTCTGTCCGCCTTGGTCAGTCCCTTCCAATCTGCATCGGTGAAACTTCTCATGCTCGCGATCTTCTTTCTAGCGTTTAACTCCCTGGCCACGATTACCTCATTTACACCATGAATGATCATTCCGAATACACTTCTACCCCCGATCCACTACCACTTTCCTCTGTCTGTTAGAATTGGTCCTCACCCTCAACAATGTTTCCTTTCGCTCCGTCCGCATTATCCAAGCTCGTGTGTTGGCCATTGGCTACGTCCCTATTCCAAGCCTTTGCCAGAGATGTTCCCTATCTTGTTCCTCCAGCACATTGATGTGTTATGCTCCGGTCCCGAGCCGGCGTTCCGGTTCTTGTTCCGGGCTGCAGACTCCGGGTCTTGTAGCCGTCCGCCTTTCACCCTTGAGCCTAATTAGTCACACCTGTGGATCATCTTGGCTTGTTGGGGCTCAAGGTATGTACACCTGATGCCCATCGGCTGGCGGTGTATAGAGGGGCCTCTGGGACTGAGTGGAGTTGGGGGATTGTCTTGCCTATCCTGCTCACCCCTGGTTGTCCTGCTTATCCTGCTCACCCCTGGTTGTCCTGCTTATCCTGCTCACCCCTGGTTGTCCTGCCTATCCTGCTCACCCCTGGTTGTCCTGCCTATCCTGCTCACCCCTGGTTGTCCTGGCTTGGAGTACCATCGTTAAAGACGAGTTTTTCGAGTAGGTCTGGCAATCACCCTGGACGAAGTTTCCTTTCTATCCCTTGCCTCCGTTGGGCAAGCCTGGCTGGACTGCCGTTGCCCGACGGGGGACTCTGCCTCTTCCTACCCCTTGCTGCCGTGGAGTTGTGCTCCGCAACCTACCCAGGTGCCCTGCAACATGCGTAGGCCCCTGCGTTCCTTCCTCGGAGGTCCGGGCCCTGCCCAGGAGTTATGTGCCTCCCCCAGAGAACTCCAAGATCCTGCCGGAACTCCTAGATCCTGCCGGACCTCCAAGAACCTCCTCAGAACTCCGGGATCCTTCCTTGCCTGAATTCTAAGCCTCTCTTGGAACCCCAGAATCACCATGTCCCTCATGTCCACCACGGTCCCCACATCTTGTCTATCGTTTAGCTGTTCCCATCCTGTCCCTAGTACTTCAGTGTCTGCGTCCTGCACTTGTGTCCAGCCGCCTGTCCCCTTACGACATTGATGACTGCATCGATGCTGTTTCAGGCACCTGCTCTGAGGCTGGAATTTCATCACATTGGCCACCAACTTCCACACTGACCTTAAGTACACTTGGTCTGTTTTAACAACTGCCTTACCTTGCTCGATCTCTTTCTCTCAATCAAAGGAAACAAATTGCCGACCCTTTTCATTAGAAACATACTGGCTCCAACAGTTATTTGGTCCTTACCTCTTCCCTCCCAGTTTCCTGTAAAAATGCTATTCCCTTTTCCCCTTTCCTTTATCTCATCAGCATCTGCTCCAAGAATGTGGCCACCATTCCAGGCGATCAGAGCTGCCTTCTCTCCGCGGCCCTAAACATCGATTGCACTCTTTTCCACAGTTGCTGCTTGATCTTCTGAGTTCTTCCTGCATTTCAATGTATCAAAAATGATTAAAATATGTTCCCTTATTCGTCAATTGATATTGCACTAATCTTCTTCGATGTTAACACATCCCCTCTTAGTGGGACCAAATGGCTCACAGTGCTCCAAAATTGGCCTGCCCAGCGCTTTAAAAAGTTTCATTCAGCCTTGCTTCTTGCTTTTATATTCTATTCCTCTTGAAATGAATGCTAACATTGCATTGACATTTCACAGCACTGACTCAACCTGCCAATAAACGTTTAGGTGAATCTGCAGAGATCGCAAAAGTCACCTTGCACCTCAGATTTTTTTAAATTTTGTTTTCACTCCATTAAGAAAATATGCTGTGCCGTTATTTAATCTAACAAAATGCATCGCCATACAGGGGAAGACACTGCATTCAATTAGCTGCCTCTTTGCCATTCTCCATATCCGTTCAATTCATTATGGAGTCTGTCTACTTTCTAAAAACTATCTACCCATCTATGTATCTTCGCATCATCTGAAGACATTGTCACAAAGCCATCTATTCCAAATTCACAGATAGTTCTTACGTATAACGTAAGCGGACCCAACACAGACCACTGTGGAACACCACTAGTCACCGACAACCTCACAGAAAAGGCTCTCTTTATACTCACTCTTTCCTTCCTGCTAAACAGTCATTGCTTTCTCTATGCTAGCATCGGTCATCCAATACCGTGGATCTTTACTTTTTAAGCAGTCTCATGTCTGATGCCCTATCGGAGGTCTTCTAAAAATCCAAGTGCACACCAGCTACCGATTCTACATTGACTATTCTGCTTGATAATCTCTTAAGGAATTCCAGTAGTTTTGTCAAGCAAAACCGATCCCTGAGAAAAAAAACATGCTGACATTTGTCAGAAATCATGTTGACTCTAATAATCGAGTTAAACATCTTCTTAGACACTGAGCTCAGCCTAATTGTCCTGTCCTTTCTTCTGGCTCTCTTGCTTCATGAAGCTTTGAGTGACGTTTGCAATTTTCCATTTCTCCGGAAGCATGCCGGAATCAAATGACACATGAAAGATGACTAGTGTTGCTTCCACAATCACGTGCTCCACATATTAGGACCCTGGAGGGCATAATATCTTGTCCAGGAGACTTTTCAAAATTCAGACTTCGATATCCAAAGAACATTCTCCCTTCCAATAGCAACTTCACACACATTGTCCTTGACACTCTCGAGTTTCTGAGATATTTCTCGGTTGTTTATACTGTATATTTGATATTTCTGTATTCACCAGGTGGCCCTGTAATGCTACAGGTGACCCCTCTGTTTCTGGGATGAGGTCCCCCGATCTGCGCCAGGCTTTCGAAGATTCCTTGTAGACATCTAGTCTGCTCAGATGACAGGGTATTGTTCCAGAAACGTTCATGTTCCCACATTTGTTAAATTCTTCTCCTGTAGTGATTATTTCTTAAGCTTACTGGGCTGTTCTTTCCTTTAGGTATAACGGCGTGTGCTTCTTGTCAGAATGCATATGCTCACATGGGCTATGAATTCCGCTTTCTTTGATGAAATTATATTATTAGAAGGGTTACCTAACCTCTCAGTATGTAACACCCTGGGAAAGGTTCCACTGCTAGGGTAATGTAGCAGCTTCCTGTAGCAACCTCCTGTAGCAGCTAGGTTTGAATTATGGTTAGCGATAACGGGAGTTTTCTAATGTGAACTGGATCTTTTGTCAGGAGTAACCGTGATTAGATGGAGCAAGGGTTCGTAGGTGATAGAGAATAGGTCAATATGCCTTTTATCTTATGCCGCGTGCGATTATTCCTTGGCACTGACTTTGTAAAGGGTGGCAAAGTGCATAGCATCCACACAAAACGGGGTTTGCGTTGGCAGAGCCCTTTCTATATCATGGGTTAGGCCAGACCAAAGTGTATATTAACCTAGACTTACTCAGCCAGGGAAATCAGCGGGGTTTCATGTTATTGTTTAATGTCTGTTATTCTTCTTCCCCCTTTGGTCCTCGGTAATGTTAATCTAACTGTGCTGGAGTGTATACATTTTTAGGAAGTTTGTCCTGTCACGACTTTTTTTTTTGTAAATTTTCCAGACTGATATCGAGCCAAAATATCTTGTCAAATGAAGACGTTAATTCGGATATAACCATAGAATCATATAGTAATTAGAGCATGGAAACAGGTAATCTCGGCCCTCCTAGTCCATGTCGAAAGCCTACTCTCACCTAGTCCCACCGACTTGCACTCAGCGCACAACCCTCCATTCCTTTCCTGTCCATATACCTATCCATTTTTTTAAGTGACATAATCGAACCTGCCTCTAACACTTCTACAAGAAGCTCGTTCCACACAGCTACCACTCTCTGAGTAAAGAAGTCCCCCCTCGTGTTACCCCTTAACGTTTGCACCCTAACTCTCAAATCATGCCCTCTTGCTTGAATCTCCCCTTCTCTCAATGAAAAAAAGCCTATCCACGTGAACTCTATCTATGTTTACCCCACATAATTTTAAATACCTCTATCAAGTACCCCCTCAACCTTCTACGCTCCAAAGAATAAATAACTAACTTGTTCTTCTCTGTAACTTAGGTGCTGAAACCCAGGTAACATTCTACTAAATCTCCTCTGTACTCTCTCTATTTTGTTGACATTTTTCCTATAGTTCGGTGACCAGAACTGTACACAATACTCCAAATTTGTCCTCACCAATGCCTTGTACAATTTTAACATTACATCCCAAATCCTATACTCAATGCTCTGATTTATAAAGTCCAGCATACCAAACGCTTTCTTCACCACCCTATCCACATGAGATTCCACAGTCAGGGAACTATGCACCATTATTCCTGGATCACTCTACTGCATTCATCAATGCCTTACCATTTGCCATGTATGTCCTATTTTGATTAGACCTACCAAAATGTAACACCTCACACTGATCAACATTAAACTACATGGGCCATCTGTCAGCCCACTCTTCTAACTGGCCTAAATCTCTCTGCAAGCTTTGAAAACCTACTTCACTATCCACAACGCCACATATCTTAGTGTGCATACTTACTAATCCAGTTTTCCACCCCATCATTCAGATCATCAATGTATGTGAAAAACAACATTGGACCCAGTACAGATCCCTGAGGCACAACACTTGTCACTGGCCTCCAACCTAACAAACAGTTATCCACCACTGCTCTCTGAAATCTCCCATCTAGCCACTGTTGAATCCATTTTTACAAATTCAATGTTAATAACTAACGATTGAACCTTCCTAACTATCCTTCCTTGTGGAACCTTGTCAAAGGCCTTACTGAAGTCAATATAGACAACATCCACTGCTTTACCGTCGTCAACTTTCCTAGTAGCCACTTAAAAAATTTCAATAGGATTTGTTAAACATGCCCTTCCTCGCACAAATCCATGTTGACTGTTCTTAATCAGACCCTGTCTATCCAGAGAATTATATATTCCGTTTCCTAGGATACTTTCCATTAATTTACCCAGCACTGCCATCAAACGTACAGGCCGATTATTGCTAGGTTTACGCATAGAACCCTTTTTAAACAATAGGACCACATGAGCAATTCGCCAATAATCCGGCACCATCCCCGTTTCTAATGACATTTGAAATATTTCTGTCCGAGCCCCTGCTGTTTCTACACTAACTTCCTTCAAGATCCTAGGGAATACCCTGTCAGGACCCAGAGATCTATCCACTTTTATATTCTTTAGAAGCACCAGTACTTCCTCTTCTTTAATCATCATAGTTTCCATAACTACCATACTTGTTTCCCTTATCGTACACAATTAAATATCCTTCTCCTTAATGAATACCGAAGAAAAGAAATTGTTCAAAATCATCCCCATCTCTTTTGGCTCCACACATAGCAGTCCACTCTGATTCTCTAAGGGACCACTTTTATCCCTCACTATCCTTTTGCTATTAATATAACTGTAGAAACCCTTTGGATTTATTTTCACCTTACTTGCCAAAGCAACCTCATATCTTTTTTTAGCTTTTCTAATATCTTTCTTAATATTCTTTTTACTTTCTTTATATTCCTCGAGCACCTCATTACTCCATGTTCCCTATATTTATTGTAGATCTTTCTCATTTTCCGAACCAGGTTTCCAATATCCCTTGATAACCATGGCTCTCTCAAAGTCTTAACCTTTCCTTTCAACCTAACAGGAACATAAAGAATCTGTACCCTCAAAATTTTACCTTTAAATGACCTCCATTTCTCTATTACATCCTTCCCATAAAACAAATTGTCCCAATCCACTCCTTCTAAATCCTCAAAGTTAGCCTTTCTCCAATCTAAAATCTCAACCCTGGGTCCAGACCTATCCTTCTCCATAGCTATATTGAAACTAATGGCATTGTGATACACTGGTTATATCGGAAGTCTTCATTGCACGTTTTTTATGTTTACTAAAGAGCATTATTTGGCAGATTTTCTTAGGCATGAATTAAATTATTTGGAATGTTTGCCTTTGTAGAGTCTGATTTGTCTTTGCTTTGACACCTGAAAACCTGTATAGGTCATAGTCATCCATCTGTTGAATCGTATCATGCTATTCGGTTTTAAACTCGACGAACACTATAACATCTTTCTCTCTGCTTAATGCTCTGTACTTATTCGTCTAGATTATATGTTCCTAATTTTCGAAAAGATTACAACTATTGTTATAATTGCTTTAGCTTTATTGGTGAAGTAGCGTTAAATTTCAAATTGGCCAGGAAGGTTTGTTAAGCAATAAATTGTTTGGTTGTTTCTAATCTGAAACCCAATATTTCTCTGATTCAGTCAATTACAGACCGTGTTCAAAGAAAGTCCAAACCCGAGCAAGCATTGAGTGCCGTCGGGAAAAATGCCTTGGTTTAATTTCAAATGCACGGGGAACCGGCACCATCGTCTCTTGTGGGGTCGAACGTGCTCGGGTCATTCTTTACCGTGAGTCTACATGAACACACAGTTTTGAAGTAGTCATTTCTCTAAGGAGGGTTGTAACCTGAGGTCGTTTCCTCACCTCATATCACTGGATCCGACGTGTGGATGGACAGTTCTACCCTGGACTCTACTCCAATAACACTCACTGAGCGTCTTTACCGGAACAACAGAACAGGTGCAGCTCCGTGTAACCGCGGAAAAGCAATGACGACCAACCTAGGACTCTAACGATGCAGATGCCTTCTCTTATTTGCTTAAGTGATTCTAGTTAATTTGGATGCTTTGTGGAGAACGGTGAGGTGTCTCACATCCTGTCCTCACAGTAGGCAAAGTAGGTGGCGGGTTCAGCTGCTGTCTGGATCCACTCATGTTTGTGATATTGATGTTGTATCCTAGTTAAATAATGAGCTTTGGTTTGCACGGGTCGCAACATTCGATGATGCGACACTTGCGGCAGATGTATTTAGAATCATGAGTTGTCTTTGTCCTCCTGCACTGGGGGTTCTGCATAGACATAGCCTCTGTCATTTCTCCGTATATAGAGACTGTGGATAAACGCAGACCCAGTACAGCAAGTCAACACTTAGGTAAACCGTCACACTTAGCGTCTCTGCAGTGGAAGTGTAGTCACAGAATGTCAGAAAGACGTGATTCCTTATTCCTTGCCCTGGTCTGCCCCACCTCACAACTGGCCCTGTCTCCATCACCTCACTTCTCCTGTCCCGTCTTTTTGGACCAGTCTCCTTACCCAAACATGCTTTGTTGCACAAAGTCCCCCTCTCCGATCCACACTTATTATTTCCGTTTTCTCCCTGATAAATATGCCGGGGCAAAATCGCCAAGGGAACAGTCCAATTAAATATTTATACTGATCCACGTTTGTAGAGGGTCATCGGGCTGGTATGCAGTCCCGATGGGTAGCGATGCAGAACTCAATGATGTACGCAAGGCCTGTAAGAAACACGGGACATTGTACATAGAGCAATCGGGAGGAGAGGGTCCTGGAGAGAGAAACGCGGAAGGTGGGCTAGGAGATAAGATTGGTGAGTAGGAATGGAAGGCGTGCTGGATGGTCTCGAGAGTAGGTATGAAAGGGGAGGTGCGCTGGCTGTAGAAAGTTGCTAAGATGGGCTGAGTATCAGCACAGAAATGAGTACGAAGCCAGAAGGAAATGGGCTGGTAAGTGGTGAGACTGGAGAGAGTACTGCATCATATCGATAGTGATGATGTGGTGAGTGCGCATGCGGGTGAAACCAATGCTTTCACGTGTAGGAGTTACACATGTTTTGACTTGGTTTCGAGTGTGAATGTATTTTGTGAAAGCAGCTCGTTTCCGAGCTCTTATATTGGTTGTTGCCGAGTGTCTACCGTTACTGATGTGGCTGAATACATTTGTGTAAACTGACTATTCCGTTGTCGTCCTGGCCCCGGTCTACGTAGCAGGGAGAATCAGGGTTTAAGCGCTGTGTATTGGAGATGCGAGTTGGTGCAGGGAAGCATGGTTGAGGAGGCAGGCTGGTGCAGGAAGACGGAATGGAAGGAGGGAGGCGAGGCAGGCAGGGTCATGTCGGAGGTGGTACAGGGCAGGGAGGCCGGGCTAGGCAGGGATCGGGACTGAGCGGCAGATGTGGGACTGCGGAAGGATGCGATTTCGCACACAGCTTACCTTTCGCTCAAGCCAGCTTCGAAGACCAGTGAGGCCGTAAGCAGAAACACGGGCAGCATAGTCACCCTGTGAAAACAGAAGCAGTCGCTACCCAGTATTTGCCATCAGCATAGGGTCATTGATAGGGTCATACAGCAGGCAGCCCTTCGGCCCGTTGTGTCAATTCTGGTACCCAACAGCTTCGTATTGATTTCGTATAGTGGCAAAAAAGCCACAATTCTATTTTTTCATCTCGATACTAGGGATTGCAGGCAAGAGTATATCCATCCTGCCCCACCCGGGCACCGCAATAAGGCTCCAGAAACCCCAGCACCACCACAACTAGCCCTACGGCTACAGAACCTGTGAACCTCTCACCCCGCCTCTTAAATCTGTATGGTGTACCTTAGAAACACATCTGCAACATGGGATAACGTTCCCAATGTGTGAACCTTCCATGCCCTCCAACGGTTAGAACAACAGCCAATCTCCTCCATTCCAGAAAAAGACAGAAAACCTGCACGGAACTCTCTTAGAGAGCAGGGGAAGGAGGGTTCCTCGAGATTAGGTGGGAGAGGAAGAGTGACTGGGTGAAATCTGCCGAGGAGGATTTGCAAGGTTTAAGGGCGAATAGAGGGGTGGGGTGGTCAGATAGAAGGTGCGGAGTGTTTGGTACAGTGCTTAAAACGATCTACCTCGTACATCAGATAAAACAAATTATCTACCACATGGAGTGCTCAAATCTCACCCGAGCAGGTATATTTATTTGGTTACTACAGCGCCTTCCCAACTTCTCTGCCCAGACCAACTTACTTTTCTCTCTCTCCTCAGTTCTAATGAAATGTACTTAATCGCAAATAGTTTCCCTTTCTCTGGTAAGTGAGGGGGGTGAAAAGGGGTGAGAAATTGTGAAAGGCAGAGGGTGCGTGGCATATTACAGGAAGATTCATACATCGATTTTCGTGGTGTCAGGTTGCATCTAATCAAACGGAATATAAGGTGCTGTTTTCCAAACTCAGCGTGGCCTCCTCACAACAGTTGAAGTGGTCATGGATGGGCATATCAGAATGGGAATGAGAAATGGAAGCAAACTCGGTTGCCAGTTTCCGACCCCGCTTGTTCTGGCGGACGGAACGTAGATGCTTGGCAAATCCGTCTCCCAATCTATTTCGAGTCTCGTTGATATACAATAGGTCACACCGGGACCACAGAATGTCAGTGAGGGGGGGGATGTGTAGGGGCAGGTCTAGCAACTGCTCTGTGTGCCAGGAGGAAGATCGGTGGGCAGTGACGAATATACGATCCGTATGGAAAGTGGCGGAGGGCGAGAGTAACTATAACTTGTTCAACCCTGCTGCATGTTAAAACGCCATCCCCTGCTCTCAAGTCCTCGGTCACCGCCGCATATGCTCTCAGGGTGAGGCTTTTCATTCTAGTGGTCTTCCACTTCCATTCCCATTGAGGTATGTCCATCCCTGATCTCCACTCTGTCGTGATGAAGCCACACTTAGGATGGAGAAAGAGCGCCTGATGTTCTGATTGGCTCGCCTCCAACCCGATGACATGAACAGTGATCTTTGAAACTTCCAGTAATGCTCTCCAACACACGCAAACCTTTATATTTCCCATCTAGGTAGCATCTATGGAAACAAATACACTGGAGTTTTCCGAATGAAACACTTCGGCAGGACTGGAAAACAGAAACCTGAGGAGTAGAATATAAAGTTGGGTGGAGGGGAGATAGAAACGCCGTGTGATAGGTGAATCCTGGAGGGGGAGTGATGAAGTAAATAGATGGGAAGTTGATTGGTGAAAGAGGATGGAGGCCATGGTAGAAAGAAGAATAAAAGGTGGGGGGAACACCAGAGGGAGGCGACGGGCGGACAAGCAAATGAAGTGAGAGAGGGGAAAGGCGATGGGAATTGGAGAAAAAGGGGAAAGGGCCTGGGCACATTGCTGGAAGTTTTAGACAACGATGTTCTTGCCATCAGGTTGCAGGATATCCAAATGGAATATAAGGAGTTGTTATAACCAGAGTGCGGCCTCGTCACAACTTTGGAGGAGGCCATGGATGGACAAACCTGAATGGGAATGGGAATTGGAATTCAAGTCGGTGACCACTGCAAGATCCCGCTGGTTCTGGCGGATGGATAGTAGATGCATGGCGAAGCGGTCTCCCAATCTGCGTCGAGTCTCATCGATATACAGCAGGCCACACCGGGAGCAACGGGCACAATAAGTGACCCCAACAGACTCACAGGGGAAGTGTCGTCTCACATGGAAGGACTGTTTAGGTAAGGATCTGTGGCACTTCTGCTTGTAAAGGTAAGAAAGTCGCACACTGGGAGATCCGTATGGAGAGCAGAACGTGGATAAGGAGATAGGGAGAGGTGTGCTTGGTTGTGGAAGACGGAGGAACTGCGAGAAGGGGATGGCGTTCTACGTTCGTACTTGTTCTGTACCTCGTCTGACACTGCTACTTGTAAAACTCCATCCCATTTACTCAATTCCTCTACACAACGTTTTATGTCGATGCCTCAGCTTTTCCTTTTTCTCCAGTATTAGAGTAGTGTTTCGTCCCGAAACTACGACTGTACATTTTTTTTTCATAGATTCTGCCTGGCCTGCTGAGTTCCTCAAGCAATTTTTGTGATTCTGATTCTATTTGTTAATATCTACTGCAGAGGACAGACCAGTACCCCTCCCTAGGTAATCTTCACTGCCCTCTCCGAGACTAACACTGTCCACAATACACTCGGTACATCTGCAAAAACGTCGCGCACAATTCGAATGAACTTTTCCATCTTCACTGAGCAAGCTCTTTGGGGAGAAAGCCCAGCGCCATCAGTGCAGAGAGTTAGCGACTGTTCTCCCAGGCTGGTTTTCAGTCTCTGGTGTGGTGGCCCTGCTCCACAAACTGGGCATCAGCACCGACAGATCACTTTTTATTTAATAAAGACATTGTCTTCAGCACAAAGGTAGATGTCCTTACAGCCATCCACACGATATTCCATTGCCACCTTCCCACACACTTACCCGGCCGCTGCATATTCCATTTCATCATCCCAAGCCCTGCTCTGCGCTCACACCTACACATGGTGAATGTCGTCAGAAACTTTGGTCCTTGGATCTGTGGCACTCCTCAGTTCATGGGTGACGTCGCTGTGTCCTGAACACCACTGACCGTGATTTCCCGCTCTTACAGACTGCCAACATGCTGGAGGTGCATTTAGACCCAGTGTTTCTTGTGTGATCAATAACACAGACCCAGGCTTAACTTCAACAACATCTCCGGCACGGTGTTTTGTCAGATACTGAGTCTCTGCAGGTGGGTTGAAGATGATATGGCAGGGTAGAGAGCGAGGTGGATGCACATATTCCAGACGGAGACAGAGGGAATGGGACAGAACATGGCGAAATGTGGACGGGGCGGAGGGACGGATGGGGGAGAGAGATGAAATTGCTCAATAGAGACTGCAGGAGTTGCGAGAGAGAGCAGCTGGAACAGAGATGGTGATGTAAGAGTGTGTGAATTAGAGAGAGAAAGCATAGTTGAAGAGGCAGCGAGGCAAGGGGAGGGAGAGAGACATATAGAAAGAGAGAGAGCGAGAGAGAGAAGGAGAAAGAGTGAGAGAGATGGAATTGAGAGAGAGAAGTGAGAGAAAATGAGAGAGAGAGAGAGAGAGAGAGAGAGAGAGGTGGAAATTGGGGCACGATAAGTACAGAATAACCCCTTGTTTCTAACATCCACTGACTACTGTTCCAATGCTGAGGCACTAAGTACTACGGCTTAGCTCAGTGTTGTCTTGCTGTACTGGTTGTGTGTTTGTCCAGAGCCTCTATATACGGCGAGATAACACAGGCTGTTGCTGTGCAGAACAGCCAGTGCAGGAGACGGGAAAAATAAGAAACTCGTGATTTTAAGTACTTTGCCCGCAAATATTGCATCGGGATGAAGGGGTTAACCTATGAGGAGAGATTGAGTAGCCTGGGATTATATTCTCTGCAGTTCAGAAGAATGAGAGGGGATCTTATAGAAACATGCAACATTTTGAAAGGGATAGATAAGATAGAAGTAGGAAAGTTGTATCCATTGGTAGGTGAGACTCAAGCTCGGGGACATTGCCTCAAGATTCAGGGGAGAAGATTTAGCACGGACATGAGGAGAATCTGTGGAATTCTCTGCCCAGGGAAGCAGTTGAGGCATCTTCACTAACTATATTTAAGAAACAGTTAGATAGTTTTTTTTTTACATTGTAAGACAATTAAGGGTTATGGGGAAGAGGCAGGTCGATGGAGCTGAGTTTACAGACAGATCGTCCATAAACTTATTGAATAGCGAGACAGGTTGGATGGGACGGATGGCCTACTCCTGCTCCTATTTCTTATTTTTTTAATGTTCTTATGATCGTATGGAGCTACTTTGTGCAAACAGATGTTCATTGATTAACTAGGAAACCGCCGCAATGTCACAAACATGAGTGAATCCAGAGAGCAGCTGACCTACTTTGCCTACGAGGAGGACAGTATGTGAGACACCCCACCGTACTCCACAATGCTTCCAAATGAACCTCAGCCACTTATGCAAATGGATGAAGACATCTGTGTCGTTAGAATCCTAGTTTGATCGTCATCACATTTTGGACGTTACACAGAACTGCACCTATTCTGTTGTCGAGCTACTAACCGTCATTGTCTCTAATCCGAGCAGGGTGAGTCTGGAATACAACAGTAAAATCACGGGTCAAATCCAGTGGCAGCAGTTCTGGGCACCGACCTCAGGTTAAATCACTTCGTATAGCAACCCATACTGCAGAACTGTGCGCTCATGTAGAGTGACTGTACGAGATGGTCCCAGCACATTATTCCGCCCCCTAAGACGGCAGTGCAGGTTAACCATGCAATTCCCAGTGACACTCTCAGACTACTGGGGTTTTGACAGTCTTCAAACCGGCTCTCTAATTCAACCGAAACAGAGGAATATAGGGATTCAGTTCAGAAGCAACCAAACCAATTACATCTTAAAATACCTTCCTGATGATTTGAAAATAAATGCTAGTTCACCTTTAAAGCTAAAGCAATGAATGCAAATAGTAGAACTTTTTTCGAAAAAAAGTCTGGCATATAGATTGGACTAGATAACCACAGAACATTAAGCAGAGGGGAAGATGTAGTAGAGCTAGTTGAATTCAAAAATGAGTACCATGAGATGATACAACAGATGGAGGAACATGAAATATATACAATAGGTATTTAGGTGTCTACAACAAGCAAAATGGATCATATTCCGACAAATGAAAAAAGCGTTCCATATAATTTACTTCAGGCTTTCGAAAATCTGCCAAACAAAGTTCAATAGTAAACTTACAACAAATGGAAAGAACGCTTCCGTGATATTCGTGTTAACGTCTTTGTTTTAGCAACATATTTCGGCCAAAATCATTCTCGAAAATTTACAAAGAACAGTAAGAACTGAAAAGGATCACATTCCAAAACACCCGTTATCTCTAACCATATCCCATACCCAGCTTCTACAGAATGGCCATTACATTAGCAGTGGAACCTTCATTTCAGAAGGAATAGAATATAAAAGCAAGGCGTAATTTTGAATGAATCTTTATCGAGCGCTGGGGAAGCCGCTCATGCAGTACAGTGAGCCGTTTTGGTCCCACTATGAACGGATGTGCTATCATCAGACAAGGGCAGTGCAGCATCAATCGCAGAGGAAAGGAAAACATATCTTTGAAGGATTAAAATACTGCAAGAACTTAAAAGGCCAAACTTATTGGCAATATTTCCAAGAACAGAAGAGTATCTTACAAAACCTCAGCAACATCTTGTTGTTTTTATATTATATTCCACTTTGAAATGAATCACAACATTGCACTTTCCTTCTTTACGACAAGCTCAATCTGTAAGTCAACCTTCACGGAGTCTAGCAAGTCGTCTCTTCAGGCCCTCTGCTCCTCTCATGTTTGAATTGTCTTAGATAACATTCTGCACGTTTGTTCCTTTTGCCAAAATGCATTTTCATTCCTTTCTGAAAACTGTATTCCATCTGCTATTTTTTTCGAGCATTCTGCCAGTTTGTATAAGTCCTTAGACCATGAAGCCATTAGACAAAGGAGTAGAATTAATCCATTCAAACCAATGATCCCGTCTATCATTTTGTAATGGCTGATCCCGGATCGATTCAACCCCATACATCTGCCCTCTCACCATATACCCTGATGCTCAAATTTCCTTCCTCAATCGTATTGCTTCCTCGGCACTACCGACCCATCCAACTATCTTCAGAACATCTCTGAACGTTGCAAGAATGCTATCAATTCCATTACTTCAATCATTGACAGCAATATGAGAGGTAGCATTCTAAATACAGGCCCCTGAGGAAGATTGCCAGTTACTGGCAGCCAACCAGATAATGCCTCCTTTATTCCACTTGCTGACTCCTGCTATTCTACTATCCCTCCAACCACGTCAGTATCTTTCCTGTAATGCCATGTGATTTTATTTTGTTGTGAAGCATCATGAGTAGCACCATAGCAACTGCTTTTCGAAAATCCAAGTAAAGGACATCCACTGCCTTTCCTTTTCTCCATCCTACTTGTTACGTCCTTAAGGAACTGTTTCAGATTTGTCAGGAACGATGTCCGTTGACAGAGATCATGCTGTTTTTAACAGCTTTATCATTAATTTCCAATTATCAGAAACATCATTGTTATTACTGGACACCAAAATGTTCAAAGCTACTGAGGTTGGTCTATCAGTCTTAAAATGTTTTTCTTTATTTGCCTTCCTGGCTTCTTAAAATGTGCAGTGACATTTGAAATTTTACTGTCCTCCAAACCCATATCAGAATCGAGTGATTCTTGAAAGATCATAACAAATGCATCTCCTATCTCTTCGGCAACATCTTTAAGAGCTTTGTGTTGTACAATGTATGCCTTTTCGTTTCCCTGGCACTTTTTCGTTTGTAATAGCAAAGGCTCTCACGCGTTCTCCCTGGCACGCACGGTCCTTAGCCACAGTGGTAATGTCTTCCACAGTAAGGTCTAATGCGAAGTTCTAATTCGGCTCATATGCCATTTCTTTTCCCCCTATTACTACTTCACCAGCATCACTTCCAGTGGTCTATTTTCAGCTCTCACCTCCCTTTTAATCTTTACGTAACTGAAAAACAGACTTTTAGCATCCTACTTCATGTCATTGGCTAGTTTGCCCACATATTTAATTTTTTCGATTATTTTGAGTTTCCTGGCCACTTTTTTGGATTAAAAAAAACACAATAACTTATTAAACATGATGCGACCCTTCCTACAGTCAACACCTCTGTCCGAGAACCAAGTGGCTCTGCTATAAAAGTTGACTAGTTGACTAGTTCCTAAAGTAAAATCTTCCCGTAGAATGGTGCAAACAAACTTTGTTTTTTTTGTATTTATTTGATTGTGCAATTTGAGCCTGAGAATGGAGAGTCATTCTTTTTTTAACACACAACGTCCAAATTGTCTAAGTCAGTGTTAACAGTAATAAATACAAGGTGTTGCAATTTCTAGCTGACGCACAGATTTCTACTTCTCCCTTCTGCAAAACTCCTTCCACATATCGCATTGGTTCGCTGCCCTGCTTTGGATCTTTTAATCCCTAATTCCGGACGAGACATCAGTCAGCTACACTACCACGCCTCATTCCTCCTCATGTCTTACCCACTCTAAACTCTGCTCTCTCTGCGCTTATCCCAAACTTACCAACAAACCCCCAGACAAAGATTGTGCTGTTGTAAAGTTTCGGACTGAATTTGTGGAGTCCAACACCTCCTTATCCCTACCAGATAAAGAAAGCCCAGCTCCGCAGCATCGCAAAACTGACTAAGACACTGTTACTGACCTCATCAGTTCTGCAGAGCTCCCATCCACTGTCACCAAATTCACAGATCCTTCACCCAGATCTATTTATTTTGACCCAATACCCAAGATCCACAATCGCGACTGTTCCGGGTAGGCCCATTTGCTGCCTGCTCCAGACCCACTGTACTCCAATCCTCGTACCTCAACCCATTCTGTCTTCCCAGATTCAGTCTCTTCCCAGCTATATCGGCGAATCTTATCGTGCTCGTGATCTCCTCTCTAATGATCAATTTCCTGACCACGATTGCCTTATTTTCAGCGTGAATGACCACTCTCAATACGCCTCTACCCTGATCCGCCATCACTTTCCTCTGTCTGACAGAATTCATCCTCGCCCTCACTATTTTTCTTTCGGCTCCTTCTACTTTATCCAGGCACGAAGGCTGTCTATGGGCTTCGTCCCTGTGCCAAAATTTCCCCAGAAATGTTCCCCATCTTGTCCTCCAGAACACTGATGACAGCATTGATGCTTTTCATGCACCTGCTCTGAGGCCGTGAATTTCATCACATTTGCCACCAACGTCCACACTGACCTTAACTACACTTGGTCCATTTTAACAACTCCCTTCCCTTGCTCAATCTCTGTGTCTCCATCACTGGAGATAAAGTGTCGACCCTCTTCATTAGAAACATACCGGCTCCAACTGTTATCTGGTCCATATCTCTTCCCTCGCAGTTTCCTGTAAAAATACCATTCCCTTTTCTCCTTTCCTTCATCTCATCTGCATCTGCTCCAAGAATGGGGCCTCCATTCCAGATCAGAGCTACCTTCTCTCTGCGGCCCTAAATACAGATCGCACTCATTTCCACAGTTGCTGCCTAATCTTCTGAGCTCTTCCTGCATTTTAATCCTTCAAAATTAATTAATTAAATATAATTCCCCTCCTGTACAAATGATACCGCACTCACCTTCTAGCACATCCCTTCTTAGTGAGACCAAAGCGGCTCACAGTACGCCAAAAGCAGCCTGCCCAGAGTTTTCTGAAGTTTTATTCATTCTTGCTTTTATATTCTATTCCTCTTGAAATGAATGCTAACATCGCATTGGCATTTCGCAGCAGCGACTCAACCGGCCAATAAACGTTTAAGGAATTCTAAAATTTTCCGTGCTTTTATTTAATCATACAGGAGAAGACACTGCATTCAATTCCCTAACTCTTTGCCCATTCTCCCAATCCGTCTAAATCATTGTGGAGCCTGTCTGCTTTTTCAAAACTATCTTCCCCTCTACCTATCTTCGCATCATCTGAAGGTTTTGCCACAAAGCCATCTATTCCACTTCCGCAGAATGTTAGAACATAGAATATAGAACGTAGAACAACACAGCACAGTACTGGCCATTCGGCCCACAATGCTGAGCCGACACT
The DNA here is from genome assembly GCF_048418815.1 of Hemitrygon akajei. Taxonomy (NCBI): domain Eukaryota; kingdom Metazoa; phylum Chordata; class Chondrichthyes; order Myliobatiformes; family Dasyatidae; genus Hemitrygon; species Hemitrygon akajei. The sequence continues at coordinate 655,188 of NW_027331942.1, read as the reverse complement.
TAAACCCTGCCTCCAATGTAACCCTCCACCTTAAATTCCTCCATACGTCTGTCTAGTAGTCTCTTAACGTTCACTAGTGTATCTGACTCCACCACTGACTCAGGCTGTGCATTCCACGCAATAACCACTCTCTGAGTGAAACATCTTCCTCTAATATCCCCCTTGAACTTTCCTCCCCTTACCTTAAAACCATGTCCTCTTGTATTTTGCAGTGGTACCCTGGAGAAGAGGCGCTGGCTGTCCACTCTATCTATTCCTCTTAATATCTTGTATACCTCTATCATGTCTCCTCTCATCCTCCTTCTCTCAAGAGAGTAAAGCCCTAGCTCCCTTAATCTCTGATCATAATGCATACTCTCTAAACCAGGCAGCATCCATCCTTCCTACAGTGAGGCGATCAGAAATGGACACAGTACAGCAAGTGTGGTGTAACCAGAATTTTATAGAGTGCATCATTCCCCAGCGACTCTTAAACTCTATCCCTCGATTTATGAAAGCTAACACTTCATAAGCTTTTGTAACTACACTATCTACCTGTGAGGCAACTTTCAGGTATCTGAGGACTTGTACTCCCATATCCCACTGCTCATCCACACTCCCAAGTGCCCTGCCATTTACTTTGTACTCTGTCTTGGAGTTTGTCCTTCCAAAGTGTACCACCTCATACTTCACTGGTCTGAAATCCATCTGCCACTTTGCAGCCCAATTCTGCATCCTATCAATGTCTCTCTGCAATCTTCGACAATTCTCAACGTGATCTACAACACCAGCAACCTTTGTCTCGTCTGCAAACTTGCCAACCCACCCTTCTACACCCACTTCCAGGTCGTTAATAAAAATCCCAGAACCGATCCTTGTGGGACACCACTAGACAGAACCCTCCAATCAGAATGTACTCCCTCCACCACGACCCTCTGCCTTCTGCAGGCAAGCCAATTCTGAATCCACCTGGTCAAACTTCCCTGGATCCCATGCCTTCAGACCTATTGAATAAGCCTATCGTGTGGTACCTTGTCAAATGCCTTACTAAAATCCACGTAGATCAGATCCACTTCCCTTATTTATATGCCTAGTCACCTCCTCAAAGAACTCCATCAGGCTTGTTAGGCACGATCTGCCCTTCACAAAGCCATTCTGACTGACCCTGATCAGTTCATGATTCTCTAAATGCCCATAAATTCTATTTCTAAGAATTTCTTTCTAACAGCATTCCCATCACAGGTGTAAGGCTCAATGGTCTATAATTACCCGGACTCTCCTTACCACCTTTTTCTGAACAAGGGTCAACATTCGCCTCCCTCCACTCCTCCGGTACCATTCCCATGGACAACGAGCACATAAAGATTCTAGCCAGAGGTTCAGCATTCTCTTCCCTCACCTCGTGGAGCAGCTTGCGGAATATTCCATCAGGCCTCGGTGACTGATCCATCCTAATGTATTTTAACAACTCCAAACCCTCTTCTGCCATAATATCAACATGCTTCAGAACATCAACTTCACTCATATTGTCCTCACCGTCATCAAGTTCCCTCTCATTGGTGAGTACCGAAGAGAAGTATTCATTGAGGACCTCGCTCACTTCCACAGCCTCCAGGCACATCTTCCCACCTTTATCCCTAACCGGGCTTATCTTCACTCCTGTCAACCTTTTCTTCTTCACATAATTGAAGTATACCTTGGGGTTTTTCTTTACGAAACTTGCTAAGTCCTTCTGATGCCCCTTTCTTGCTCTCCTCAGTCCCTTCTTAACCTCCTTTCTTGCTACCCTATTTCCTGAATAGACTCATCTGATCCTTGCTTCGTCAACCTCACGTATGCTGCCTTCTTCCATCTGACTAGATTCTCCACGTCACTTGTCACCCATGGCTCCTTCACACTACCATTCTTTATCTTCCTCACCGGGACAAATTTATCCCTAACATCCTGCATGAGATCCCTAAACATCGACCACATGTCCATAGTACATTTCCCTGCAAAAACATCATCCCAATTCACACCCGCAATTTCTAGACTTATAGCCTCATAATTTGCCCTTCCCAAATTAAAGATCTTCCTGTCCTCTCTGATTCTATCCTTTTCCATGATAATGCTAAATGCTAGGGAGCGGTGGTCACTGTCCCCCAGATGTTCACACTCAGAGATTTGTGACCTGACCCATTTCATTACCTAATACTAGATCTACTATGGCATTACCCCTAGTAGGAATGTCAACATACTGTGACAGAAATCCATCCAGGACGCACTTAACAATCTCTGCCCTGTCTAAACCACTGGAACTAATCAGTTGCCAATCAATATTAGCTAAGTTACAGTCACACATGGTAGCATCCCTGTTATTTTTGCACTTTTCCAAAATCTGGCTCCCAATCTGCTCCTCTGTATCTCTGCTGCTAGCAGGGGATCTATAGAATACCCCCAATAGAGTAACTGCTACCTTCCTGTTCTGACTTCTACCGATACTGTCAGAGAAGATGATCCAGCTACATAACCCACCCTTTCTGTAGCTGTAATAGTATCCCTGACCAGTAATGCCCACCCCTCCTTTCCATTTCCCCTTCCCTATCCCTTTTAAAGCATTGAAATCCAGGAATATTGAGAATCCATTCCTGCCCTGTTGCCAGCCAAGTCTCTGTAATGGCCACCACATCATAATTCGATGTATGTATCCAAGCTCTCAGTTCATCACCTTTGTTCCTGATGCTTCTTGCATTGAAGTACATGCACTTTAGCCCTTCTACCTTACTACCTTTACGCCCTTTATTCTGCTTCTCTTTCCTCAAAGCCTCTTCATAAGCTAGATCTGGCTTTACTCCAAGCAATATACTTGCAGTTCTCGCATGACATTTATCATCCTCCACCTCACTATCTGCTCTAACACTCTGTATCCCTTCTCCCTGCAAATCTATTTTAAATCCCACGGAGCAGCAGTAGCAAAACTTCCCGCAAGATGGTAGTCCAATTCCAGTTCAGTTCAGGGTAGTTAAGAAAGCTTATGGAGTATTAGGTTTCATAAGTCGATAGATAGAGTTTAAGAGTCGCGATGTAATGATGCAGCTATATAAAACTCTGGTTAGGCCACACTTGGAGTACTGTGTCCAGTTCTGGTCGCCTCACTATAGGAAGGATGTGGATGCATTGGAAAGGGTACAGAGGAGATTTACCAGGATGCTGCCTGGTTTAGAGAGTATGCATTATGATCAGAGATTAGGGGAGAATGGGCTTTACTCTCCGGAGAGATGGAGGATGAGAGGAGACATGATAGAGGTATACAAGATATTAAGAGGAATAGATATGGTGTACAACCGGCGCCTCTTCCCCAGGGCACCACTGTTCGGTACAAGAGAACATGGCTTTAAGGTAAAAGGAGGGAAGTTCAAAGAGGATATTAGAGGATGGCTTTTTACTCAGAGAGTGGTTGGTGCGTGGAATGCACTGCCTGAGTCAGTAGTGGAGGCAGGTACAGTAGTGAAATTTAGGAGACTACTAGACTGGTATATGGAGGAATTTATGGTAGGGGGTTATATGGGAGGCAGGGTTTAAGGGTTGGCACAACATTGTAGGCCAAATTTCCTGTACTGTGTTGTATTGTTCTATGTTTTATGAACTATTGGAACTAATCAGGTGCCAATCAATATTAGGGAAGTTAAAGTCACCCATGATAACAACCCTGTTATTTTTGCACTTTTCCAAAATCCCAATCTGCTCGTCCGTATCTTTGCTGCTCCCAGGGGGCCCATTGGATACTCCCAGTAGAGTAACTGCTCCCTTCCTGTTCCTGACTTCTACCGATACTGACAGAAAAGAGGATCCTGCTACATTACCCACCCTCTCTGTAGCTGTAATAGTATCCCTGACCTGTAATGCCACCCTTCATCCCTCCCCCCCATCCATTTTAAAGCACTGAAATCCAGGAATATTGAGAATCCCTTCCTGCCCTGGTGCCAGCCAAGTCTCTGTAATGGCCACTACATCATAATTCCATGTATGTATCCAAGCTCTCAGTTCATCACCTTTGTTCCTGATGCTTCTTTCATTGAAGTTCAGGTACTTTTTCCCCTTCTACCTTACTAAACTTATACGTTTTATTCTGCTTCACTTTCTTCAAAGCCTATTTATATGTCAGATCTGGCTTTAGTCCATGCACTATACTTGCAGATCTCGCATGACCTTTATCCTGCTCCACCTCACTATCTGCTCTAATATTCTGGTTCTCCTCCCCCTGCATATCTAGATTAAACACCCCAGGGATTCACTAGCAATCCTTCCCACAAGGATGTTAGTCCCCATCCAGTTCAGCTGCAGCCCGTCCGTCGGAACAGGTCTCACATTCCCTGGAACAAAGCCCAATTGTCCAGAAACATGAAGCCCTCCCTCCTGCACCAACTCCTTAGCCACGTATTTAGCTGCATTATCTTCCTATTTCTGGCCTTACTAGCATGTAGCTGGTCCTGTCCTTCAACTTTGCACCTGACTACCTAAATCTACTTTGTAGGAACTGCTCCTTCTTCCTATCCACGTCATTGGTCCCTACATAGACAACGACATCCGGCTGCTCACCCTCCCTCTTGACAATACTGAGAACTCGATCCGAGATATCATGGGCCCTGGCACCTGGGAGGCAACAGACCATCCGGGATTCTCGATCTCTTTCACAGAACCTCTCATCTGTCCCCCTAACTATCGAATCCCCAATCACGACTGCTCTCCTCTTTTCCCTCCTTCTCTTCTGAGCTGAGGGTCCAGTCTCGGTGTCAGAGATGCAACCACTGCAACTTGTCCCAGGTAGGTCGTCCCGACCAACAGTATCCAAAACGTTCTTACATATAACTGAAGCGATCCCAACGCAGACTGCTGTGGAATACCACTGTTCACCGACAGCCTACCAGAAAAGGCTCTCTTTATTCGCACTCTTTCCTACCTGCTAAACAGTCATTGCTTTTTCAATGCTAGCATCTATCATGTAATACCGTGGATTTTGACGTTTTTAGCAGCCTCATGTCTGATGCCTTATCAGAGGTCTTCTAAGAATCCAAGAACAGAACAGCTACCGATTCTACATTATCTATTCTGCTTGATAATCTCTGAAGGAATTCCAAAAGCTTTGTCAAACAAAACCTTCCCCTGAGGAAAACTTGCTGACACATGTCAGAAAATACGTTGACTGTAATATTCGATTTAAACATCTTCCTAGACACTGAAATCAGCCTAATTGTCCTGTCCTTTCTTCTGGCTCTCTCCCTTCCTGACAGTTCGAGTGATGTTTGCAATTTTCCATTTTTCCGGATCCATGCCAGATTCAATTGACACTTGAAAGATCACTATTGTTGCTTCAACAGGCATGTGTTCCATGTATTAGGACACTGCGGGGTATAATATCTTGTCCAGGAGACTATTAAAACTTCAGGCTTCGATATCTAAAGAACCTTCTCTCTTCCAATGGCAACTTGACACGCATAGTCCTTGACACTCTTGAATTTCTGACATATTTCTTGTTCGTTTATTCTGTATTTTTGATATTTCTGTATTCACCAGGTGGCCCTGTAATGCCACAAGGGACCCCTCTGTTTCTGGGATGAGGTCTCCCGATGTGAGCCAGGCTTTGGAAGCTTCGTTGTAGACATTTAGTCTGCTCATGACGGACTAGTGTTCCAGGGAGGGTCATGTTCCCCCATTTGTTAACTTCTTCTCCTGTAGTGATTATGTCATAAGCTTTCTGAGTTGTTCTTTCCTTTAGGTGTAATGGCGTGTACTTCTTGTCAGAATGTATATGTGCACATCAGGTATGAATTCCGTTTTTTTTAATGAAACTATATTATTAGAAGTGTTATCTGACTGTTTAGTATTTAACGCCCTGGAAGAGGTTCCACTGCTATTGTAATGGTCTTTCTGTAGCAGCTGAATTTGGATTATGGTTCGCGATAACGGGTGTTTTCGAAAGTGAACTGGATCTTTTGTTAGGGTACTCGTGATTAGATGGAGCAAGGAGTTCACAGTTGACAGAGGATTGATCAATATGTCACTTTGAAGAGTTAAGTTTAATTAACATGGAAGGTTAGTTAAGAAGGTTCAGTCGTTAGGTATTAATACTGGAGTAATAACATGGATTCAACAGTGGCTAGATGGGAGATGCCAGAGAGTAGTGGTGGATAATTTTTTATCGGGATGGAGGCCGGTGACTATCGGGGTGCCTCAGGGATCTGTTTTGGGCCCAATGTTGTTTGTAATATACATAAATGATCTGGATGATGGGGTGGTAAATTGGATTAGTAAGTATGCTGATGATACTAAGGTAGGAGGTGTTGTGGATAATGAGGTGGGCTTTCAAAGCTTGCAGGGAGATTTATGCCGGTTAGAAGAATGGGCTGAACTTTGGCAGATGGAGTTTAATGCTGAGAAGTGTGAGGTTCTACATTTTGGCAGGAATAATCCAAATAGAACATACAGGGTAAATGGTACGGCATTGAGGAATGCAGTGGAACAGAGAGATCTGGGAATAACAGTGCATTGTTCCCTGAAGGTGGAGTCTCATGTAGATAGGGTGGTGAAGAAGGCTTTTGGAATGCTGGCCTTTATAAATCAGAGCACATTGAGTACAGAAGTAGGGATGTAATGTTAAAATTGTACAAGGCATTGGTAAGGCCAAATTTGGAATATTGTGTACAGTTCTGGTCACTGAATTATAGGAAAGATATCAATAAATCAGAGAGAGTGCAGAGACGATTTACTAGGATGTTACCTGGGTTTCAGCACTTAAGTTACAGAGAAAGGTTGAACAAGTTAGGTCTCTATTCATTGGAGCGTAGAAGGTTGAGGGGGGATATGATCGAGGTATTTAAAATTTTGAGAGGGATGGATAGAGTTGACGTGAATAGGCTGTTTCCATTGAGAGTAGGGGAGATTCAAACGAGAGGACATGATTTGAGAGTTAGGGGGCAAACGTTTAAGGGAAACACGAGGGGGTATTTCTTTACTCAGAGAGTGATAGCTGTGTGGAATGAGCTTCCTGTAGAAGTAGTAGAGGCCAGTTCAGTTGTGTCATTTAAGGTAAAAATGGATAGGTATATGGACTGGAAAGGAGTGGAGGGTTATGGGCTGAGTGCGGTAGGTGGAACTAGGTGAGATTAAGAGTTCGGCACGGACTAGGAGGGCCGGAATGGCCTGTTTCCGTGTTGTGATTGTTATATGGTTATATGGTTATAATTGGCACTTTTGTTTTTTTATCCTTATTTTCTTTTCTAAACCTTTAGTTAAGATTCCTGAATATAATTCCTTTTATCTTATGCCGCGTGCTGTCTATTATTCCTTGGCACGGACTTTGTAACGGGGCAGCAAAGTACACAGCATCCACACAAAACGGTGTATCGGGTGGGACAGCCCTCGCAGTATCACGGGTTAGGCCAGACCGGAGTGTATATTAAACTAGACTTACACAGCCAGGGAAACGAGTGGGGTTTCATGTTATTGTTTAATGTCTGTTATTATTCTTCCCCTTCTGTCCTTGGTAATGTTAATCTAAGTGTGCTGGAGTGTACATTTTTCTTTCTAAAATTTCCTCCTTTGAGGTCTTACTTTTCTTTGTAATTTTTCCAGATTGATATCGAACCGAAATTTGTTGCCAAGCGAAGATGTTATTTCGAATATACCGGAAGTGTTTATTGCAATTGTTTTATGTTTACTGTTGAGCTTTGTTTGCCAGATTTTCTTCAGCCTGAAGTAAATTCTGTGGAAAGGTTTGACTCTGTAGCAGTCGGATTTTCTTTTTTTGCTTTGACACCTAGATACCTATATATTTCATTGTCATCTATCTGTTGTATGGTATCATGCTAATCGGTTTTAAATTCGACTAACTCTGTTACTTCTTTCTCGCTGTTTAATGTTCTGTACTTACCTTGTCCAGAGTAACATAGAAACATAGAAAACCTACAGCACAATACAGGACCTGCGGCCAACAAAGTTGTGCCGAATATGTCCCTACCTGAGAAATTACTAGGCTTACCTATAGCCCTCTATTTTCCTAAGATCCATGAACCTTCCTAAATATCTTAATAGACCCTACCGTATCCGTATCCACCACCATTGCCGGCAGCACATTGCACGCACTCACGCATATGTTCCTAATTTTCGAAAAGAGATCTACTATTGTATTAATTGCTTTAGCTTTATTGGTGATGTAGCATTTAATTTCAAATCGTCCAGGAAGGTGTGTTAAGGTAAAATCGCTTGGTTGTTTCTGATCTGAAACCCTATGCTTCTCCGATTCAGTCAATTGCAGAGCGTGTTCGCAGACAGTCCAAACCCTAATCGGCATTGAGTGTCACCGGGAAAAATGCTTTAGTTTAATTTGAAACGCATGGGGAACCTGCGCCACCGTCTCTTGTGGGGTTGAACATGCCAGGGTCATTCTTCACCGTGAGTCTACATGAGCGCACAGTTTCGCAGTCGGCATTGCTGCACGGAGGGTTTTTATCTGAGGTCGTTTCCTCAACTCCTGCCACTGGATCCGACCTGTGGGTGGACAATTCTACCCTGGACTCGACTCCAATAACAGACACTGAGCGTCATTACCTGGACAACAGAACAGGTGCAGCGGGAAAGCAATGACGACCAACCTGGGACTCTAACGATGTTGTTGCCTTCTCTCATTTGCTTAAGTGATTCAGGTTAATTTGGAAGCTTTGTGGAAAACTGTGAGGGGTCTCACATACTGTCCTCACAGTAGGCAAAGTAGGTGGCGGGTTCAGCTGCTGTCTGGATCCGCTCATGTTTGTGATATTGATGTGGTGTCCTAGTTAATTAATGAGCTTCGGTTTGCACAATGTCGCTCCATTCGATGATGTAATACTTGCGGTTGGAATACTTAAAATCACGAGTTGTTTTTTATTCTCCTGCATTGGCTGTTCTGGATAGCAACAGCACGTGTCATCCCTCCATATATAGAGGCTCTGGGCAAGTGCACACCCAATACAGCAAGTCGACACTGAGGTAAGCCGTAGCACTTAGCGTCTGGCAGTAGACAAGTGATTATGCTGTATGTATCGTGTTTTCTCTCTCCCTCTCTCTCTCACCTCCTCTCCCTCTCCCTCCCTCCCGCTCTCTCTCTATGTCTCTCTGTCCTCTCTTTCTCTCTCTTACTCACACCGTCTCCTACCTCTCTATCTCTGTTCCTCCTCCTTTCTCTCCTACTTCCTCCAGCATCCGTTTTACAATTTCATCTCTCTTTCTTTCTGTCTCTCTCCGTCATTCATCCCTCCGTCTCTGTCCCCATTATGCAATATCCCGCACCCAGCCCTCTGTTTCTACTGGAATATGTGTATCCACCTCGATCTTTACCCTCCAATATCGTCTTCATCCCATCCAAAGAGACTCTGTATCTGACAAATCAGCATGCTGGAGATGTTTGTGAGGTTAAACCTGGGGCTCGGTTAATAATTACACAACGAACAGTGGGTCTACATGCATCTCTATCATGTGCGCAGTCTATAAGAGAGAAATCACGGACAGTGGTGCTCAGGTCACAGCGACGTCAGCCCATGAACTGCGGGGTGTCACAGGTTCTATTACCAAGGGTTCTGACCCCACTCACCATTGTGATGGTATGAGCGAAGGGCAGGGCGTGGGATGATGAAGGGGGATACGGAGCGGCTGACTGAGTGTGTGGGAAGGTGGCAATGGAAAATCCTATGGATTATTATAAGGGTATCTACTTTCGTACAGAAGACAGTCATTATTAAATGAAAAGAGATATGTTGGTGGTGATGCCCAGTTTGAGGAACTGTTGCACCATAGGGAGAGATGAAAGATACTTAAAATCACAATTTGTTTTTCTTCTCCTGCATTGGCTGTTCTCTCAATCCCACTCCATCTAACTCACACCATCTCCTACCTCTCTATCTCTGTTAATATTCAGTTTTTTTCCCACTTCCTCCAGTATCCGTCTTACAATTTCATCTCTCTCTCTCTCTCTCTCTCACTGTCTATCTCGCCGCCATTCGTCCCTCCGTCTCTGTCCCCATTATGCAATAACCCGCCCCCAGCCGCCCGTTTCTACTAGAATATATGTATCCACCTCGATCTTTACCCTCCCATATCATCTTCATCCCATCCAAAGAGACTCTGTTTCAGACAAATCAGCGTGTCGGAGATGTTGGTGAGATTATAGACAATAGGCAATAGGTGCAGAAGTAGACCATTCGGCCCTTCGAGCCTGCACCGCCATTTTGAGATCACGGCTGATCAATTACTATCAATACCCGGTTCCTGCCTTGTCCCCATACCCCTTGATACCCCTGTCCATGAGATACCTATCTAGCTCCTTCTTCTTTTTTTTTTCTAGCTCCTTCTTGAAAGCATCCAGAAAATTGGCCTGTACTACCTTCCGAGGCAGTGCATTCCAGACCCCCACAACTCTCTGGGAGAAGAAGTTTTTCCTTAACTCTGTCCTAAATGACCTACACATTATTCTCAAACCATGCCCTCTGGTACTGGACTCTCCCAGCATCTGGAACATATTTCCTGCCTCTATCTTGTCCAATCCCTTAATAATCTTATATGTTTCAATCAGATCCCCTCTCAATCTCCTTAACTCTAGCGTGTACAAGCCCAGTCTCTCTAACCTCTCTGCATAAGACAGTCCAGACATCCCAGGAATTAACCTCGTGAATCTACGCTGCACTTCCTCTACAGCCAGGATGTCCTTCCTTAACCCAGGAGACCAAAACTGTACACAATACTCCAGATGTGGTCTCACCAGGGCTCTGTACAAATGCAAGAGGATTTCCTTGCTCTTGTACTGAATTCCCTTTGTAATAAAGGCCAACATTCCATTAGCCTTCTGCACTGCCTGCTGCACTTGCTCATTCACCTTCAGTGACTGATGAACAAGGACTCCGAGATCTCTTTGTATTACTCCCTTACTCAACTCTATACCGTTCAGATAATAATCTGCCTTCCTGTTCTTACTCCCAAAGTGGATAACCTCACACTTATTCACACTAAACGCCATCTGCCAAGTATCTGCCCACTCACCCAGCCTATCCAAGTCACCCTGAATTCTCCTAACATCCTCATCACATGTCACACTGCCACCCAGCTTAGTATCATCAGCAAATTTGCTGATGTTATTTTCTATGCCTTCATCCAAATCGTTAGCGTAAATGGTAAACAGCTGTGGTCCCAATACCGAGCCCTGTGACACCCCACTAGTCACCACCTGCCATTCCGAGAAACACCCATTCACCGCTACCCTTAGCTTTCTATCTGCCAACCAGTTTTCTATCCATGTCAATGCCTTCCCCCCGATGCCCTGAGCTTTGATTTTACCCACCAATCTTCTATGTGGGACCTTATCAAATGCCTTCTGGAAATCGAGGTACACTACATCCACTGGATCTCCCCCGTCTAACTTCCTGGTTACATCCTCGAAAAACTCCAACAGATTAGTCAAACATGATTTACCCTTGGTAAATCCATGCTGGCTCGGCCCAATCCTATCACTGCTATCTAGATATGCCACTATTTCATCCTTTATAATGGACTCTAGCATCTTTCCCACCACCGATGTCAGGCTGACAGGTCGATAGTTCTCTGTTTTCTCCCTCCCTCCTTTCTTAAAAAGTGGGATAACATTAGCCATTCTCCAATCCTCAGGAACTGATCCTTAATCTAAGGAACATTGGAAAATGATTACCAATGCATCCGCAACTTCCAGGGCCACCTCCTTTTGTACCCTAGGGTGCAGACCATCTGGACCTGGGGATTTGCCAGCCTTCAGTCCCATCAGTCTTCTCATCACCGTTTCCTTCCGAATGTCAATCTGTTTCATTTCCTCTGTTACCCTATGTCCTTGGCCCATCCATACATCTGGGAGACTGCTTGTGTCTTCCTTAGTGAAAACAGATCTAAAGTACTCATTAAATTCTTCTGCCATTTCTCTGTTTCCCATAACAATTTCACCCAATTCATTCTTCAAGGGCCCAGCATTGTTCTTAACTATCTTCTTTCTCTTCACATACCTAAAAAAGCTTTTGCTATCTTCCTTTATATTCCTGGCTAGCTTGCGTTCATACCTCATTTTTTCTCCCCGTATTGTCTTTTTAGTTAAGTTCTGTTGTTCCTTAAAAACTTTCCAATCATCTGTCCTCCCACTCACATTAGCTCTGTCATATTTCCTTTTTTTTTAATGCTAGGCAGTCTCTGACTTCCTTTGTCAACCACTGAGGCCCCTTTCCCCCCTTTGAATCCTTCCTTCTCTGGGGGATGAACTGATTTTGCACCTTGTGCATTATTCCCAAGAATACCTGCCATTGCTGTTCCACTGTCTTTTCTGCTAGGCTATCCTTCCAGTCAACTTCGGCCAGCTCCTCCCTCATGGCTCCATAGTTTCCCCTGTTCATCTGCAACACTGACACCTCCTAGCTGCCCTTATCCCTCTCCAATTGCAGATAAAAGCTTATCATATTGTGATCACTACCTCCTAATGGCTCCTTTACTGCGAGATCGCTTATCAAATCCTGTTCATTACATAACACTAGATCCAGAATAGTCTTGTCCCTGGTCGGCTCTCGTACAAGCTGTTCCAAGAATGCATCCCGTAGGCACTCTACAAACTCCCTATCCTGTGGTCCAGCACCAACCTGATTCTCCCAGTTCACCTGCATGTTGAAATCCCCCATAACTACTGCGACATTACCTTTGTCACATGCTAACGTTAACTCCCTATTCAACTTGCACCGAATATTCATGCTACTGTTTGGTGGCCTGTAGACAAGACCCATTTGGGTCCTTTTGCCCTTACTGTTCCTCAGTTCTATCCACACAGACTCTACTTCTCCTGACCCTATGTCCCCCCTTGCAAAGGACTGAATCTCATTCCTCACCAACAGGGCCACCCCACCCCCTCTGCCCACATTTCTGTCCCTACGATAGCACATATACCCTTGTATATTCATTTCCCAGGTCTGATCTCCCTGCAGCCACGTCTCCGTTATCCCAACAACATCATAGTTACCCATTCGCACCTGGGCTTCAAGCTCATCCGCCTTATTTCTGACACTTCGTGCATTCAGATATAGAATTTTTAACCCATTTCTCCTTTCTCTGTTTGAATTGCTGCCTATTGTGCTTAACCCAGCTCCTCGAACTCCCATCAGGCTATACGCCCCTAGAATTTTGTTATCCTTCCTAAATTTACTTATTCGTTCAACACATTTAACTCCATGTTCCGTCAGACCATCCCTCTGTACATGAGTCCTCCTTATCACTTGTTCCGCCCCACCTTCCTCTACTACACACTTAATATTCCGGAACCGTGTAGTCCCCACCTGTCCTTTATTCTTCCTCTCGCTATCCTGTCTCACATTCTGGATCCCCGCCCCCTGCAAATTTAGTTTAAACCCCCCCAAGAAGCACTAGCAAACTTCCCTGCAAGTATGTTAGTACCGCTCCAGTTCAGGTGTAAACCGTCCCTTCGGATCAGATCCCACCTTCCCTGGAACAAAGCCCAATTATCTACAAACCTGAAGCCCTCCCTCCTGCACCATTCTCTCAGCCACGTATTAATCTTTATAATCCTTCTGTTCCTTGCCTCACTCGCACGTGGCACAGGTAGCAATCCTGAGATTGTTACCCTGGAGGTCCTGCTCTTCAGCTTCGCACCCAACTCCCTGAACTCCCTACGCAGGACCCCCTCACTCATCCTACCCACGTCATTGGTCCCTACATGGACCACAGCATCTGGATTCTTGCCCTCCCTCTCGAGAATAACCTGCACCCGATCTGAGATGTCCCGGACCCCGGCAGCAGGGAAGCAACATACCATCCGAGACTTCCGATCTTCCCCACAAAATCTCCTATCCGCCCCCCTGACGATAGAATCCCCTATCAATACTGCTCTCTTCTCTTCCCTACTCCCCTTCCTAGTCAAGGGTCCAACATCAGTGCCAGAGACAGGACCACTGCAGCTTGTTCCTGGTAGGTCATCCCAACAAACTGTATCCAAAACGGTATACTTATTCTTGATGGGAACGGCCACAGGGGTGCTCTGCTCTCTCTGTCTGCTCCCCCTGCCTCTCTTCACTGTCACCCATTTGCCTACCTCCTGCCTTTTCGGTGTGACTGCCTCCCGATAACTCTTATCTATCTCTGCCTCTGCCTCCCGATTGCTCCGCAGTTCATCCAGCAAATGCTTCAATTCCCTAACTCGGTCTGATAGGAGCTGCAGCTGGATGCACCTATTGCAGGTGTGGACATCAGGAACAACTGTGTTGACCCTGACCTCCCACATACTGCATACGGAGCACACCACTGCTCTAACTGTCTCCCCCATTACCTGATCCTAGATTAGTCAGAATCCCAGATTATACCTGGGACTCGGTTAATATCCACGCAACGAACAGTGGGTCTACATGCATCTCTATCATGTGCGCAGTCTATGGGAAGAGGGAAATCACGGTCAGTGGTGCTCAGGTCACAGCGACGTCAGCCCATGAACTGAGGGGTGTCACAGGTCCTATTACCAAGGTTTCTGACCACACTAGCCAGAGTGACGGTATGAGCGAAGGGCAGAGCATGGGATAATGAAAGGGGATACGGAGCGTCTGAGTGAGTGTGTGGGAAGGTGGCAATGGAAAACCCTGTGGATAGCTATAAGGGCATCGTCTTTGGTGTAGAAGACATAGTCATTATTAAATGAAAAGAGATCTGTTGCTGGTGATGCCCAGTTAGTGGAGCTGTTGCACCATACCCAGAGAATAAAGATCAACATAGGGGAACAGTCGCTAACCCAGTCTATACCTTGTACTTCTCCCCGGGCACGTCAACGCGTCTAATTTCGCGCATTGTATTTTGCTGATGTACCCGTCGTATTTTTGACAGCTTTGGTGAAAATTCCCGAGGGATGGAAACTGGTTTCTCCTCTATTGATAACCAGAATGAGAATCACAAAACATGCTTGAGGATCTCAGCAGGCCAAACAGCATCAGTGAAAAAAAGAGGTGCAGTCCGAGATTCGGGACGAAAACACTTCGGCAGGACTGGAGAAAAAATAACAGCTGAGGAGTAGATTTAAAAGGCGCCGGGTGGGGAGAGCGAAACACTAGGTGTTAGGTGAAACCTGGAGGGGAGGGAGTGGTGATGAAGTAATTAGCTTGGAATGTGAAAGAGACAGGACCATTTAAGACAGAAAAAAAAATTGTAGGAGCACCAGAGGGAGGCGATGGGCGGTCAAGGAGATATGGTGAGAGAGGGAAAAGGAGATGGGACATAGAAAGTGGGGGGGAGGTGGGAGTAGGGTCGGCGGTTTGGAGGGCATTACTGGAAATTTGAAAAATCGATGTTCAGTTTATCAGGTTGGAGGCCACCCGTACAGAATATAAGGTGCTGTTCCTCCATCCTAAGTGTGCCCTCATCACGACAGAGGAGGGGGCCATGGATGGACATACAGCAATGGGAATGGGAAGCGGAATTAAAATGGATGACCACTGGAATGAAAAGCCTCAACCTGAGATCATATGCAGCGGTGACGTAGGAATTGAGAGCAGGGGATGGAGTTTTTACATGTAGCAGGGTTGAACGAGCTATAGTTCCTCTAGCTCCCCCCCTTTCCATACGGATCGCCCCGACGTGACTCACTTGTCCATTTGTCCCTCCCCACTGAATTTCCCTCCCGGCTCTTATCTTTGTAAGCGGAACAAGTACTACACCTGGCCCTACACCTCCCTCACTAACATTCAGAGCTGTAAACAGTCTTTTCATATGAGGCGACACTTCACTTGTGAGTCTGTTGGGATCATTTATTGTGTTCTGTGCTCCCGGTGTGGCCTCGTGTACATCAACGAGGCTAGACGTAGATTTGAAAAACACCTGCGCTCAGTCCGCCAGAACAAGCGGGATCTCCCAGTGGCCAGCGATTTTAATTCCAGTTCCAATTCCTGTACCGACATGTCTATCAATCACTGTCGTGATGAGGCCACGCTTAATTCCTTTTCACCATTTCCCATCCCCTTACCCCGCCCCTCAACTTATCTGCTTCCCGCCAATCGCCTCTCTCTGGTAGACCCACCCCCAACACCCCATTTTTTGTTCTTTCTTCCATGGACATCTGTCTCAGAATGAAGGCCATTGTCGCTCCCAGTGAGGCCTCCAGTATATTGACAAGACTCTACGTAGATTGGGAGACAGCGTCGCCAAGCATTTACGTTCCGTCCACCAGAACAAACGGGATCGCCTACTGGCCACTGATTTTAATTCCAATTCACTTTCCCATTCCGATATGTCCATCCATGGCCTCCTCCGCTGTCGTGATGAGGCAACGTTTAGGTTGGGGAACAACACCTTATATTCCGTTTGAGTAGGTGCAACCTGACAGCACCAAAACCGATGTCCCCACGCCCCCTCCCCTTTTCACCATTTCCCATCCCCCTTTCCCCTCTCACCGAATATCCTTGCCCGCCTGTCATTTCCCTCTAGTGCTCCTCCCCAATTTTTTTTTCTTTCTTCTATGGCCATCTGTCTCTTGCACCAAACATTTTATGCCCCCATAGATGCTGCTGCTTTGTAGAGTTCCTCCAGCATTTTGTGTGTGTTGCTCTGATTTCCGGCTTCTGCAGGTTTTGTCTTGTTTGAGAATTCGGGATCATATTTATTATCACTGACATTCACTGTGTGACGTGAAACGTGTTTTTGTAGCTGCAATACAGTGCAAAGACAGAAAATTCCCAATAAGTACATAAGTAAAGGGAGATTGATAGATCGATAGATAGATAGATAGATAGATAAACCGACCGACAGATGTGTAGATCAATAGATGGATAGATAAATGGATAGACAGATGGAAACGCTCCAATGGGCAAAGTCTCAGCAGGATGGAGTCAGCGAGGATGTTTTCCCTGTCTCAGATGTTTTGGATCAGGGACCTGCTCCATCATCAAGGGATGACATTGGCAATCAATCTCAGAATGAAGTGTATCATCGTTAATATATATGGTGCAATTTCTTCTTCTGTTCCAACAGCACAGCGTGAGAGTGAAACATTGTAAATTGCAATAAATAAATACTTATGGCAGACAGGAGCTGTCAGGAGAGGAAGGGGAGAGACATTAGATGAAGTACACTTCATTAGAACTGAGGAGGGAGAGAAACATAAGTTGGTCTGGGCAGCAGAGAAGGTGGGAAGGCGCTTTAGAAATGAAACATCTCTGCTCAGCTGAGGTTTGACTGAATTGGTTTATCTCATGTACGAGGTACAGTGTAAAGCTTATTTTTACACTCCACACCAAACCCCATCCTTCTGTCTGACCAGCCCTACCCTCAACCCACTCTTACATCTTCCTTACCGTGTTCGTCCAATTCTACTCAATCACTCTTCCTCTCCCGCCTATTCTCTCGCACTCCCTCCTTCCCCATCTCTCTGACAGAAACTCTGTCTTTTCCTGGAGTGGAGGAGGCTACCTGAGGTGTTCTAACCGATGAAGGGCATGCATAGTTCACACGGCGGGAACGTTATCCCATGTAGCGGAGGCTTCAGTAGCACACAATATAGATCTAAGAGGCGGAGTGAGAGGCTCACGGGGATAGTTTAGTGACCGGAATCAACTAGGGCTGGCTCTCCTGGTGTCGAGGATGCTAACCAGAATCCGCTGCAGTGCAGTGGGAAGGATAGTGCTTGGGTAGAGATACACTGACACTCCATCCCCTGTATCGAGATGAGCCAGTTAAAATTGTGCGATCATAGCCAATGTACGAAATCTTTCGCAATACAATGATGTTGAGTACTAGAACTGGCTCGGCGGGCCGATGGGCTGTTTGCTGTATAACCCTGTGAATGGCCTTATGCCCATGGCAAATACTGGATAGTGACTGTTTCTGTTTCTCATAGGGTAACAATGCTGCCCGTGTTTCTGCTTGTCGCCTCGCTGACCAGCGTGGAAGGCTTGAGCAAAGAGTAAGACTAGAATCAAATTCCTTTCCTGCCGCAGTCCCACCATCTGCCGCTCTATCCCAATTCCTTGTATCCCTGCCAGTGCTGCCTCCGTGTGCTGCACACCCTCCGACCAGGCACTCCCTGCCTCGCCTCCCTCCTTCAATCAGTTTTCCGGGACCAGCCGCCCTCCCCAACCCGGTTTCCATTCACAAACTCCGCCTCTTCAATCCATATCGCTTAAATCCTGATTCTCCCTGCGACGGAAACCGAGGCAAGAACGACGACTGAGTACTCGGATTAAACATTTGTACCGAGCCACATCAGTAACGGTAGACACTCGGCAACATACAATATGAGAGCTAAGAACCGAGCTCCTTTCAAAAAATTCATTCGCGGTCCCCTATCCAGCACTGCGTCTTTCTGCAAACCAGCCTCCCACCAGATAACATCCCCCATGTATAGCACACGGTTCTCTTAATGTCATACTTTATTACACTGTTGTGTTTGATCTGAGAGCCCTTCTCTTCTGATGGCACACATCAAAGAATCCACTGTTTTGTGGAATGTGTGGGATGCTTGTTTGCATTGTCTATTGAGTTTCTGATTCTCTCATTGTGTTTTTGCTTCCAGTCGTTGCTTGGGATATGATGTCCTCTGCACCACTGCGGATTATGAGGTAATGTGATCGCTGACTATTACTTTTCGCTTCCTCCTTCCCCCGGACGTCCCGTCTCTCCTTCAGCCACATCCGTTCTCCCGAGAACCTCCCTGTCACAGATCATTGTTCACTGTTGGCACCTGAGCCTCTAATTACCCGACACCGCCATGTACAGATTCCCGTCCACGTCATTCTTCCTCTGGCCGTAGGGACGAATTGTCTCCGCTCCTCCGTCATTGGTTCTGAACCCTGGAGCTGCTTATCCCTCAGCACCCGGGGAGTCAGACGTAGCTGGAGAACTGCAGCCAGCTGACTACTCACACTGGCCCCACTTCACCCAAGGAGGGAAGGGTGAAGGGTAAATTAAGGACTATAAGTAAGTTGTGTCTTTAGGAGAGGGTACGAAGGAGCTTTACTAGGATGTTTACTGAATTAGTGGGTCCGTGCTCTGGTAGGAATTTGCGCACACTCGGAATGCTTTCTTGAAGCGGCGGTAGCTGAGGTGAGGTCATTAATGGTTTAAATGTTTGAGAAGTAACGCTGACATGTGTTTTACGTGAGAGGCGGTAATAACAAAGAAGTATGCAGGAGGCCGTCAATTGTGAGTTTTTTTTTCTCTGTCGGTGGAAGGGCTTCAGAAACAACATGTTGAGACTACAAAACTTCTATGCGCATGTCAGAATAATAGAGAAGAGTAACAAGTGTAGAGAAACTTGGTTTTCAAAAGTTATTGAGGCCATGATTAAGAAAAAGGAAAAAAATGTACTTCACAAGTATAGCCAGGTAGGAACCAATGAGGTGATTATGGAGTACAGGAATTGCAAGATAACACTTGAGAAAGGATTCTGGAGGGCTAAACGAAGGCATAACGAGTAGGCAAGGTGAACCCTAAGCAATTATTAGAAGTGTTAAGAGCAAAGGGATTGCCAAGGGCCAGAATTGCTCCGCTGGAAGATTAGAATCCATGTGTAGAGCCAAAACAGATGGGGGATGTTTGTTTTTCCTGAAGATTTGCGCACGGATTCTATGGAAGTGAGGCGAAGTGGCAGAAACATCATGGGTTCTGTACAGATTACAGATGAAGAGGTGTTTTCTAACCTGAGGCTTACCAGAGTGGATAAATACCCAGGACCTAACAATGCGATCCCTCGGACGCCACAGGCAGCCAACTCAGACGTTGCTTGGGCCTGAGCAGAAACATTTAAAACATGCTTTGCATTTGGAGAGATACCAGAGGATGAGAGGATAACCAATGATATTCCGCTGTTTTTAAGGCTTTAAACATAAAGCACGAAATTATAAACAGGAATTTCTGACACCAGTTGAGGAAAGGTTACTGGAAATTATTCCAAGGGACCTGATGTAGAAGTATTTGGATAGACATTGACTCATTAAGTACCGTCGGCATGGGCTCGTGCCTGGTTGTTTATTTCTAACCAATTTAAAGAGTTTATCATGAAGTTACCAGGAAAATAAATGCATGAAGGCAAGGCATTGTGGGAGAAGCTTTGTGGGAGAAACCAGATAGTGGCAATAGATGGTTGTCTCTCAGACTGGGGCCTAGGAGTATTGATGTGTTATAGACTGTGCTGTGTTCTTTGTTGCTTTATTTCATATATATCAACGCGACTGATGATAATGTGGTTAACTGTGTCAGAAAACTGTCGATGACACCAAGTCTGGGGGTGTAGTGGACAGCGAGGAAGACTATCTTGGCTCCAGTGGGATATGCACCAGCTGGGAAAATGGTCTAAAATATGGCAGGTAGAACTTAATGCAGTGAAGTGCGAGGCTTTACTCTTTGGCAGGACAGAACACAATAAGTCTTACACAGTCAACGCCAGGACATTGAAGCGTGTGGTAGAACAAAGTGATCTGGAATACGGTCCATAATTCGTTGAAAGTGTTGCCATGTATAGATAGGGTCGTCGTGAAACCGTCCAGCACATTGACCTTCATTAATTGATGTATTGAGTACATGAGATGAGATGTTGTGTTGAAGGTGTTTCAGACGTTGGTAAAGCCCAGTTTAGAGTATTGACTGCATTTGTGGTTACCTTCATGCAGGAAAGATGTAATTAAGAAACAGTACAGTGAAAATTTACAAAGATATTGCCGTACCCAAAGCACCTGCATTACAAGGAAACATTGAAAAGGTTTGGCCAGTATTTCCTGGAAGGTAAAAGATTGAGAGTGGTTTTGAAAGATGTTTACAATGTTACGAGTGGTGTACATTGGGTAAATGCAAGCAGGCTTTTTCCACTGGGTTAGCGTGGGATTACAACCAGTCTCCTGGGTCGAGTGTGAAAGCTGAAAAGTTTAAAAGAAACATGAGGGGAAACCTCTTCACTCAGAATTTCGTGAGAGTGTAGAATGATCTACCCGCACAAGTGAGGCATGCGAACACGATTTGAACATTTAAGAGAAGTTTGGATCGTTACATGGATGATAGGGGTCTGGAAGTCTTTGGTCTCGGTGCAGGTCGACTGGAGCAGCAGTTTTAATAGTCATTGCATGGATTAGTTTGCTGAAGGGCTTGTGTTGTATTCTCTATGACTCTATGAGGTTTTACAGACAACATTTTTCACCCCGAGTGCGCTGAGTGCCTCGAGGGTGCGACCTGCGTTGTTAGACCATAGGGCCATAAAATATAGGTGTAGAACTAAGCTATTCTGCACATCTAGACTTCAGCATTCAAATATGGGCTGATACAATTGTTCCAGTCATCCACACTCATCTGCTTTTACCCCATACACTTTGATGCACTGGCTAATCAAGAACCTGTCTATCTCTGCCTTAAATACACCCAGTGACTTTGCCTCCAAAACCGCTCGTGGCAACAAATTCTACAGATTTACCGCCCTCTGAATAAAGTAATTTCTCCGCATTTCAGTTTTAAAAGGACGTCTTTCAATTCTGAAGTCGTACCAAATTGTCCTAGAATCCTCCACTTGCCATATCTACTCTGTTCAGGCCTTCTAACATTCTAACTGTTTCTACTAGATCCCCCCTCATTCTCCTGAACTCCAGGGATTACAGCCCAAGAACTGCTAGACCTCCCTCATCCCTTTCATCCTTCTCATTTTGGTGGAAAGAGATAAAATAGAGATTTTTCCGAGGCGTTTAGACAGGCACACGAAGGGAAACGTTAGGGTCAGGACAATGTGAAGAGAGAGGAACTTAGTTCAGGTAACCAGTTGATTACGAATTTAATTAACCCGACTCAGTACTCTAGGCCGAAGGGCCTGTTCTACTTCTTTATGTTCCCTGTTCTTTGGTCGATTTGTCACAGCTACATTGTTACATACAGTAAATCCGCCGTTATCATTTGCGCCCAACACATTCTGAGGATGTGCTGCGGTAGTTCACCAGGATTGGCACGCTTCGAGTGCCAACATATGTTCCCACCAATGACTCTCAATGACCAATACGTCCTTGTAATATGGGAGGATACCAGAGCACCCGGAGGAAACCCATGCGATCACGGGGAGAAAGGAGAATTCTTTACAGCCGAGAATGATGATGTGGACGGCGGGGAATTGAACCCATTTGCGAGTGCTATAAAACTCTACGTTGGTTGTTACAATACGCTGCCGCCTTGCCAGGGTACCTTCGGACCGCGAAGGGACTATTGATACATGTGCGCATTACTGAGTGTATCTGTTCGGAGGAACTTCTGCTACTTTAAGCCCTTACACTGGTCAGTGTCATGACATTCTGTCCGTTGCTATGCTCATATTGTTCTGCCTCGCCGTAAGCTAGCCTTCCTCCACAATTCCGAAACGCACATCACCGAACCCCTCTTACAAATCCGTACAGTAAGAACTCCATCCTCTGCCAACAGTTCCGCCGTTACAATGAATCGGTCTGGGTCGGAATGCACGTCAGCAGGGTCATCTTTCGCAGATCTGTCATGGCACCGCTGAACCACTATTTCAAACAGCAAAACTCGGAAGGTAGGAGAACGCCCAATTTTGATGGTATCAGAAAGAATCTGTCGTCTGCCAACTGGGACAGGCTGTTTCAGACACTTATGTATTTGTTAAGTTGGAGGCTTTGAAAATTGTCGTTATGAGAGTACAATGCTTGTATGTAAAAGGTAAAAATTACAAGTGTAGAAAACCGTGGTTATCTAGAGATGTGGAGGCGCAGGCTGAGAAGAACTGGAGATGTATATCATGTATAAGCAGGTAGGAACAACATATGTATTTATGGAGTAACCCTAATGAAATGGAACACATAAAAAGGAATCAGGAGCGCCAAAGGAAGGCATGAGTTTTCCCCAAAAGACAAGTAAAGGGGAATGATCGGGGATACTACATATATGTTAAGAACAAAAGCATTGCAAAGGACAAAATTTATTCCTCTGGAGAAACTGAATGGTATTCCATCTGTGGAGTCAAAAGAAGTGGGGAGGTCATAAATGATTTTTCTTTTTCATCTGTATTTAGTCAGTAGACCGCTACAGCATCTATAGCACAGAGGCAAAGCGGCAACATCTTCACAGAGGAGGACGTGTTTGTTGCCCTGTCGCAACTTAGGGATGCAAGTGGAAACATCACCGGCGTGTTAAAAGTGATAGTCAGCAGTATGTGATGTATCAGAGGACTGGAGTATAGATAATGTTGTTGCTGTAATCATGAAGCAGGAAACTATCGGGTGGTCAGCCGGGTACTAATAGTGTCAAAATTAGTTGAAGGGATACTAATCAAATGGATACATAAGTATCTGTTTTAACATGGATGAAGATTAATCAGCTTAGCTTCCCGCCTATACATTGTTGAGGCCGTTGCCACTAAAGTTGATGAAAGCAAGGCTATGGACATTGTATGCATGGATTTCAATATTTCAGTTGAGAAGGGCCCGCGTGGGCGTTTGGTCAAGGAGTTTTGATGCATTCAAGATTAGGTAGTAATTTGAATTAGACACTGGCTTTGTGGAGCAGCGAAGTACATTGTTGCCTCTCTGGCTGGAGACCTGTGACTAGTAGAGAGCCGTAGGGATTGATGCCGTGACCGTTGTTGTTTGCCATCTATCTAAGGGATCTGAATGATAATGTGGTTAACTCGATTAGTAAAATTCAGGGACCACACTAAGATCGGGAATGTAGTACACAGTGAGGAATACTGTCATGGCCTGCAGTGGGATTTGGGCGAGCTGGAAATTGTGCTTAAAACGGCAGATGGAACTTAATTCAGTCAAGTGCGAGATTTGCAACTTCGGTCGTCCAGCCACGGTAGATCTTAAACAGTGAAAGACAGGGCACTGAGGAGTGCGGCAGAGCAAAGGGATCTGGGAATACAGGTCCATAATTGACTGAAAATAGCGTCACAGGTTGATCGGGTCGTAATAAAAGATGTTTGTAGATTGGTCTTAATAAATAAAAGTATTGAGTAAAGGAGATGGGAAGTTATGTCTAAGTTGTCAAAACTGAGAAATAAACAAGATTGCAAGAAGACAGAAGAAATTTTATAGGCAATTCCTTGGTCTTAAGGACCATAGCTATAAGGGGATATTGAATTGGTTAGGACTTTAATTTCTGCATACAGATTATTAGAGGAAATTTCACAGAGGTTTAATAATTATGATGGGTATAGATTGTTTGAACCATTCAGGCGTTTTCCACTGAGGCTGGATGGGAGTACAAGCAGAGGTTAAGGGTGAAAGGTGAAAAGTTTGAGGGGATCCGTCTTCACTCAAAGGTTCTGGCAATGTTTAAAAACCTGGCAGCAAATATTGGTGCATGCGAGCTCGTCTTCAAAGTTTAAGGTAACTTTGAATACTGACATAGATGGGGGGAGTATGAAGGGTTAGGATCCCGGTGGTGATCGAAGGAATCAGGCAGTTTAACTCGTTCAGCAAGGAGCAGATAGGCCGAATGGCCTGTTTCTGTGCTGTTCTCTTCTATAACTCGATGACTCCATGACTCAGAATGAACTGGATGATGCAGTGTAAATTGGAATATTAAGCTTGCAGATGACAAGAAGCTTTGCTGACTTGGAGATGATGTGGAGGATTGCTGTAGGCTGCAGCAGGACAGAGACAGGATGTGGCGGTAGGCTAATAAAGAGTAGGTGTTGTTCAACCAGGACAAGTGTGAAGTTAGATTGTAGAAGGAAATTTGGGATCCGCACCATAGATCCATTAAACCTGCAGCAGAAATTGACATGGTTATTGAGAACGCTTGTGGTATGTTGCCCCGGGTGGTGTCAGAGGCAGGCACAATAGATCACTTAGGAAACTCCTTGATAAGTATATGGAGGTCTGTGTGGGAGTGAAGATTCAGATTGATCTTAAAATGGCTTGTAATGTAGTCACAACACCGCGGAACGTAGGGTTTGTATTGAAACTAACGCTTTAGTATATTAGTGTTTCCAAAGACATGTATTAAGGATTATAATATTCTACAACACTTTTAGGGATGGAGATCCAATGGACTGGACAAGTTCTCGTTTCAATCACCGAGCATGGAACGCCTACAATCTACTTCATGCTTCCCGAAGAGCTCTGGGACAATCCTCCAAAAACAATCGAACCACAAGTGAGTACCAGCTGAAAGCGGACAATACGTTGTATTGTGTCTGACCCCCATCCCCCTCAATCTCTAGAGAGGCAGGTGTTCAGGAAGGAGTCCTGCAGAATCGTCTGAATGTAACTTCTTTCTCAGCATCTGAAATCAGACACAAGTACTTGACCAGGAGGAAAAAACTGGAGTTGGTTCAGGTATTTGAGATTAAGTCCCAGGGATCTGTCAGCACCGAATAATGTCAATGTTTTCCAGGAGGGTGTGGAATTCGGCACCTCAAGACGCTTTTGCTGTCCAATATGAAGGAAGAGTTTGGGGTTACTTAAATGCACACTGTGCAAAAGGACGAACATAGCATGATTATCTTAATGGGAAATCATGCCTGACAAATATGCAGGTATTCTTTGAGGAAACGACAGGTCGGTCTGAAAAAAGGCGAGGAAGTGTGATAAATCAGTGTGTCTGAATCTGAACCTGAGGTAGATGCAGTGAGTCATGGTGGGTGCGTTTGTAACCGATTGTCTCTGTTCCGGGATACTGAAGAGAGAGGAGGTGTAGGGGGAAGTATCGCGGGTCCGGAATCTGGGCGGTGAGTGGAACTGCAAAGTGATCTCAGATATGACTTGACAACCGATTGAATTGAAGAACAGGGTGGGAAGCGGGGGGCTGGTGAATCGGAATTTCCCTGTTGCCATATTACGCTGTTTGCATCTCTCAGGTGTGCGTCACTCGTTTACCAATGATGGATGTGTTCGCCAGGAAAATCCATCTGTTTCGCTTTTCCGACATAGATGATTTCAACCGCACGCTCACTGAGCAGAATGTCCCTTTCAACAATTCCAACTTCTTCGTGTATTCCAGCATGGGGTAGGTCACACAGCGGGGCGTTTAGTTGGGTCTTTTGTGCGATCAGTGGCCAACGGGCTGAGGGTTTTCTGTCACAAGTGTTTTCTAGAAGAAAGATTACCAAGCAGCCTAATTAACACTTTCCTAGAATGTGCTGTAACCATGTTTCCGGAGCCAACATATCATGTGCACATCTTCCTCATCCAAACCCACAGTTTCCCAATATCCAATGACAGCAGCATGCCTCCACACAGGACAACCCCACTCCCGTGGTGTGAGGAACACTTACTCCGAGGGTGAATCCATCACTCTCACCACGTCACCAATAGCACATATCTTAACCCCATGCAGATACAGCACTGGAAAGTGAAACACGAGATTTCACCCAGGTTAACCAACAGCCACTCTTCCGTCTCCCAATCCCTCACCCGGGCAAAGGATCTGAATTTCATTGCTGGTGTTCCGAGACAACGGAGAGCATAAAGCAGAGCCACCATGTAGTGTCCCGTTTTGGATGCCCAGACACAGTTAGTCAGCATCTTTGCCCCACCTTCCTGCAAAGTCACTTCATGCACTGTCAGAATCAGACCATTATCACTGTCCCATCTAAAGACAACACCTCGCATGAAGGCACCATGAATCCCCGTGTTGTGCGAGGCGGCATTGTGTACGTCCTGCTGAGCGAGCAGTGAACCACGTCTCCGGGTTCACCTCGCTGCACACGACTGAGGCTTCTTCAGATTCTGGCGCCAAAAAACAATTAGCGGCCAAAGGCTCGGAATTGGCGAGTAAATGCATGAGGAAGATTGTCTCTGTGAGCGAGGCGATAAATAAATCAGAGGCAATGTATCATTAGGGTGCTCACGCTGACAGAGGGGTGGAAACTCTGCCGTGGTGAACCCCATCTCTTCACACTGCTCTTTCAAAGGGAAGGAACCGTTTGAACGACTGTCCTCGACTCTAAAAGTGAATGGCTGAATGCTGTTCGATCACAGAGCCCTGCAATAAATTCTTAAGCTTTTGAAATTTTCCGGACAGATTTTTCAATCAAGATCTCCCCTCTACAAAACACTGCTGGCCTGAGACTGTTTTATCACAAGATACTCCAAAGTTTCACCCTCAATAATGACTCAAAAATCTCATCAGCAGGTAGCGGTACACTGACGATTTATAATTAGTTTTCGATAAGATCATGAGTTGTGGGAGAAGTATTGAACCATTCGGCCCATCGAGACACTCCACCATGTTATCTTGCCTCATTTGTTACCCCGCTCGCCTCATTTCTCCTGTTTTAATCTCTGTACTTTGTTACCTTTACGAAACAAAAGCCGATCAAACTCCACCTTAAATAAAATCACAAACATGGCCTCCACATCCATGGCAATGAATTCTTCAAATTCAGCATCTTCTGATCCTCATGTGCTGTGCTGTACTACAGCATGTTCTATTAAGGTGGTGGGTTATATGGGAGGCAGGGTTTAAGAGTCGACAACAACATTGCGGCCGATGGGCCTGCACTGTTCTGTACTATTCTATCTTCTATGTTCTAGCGAAAGGAATTCTTCATCCTCTCTTAGGCTACGCACTCTGCTCCAATCACCAATCCCCCATAGGAAACGTCCTCTCTCCAGCTACTCTAACCAAGCCGTTCAATGGTCCATGATTTTCCAGCTCATTCTTCAAAATTACATCTATCGTTGAGCTGAGAGTCTCTCTCTAACTTTATACCTTCATCTTATCCTTGAAACAGTCTGTAGCTTTAGGTAAAAGAGTGTAATTGGATGTGGAATGTTCTGTGTGCGAGCGGGGCGGTAAATGAACCAGAGCCGCTGCAGTATCGGCTGGGTGTCCGTCCCTACGGAATGGTGGGAAGGCTCTGGCGCTGTCAGATAGAAGGCTCGCTTATCACACTGCTCCTCCGAGGGGTGAAACGGTGTAAAAGGCTACACTGTGTGTCCCGAGAGAGAAGCTCGGTCAGTGTTCCAGAGAAATCTCCGGTTCAGGCATCAATAGAGGGAAGGAATTTGGTGGGATTGTTGAACTTGGTGTTGACTTCTAAGGGGTCAGTGTGCCCAGAGGGATGGTGGGCTGGCATCCCGGCACTGCCGCTGAGCATCTTTGGAAGGGTTCAGGCGTCGGGTGGCAGTGATAAGGGAAGAGTTGGTCACAGTTAACTGGTTGATGTGCGGTCTCTAATTCTTTATTTGTTTTTTCCACAACCACGATTAGGGAGCCAGTGGCTTTCCATCGTTTGTTTGAAGGGTAAGTGCAGGGGAATGTTGTGACTGTGATCGGGTCAGTTAATGAATCAGAGACGCTGCGGTATCAGGTGGGTGCTCATGCTGACGGTCGGTCAGGAACAGAAAATATAGGACACTAGACCTCTATGTTCGCCCTTTATCCTTGATTGTTGCTGACTCAAGACCTTCATTCCTACAGAGCCGTCTTTTTTTTTCTATTATCCATGTGTCTAAGAGTTTCTTAAATGTACCTGATAGATACGTCTCTTACCGGACTCCTGACACAACGTTCCACACACCCACCATTATGTGTAAATACATACGCCAGGCAGCCCCTATACCTCCGTCTAATACTTTAAAATTATATCTCCTGATAGTTATTTCCACACTGGGAAAAATGTCTTTGGCCATCCACATGACCTATGCCGTTTATCTTGTACAACCCTATGCAGTCGCCTTTCACCCACTTTGCTCTAAAAGGAAAAAGCCAATGCTCGCTAAACCTATCCTCATATGAATATCCCTCTAGTCTGGGCAGCATACTGGTAAATCTCAGTTTTTCAGCTTCGAAAGCTGTTACATACTTTCTGTAATGAGGCGACCAGAAGTGAGCACAATATCCCAAGTTTAAATGAGCGGCAACATTACTCGCGGCTTTGAACTCAACCCCTCGACGACTGAGGCCAACATCTCATACAGTTTCATAACAACCTGTTCAACTTGCGTGACAACTTTGATGAGTCTATGAGCATGAAACTAAAGATGACTCTGTTCTTGCACACTGATAATGAACCTGTCATGAACCCTGCATCTTGCAATCAAATTCGACTTTGCAAAGTGTATCACTTCAAACTTTTCCACATTGAGCTCAAAGTTTGCCAATTCTCAGCCCAACTTTGCATTCCTCATTGCCCTGTTGTAACCTACATCACAATCCACACTATCCCGAAATGTCATCTGGAAATGGAACAGCCTGATCACCCGCTTCCCGAACAGATTCTTGCGGAACACCACTGGTCGCCGACCTCCAAGTGAAATACCCTTCACCTGTTACCACACTCTGTTTTCTGTGGGTAAGCTAGTTCTATCTACAGTAGCCACGTTTGTCTGCGCCCATAGCTGAGAAAGTTTTCCTAAAATCTTCATCAGTGTGCTTTGTCTAACAATTAAGAATTTGATTCCGTTCCTGAGACATGTCCTGCCCCTCTCACAGCCGTGATCAGACTATGGTTCTTCAACTGTCCAGAGATACTGTCGAAATATATCCTCCAACAGTTTGGAGCCTACTGGTCTGTAATTCCCAGCGTTTTCCCTGTTTCTTTCCTTGGTCAAACGAATAACAGCTGGCAACGTCCAATCCTCTGATACTATTGCAATAGCCAGATGACACAGAAAGGTAATCACCGAAGGCGCAGCAGTATCTTCCGTCCCTTCCTGTAGAAAACTGGGATACATCCCCTCCGGCAATAGGAATTTATGTACCCTAAATTTCTCGAAAATTTCAGCTCATCCTTTTTCAAAACATCGATATGTTCAAGCATATCAGCCTCTTCTGCATCATGCTCACATTTGAAAAATTCCCTCTCAATTGTGAACACTGAAAGAAAATATACATTAAGGACCTTCACTATCTGGGCCGACCTTAGGCGCATATTTCCTCTGTTATTCCTGATCGGTCCTACGCAGTCATCCGTCTGATCTTCACATAGGTGTAAATGGCCTTTGGGTTTCTAAGCTCCTGCCTGGCTAACTTGTAGTTCATTTGAAACCTCTCTGATCCCTGCTTCCTAAATCTTAAGTCTGCTTCTTCCTCTCTCTGGACTAGCTCTTATCAACCATGACTCCTTTACTCTACCATCGCCGACCCTGTCTCAATGGGACAAACCTATCCAGAAGAACATGCTAGCTCTTCCTTAAAAACAATTCCACAGTTCAGTTGTGCATTACCCTGTGTATATCTCTTCCCAATTTACGTTTCCAACTTCCTGACTAATAGCATCGTAATTCGCTCTCCCACCAATCAACTGATTGATAATACCGTCTCTTCCTATCCTCATTCAATGCCAGGGTAAAGAATAGGAGTTGTGGTCACTGTCTGTGATAGGAGGTCTGGCAGTATCGCATCGGGAAATATGGCAGGTGACCTGGTTCATTGGTCTAATATGGCGTTTCCTTCAGATGTACTGCCACTAATGAGTCGAAACCACTTATGTGTTCCTCGAACAGATTCTGCCAATCTAAACCTTTTTCTCTAAGCAGGTTCCAGTCAATATAAGGGAACTTAATGTCACAATAATAAACGTCTTTATGCTTACATATTTCCAAAATCAATCTCCTGAATTGTTCCTCGGTCGTTATTTGGCTATTTAATTGATCCGAATACTTCATACTTCCAATAGCATATCTACTCTTCCGGATTCTGCCTCCATTCACATTGACTCACTGAATGATCCGACCACGACTCCTCCATTTCTGCTGCTGTGAGATTATCCGAGGATTATCCGAATTGCTGGAGGAATATAAAGAATGTCAAAGGAATCTTAAGAAAGAGATTAGAAAAGCTAAAAGAAGATACGAGTTTGGTTTGGCAAATAAGGTGGAAGTAAATCCGAAAGGTTTCTACAGTTATATTAAAAGCAAGAGGATAGTGAGGGATAAAATTGGTCCCTTAGAGAATCAGGGTGGTCAGCTATGTGTGGAGCCGAGGGAGATGGGAGAGATTTTGAACGATTTCTTCTCTTCGGTATTCACTAAGGAGAAGGATATTGAATTGGGTAAGGTGTGGGAAACAAGTAAGGAAGTTATGGAACCTATGACAATTAAAGAGGTGGAAGTACTGGCGCTTTTAAGAAATTTAAAAGTGGATAAATCTCCCGCTCCTGACAGGATATTCCCCAGGACCTTGAGGGAAGTTTGTGTAGAGATAGCAGGAGTTCTGACGGAGATCTTTCAGATGTCATTAGAAACGGGGATTGTGCCGGAGGATTGGCGTATTGCTCATGTGGTTCCATTGTTTAAAAAGGGTTCTAGAAGTAAGCCTGGCAATTATAGACCTGTCAGTTTGACATCAGTGGTGGGTAAATTAATGGAAAGTATTCTTAGAGATAGTATTTATAATTACCTGGATAGACAGGATCTGATTAGGAGTAGCCAGCATGGATTTGTGCGTGGAAGGTCATGTTTGACAAACCTTATGGAATTTTTTGAAGAAGTTACGAGGAATGTTGACGAGGGTAAGGCAGTGGATGTAGTCTATATGGACTTCAGCAAGGCCTTTGACAAAGTTCCACATGGAAGGTTAGTTAAGAAGGTTCAGTCGTTAGGTATTAATGCTGGAGTAATAAAATGGATTCAACAGTGGCTAGATGGGAGATGCCAGAGAGTAGTGGTGAATAATTGTTTATCGGGATGGAGGCCGGTGACTAGCGGGGTGCCTCAGGGATCTGTTTTGGGCCCAATGTTGTTTGTAATATAATAAATGATCTGGATGATGGGGTGGTAAATTGGATTAGTAAGTATGCCGATGATACTAAGGTAGGAGGTGTTGTGGATAATGAGGTGGGTTTTCAAAGCTTGCAGGGAGATTTATGCCGGTTAGAAGAATGGGCTGAACGTTGGCAGATGGAGTTTAATGCTGAGAAGTGTGAGGTTCGACATTTTGGCAGGAATAATCTAAATAGAACATACAGGGTAAATGGTAGGGCATTGAGGAATGCAGTGGAACTGAGAGATCTAGGAATAACAGTGCATAGTTCCCTGAAGGTGGAGTCTCATGTAGATAAGGTGGTGAAGAAGGCTTTTGGAACGCTGGCCTTTATAAATCAGAGCATTGAGAACAGAAGTTGGGATGTAATGTTAAAATTGTACAAGGCATTGGTGAGGCCAAATTTGGAATATTGTGTACAGTTCTGGTCACCGAATTATAGGAAAGATATCAATAAATTAGAGAGAGTGCAGAGACGAGTTAGGTCTCTATTCATTGGAGCGTAGAAGGTTGAGGGGGGATTTGATCGAGGTATTTAAAATTTTGAGAGGGATAGATAGAGTTGACGTGAATAGGCTGTTTCCATTGAGAGTAGGGGAGATTCAAACGAGAGGACATGATTTGAGAGTTAGGGGGCAAAAGTTTAAGGGAAACACGAGGGGGTATATCTTTACTCAGAGAGTGATAGCTGTGTGGAATGAGCTTCCTGTAGAAGTAGCAGAGGCCAGTTCAGTTGTGTCATTTAAGGTAAAATTGGATAGGTATATGGACAGGAAAGGAGTGGAGGGTTATGGGCTGAGTGCGGGTAGGTGGAACTAGGTGAGATTAAGAGTTCGGCACGGACTAGGAGGGCCGGAATGGCCTGTTTTCGTGCTGTGATTGTTATATGGTTATATCCGACTCTTGCACGTTTCCCCCAGTCCCGTTTGAAACATAGAATCACTGAAACATCCAGAAGCGATTCCTGCCCTTGTAACAACAAAGCCTCAACTATGGCCATAACTCCGTAGTTCCATGCACTGAGCTGCTCTCGAAATACAGCTCCCTTGTTCCCACACTTCTCGCATTAAAATAATCTGACATATCCCATTCCCCTCCCGAATTATATTTCCGTTCCCCGCCACCTCTATTAAACCTGTCTGCAAGATTTCCCTCCAGTTCATGAGGCGAAGTATTTACCGAAGCTGGTTTTGGGATAGAGGATCCACCTCTATTTGGAAAGGTTGGAGTGATTAGGCATAGCCAGGGTGTCTTTGTAGAAGGAAAATCACGTTCCATAAATTTGATCAGGTGTTTTGAACAGGTAAACAAGAGGTCTGACACGGTCCCAAATTGTAAGATAGCTGAAAGGTGACATACAATGGATTCCTCTGGATAAATGTAGGTGGATCGGTGGGATTGGAAACACAGACAGAGAGATGGTGAAGATGTCTGACCCGTTGCCCTGAAGCTGTAAAATCATTGGCACCCAGAGTTGGGAGGTCACCTGACAACTGTTCATCATGTTGTTTAGACTTCACCTGCAGGATTGTGTACACCTGTGGTCACTACAATATTGAAGGGATGTGATTTTGCTTGGGAGGGCGGAAACAAAGAATCCCATGGGCGTAGGAAGTCAGACTACAGATACGGGAGTTTCTAGCTTAGAACATTCTAGCAATAAGTCACCCGTTGCTTCTGTGACGCGGCTGTTTTTTTTTCTTTGGAGGGGGACCGGTTTAATGATGAATTGAACAATACTTTCAGTAAAGGGACTGCTCTTCCACACTCAGGAACATTTCCCTCAACTCCCTGTTATATCTTTCAGTGATGAGATATGGTTCGTTTCCACCGGCGGATTCGACTGCCCGGCCCCGTGAGGCCAACGAGGACGCTTTGGATCCTCCGCTTGCTTCCTGTTAAACGCCGCTTTCTACATGCTCTCCACTGTTAATTCACTCCCAACACCGGCACTCAGTAATCTCAGCACTGGCCTGTTCACCCGTGGGGTAATGCCAGACATCGAATACCCGTGACCAACCCGTGTGGGATCATCATCTACTCTCACAGGAGCCGCAGAGTGGCTGTATTCGGAGCCCAGTTCTGGGACGTTGGCAACTGTAGTCCTTCGGCTGACACAGGACTATCTGACCTTTGTAATGCGATGTGGCCCAGAAATGATATTACCTTGTCGGCCTGGTTCGATTTGTCACGATTACCAGACAGATTGGACGTTTCCTAGCATCTCTTTCATTCCCGGCGTAACAGTACGATAGAGAACACGTCCAAAACCGCGAGGAATCCCAGACTGACGTTTGAGCTTCGAGTGGAAGTCTGTGTCTCTTATGCGAGTGCACAGCGGAAAGTCAAGAGACACGGGCCACTTCTGTCGGACCGCACGGGTTTTCGGCACCAGAGCTGTGTAAAGACTGGGCAGAACAGCCAGCGGATGTTTGATATGATCCACTTCCTGTGTTGATGTAACTGTAAACACTCTCGTGTACTCTGATGGTAGCAGGGGTTCCAATATTTCTTTTTCAACGGCATGTGGCAGCTCCTTCTCGGAGCTCATTACTGACCACACTGCCTTTCTGACATCTGTCCCGCGGTGGTATAACCATTTCCCAAATTAACTGCATGAATCAATAAAGCCAACGCTGTTTGCATTAACTTGGTCTGCATCTCTTGTCAAACACTCGCTGCTGTCAAATCCGACTGTTCATTGGGAAGGTACATTCAGCCCCATCGGGAATAACCAGCTCCTTGGGCAGTGAAAACAGCATGCTGACACACCCACACTAACAGCTCACCCCTCTTCCCTTCCAACACTGAGCCACTCTGTGGAAAACTGTCAGCTGATAGCGACGCCGCCTGGGGTGCGGGGAGGGTCGTGTGGAACCGGAGCGGTACACCGTCAGGGAAAATGCGAGCAGTCACATTACTAACGTGGGCCTACAGCCCAAATGGTCTCTCCCACCATATTGGTATCACATACCGTGAGGTTAGATAGGTCTGAGTTGATGGCTCAGATAGTCAGAGCGCAGGAGGATAACCTGTCCGTGGGGTAATGCCAGACTTACCAGCTATCACTGGACAGACGCCATACCCACAACATTCCCCCTCTTAACCACCTCCATCCTTTCGCACGGCTGTCAATCTACTCGGGGCGAAGCACCAAACCCATAACGGTATCTTGCAGAGAGACAGTGACATCTGGAATGGGAGGTGTGAGAATCAGAGAACAGTGATATTAAGAATCAGCGCGTGGAGAGGGGACATTCGATGAGGGGCCAGGGAGGGGCGTGGTGTGGATACCGTTGGAGGTGATATTGCTTTCGGAGGGGGTGATAATTGTTTAGAGAGAAAGGACTGGGGTGGACGAGGGGCTCGGAGACGTAATCAGTAACAGATCTGAGAAGGGAGCTGTGGCTGGGCGTGACTGTGGAAGTGATGGGGGGGGGGGGGGCGGGGGGTGTGGATGAGTTCGGAGAGTCTTATGACCGAGGGTCCCGGGAGGGAGCGCCGTGTGTTTGACGGTGGGGATGTCAGAATCAGGTTTAATATCACTGGCGCATATCTAGACATTTGCTGTCTTATGGCACTGACAGAAAACACAAAGTTATAAAAGAATAAATTACATTGAGAAATATATATTAATATTAATTACGTATTTTTCAATGTATACGTTCATAAAGGGAGGGAAATTATGTGGGCGTACATATGGACTCATTTTCTATTCAGAAATTTGATGGCGGAGGGTAAGAAACTGTTTCTGAAATGTGGAATGTGGGTGTTCAGGCACCGTTAACTCCCCCTTGACGGTAGCAATGAGAAGAGTGCGTGTCCTGGGTGATGGGCATACTTAGTGATCGATGCCCTATCTCTGATCATCCTCTGTCGACGATGCATTTGGAGCTGGAGAGGACAATGCCCGACATCAATTTCGCTGAGACTGCAACTTTCTGTAGCCTTTCCGATCCTGCGCAGTGGCCCCCTGAGGAATGGGTGGAGCGTCGGAGGGTTGATCACTGAGAGTTCAGGGAGGAGTAGCAGTTCTGGGAGATTGACTGTCCACCCATCTCGTTAACACAGTGAGGGACGCGGAGCACACAGGCTGCCTGCGAACTGCAATGGAACGACCCTGTGGTTGTTCCGATACTCGCAACAGAGCAAAGCACAGGAGGCCAAACGGCCCCTAAAATTAGCGCTGGCAATCTGCATGACCATGGTTAATCCTCCCATGTCTCAGCTCCTCTCCTATGCCGGACCCCATCGTCCACAGCTCCTCCATCATTTAAGTATGCACCCGTCTCCATTTTAACTAGTGGATTCAGCTACATGAGAGAACAAATGACCCCGTGCCGCGCTCAAGCCTGAAACTTGTTCCGCTCTAAACCAATGTGAAGTGCCACCCTCGCTATCCATGCCCCTTGTCCAATTTCTGCTGCGTTCTGCAATCATCACTCAACTCCCTCCCCGGCAAATACCTTTCGCCGAATCCCTCCGGTTTCCATCCTGTGCTGACACTCTGCGATCAGACGCGTCCTGTCGGGTTGTCTCCCAACTGACCCTTCCGGTCTAGCTCTGTTTTAGACAATAAGACCGGAACATACACGAAAAAACTCTTAGCCAGTTGGATCATCGAGTCTGCTCCGATCTCTCTCAGCCCAATCTTGTCTTCTCGTAACCCTTCATGCCCCGATTAATCAAGTATCTATCAATTTCTGCCTTTTATATATCAAATAACCCGGCCTCCAGAGTTGTCTCCCTAAAAATAAAGATCCCGATAATCCATCCCTCCCTCCTACACCATTTCTTCAGCCGCACATGCACCTGTCAGATCATCCCACCCTTACCTTCACTGGCGAGTGCACAGGCAGTGGTCTAGATATAACTACCTTGAATGTCCTGTTTGTCTGCTTTCTGTCTAGCTCCATAAAATCTCCCTTCAGAGTCTGCTTATTTCCCCGTGTATGTTATCGGTGGTCAGATATATCTCGGCTTCTGGTTGCTCACACTCCCCCGTGAGAATGCCGTGGAGCGATCAGAGACTTCCCTGACCCTGACGCCTCGGAGAAACTTACCGTCCAGGTGTCACTGTCGAGTCGACAGAATCTAGCCTCTGTTCCTCTGACTATTTCATCTTCCATCACCACCGCAGTCCTCTTCATCTCTCTGTTCTTCTATGCTACCAGAGTGCCAGTCACCAGATCACTGCGACCACCTGCTTCCCACCCTGGAGCAGATGTGTATGTCAGGAACGCTGGAGATATACAGGAATTCCCACATCTAACGCACAGAACAACTCCGGAGAGATGTTGCTGACATTAAGTTGCTGCACAAACACTTTTATTTACGCGGTAACGAAGACCAAGTTCAAGCAACAGTTCATCAGTGTAAAGAAATGTCCGTTTCTGTCAATTATTCCATTAATTGATAATCATAATATCTAAGTTCTTCCCGGAGGCAGTCGCAGTGTTTTCCATCTTGACACTATAGAATTGGCGCTCATTAGAGAACATGGCAGCAGGTAGAATAAAACTAGTTTAGAATCAAGGAGTGACAGAGCACGGCAACAGAACCTTCGGCGAACGCAGCTCCCGACCTTCACTTCCTACCGATTACTAAACTCTTCCTCCCTTTTATTTTTCTTTTTTCACTATATCTCCGGTATCGTCAGAACCACAACACGTTCGATAATGAATCCCATACCCCAGTGTAAATTTCCATCGGTCAAGTGACCGACAAAGCCGTAGCTTCCTGTGACATGGAGGAAAAGGAGAAGCTAGCGGAAATACTGCCGTCTCGAGGCGAACTGGCGGAATTCGCGCTGAGCACTCGTGAGATCAGATCGGGCCCGGTTCCTGCTCGGATTGAGTGGGCAGCACGGCAAAGAGATTTAGCTGATTGCACTCTATGATTCAACACGCTATGAGCAGACAACATCCATGTGCACAGAGGTCCTAACTTCAACGTTCGGGTTTGGTATCAACTTTCTAATGTGTTTACCTGGACAGGTAATGACTCAACTAGGTCCTATTACCATCTATTACCACCTGCCCTCACCAACGCAGAGGTCAGACCGCCAATCTACAACAGCAACCATTTTGACAGTGGGATCGATTGTAACTTTGACACTGATGTTGGCAGATTGGAGGGAAAGTGCATTCACACTGGGTAAGGTTCGATTTGAAGTGAGTATTCCTGATGTTGAGGCGGAGATAACCCGCCGGCAATTAGTGATAAAGATATCCAGAGCAGGCAGAGAAACAGCGCGCTGAGTCCAATAATAGGTGGAGGGTTGGAGACAGGAGAATGTACCGTCGGTACTGGGTGGGGAATTCTCGCCGAAAAGGTGTGCTCGGAGACAGAGCTGAATGTGAAATAAACTTACCGTCCCAACAACAGCTCCACCAGAACATCTGAGAAGCTCCAGTGAATTGTTTATGAAAGTGTTTGCAGAAATACCTCACAGACTAGACGTATAATATTATGTGATGCGTATAACAATGAGGTGGCATTACATTTTCCACTGAGGTGGGATACTTCGATTAATCCCCACGCGGAACTGAGACAACCATGTTGCAGAGAGTGAGAGACAGAATGGAATCAAAATCACCAATCTGGCAAAACGACCGTGACAGGACTCGAACCTACAATCTTCTGATGACTTCGATTCAAGTACCGAAGTCAGACGCCTTATCCATTAGGCCACACGGCCGCATTCTGTGGGAAATTCCAATGGAAAAAATGGGGAACATGCTGACTGCTGCAAGGAGTTTCCACGTGTAGAATGGTTTCCTGACCGAACTAAAAGTACTGGTATGCAGTGTTGTTATCCCAGGTGAACATTCGATCATTGTTCTTAATATCACTCCATTCATTCCTGCTTTAGACTGTACATTTAAATTCAATATTCTCTTTCTGTCACACAGAAAGGAATTGTAAAATGCCCACACCACTGACTTTTAGGGCCGCGTTATATTCTGTGATGGAATAATTGAATATGGTCCACCACATTTAATATATTATTGATAGAGTGAACTCGCTTTCTTTTTAGATAATTCAGCCGTTGGTTTGGTAATCCAGAACCGAACACTGTTTATGTCGTGTAAGCATTGAGGTGTTCGGATCTGCGGCTGCGCACAGCCGGGGGTGCCCTTCAGCGTGTCTGTAATACAGTATCTATCGGGTTATTGCATTTGCCCAATACACGGAAAGTCGTCATTCTAGAGCCAGGTGGCAAATTCCTATAATATCTGTTTACTTGAAAACGAGCAATATAACAACAAAGCTACTGAAATTTGATTTAATTCAACATAAATTTATCTCATTGTACAACAGAAAACAGTCACGGGTTCTCCGAGTGGCGGAGCACGGAATGGAGCCTTTTGCCACAGCATGTCCATAGCGCCAAAGGTACCTGCATTAGGTATTTCCAAGTTTCCTGTGGTTGGCACAAATCTCTCTACACTTTCCTTATCCATGTCCATGAATTCTGATCATCACAGAGAGCAAAGGAAATCGACATAGAATCTGAAAACAAATGTGTGAATCAGAAGCAGAGTCTGTAATTGCTCTGAAGAGATTCAGAAGCTCCAATCACAAGAGCAAGAAGTGGCCGAGCGGTTAAGGCAATTGACTGCTAATCCATTGTGCACTGCACGCGTGGGTTCGACTCCGATCTTCGTCGCGCCATGTTTATCTGGGAGACCATCTTTGAAGCAATCACTTCCGAACCTCCGCCTTTTGTCCCAGAGACGCCAGACAGGTTGGTATGTGAGTCATTAAAAGCAATATTCACCATTAGTTCGTCACCGAACTTGGCCACAATGCCACAAGACATAGAAACAGATTATACTATTCGGCTCATCGATGTTTCTCCGCCATTCCATCATGACAGATACATTATCCCTCTCAATGCAATTCTCCGAGCGTTTTCTCGTCACCTTTGACAACCTTACTAATCAAGAACCTGTCACCCTCCGCTTTAAATAAACCCAATAAGATGGGCTCCACAACGAGCCATGACAATGAATTCCACAGATGCTTTATTTCCGCTGCAGAATGTCCTCCTCATCCCTGTTCTAAAGGGACGTTCTTATCTGTGTCTGTGCCCTTAGCACTGAAACTGAACGGATTGTCACATGAAGAGAGTCTGTTGGCACTGGGTATCTATTCACCGGACCTCAGCAGAATTAGGGGTGACCTCGTTGAAATCAATCTAAGGCAAGGGATTGGGAGGCCTGGAAGAGTACGATCAGCCCATGATTTAATTTATTTCTCCCGTTCTTCTGTCTTCGACGCCTCCTCAACTTCCGTTTGCCTATTTCGTCCAGGAGCTTCGCTTGGCTCCCTTGTTTTAAATTCTGCAACTGCGCTTGGCCGCTGTTCCTTCACACTTTGTTAAGGTAACCGATCAGAAATTTTTAAATTTCGCTTTTTAAGATTTTGCCTGACCCGCCGAATGTTTCGGGTATTCTGGACTTTAGTGCTCAAAACATCCGTTTTCCAAGGGAGAATAATATAGGTCCTTCAAAACATTTGTTGTTGTTGGGTTTTTTTTCCCCCTGGGATTACTGTAAGCCACTGCATCATTATTCTAAATACATTGATGCTCATTGTTCCAGAGCGGAGTATGGCATGAAGCTTATCTGGTCTGATCCCCATCGTGCGTCTCTGTGTTTTCTCAACCCCCTCTTCAATCAGGGAATGGAAGCAAACCCTGGTTCACGAAACTGCACACAGCCCATTATATCAATTTTCAAAACTCCCGATGGTTCGGATACTAACTCACAAGTGCTGTCTGCCGCTCTCGTCTGAATCTCACCGGCGATCCGCTTCCAGCATCGCCTGTAAACCTGCAGCAATTTCGTGAATTTAAAATATGTTGCACTGTAGAAATGGAATAACACCAAGGACCCCGAAAAGGCTCCGAGCCCGCTGCAGTATCCGAGTTTACTCTGAGAACGCCTTTGCATTGAAAAGTCAAAACTGCCTGCCATGATTTCACAACATGAATCCATCTCCCCCATCTTCACTGTACATCCGTTTTAATTGCGAGCTCAGTTTCAGCCTGGGCAACTGATTAAACTGCAAGGGCACTTCTGACCGAGCGGACAGTTTTCTCAGCAGTCTGCACCGCACTGACTGATACACCGGCATCACAACGCTGTCGGTAACTGAACGAGTCCAAAGACCACTCACACAGAACTGCAAATGTTAGTTCACCTGTGTTCTTACCAGGAACACCAGTAACGGCAATGAGCATGTAATATATCTTTCTCACACGGTAAAATGTTTCACGTATTCTGTGTGAGATTCAGTCTGTCTTCCAGCTGCCCACGATCTCTCTGAAGAAACACTGAGCTGATGAATCTCCACGGTCATTCATTTATACCCGATCCAGCACGCTGAATATTAAATACTACACAAGACTGAAGTGTCTTCCGACAGCTGGGATAACAATAAACATGATGTAATTCAAGTAAAATCCCAGTTGTGATCAGGTATGGATAGCTTGACACGAAATTGCAAAATCTCAAAGGCGAAGAAATGACGATGCGAGAATTCAGTGAATGTTGTTGCGAAACACTCTCAGTCTCACCTCTCGGTTTCATGTTTACTATCTTTGATCTTGTCCATTCCTAAGCTCCACAGAATTTTTCATCATCGATCAATGATCTCCTGCTATTGGGAAGCTCAGTTTCACGCTGGAAATTATCTCAGCTATAGATCCTGCAATAGAAATATTTTAAAAATAATATGATGTTTGTAAGTTAATATAGTGAAGAGTTTTAAACTAATATAGCATCCAGACTCACAAAGGCACTGAACGTATTGAACCCGTTAATTAAATTAATTGCAGCCTACACAAAATGCTGGAAGGCCTCAACAGGTCAGCAACTGGGCATGAATAAGCAGTCGATATTTCTGGTCGCGTCTCTTCTTCAGAAGAATTGAGGGTTCGTCGATCACCTGAGCTCCAGCCACAAAATAAAGCACAATTTCCCAGTGACTAAATTCTTCAATTCCTGTCTCTATTCCCGGTCCGATATGTCGGCCCATGACCGCCTTTTCTGCAGTGGAAGCTCTCTGGCAAGACGAGTAACGATAAGACCACAAAATGTAGGGGCAGAATTAGGCTACTTGGCCCATCAATCCTGCTCCGCCATTCCATCATGACTGATCCTTTTTACCCCTCCGCAACCCCATTCCCTGGCCGTCTCCCGGTAATCTTTGAAGCCGGTTTCGATCACTAAATTATCAATCTTGATGTAGTTGTGCATTAAATTGTCTGAACTGGATTGCACGTGAGAAAAAACGTTCACTGTGTCTAGAGAGACTTGTTACCACGTTCGGATATCGCCCAAGTGCGGAGTGAGAGACACTGAAGCAGGTCGAGATTCCACAGACTTTAATATGAACAGCGTTAAAGGGAAAGTATTTTCATTTTTAGAATCTTTTTATTCATACATAATCTTCCACACCTATAGAGTAATACAAAATATCAACAAATCAATATGTATACAATTAATAGAGCTGAAGAAAAAAAACTAATCATAATTAATAAAAATGATATATATATATATATAAAGAATGGAAAAAAGAACCTCATCTAACTGAGAGAAAAAAACTACAAAAAAAAACATTAGGAATCATTATGCAACCTACGGAAGCAGTACGTTTAACCACCATCTAAAAATATTTTTAAAAATGTGAATTGGCGTTTAAAGGGAAAATAAACAATAAACGCTGGGCCAAAGAGGGCCGTTAACTGAAGCTCTCAAAAGGAGTTGATTTGTAAGTCCAATATCTCAGGGAAGGCCAATGCAAAACGGCAGCGAAACGTTGCTATGCCTTGTCAAAGTCTGGACAGGTACTACGATGGTAAGTATGATGTTAAATACAATGACGAATAAGTAATATTTAGCTGACACGTGAAAATTCGCAATCGCAATTGTCCTAACTGCACTGCCGAATCCATGGTTTTGACAGGACTATGTAGTAGCAAGTAATTCCGTCGTCAGTTCTAGAAAGAAATTGATCAGTTTGCCAGACGACCATTGAAGGGAAGACGAGGGTCAGTTTTGAGGTATGTGTCGATTACCTTCCATGATTGAGTAGGGCCGGGATATTCATAATGAGTGATCAGGCTCTCTAGAGGGCTGATGTAGACAAAAACAAGGAAATTGAAGTTCAAACATCATTGGAGGCAGTCAGGCAGATTGATAACGTAGTGTTCAATACATTCCGAATACCTACCTTCGCTGACTGCAAAAATCATGATGGAATGGTATATAATATTGGTCTGACTAGAGTACCATAGCGAAATGTGTTGAATTTCTCCGGTTAAATCTGATAGAAGAGACTGACACAGCAGTTTAGTTGCATACCTGCCGACCTCGGCTACTGCACTTTCAGTGTTCACAATGATGTCTCCAGTGCATTGGAGAACAAACATAGCCACAGGGTTCAGGTACTCGGACTGTGGAATACTTGCGCTCGGCTAACGTTATTTCACCACACATGAATGTTTAATCCACTGATATTCCAACTACTTTTCTATGTTTCTGGCCTTCTCTAACGACATCGTGAGGAGGAAAATAAACTAGGAGACGGCGTCATTTCGTCGAGCACCATCGCTCCAGCAGGTCTATGGATTATTCTTATGCCATCGGTGAGGATAAACTCAAGACGTAGGAGCAACAATCTGATGTCATGAATGTCGGTTAAAAACATCCCTCCTCCTCCTCTCTACTTCTATTCACCGCTCTGGCCTCATGTTTATTCTCACCCGCCTATCACTTCACACGTCGTCCCCGTCCTGCTCCGTTTCCCCTGTGCTCCACTGTCCTCTCTTACCAGAGTGCTTCCGCTCCAGTGATTTATCTTTTATACGCATTTCGCTTCTTCTTTTCCCTCCCCACGCCATATAGTCTGGCGTCTCCCCGCTTACTTGCCAGACGCGAAGAAAGGTCTTGCGTAGATGATGGAATAATCGTCAACTGTTTATTCATGTCCACAGATGCCGCCTGACCTACTGAGTTGCTCCAGCGTTTAGTGTGTTGCTTTGGATTACATCATGTGCGGAATTTCGCATGTTGAAAATATTAAAATATATGTATTTTGAAACGGTGAAATGGATGGAGACGCACGAATCAGAGAATCATTCACAAATGCTTCACACTGCATGTGATTTCCGAGATTGACTTGTCGGGGGAAATGTGAAAGGAAGAAAATGTGGCAGGAATACACTTCAGCACAAAAATAACCAAAATACCGTGGCATGCAAAAATT
Organism: Hemitrygon akajei; assembly: GCF_048418815.1. Classification (NCBI taxonomy): domain Eukaryota; kingdom Metazoa; phylum Chordata; class Chondrichthyes; order Myliobatiformes; family Dasyatidae; genus Hemitrygon; species Hemitrygon akajei. The sequence goes on along the minus strand of NW_027331942.1, from coordinate 611,238 downwards.
GGGGCACCCCTAGTCAAAATGTGTGTCATTGTGAACAGCTAAGCGAGTAAAAGATGACCTGATATCCAAAAGTCAAAAAATTAAAGATGACACGATTCTTTAATATTTTAAGCAAGATTACTTTTTATTTCTTTTATTTCCATCTTTTAGAGCTTCAAAATGACAAATTGTAGCGGTGTGCTACACACAGCGCTGGATTAACGACACGCAGTCGGTGAGTTGCAGTTGCAAAATAAATTTATTCAAACTTCTCGGCCTTGCTTTAAAGCCTGCATGTTCTCGCCCTGCCCGTGCGGGAATGCTGTAGGGGACGCATATTCACAGTCCCGTCCCGCGCGCGGGCTTTTCCCCTTGCTGGTGAAGAAGGCCTAGCGCCCATTTTGGGTCCGGCCTCAATGCCGGCGCGCCACTTTGTGAGCCGGTTCGAGTGCGCTGGTAAGTGGGTCGCCACATAATCCCCCACCCCCTCAGAACTGGCGATACACCCCCCCAATGTCTTCAGTCTGGGAGGTCTGCCCCTGCGCTGTGGTGCCTGAATCTCGACCGGCTGCGCCAAGTGCACTTGAGCCGGTTTGAGTCGGTCCACTGTGAAAACCGCCTCTCTCCCCCGAATGTCCAGCACGAACGTAGACCCGTTGTTTCTGATCACCGTAACCGGCCCCTCATAGGGCCGTTGTAGCGGCGTCCGGTGTCCGCCCCGTCGTACAAAAACAAACTTACAGTTCTGCATGTCTTTGGGTACGCAGGTCGGGTTCTGCCCATGCTGTGAAGTGGGTATGGGGGCCAGGTTACCGAGCCTCTCACGTAGCCTGTCCAGGACTGCTGCGGGTTCTTCCTCTTGCCCCCTTGGGGCTGGTATGAACTCTCCTGCGACGACCAGGGGTGCGCCATACACCAAGTCGGCCAACGAGGTGTGCAGATCCTCTTTGGGCGCTGTGCGGATTCCGAGCAGGACCCAGTAAAGCTCGTCCACCCAGTTCGGCCCTTTGAGGCGGGGCATGAGAGCCGACTTCAGGTGTCGGTGGAAACGCTTCACCAGTCCGTTCGACTGTGAGTGGTAGGCAGTTGTGTGGTGCAGCTATGTGCCCAAACGGCTGGCCATAGCTGACCACAGGCTGGAGGTGAACTAGGCGCCTCTGTCGGAGGTAATGTGGGCCGGTACACCAAAGCGGGACACCCAGGTTGCAATCGGTGCTCGGGCACAGGATAAGTGTTGTCCACAAAAGGGAGAGGTTTACAGCGATAAGGAGGGGTGTAGGGGGCTGGAAGCCAACAGCAACTGAATGAAGTGCCAGACCTGCCCCAAACCACTCTCCTCACTAGTCAGGGTCGCGAACAGTCCTTCCATATGAGGCAACTTTTCAACATCGCGCCTGTTGGGGTCATCTGCTGTTTCCAGTTTTCCAGGTGTGGCCTCCTCGACATCAGTGACACCCGATGTCGCCTCTGCATTCTGCACTCTGTCCCGATGAGATTCTGCAGATGTTGGAGATGCAGAGTAACAAACACAAAATGTTGGAGGAAGTCAGAAGGTCAGGTAGCTTCTATAGAGGGGATAAAGCAAAACAGAGATTTCCTGCCGAGATCCTTCATCATGACTGGAAGTGGGGAGAAGCCGGAATAAGATGGTGCGGGGAGTGGAAAGAGTCCAAGTTGGTAGATGATCGGTGAAGCCAGATAAGAGTGAAGGTGAGTGGGTGGGGGAGGTGGGAGATGAAGTGAGACGCTGTGAGGTGGTCGGTGGGTAAAGACAAGGACTGAAAAGACGGAACAACACACACAAAATGCTGGTGGAACACAGCAGGCCATGCCGCATCATTAGGGAGAAGCGCTGTCGACGTTTCGGCCGAGACCCATCGTCAGGCCTGCTGTATTCCAGTAGCATTTTGTGTATGTTGTTGTTTGAATTTCCACACTATCTGCAGAATTTTTGTGTTTGCTCTGAAAAGAAGGAATCTGATAGGATAGGAGAGCGGACAATGGGAAAAAAAATGAAGTAAAAGAGGAACCAGAGGGAGACGATCAGCAGTGGAGAAGACAGAAGTGGGAGACAGAATGGAGGAAACGGGCGTGTGGGTTGAAGAAAAGGAAAGGTGGAGATAAGGTTAAAGATATCGATGTTCATGCCATCGGGTTGTAAACTACCCGGATGTAATATGAGGTGCTGCTCCTCCAATCTGAGAGTGAACTCACCATGTTAGTTAAACAATGTACCGGAAGGGGGAGTGGATTAATAATTTTCCCCTGGGATCCCTATTAACTCAATCCTCTCTGACCATAAACCAGTGCCGTCTGGTTGTTGTTTTCACAAAAGTGGGGAAAAGGATAGCATGCATTCCCCATTTCTCCAGGACTCAGTCCTTCCAGTAACGGCAGTAATCTCGTAAATCTCTGCACTCATTCCAGCTTGACGGCCTCACTCCGAAAGCAGAACGACCAAAACTGAATACAATAATCCAGGCGTGGATGCCCTAACAATAATCTAACCCTAATGCTACCTCACTAGCCTCTTCTTCAGACCATAGACCATGAGATATGAGACACACATCTCTGCTCACACATTCGAGTCTGCTCTGCCATTCCCTTGTATCCAATTGATTATTTCTCTCTACCCCATTCTCCTGCCTTCTCCACATAATCTTTGAACATCCATTTAAAATACACTCAATGACTTGGCCTCTACTCCGTCCGTGCAAATGTATTCCAAAGATTTCCCACTCCCTGACTGCAGAAATTGCTCCTCATCTCTGCGCTCAGTGGATGACCTGTGCATTGAGCCCTGGTCCCAGACTCACAGAGTGTAGGGTGAATCTTCTTCACAGCCACTCTGTCGAGGCCTTTCAATATTTAATCGGTTTCAATGAGATCCCTCTCTTTATTCCAGACCAGCGAGTACAGGGTCAAAGCCATCTAACGCCTCTCATACGTTAACCCTTTCATTCCTGGAATCACTCTCATGAGCCTTCTCCGGAACCGCTCCAGCACAAGCACATCTTTTTCTCCGATAAGAGGTCGGAAACTGCTCACAATACACCAAGAGTGATCTGATCAGCGCGTTATAACGCGACAGTATCACATCCTTGCTCTTATCTGCTAGCATTACAGTTGTCATCCTTAATCAACTCAATGTGCAAGCAAACCTATAGGGACTTCTACTTTAGGACACCCAAATACCTACGCACCTCTGTTTTTTTTTTAATTTTCTCCCATTTACTTTTTTTCTACACCCTTATTCCTTCTACCATTTGTATATCACCGTACACTTGAATACATTGCAATTCATCTGCTACTTCGTTGCCTGTTCTTCAAACCTATCGAAGTCCGTCTGCAGACTTCCGCTTTGCTCGAAAGTACCTTGCCCATACCTATCTTTGTATCAACTGCAAGCTCATCACCAAGGTATCAATTCCTTCATCCATATCATTCAGATTTAAAATGAAAAGATGCGGTATCAATACCTGCCGCTATGGAACACCATTAGTTACCGACAGCAAAACAGAATTGCGCACATTATTCTGACTCTTTCTCCCTTGTCAGTCAGACAATCGTCGATCCATACAAGTATCTTTCCCGTAATTCCATGAACTGTGATCTTGTTAAGCAGCCTCAGTTGCAGCACCTTAGAAACACAGAAAACCTGCAACACAATACTGGCTCTTCGGCCCACAAAGCTGTATCGAACATGTCCATACCCTAGAACTACCTAGGCTTACCCATAACCCTCGATTTTTCTAAGCTCCTCCGATCAATGCCTCTCATCATCCTGTACACCTCCATCAGGTGTCCTCTCATCTTCCGTCACTCCAAGGAGAAAAGTCCGACTTCACTCAACGTATTCTCAGAAGACATGATCCCCACTACAGGGAGCATCCTTGCTTATACTCTCTGCACACTTTCTGTGGTTTTCATATCCTTCCTCCAGAGAGGTGATCAGAATTTAGCAAACTACTCCAAGTGGGGTCTGATCAGGGTCCATAATAGCTGCAGCATTACCTCTCGGCTCCGAAACTCATTCCTACGGAAGTCCAAAGCACCGTACGCCTCCTTAACCACAGAGTCAACCTGCGTAGCAGCTTTCAGTGTCCAATGGACTCGGATCCCAAGACCCCTCTGATCATTCACACTGCCAAGAGTCTTAACATTAATCCTTCATTCTGCCATCATATTTGACCTAACAAAATGAACCACCTCACACTTATTTGGGTTGAACGCCATCTGCCAGCTCTCAGCCCAGTTTTCTTCCTATCAATATATCGCTGTAACCTCTGACAACCCTCCATATTATCGACAACACACCCCAATCTTTGTGCCATCAGCAAATTGACTAACCCATTCCTCCAGTTCCTCATTCACGTCATTTATAAATATCACGAAAAACAGGGGTCCCAGAACTGATCCCTAAGGCACACCACTGGTCATCGAACTCCATGCAGAATATGACCTGTCTATAACCACGCTTTTCCTTCTGTGGGTAAGCCAGTTCTGGATGCACAAAGCAAAGTCCCCTTGGATTCCATGCCTCCTTACTATCTCAATGAGCCTTGCATGGGATACCTTGTTAAAGGTCATCTGAAAATCGAAACAAACAACATCCTCTGCCTCTGCTTTATCTATCCCGACTGTTATTTCCTGAAGGAATTCCAAGAGATTTGTCAGACAAGATTTCCTCGAAAGGATTCCTGCTGGCTTTGGCCTACGTCATCATGTGTTCCCAATTACAGTACCCAAAACACTCACCGTTATTATACTCGAATATCTTCCTGGCCACTGAGATCAGACCAGCTGTCATAAAAGATAATTTCTTCTGCCTCCTTCACTTCTTAAAGTGTGCAGTGACATTTGCAACTTTCTAGTCGGCCAGAACCATTGCAAAATCTATTCATTCTTGATAGATCATTACTCATTACATTGAGGAAACTAAGGAGAACCTTCTTCATTCTGAGGGAGGGAGGATGCGCAACGAGCTGCCAGAGCAAGAGGCAGGGACGATTACAATGTGTAAAAGATGTTTACATAGGTCCACGGATGAGAAGAACATAGAGGGGTGTTTCTGTACCCTGGGGCGGGTTTCACCTTCTGGTCCAGGAATCTTATCTACCTTCAGGCCTTTTAGCTTCCAAAACACCCTCTTTCCTTGGTAAAAACATTTATCCTCACTTCTGCCCCAGATACTCCTGAATTTGTGGCATTTATGTAATAAATTCAATGAAATAATTATAGTGGGTGACTCAATCTGCAGGAGAATTTGGAGTGTCAGAATGTGTCAGATTGCAAGAGAGCGGATGCTTTCAATATGGTGTTTTAGAGCAGCTGATGGTTGAGCCTAATCGGGAACTGCTATCTTACATTGGGTGTTGTGTAACGACCTAGATCTTATTAGGGACCATTAAAAGGCAGTGATCATAATATAATTGAATTCCTGCTCCGCCCCACGTTTATGGACATGTAAGACAAAGTCGCGTCTTGACCACCCTTTTCCGTTTTAAACTTTGAAATTTCAACTTTATTCAGTCGGATCTGTAGAGGAACAGTTATAATTATGGATGCTCTCAGAAGCGCCAAAAGAAATCCGGATCTAGGCAATGGGAAGCACAAAAAAGCTGACAAATTCTCGGAGGAATCCCCCTGGGAAAAGAGACTAGAATCTCAAATCAGCAATATCGGCATTGAGAAAACTCAATTAACAGAGGAATTCGAAGGAAAAGTTGACTCTCTGAGCCTTGATCCTAAAGAAGTTAATCGAAATGCTGCAGACCTTTCTTCTCGTTTGGAAAAAAGTCCAACAACGGATCGTCGATTTCAAAGCACGATCACGTCGGAATAATATCGGAATTGTTGGATTAAAAGAGAAATCAGAATCGGCCAACACACTGGATAATTTCGCAAAAATGTTTCAGTCTTTATTTCCGGAGGTTTGTTTACAGCCTTCAGATATCGAAATGGCTCACAGAATCGGCACTTAGATACATCTTATGGAAATGATTGTTTGATGTACTTCAATAACAAAAAATAAATTGCAAAAAAAAAATAAATGAAATTTTTGGATCAAGATAAAAACAGACATATTGTTGTGTGTTTTCTCCGTTTCAGAGACAAAGACCGTATTATTAAGCTTGCGAGAAAAAAAAAAGACTATTTCAGTATCAGGATTCAGACATTCGCCTTTTTCAAGATTTTCCACGTGAAATAATTAAGAGGCGTACTGGATTTGCATCGGTTATGAAATTAGCGTATGAAAAAAAAAGCTCTTTCCACTGCTTCAGTGTCCAGCGAAAATAAGGTTTTTTTGTCAAAATGTCTGGCTTTCATATTTTTGATGATCCAGTCGAAGCACTGAGTTTTATTAATTCTTTATCCGACGCATCCGATGACGAGTCTGAAGCCTGAAGCTTGAATGATTTATATTGGCTTGATTGTCTCGGGTGTAAAGAGTGATGAGATTGGAAGATCTGATGGTTACAGAAGTTGTTACCCCAAAATACATTTTTATCTCTGAAACAGACTGGTTTGGATGGCTTCAATTTCAGAAGACACAGAGGGAGAACTGTTGATAGACTGTAATAAGTTTGAACGATTTAGAATTTTTTTTCTGCAGATTTAAATTAATTATTTTTTTTTGTTTCGTATGCTTTTGTAAGGAACTTTTCAGTAATTATTTGAATTCCCTTATGTTCTAAAGATAGATCGGACAATTTAAAGTTGGCGATTGTTTTTCTTTTGTGCAAATATTTAAAGAATTGTTTTAGATGTGTTTTTCATCTCTTTTCTAATGTTCTGAAGGTTACTTTCAAATTGAAGGTCGTTTGTTTCACAAGAAAAACACTTTCCTTCCAAGTTAATTTTGTTGAGATATATGTCGACTGTAATGAGTTTTATGTTCGGTAGAGGGAGACAGAGGTTTTGATTTTTTGTTTTTTTTAACTTTGGTAGGCGGTGCTTGGATTTGCATCTATGCATTTCATGGTGCTAGCGTCGATTGATATTGACTTGTTTCTGGGCTTTGTAGTTTGGGTGGGATTTTTCCCCCCGTTATGGAATACCGGAGCATACGCCAATTATTTTTATCATTGTTCGTCTCCGCCATTTTCGACTACCCTATCCTGACATGCGTCTAACTATTGTTTTTATATACAAAGTTCCATGATGATATCTAAACAGGTAAATGCCTTAAGTTGGAATGTCCGCGGTTGGAATCATCCCATTAAGCGTAAGAAAACGTTTAAAGTTATTAATCGTTTACAGCCTGACATAATCTTTGCTCAAGAGACGCATATCAGGTTATGTGATAAAAAGCGATTTTTTAAATATTGGAGGGTCCTCAGTTTCACGCAAAATCCCAGAGTAAAACTAGAGGCGTTTCTATTTTTATTGATTCCAATATTCCTTTTAATCAAGAGGATATTATAGCTGATATTAATGTTAAACTTTTGATTGTTAAAGGAATAATTTGTCATAGGAATATTATTTTGTTAATATTTATGACCAAAATGTTGATGATCCCTCATTTTTTAAAACAGTTTTTGCTCTATTACCTGATTTAAATCAATATATGTTATTTATGGGCGGTGATTTTAATACTTGTCTAAATCTTTTAATGGATAAGTCATCATCCAAATATCAACTCCGTAATTGTGCTGCGTCACTTATTCCTTTTTAATTGATTACGGTTTAATTGAGATCTGGAGGCATATGCACCCTAATGATAGAAAATACTCTTTTTCCTCACATTATTATAATAAATATTCGAGAATCGACTATTTTATAGTTGACCCTCGACTTTTATTCAATGTTCAGAAATGTGAGTATGATGTGATTGTTATTTTGATCATGCTCCTTTAAACTTAATATCTGAACTAAAAGATGTTGTTTCTACCAGACCATTTTGTCGTTTTCCATAACATGTATTACAAAGTTCGGAATTTGTTGAGTTTATCGAAGCTCAGATAGAAAAAAGCTTTTTCTCTTTAATAATATAGGAAAAGTCTCCAAGTTAGTAATTTGGGATACATTAGAAGCTTATCTACACGGTCAAATTATTTCGTATATAGCTAAACTGAAGAAACAAGCATGAATGGAATTAGATAAAATCTCTAAACAAATTAAAGAATTAGATAACATCAATGCAATCTTTCCAAATGTTGTTTCATTTAAAAAAAGAGTAGAATTACAATCACAGTATAATTTATTACTAATATATCCTATTGAAGGATATTTGCTTAAATTGTAATGTCAATTTTATATTTTTTGAGATAAAAATAATAAGCTCTGACCTTCTCAATTAAGAACAACAAGAGCTGAAAGACAAATCTTAAAGATTCATAAAAATAATAGAGATATAGCAAGTAATCATGAAGACATTAAGATTTCAAGATATTTTACTCTGATCTTTATAGATCTCAATTCCCTGCACATTCCTCCAAAATGAAGGTTTTTTTTTACATAAGATTAAATTTCGAAAAAAATTCTCCTGAGGTCAACAGATGCTTGATGCTCCAATTACTGAGCATGCAATTCAGAAAGCTATTTTCTCAATGCAATCTGGTAAAGCTCCTGGACTTGATGGTTATTCAGTGTGATTTTACAAAAAAAATTGAAAGATTACATTCTCCGTATCTTTTGGAAATATTTCATGAATCCTTTGAGAAGGGTAATTTACCTTCTTCTTTTTATGAAGCATCTATTTCCTTAATTCTTAAAAAAGAGAAAGATCCTGTTGAATGTTCATCATATAGACCTATTTCGCCATTAAATGTGGATGCAAAAATTCTCTCTAAAATAATGGCTGATCGCTTGGCAAATATTTGACTAAAATAATTTCTATGGATCAAACGGGCCTTATTAAAGGCCGTTATTCTTTCTCTAACATTCGGAGATCGATGAACATTATATATTTATCGTTATCGAAGCAACCTCAATGTGTTATCTTTCTCGATACTGAAAATGGATTTGATAGAGTTCTGTGGCCATTTTCAAAATATTAGAAAGATTTGGTTTTGGTAATAATTTCAATAGATGGATTCTAATGATTTATAAGAATCCTATTGCCACGGTCATTACTAATAAATGCAGGTCTTCTCTTTTCTCCCTTTCTCCTGGCATTAGACAGGGATGTCCATTAAATCCTTCATTATTTAATCTTGTATTGGAGCCTTTAGCTATAACATTACGAGAAGCTAAAATATTCATGGTATTTGTATGAATGGAACCATGCATAAGATTTCTATTTATCTTTCGTTTTTTTTTCATTTCAAATCTTGAGGAGTCAATTCCTAATCTTTTGGAAACACTTAAAGATTTTGGGAAATATTAAGGATATAAACTTAACTTGAATAAAAGTGAATTGTTCCGGTTAAATGTCCATGTTAGTATATATAATGATATTCCTTTTAGACTTGTTAATACATTTTGATATTTAGGTATTATAACTAGTAAAAATATAAAGATCTCAATAAAGCGAATATAGTTCCTTTAATGGACTCAATGAAACAACTATTTTCTAATGGAATCCACTTGGTATTCTTAAATAGGTCGTATTCATGCTGTTAAAATGATAATTTTACCTAGATTTTTATATATTTTCCAAAATATATCTATCTTTTTAACTGAGAAAAATCGATCAATTTGACTCTATTATTTCTTCTTTTATTTGGAACAAGAATAGACTGAGAATTAATAAGAATCATTTACCTAAAAAAAATTAAAATGATGGTGGACTTGCACTTCCTAATTTCAGACTGTATTATTGGGTTTTGACAATTAGACAATTATGGTTTTGGTTATATTGGCTTGATAAGAACCAAAAACCATTATATGTTGATTTGGAATTAAAAGCTGTTAAACAATTCCATTTAGCTTCAATTTTAGGAGCTCCATTACAGTTACAGCTCTCTAAAATTCCAAATTTAAATCTTTATCCGGTTATTAAACAATCCCTACGGATTGGGGTTCAGTTTCGTATTTTTCTTTTAACTTTTAAACAATTTACGTTGTCTAGTTTTATATCGAAACTTTTCATTTAAATCTTCAACAACTGACCCCATTTCTCTTCTATTGAAAAATAAAGGAATCCATTCTATTACACATTTATTTTGTGATGGTCGATTGAAGACATTTGAGGAGTTAATTAATAAATTTTCTCTCGCTCATACACATTTTTTTTGCAATATTTTCAGGTTAGACATTTATTGCAGCAATATTTGCATAAGTTTCCATATTTACAAGAATCTGATTTGTTGGATATCATTTTGAAATTGAATCCCTTAGTGAAAGGTTCCATTGGCAGAATTTATAATTTATTTTGGTTACAAAAAGAGAACCTATCACTAAAGGTTAAACAAGATTAGGGGTGACAACTTAATATGACCTTTGTTAATGAAGATTGGCTTCGAGTTTTGAAACACGTAGATTCTTCTTCTGTATGTGCCAACCATTGTTTAATTCATTTTAGAATTGTTCACCGTTATTATTTAACACATAACACAGGAGAGACTAAAATATGTCCTAATGTAGACAACTATTGCGACAGATGCAAAACTGAAGTAGCTACTTTGTCACATATGTTCTGATCATGTTTTTCATTAAAAATCGTTTTAGAAATCTTTATTTTCCACAATTCCTAAAGCTTTGAAATTCATTTACAACCTATTAGATTGACATTTCTATTAGGAATTGTTCTGCATCATATTCAGTGTATCTCATCCTCAGATCAACATGTAATTGCATTTATTACACTACTGGCAAGAAGGGCTATTTTATTAAAATGGAACGATATTTCTACCCCTACATTAATTGAATGGTTTTTTCAAGTAATGTTATGTCTTAGATTGGAAAATAAATTTGAAGTAGAACTTTTGATCCTCGATTTGATTTTGAGAGAAGATGGGATTCTTTTGCAATTATTATCATTTAATTTGAATTAAGTTATATGGTTTCCTTCCAATCTTTTTTATTTAAATAGGAACTGGCGGTTGATGAGTTTTTTAAAAATATTTAGATGATGGTCAAACCTATTGCTCCCGGGGGGGGGGGGGGTTGCTGATTCCTAATGGTTTTTTTTCTCTTTGTGTGTGTGTAAATATATATATATATATATTTCAATTTTTATATTTTACAGTCAGTTTTTTTCTTCAGCTTTATTAATTCTATACATATTAATCTGCTGAAGTTTTGTATCACTTTATAGCTGTTACAGATTACGCAACAATGAAAATATTCTAAAAATGAAAATGAAGACTGTCCTGATGTTCTGATTAGATGAGTATGGATTTCAGTGAATTTTGTGTAAATACTGATAATATACGATTATCGGTGGCCAAGAAATAACAGATTGTACAACAGCATAAAGTTACAAAGTAAGAATATTTAACAATCTTCAACTTTTTCAAACAGTTAACATGAAAGAAAAGAACACGAAAAAAGTGTCAATTAGAGTTAAACTACTTCTGCAGAAGAGAGAAACGCTGAGTGCGCTTATGATGTTAAGGACTGAGGTGCAGTGAGTAGGGAGGGATGTCAAAGGTATATTTTATTTACAAGAATATTTACTGGGTATAACAGTGAGAATAACCTCACACGCTTATTTGAACTTTATTGTGACTATCCCTACAATACTGAGTGCAATTATATTCCCTTTACACACGTAGGTTATTTGTGCAAGAAATAAAAATCTGGAGCACTTCAAGCAACAGACAGAATCGATGGAGGATCTCAGCACGCCAGACAGCTTCTATGGAAAAGAGGAAATCGTCGATGTTTCATGCCAAATCTCTTCATCAGAATTGATAAAAGGAGAATAAGTCAGAGCATGAAGATGTGGGTGGGGGGGGCGGGGGTGTGGAGGGGACGAACCAGTGCAAAGTGGTCAGCAGGCCGGTAGGTGGAGCCGTTTGGCAAATGTAGTCTATAGACCTCGCCTCCTTGCTCACTGCCTGCCTCAGAACATTTCCTCAGATCACAGACACACCGTGCGAGAAAAGGGAAGGTGAGTCCGGCTAGGACCAACAACAGCAACTCGCTGAGCTCCGACATGCAGTTGGAGTGGCACCAACAGAAGAGGAGAGGCTGACCATGGGGCACCTTTCCAACAACCTGTGCGCCCTGCTCTTACCGGCTGAGGCGCCTGTCGGTCAATTTAGAATTGACATGATAATTAGTTAATATGAATGTCAGTCATGGAGAAGGGCCTTGGACAAGGAATTCCGAATATTGATAATGTGCTGCCAGTCATAGTACAGACTGTGAAGCCAGTGGATGTATGTCGGAAACAGAGATCTCTAACTGAAGATGCTTTACAAACTTGTAATCTTTATAACCGATGCCGTCAATTGCACTGCCCAACCATCTAGACCCACTGTGGAAATTTACATCAAAGTGGAAGCGCAAAGGAGTATTTTGTTATAACTCGTGTTACGTTGGAAGCAATGAACGAAGCTGTGATGTGTCGAGTATCTGTATCCCAGTCTACTTGTGAAGGCACTTAATGGAATTCAAATATGGCAGTGAAATGCGAAAAGCCTGTTTTCTGATGGTCAACATTTTAAGAAGTTTATTTCAGATTTGTTCTTTTATTCCCGATATTGTATGTATTCAGGAAACCTGTTTGTCACCACGAGATGTAATGTTCATTATCGTTCTGGAACTGCTGTAGATTTAACTTTGATTTCAAATTATTTGTCGGGAGTGAGAAGGTTGTTGAGTGAGCATTACCCCATCGTTATGATTTTGGATATGCATTTGTATCGAAGAATGTAAGCCGTTTTTGCAGGCGTATTTTTGCTAAAGCAAATTGGGAGAAGATTCAGCTTTTACTTGATGAACGACTGTTAGGGCTCAAGTTTGAGATTTATGTGAGGTTATGTCACACTATTTATCAAACTGCATTTTAAGTGATTCAGGTAAATTGGGATTAATAGGGGAAGGCCTGCATCAGGCTGGACTGAGAAGTGTGCAGAGGCTATTAGGGAGATCACTAGTGCGTTTGGGAAAGTCAAGAATATCAGTTCCAGAGTGACCTTATAAGTAGTAAAGGGAACAGTCCGCGCCTAGGGACGTCGTAAACGTTGCAAATACGGATTACTGAAGATTATATTGTGATAATATTAGAACAGAAAGTCGACCTAGATATTTTTGGGGAATGATTAAGACAAAGAGGGTGGGGAATGTGTTTGCAGGGATAATAACATTCCAGTATCGATTAGTGAGGGTAACAATATTGTTACTGAAACAGGGTAGATTGACACAGTAGAAGGGTCACTTTCTGCGATTCATTTTCAAAATAACTTAAGCGAAAAAAGTTAAACTGAGTGAGGATAAGGGGTTGGAAGTCACATGTAGCAATGAATATATCACTAATGTAGATTTTGCTTAGTGTGACTTTAAGAAGGCTATCCATAGTGCAAGTCAGCCGTGCCCAGGAACGGATTACAAATAATATTTTTATTATTAGATAACACTTTTGAGATGCTATTAAATTGTATAAATCGTAATTGCAGGTTAGGCCTCCTTCCATGCTCATGGAAAATAGCAGTTCTGTTCTAAAGCTGGGATGTCCCCGTCTGATTCTTCTAGTGATATGACTGTTTGGCTAAAGTCCCATTTATATATGTTTATAGAACGTACGATAATCGAACGTTTGTATTATATTTCGGAAGGGAGAAGTGATATAGCGTTTTATCAAAATGGATTTCGGAAGGGAGAAGTGATACAGCGTTTTATCAAAATGGATTTCGGAAGGGAGAAGTGACATAGCGTTTAATCAAAATGGATTTCGGAAGGGAGAAGAGATATAGCGTTTTATCAAAATGGATTTAGGAAGGGAGAAGTGATATAGCGTTTTATCAAAATGGATTTCGGAAGGGAGAAGAGATAGAGCGTTTTATCAAAATGGATTTCGGAAGGGAGAAGTGACATAGCGTTTTATGAAAATGGATTTCGGAAGGGAGAAGTGATGTAGCGTTTTATCAAAATGGATTTCGGAAGGGAGAAGTGATGTAGCGTTTTATCAAAATGGATTTCGGAAGGGAGAAGTAATATATCGTTTTATCAAAATGGATTTCGGAAGGGAGATGTGATGTAGCGTTTTTATCAAAATGGATTTCGGAAGGGAGAAGTGACATAGCATTTTATCAAAATGGATTTCGGAAGGGAGAAATGATGTAGCTTTTTATCAAAATCGATTTCGGAAGGGCGAAGTGACATAGCGTTTTATCAAAATGGATTTCGGAAGGGAGAAGTGATGTAGCGTTTTATCAAAATGGATTTCGGAAGGGAGAAGTAATATATCGTTTTATCAAAATGGATTTCGGAAGGGAGATGTGATGTAGCGTTTTTATCAAAATGGATTTCGGAAGGGAGAAGTGACATAGCATTTTATCAAAATGGATTTCGGAAGGGAGAAATGATGTAGCTTTTTATCAAAATCGATTTCGGAAGGGCGAAGTGACATAGCGTTTTATCAAAATGGATTTCGGAAGGGAGAAGTGATATAGCGTTTTATCAAAATAGATTTCGGAAGGGAGAAGTGACATAGCGTTTTATCAAAATGGATTTCGGAAGGGAGAAGTGACATAGCGTTTTATCAAAATGGATTTCGGAAGGGAGAAGTGATATAGCGTTTTATCAAAATGGATTTCGGAATGGAGAAGTGATGTTGCGTTTTATCAAAATGGATTTCGGAATGGTAGACTGACGATGGATTCTGCATCAGTGATAATATCTCCAGGATGGATAATAATCTGATCTGGAAGCACGTACTACGTTATGGAAAGAAGGGCGTTTGATTAAGTTAAGGACATAATGACTGAGGCAGAGATTGTGCTCTTTTTTCTGTTTTTTTAAAAAATTTGGACGGTCTATGCAAGTAACCGTGCTTTTATTTCTGTGGGATTTCTGTCAGCTTTTAATACCGTCATCCCCAGCAAGCTCATCTCCGAACTCCAGCAGCTCATCACTCTGCATCTGGGTCCTGAATTTATTGTCAGAGGGTTCGCAGGCATTGAGACGGGACGCTCGCCTGTTCTCCACTAATACCCTGAACACTGTTACACCACAGGGTTGTGGATTGAGTTACATACACTGCTCCCTTCTCACTGTACCTGCATTTAACTCCAACACCATTGTCAAATTCGCAGACGACACAATAGTAATCGGGTTGATCTCCAACAGAGACGAATTAGCGTACAGAGCGGATCTCGGACTTCCAGAATGAAGAATATCTTTTTCTGCAGACCTATAATTGCTCTGAACCAATTGATCAAGCATCATCCATAAATTAGTAATGTTCCTACTTTTAATACTGGTTTTATGGCTGTCATGCATCTGTGTTGCGCTTTTGTACTGCTGGATATTGATTGCCCTGGCTGTTTACTTGATTTTATTT
This sequence comes from Hemitrygon akajei, assembly GCF_048418815.1. NCBI lineage: Eukaryota > Metazoa > Chordata > Chondrichthyes > Myliobatiformes > Dasyatidae > Hemitrygon > Hemitrygon akajei. Next base: position 595,862 of record NW_027331942.1, on the reverse strand, counting down.
ATTGTTTATTTATTTTATTTGTTTATTATAGCATTGCGTACGAGTGTTGCAAACTCATTTTCTTAATACAACAAAGACTAAGGAGCGAATTATCAGCTTTGGAAAGTCACGGGATGAGAAGAACGCTCCAGTCTATGTTAACGGAGACATAGTGGAGGAAGTGCCCAGTTTCCGGTTTCTGGGAATACACATCTCAGAGGACCTTACATGGTCCACTAACACCACAACAATAGTTACGAAAGCACAGCAGCGCTTGTCTTTTCCCTCAGGACGCTGAAGAAAGCTGGTCTACCTGAACAGATGCTGGTGACCTTTTACCGCTGCACCATAGAGAGCATCTTAACGTACTGCATCTCTGTGTGGTATCTCAGTTCTACAGCAGCTGACAGGAAAGCACTTCAACGGGTCGTCTCTAGCGCACACAAGATCATCCGGGCACAGCTGCCAGCCCTGGAGGACACCTACAGCTTACGCTGCCTACGGAAAGCTACAAGCATTTGTAAGGACAATACACACTCATGCAATCATCTGTTTGAACTTCTTCAATCTGGCAGACGCTATAACAGTTTCTATGCTCGGACTTCCAGAATGAAAAATATATTTTTTTCCACAGAGCTATAATTGCACAAAACCAATTGATCAAGCATCATCCATAAATTAGTTATATTGCTACTTTTAATACTGGTTTTATGGCTGTCATGCATCTGAGTTGCGTTTTTGCACTGCTGGACATTGCTTGCACTGGCTGTTTACATGATTTTATTTATTGCTTATTTATTTTATTTGTTGTTTTATAGCATTGAGAACGAGGGTTGCAAACTCATTTCCGCTGTATCGGTGCATGACAAATTGTACTATGCAATGACAATAAAGATATTTCATTTCACCAGGAGACCTTAAGGGCAACGCAGAGATAGGGAGCCGAGTTTTCGAGATGAATCCTATTATTGTCTGCGAAAAGTGTATGGAGCAGATGAAATCCGTGTGTACAATTCACTGGGTTAATTCCGTGGCGGACAGGGATTCTCTCCCCAATAAAATTGAGCCTTTTATTTGCTCATCTTTGTTCTTCTTCTGATTTAGATGATAATAACTGTTATCGCCTTGGTAACCTTGACTTTTGCTCATCCAATCAACGTCGACTTACACTGCCGACTGTCGGAAACTGGAGGAATGTCGTGCTGAGCAGCACCCGTTCCTGTCCTTTGTCCTTCACGCCCCTGGTCTAACTTTTCTGAAGATTTTTTTTACCAGTCTGACTCTGTCACTTTCCTTTCCACTATTTCAGCTGCGGTCCATAGGTTTTCCAAGGCTTGCTTATTCATTCCACTAAACAATCTGCCATCATCCGGACAAACCGCAGAGCATCTTATGCACCGGGTTTTCCGTATCCACTTTCCTGCTGTCCAATTCAGTATCCTTAGAATTTTGACTCTTACCACAATGGTTACCTGTAGTCTTGCCACAAGTTGGGGATTTTAATTAGCTGAACACAGATTCCTTAGTACCCTGGGGGGTATTTAAAGTGGCAGTGCTGTCCCCTTGGGTCTCAGTCGACCTGGTCCTGACTAATGTCATTATGGCCAAGTTATTTCGAATTATACAAGAATGTATAATTTCTGTGTTTGTTGTTTTATTTCTGATAGTTTACTAAAATTTAAAGTTTAAAAAAAAATTCTTTCGTTGTTCAGCGTGTCAATGTCATGCATAAATTCCAAAACTCTAGCAGTTCGCATCTAAGCCTCCTCTGTTGTGATATAAGACTATTAGATCATAAGATATAGGAGCAGAAGTAAGCCATTCCGCCCGACAAGTCTGCTCCGCCATTCAATCATGGGCAGATCCACTTCATCCAGTAATCCCACTCCCCTGCTTTTAGCCCATACCCTTCAATACCCTGGCTCATCGAAAAACTACCTATCCGAACTTAAATGCACCCAATGATCAGACTGACACAGCCGTTCGTGGCAACAAATTCCACAGATTGACCACCCTCTGACTAAAGTAATTTCTCCGCATCTCAGTTCTAAAAGGACGTCCTTCAATCCTGAAGTCGTGCCCTCTTGTCCTAGAATCCCCTCGCATGGGAATTAACTTTGCCAAGTCTAATCTGTTCAGGCCTTTTAACATTTGGAATGTTTCTCTGAGATCCTCCCTCATTCTTCCGAACTCCAGGGAATGCAGCCCAAGAGCTGCCAGACGTTCCTCAAACGGTAACCCTCTCATTACTGGAATCATTCTCCTGAATCTTCTCTGAACCCTCCCCAACGTCAGTATATCGTTTATAATTTTAGGAGCCCAAAACTGCACACAATACTCCGTGTGGTCTCACGAGTGTCTTATAGATCCTCAACATCATATCACTGCACATATATTCGATATATCTAGAAATGAATGCCAACATTCGATTCGCCTTCTTCACAACCAATTCATCCCAGAGGTTAAACTTCAGTGTGTTTTATACAAGGACTCCCAAGTCTCTTTGCATCTCTGCATTGTGACTTCATTCCCCATCTAATACATTTCTCGTCTATTTCTTCCACCAAAGTGCATAACCATACACTTTCCAACATTTTATTTCATTTGCCAATTTTTTGCCCATTCTTCAAAACTATTTGTCTCTCTGCAGGCTCTCTGTTTCTTCAGCACCACCCGCTCCTCCACCTATCGTTGTTTCATCGGCATGTTCAGCTACAAATCCATTAATACCGTAGTCCAAATCATTGACATACATAATCAAAAGTAACTGTTCCAACACCGACCGTTGTGGAACACCACTGGTAACCTACAGCTAGCTAGCATAGAATCGCGTTATTCCTACTCTCTATTTTCTGCCGACCAGCCAACGCTCCATCCACGCTAATAACTTCCCTGTAAGTCATTGGGCTCTTAAACAGCTTCATGTGTGGCACCTTGACAAAGGCTTCCCGGAAATCCAAATACACCAAAATTACCGCATCTCGTTTTTCTACCCTATATGAAATTTCCTCAAAGAATTGCAGTTGGTTTTCCAGGCAGAATTTTCCTTTCGGAAAACCATGCTGGCTTCGGCCAATCTTGTCATGTGCCCCCAGGCTTTCCGTAATCTCATCCTCATCAATCAAATCCAACAACTTCCCAACTACTATTGTCAGGCTAACAGGTCTATAGTTTCCTTCCTGCTGCCTCCTTAAATAGCGGAGTAAGGCTTGCAATTTTACGGTCATCCAATATATTGCCAGAAACTATCGATTCTGTCGATAGGAAGCAGTGTCGTACGTTTAGGCCGCCAGAAAATTCACAGTCTCTATTTCAGATTTTGATTTAATGCCCTGGAACCATTTGCAAGTAATGCTTCCGTGGTGTTGATGTTGGTACCTATAATTCAGAACCTGTATAGCGATTTATCAAAGGCCCAACATCGATCATTTCGGCATATCACTGGTCACCGGCCTGCAATCCTAAATAACGGCATCCTCAGCCGTCCAGCACATTGTGTCACCGACCACGATGTCAATTTCTGGACACTATGTATTGTAACACCCTGGAGCAGGCCATCTCGCGGGAGCTTGCCAATGTTCAGGGATCCAATGCATGGCATCGTGCATTCCTCCAACTTCTTTTTGACCACCTCAAAAATTCAGATTAATTCGAGAGACATTATCGCCCAAATGCCAAGTCACCGGGTATATTTAAAGCAGAAATTGATAGGTTCCGGAGAAGTAAGGATATGAAAGGTATCAGGAGAGAAAACTCGTGATAGGGGTTAAGAGGGCTTATGACTCATCCATGGTGGGATTGTGGAGCGGACTCGATGTGGCCTGACTGGACTTCATTGTCTTATGGTCTTATGGTATGTAACAATTAGAATAAACTCAGCTCATTTTACTGCAAAGTGATCACGTTGGTCAGGATGCACCTGAACCGCAGTAATTACATGTTTGGGAGTCGAATGTTAAAGTGAAGTAATTGTTCTTGAGCCCGCTGGTGTGGGACTTCAGTTTGCTGTTGCCGGTCCTGATGAATGGCCTCGACTTGAAACATCCACTATTCACACTTTTCCATAGATGCTGCCTGTCCTGCTAAGTTACGACAGAATTTTGCGTGTGCTGCTTGGGTTTCCAGTATCTGCATATTTTCTCGTCATTGCAAATAATGTTGATTCAGGGGGGAGAAATACAATCAGAACCTTCTGACGGTGCAAAGTAATTGAGAAAAAAAAATGTTACTTGTCCCTCGCTCAATGATTAAAGGAGTAATGAAATGGAATCCTAATTTATGGAAAGCGAGCATGGTGTGATGGGGGATGATGCTGAGTTTAGATCCGAGTGTACAAGATAAAGTATAACCGGAGAATGCAATATTCTTGGTGGAGCATCACTATCCGCCATACGCTCTGTCGTGTTTCGACACCGAAATTTCCCAGGCACCTTGTTGTTTCCATGCTTTCTTGTTTTATAAGATGTGGCTTTTTATTGTGCATTTGGAAAGCTGAGGTTTTAATCCTGTCCTTGAGCATTAGAAAGTTTATCACCGATCGCTTATACAAGTGAACAACAGACCGTGTACGTAAAAAAAGAAAACCCAACAACAACAACAACAACAACTATCTAATGCGCCAGCCGTCTGGAGAAAATGTTCGGTAATAGTTTCTCTACCGCATGCTCTTGACAAATAAGTTTAATCCCCGCTCCTTACATGTTGTTCCCTCCACTCTATCCTTGCCGCTTTATTTCACTGTCAATGCAGGGGTTAACTGCACCTGTTCATCCACTGGGTTTAATTAAGCGAACACCCACGAGGTCTGATTAAGTCATTGGAGCGTGCTTCTGTATTACAAATAGGGTTTGCCTACAATGATTGTCAGTACGAGCATCGACCCCGGTAATGACATTGCTCAACAGACCTGGGAATCGGAGTTCCGACGCACAAGCTCTGGAGAGTGGAGTGGGACAGTTCCGGATTCCGTCTGAATCTGGGATCAGTTCAGTGGAAAGTTACACCAATGGATCAGAACGTTTCAATCGGGCTGTTCACTTCAAAACTCATTCGAATGAACTAACATTATCACAGAGGATCCAAATCGCGCTCTGGAACTTTGCTCCGATTTACTACCCAATTCTTGCTGTTGTTGCCATCTCTGGTAAGTCGATGTCTCATGCTTAAAATATTTCAAGCGGTAGCTATGCCATAGTCTTATTATCGCACACAACACGCATGTCACGTCCACTGCTCCCCATGTTACCCACAATTACACTCTGTCCTTTTTGATTGCTTGATAGATATTCTTAACTCCACGTTTATATTCGGTAAATGTTGAAAACGCCCGGTTAGACTGATGACTTACTCTCTTTTCCGACAGTTAGGGATGCTGTCAAATCTTTACATTAAATTTCTGTTTTATTTGCTCAAGAGCTGTGAATTTCTCAAGCTGACCCAGCATTTTATTGTCCATCCCTGCCTGTCTTTGCGAACGGATGTGTCAGTTGTCTTGTGGAACAGCTGATGTACTTGAGGACTGGGTATCCCACATAGCTGTTGGGGGACAGTACCAGGGTCTTGACTCAGAGACTGTAATGGAATTGCGATGTTCCTTTCCGCGTTACAATGGCGTATTTTAGAGGGAAATGTCCAGGCAGAGGAATCGCCATGCTTTGCTGCTCCGGAACTTCTAGATGGTTGCAGTCGTAGGTTAGGAAATTGTTCACGAGCCTTGTTGAGTTGCTCCAGTGTATCGTGCAGACGGCACCAATCACCGCGGATTCTCAAAGATATGCGCCGATATCTTTTCTGGTGTTGTTTTTTTTACCTATCGTGAATGTAAACTTAAATTTGCGCCGATTCCAAAATCTGTCCCTGCCCGCTGCACCAACCTTCCATCAATATCACACGGCAGCTGCAGTGGTCGTCTGCATCCGCCTGTTTGTTTTTGACTCTGAGCACAGTGCAAGCCTCTGTCCTCTCCATTACTCAATATTCAAAGTAAACACCACAGATCAGCGCCTCCTCTATAGAATCAAAGTTCTTCGGCTGATAAAGACTTTGACTCTCTCTGTCACCGGACATAATGTACCCGTAATTACCTGTTCAATCCTGGCTTAGTATGGGGAGAAAAGTCTCATTTACAAACCGTCCCCCTTCCGAAGCTCTAATCATTATCTGTGCTGCACCTCAGACTCTGCTGCTCACGAAGACTTGAACCATGTCTGACTTTCTCGCTAAAGGCCGGTTGGCACGCAATGTATTCAGCGCGGCCAAACAGTGATTCATGAAGAAAAAAAAAGTACCTTCTGCATTTTCCATGCACCCAAAACACTGCCCTTTCAAAGGGACCGATGTATGGTCAATTACTGATCAGATCCGTGCCTTTTTGTGAAATGTATGATTTGATAACGCAGGAGCAAAAGCAGTAGAGGATTTTAAGGCTACGGCATTTCCCCGAACCGCATCCAGCTGAAATGTTATGAGTTTTATTTAACTTAATTCCATATTGCATGCAGCCATGGTATTCGATCAGAACGGACCAGCTCGGCCTTATTGACTACGGCTCTTTGTTTCCAATGATGTACAGAGATCGGTGATACTACAGTGAACCGGGGCAAATATCAGCTTGATTTGTTCGAATGAATTTGGCTCATTGTTGAACTTAATATTTGCTGCTTCTCTCAGATTGTATTTTTATTTGGGGAGAGAAATGATGCAAACGACATTCGCTCATTTTTGTCCTCACTCGGATACAGGATTTCAAAGCGTCTTCTGTAAAGTTGGTGACGTCAGTTTCACTAATTAGCATTCGTATTGAATATTAATCCCTGACTGACCCAATATCCGTCGCCAATCAGCGAATCATTCGGCTACCTCTGAATTGTGCAATTATTTGATTTTGTCCTTAGTAAATTTTACAATGATGCTCTCAATCTGATAGATAATTTCTGTACTTCTGCTTTTCACAGTGAACGTGCTGACGATTGTCATACTATCACGGGGAAAGTGCGGACTCTCTAAAACAGTCACCCGCTATCTGATGGCCATGTCAGCGGCTGACCTAGCGGTCGTTTTCCTGGACGTTATATTGATGAAAATTCCGGTGGCTTTTCCGGATGACTTCTCCTTCCTGTTTTACGTCCGCGTGTGTAGAACCCACGTCTACTTATTGCAGGCCGCCACAGATTGCTCTGTTTGGTTCACCGTCGCCTTCACCTTTGATCGATTTGTGGCCATTTGCTTCCAGGATCTAAACGCTAAGTACTGCACTGGGAGAACGGCGGCTGTGGTTCTGAGCACAGTGACTGCACTGAGTTGTTTAAAGAACGTTTTCTGGTTCTTCATGGTCCAAGATGTATATGCTTTATCTAACCTAAAGTGGCCGTGCATGCAGAGATTCGGAGTACTAGGGTCATTCGTCTGGACAGTAATCGATGTCGCTCGTATTGCGTTTACGACTGTGATCCCGTTCCTCGTTGTTATCCTGCTCAATGCTTTCACCATCACGAACGTTTTACTGGCCAGTAGAGCCCGCGGCAGACTCCGGGCTTCCAGCCGTGGTCAGAGTTCCGGAGACACGGAGATGCAGAGCCGCAGAAAGTCCCTCGTTTTACTGCTGGTCGTCTCGGGAAATTTCATCCTGTTATGGGCGTTGTACGGGGTAATGGCAATATGGAACAGAATGATTCATGCAGTGCGCATCCCATATTGGGTTAGGATACCTACATTTGTCAACGAACTGTGCTACATGCTGCAACTTCTGAGCTGCTGCACGAACACCGCTCTTTACGCCGTCAGCCAGACTAAGTTCAGACAGCAGCTGAAACAGGTGCTGACTTCCCCTCTCACTCTCATTTGGAAACGGATCCGACACTGAGAGTCCATCTGACCGGCATACGTCTCCTCTACTTTGAAGAAGGAGGTCAGAATGTTGTCCATTGATTATCCGTGTTGCTCCAGGTTCTCCCTGGATGGACGGACACAGCTCTCTGGTTTCAACCCTTGCTGACACGCACACTGCCCTGATACAGTCTCATCTGTTCTCATCTGCAACTCTGTTCATTCGGTTTTAATACATTAAGCAGCCCAATTGTTTTAAACAGGTGCATCCTTTCCTTTCCGAGTCACAACCCGGAGCCGTAAAACTAATGTAATATTAGACACATGACCATCTCGAAATCACATAGTGAGAACAATGACAACCTGGTGTTCATAACAGTAACTAGTTCCAAATTGTTGTAGCTGCAAGAATGGGGGAAGTTCCTGTCCTCTGAAACTCATTACATGAGTGTGAATTTCCATAGTGATTAGAACCTGAACATAATAGGGAACAGCTTTTAACGCAAGTTCAACATTGAAATACAGCGAGCCATCACTGGCTCAAAAGGAACACTGCAATAACAAATTCGAATCGGAAGCTCCGGCACGATATCTCACCACCAAATATTAAAAGCAGCACACGCAAAATGCTGGAGGAACTCAGTTGTTTAGACAGTGTTCACGGAAGTAAACAAATAAAACAGTTGGTTCTTCTGTCCAATATCCTTCTTGAGAATTGTAAAGGAAGGGTGAAGCCGGCAGAATAGAAAAGCTGGTGGAGGGGAAGGAGAAGAGCAAGAAGGTGACAGGTGAAGCCAATAGGACAGGGAAGCTAAAGAGCTGGAGAGGAAGGACTCGGATGAGAGAGGAAAATGCACCATATGAGAAAGGGAAGAAGGAGGGGACCACGACGGGGTGATAGGAAAGTGAGAAGAGGACAGTGTGGGGAATAGAACAGAGCAGCAAAGGAGCATTTTTATGGGTAGGAGACTTGATATTCACGCCATTAGGTTGGAGGCTTCCCAGACAGGATTAAAAGGCGTTGCGCCTGAACCGTGCAGAAAGCGGAGAGTCGAGGGTGGGGAGAGATAAACATAAGTTTCTTGGTATGATGGTGGAATTTGCAGTGTAGAATATGTTGAACTCGGGGTGACATTGTGTGGTAGGTATGGACAAGGGGAACACTGTCGCTGTTAAGGCGGCGTGAAGAGTAGGTGAGCGCGGATAGCCCGACCATATTTTTAAAGGGATATCTCAAAGAAACAAATCACTACCTCCCATCCCCATCACTCCGCTGTCGGGAGGGATCGTTCAGGAGTGATTTCCCTTTGTCACCTCTCCCTCACGACTGATCTCTCTCACGGTACTTTTCCCTGCAAGAGGCCAGCCTACTACACCTGCCATTCACCTCCTCCTATTCAGCTCCCCCGGACAAGTCTTCAAGGTGAGGTAACAGTTCTCCTGATCTGTTGCGGCCGTCTCCACGTTGACGAGGCCCGTGATGAGCTGGGCTTCATTTCGTCGAACACCAGCGCTCCAGCGGCGAAAGGCGGAGCTTTCTGGTATCCAAACATTTGAATTTTGTTTCCCAATCCCGACCCGATATTTTCTGTCCATGGCTTTTTCTTGTGCCACGGTGAGCATAAACTCAAGACGTAGGAGCAACAACCTGATGTCTTTAATGTCAGTTAAAAACATCCCTCCACCTCTCCTCTACTTCTATTCACCGCTCTGTCCTCATGTTTATTCTCACCCGCCTATCACCTCACACGTCGTCCCCGTCCTGCTCCGTTTTCCCTGTGCTCCTCTGTCCTCTCTTAACAGAGGGCTTCCGCTTCAGCTATTTATCTTTTTACGCATTTCGCTTCTTCTTTTTCCTCCCCACGCCATTTAATCTGGCTTCTCCCCGCTTACTTGCCAGAGGTCTGTTCCTATCAAATTCTGAACGTACTTACACACTTATTTACTAAAATTAATTAATTTTAATAGTCTGTTTATTTTCATTCAACATATAAGCAGTTGTGTTGCCAAGCCATAGAAAGGTTCAGATCAGGCGCTGCTCACATGGCTCTATGTGTTTGAGCAACGAAGTCGGGCCGAATGGTCTGTTTGCCATATGACTCTATTACACAGGGCGTACGGCTCCGTAACACGTCATCATTCATAAGTGCATTGTCCATTTCACAGGTTTAACATAAACGATTTCAGAAGACGCTTGTCCTAACAAACAGTTCTGGGAATACAGAATCTATTTTACTTCTTTTTTTACTAGATTGAGTATATTTCATTGATTTGAGGAAGAGCGGGAAAGATGGAGAAAATTATCCGCCCACTCACACTGTATCAGATGTTCCCAGGTTCTGGACGGAGACTACACGCTTTCCGCTCGAGCACAGACAGAAAAACACAGAATGAAACCCACACTCTCACACTGTAGCAGAGACTGAAAGATACAGAGTGAACCTCACTCTCTCACACTGTAGCAGAGACTGACAGATACAGCATGAAACCCACACTCTTACACTGTAACAGAGGCTGACAGATAAAGAATGAAGCCCACACTCTCACACTGTAACAGAGACTGACAGATACAGAATAAAACCCACAATTTCACACTGTAACAGAGACTGACAGATAAAGAATGAACCCCACACTCTAACACTGTAACAGAGACTGACAGATACAGAATGAAACCCACACTCTCACACTGTAACAGAGGCTGACAGATAAAGAATGAAGCCCACACTCTCACACTGTAGCAGAGACTGACAGATACAGAATGAAACCCACAATCTCACACTGTAACAGAGACTGACAGATACAGAATGAAACACACACTCTCACACTGTAGCAACTGACAGACACAGAGTGAACCCCACTCTCTCACACTGCAGCAGACACTGACAGAAGCAGAATGAAACCAATACTTTCACACTGTAACAGAGACTGACAGACACAGCATGAAACCCACACTCCCACACTGTAACAGCGACTGACAGATACGGAATGAAACCCACACTCTCACACTGTAACAGAGACTTGTATTTACAGAATGAATTCACTGAACCAGAGAGTGACACCGGCAGAACCCCACACTCTCAGTTTATACCAGGGGCTGATATCTACAAAATGAACCGCACACTCTCACTTTGCACCGGAGACCGGTGGATATAGAATGAACCGCCCCTCTTAACACTCTACCCGCGACAGGCATGTGGAGAATGAAACACACACTCTCATATTATCAGACTGAAGGTCTCCCGTTTGTTGATTGTCGCTGCACTGCTGTCGTTCCCTCTCACTAATTCGTACTTCACGTGAATTGCAAATCACCCCGCTCTTCATTTCCGTATTGAAACGTACTCTCTGATCTCCCAACTCACTGTTTTCTTTCATTTATGCGGCTACCGTTGCATTCCATCTGCCACTTTTCCGCCCAGTTAACAGAAACAACTTTGACATTCGTCACAACCTCAAATCAACAGATATCCACAAATCCGTGTGCACCTACATGCACCAACAAACCCCTAAATCTGCACCTATTCCCAGTTCCACATGAACACCCGAATCCGTGTTCACCACCAAATCTTCATGCAGTATCAAATCTTCTGACACCTCTAATGCAAAATTGATTATCGCAGATCGAGAATCCTTTCAAACAGTTCAGAGCATAGTTGTCTCCACATTTAAAAGTACACGAAGAACAGAGTTCAATATTCAAAGTGTATTTATTACAAATGTATCTGTAAATAAAACATCCTTGAGTTTTCACATCTCTGAATCAACTTCCACACTGTTTTCCGTGTTCACCCATTTTCACCACAACACCCCTAAATGTGCGCACATCCCCGGATCCACACCACCCTCACATCATATGCACAACCCCTAATCCATGTGTACCACCAGTACACATTCAAACCAGAAATTAGTCTGCATCTCCTAATACAACGACACCCGCAAATCTGTGTGCACCCCCGAATTTACCGGCTTGGGCAAATCGGAGCACATCACCAAATTAATGTGCTACTTTATATTCGCCGTCATACTACAAAATCTGAACACATCTCCAAATCCGCGGGTACACCAAAATCTGCTGACACTGCGATATGCACATTATCCCAGAGCAAGAATAATTCATATATTAGCTATCTCCACTATAAACAATAGCGAGAGATATGTTCAATGTTCAAATTGCCCTGTGATTTATCACACCCGCAGATCGACCGACATCTCTAAGCCAGCCGACGCACCCCAATCTGTGTGCACCTCAATCGGAGCCCAACAAAATATTCGACAGCACGCCCCGAAGACTGTGAACGGCACAAATCCGTGTTCTCCTCCTAAATCGACACCCATCCGTCCGCCCTCTGACACCGCCCTATGCATATTACATTATCCGTGAGCAAGAATCACTTCAGACTTCTGCTTCAATGAAACAACCTCGAAATTCGTCATACGTTCAAAACTGCAGATGCCGCAAACATGTGTATACCTTGATATTCGTCACATTTCCTAATACAAAGACGCCACAAATCCGCATATACACCCAAAGTCGTATGCAATCCTAAACCCACGGAGACACCCAAAGCTGTGCACATCTACTAATCCGTGTGCCTCCCCAAATCCAAGTATACGCCCAAATCTGCGCATATCCCAAAGTAAGTGCGCACTCACAAATCCATGTACAGCACAAACACGTTGACACCCCCACTTTCGCAGTATAGTATCCCAGAGGAGGAATCTTTTCCAACTTCCCAAAATGGCTGTCTCCACAATAAAGACACAAGAGTACTGTTGAAAGTTCAAAGTGCTTTGATAATGGGAGTATCTATAAATGATACAACTTTGAAATACCTGACAACTGCAAATCCGCAGGCACCACAAATCTATGGGATCCCCGAATTCCGTAAACCTCCCTATATTGAGCTAGACACCCCTAAATCAATAGGCGTTCCCAAATTGGTGTGTACCTCTATAATAGCCGACACTGTACTAAATCTGTGCAATCCACAAATTAGTGTACACTGCAGACCCGCTGTCATCCCTCATGCAAAATAAATTATATCAGAGGAGGAATCATTTCAACAAATTTCAGAAAATGGCTGTTGCTTCATTAAAAATACGCACGCAATCCGAAATTTGATTGCAGAGGCAGATGAGCTGTCAAACCCAAATCCTGGTGTATTTCCAAATCCGTAAGCATCCAGATAAAAGACAACACTCCCTAAAACGTCGCACATCACAAAATCAAGATACACCCCCAAATCCGTATTCAACCCCGTATTCCAGTACACAGCCCTAAACATTCACGCATGCCGAAATCGATGCGCAGCCCATAATAAAGTGTGTACACGACAGGTGCCGACTTTATCTTAACTCTATGCAATTCCCAATTCAGTGCGTATCCGAAAGAAAGCTAGCATCCCCACATGCACCGTACAGTATTACAGAACAAAACATATTTTCAACCGTTCAGAAAATGTCTACCTCCACCTTATAGTAACAAGAATACTGTTGAAAGTTTTGCATTGATTCTAAAAGTATCTATAAATGAAGCAAAATTCAGATACGTCACAACGCTAAATCCGCAGGCACCAAAACTCTGTGAGAAACCTGAAATCCGTAAACAGTCACCCATTGGCCGACATGATCCTAAATAAATAAGTATTCCCAAATCAGTATGTACCTCTATAATGGCGGTTACATCACTAAATCTGTTCGCATCCTCAAACAGGAGTGCATCCCCATATTTGCTGAGAGCGCACTAAATCTGCGCAATCCCCGAATCGATGCACAAACACTCTGACACGCCAACATGCATAACAGTTTTTACTCAGAGCAGGAGTCATTTCAAGCAGTTCACATATTGCTATTTCCACATGAAAAATTCGCACACATCCCAAAATTCGTCTACAACTCCAAATCGGCCGACACGCCCAAATCTGGTGTAACCCAAAATCCGAGTGCACCTCCATATTCGAAGGCAGACGCCTAAATATGCGCGAATAACCAATTCCGTGTGCACCCCCAAATCTGGGCACATCAGCAATAAGGGCGCACCCCAAAATCCATGTGCGTCCCAAACCCGTTGACAAACCCACCTGCCCACTGGATTATTCAAAAGCAGGAGTCATTTTAAACAGTTCACATTTCTCCTTGAAAAAGGAGAACAAAGTTCAAAGTTCGGTGTACATTTATTCTCAAATTATCTATAACCGAAACAACATTGTGATTCGTCGCACACCCTAATCCATCGACACCACCAGCTCCCTGTGTATCCATACTCGCCATGCACATCCACAAATCTCTGTGTATCCCCAAATATGAGTGCGCCCCTACATGTACCATCATTTCTCCCAGAGCAAGAATCATTTCAAACTTTTCGCAAGATGGCTTAATGCACCGTAAAAATAGCAAGAACGAAGTTTAACGCTAAATTGTGTTATTTATGAGTGCATCAGTAAACGAAATAACCTTGATATATGTAATTAACCCAAACCCAGCAAATCGCACTCCACATATCAGTATGCACACTTCGACGCTGTGCACTCCCAACCTGCCAACACGTCCACATACACATTATGTTATCCCAGAGAAAGTGCCTTTATTAATAAAGCACCTATTAATGAAACAACCTTGACATTCGTCACGACCCAACATCCACCGCGTCCCCAAATCTGTGAACACTCGAAGACCGTGCACATCGACAAATCTAGTGACAACCTCATATGCACATTAGGTGTTTCCAAACGAACAATCATTTCAAAACGTGCAAAAATTGGCAGCATTCTCCTGAAAGGAATGGCGAGAACCAAGTTCTAAGTTTAAGGTACAATTACTATTAAATGTTCGATAATCGACTTCGAAATTCGTCAGAAACCCAGACCAACCGGCACCGACTAGTCCATGAGTACCCATACGCGCCGAGACACACCTAAACTTGTCCATATCCCCAAATCCTCAAGCAAACCCATGTCTGCGTGCAGCCGAAACCCTCACCGACCCTAAATCTCTGTGCACCCATATTTACGGATACGTTACTAAATCTGCACAACTCCCAAAGTCAAAACCATCAAATCCGGGTGCCTTCCCAAATCCACACGCGCCCCAAAAATCCTTGTATGCCCATACTGGCCGAAACTCTGTTAAATCTGTGCGCAACACCACAGTTCCAATGACACATCACATGAACATTAATTTATTCCAGAGCAAGGATCACTTCCAACAGTTCACAAACTAGATGGCTGATACTTAAGTAATAGCAAGAACAAAGTTCAACGTACATTTAGTTCAGGTTTCTGTAAATTTGATTTGTCATGCACCCACATCCATCGACAGCCACAAATCCGTGTGCGCCCACAAACTCGCTGACAATCCCACATGAATTTAAGATCATCTTTGAGCAAGAAAAAAATCGAACAGTTGACAAAATCAAACTTAAACAATCATCAAAGCAAAGTACAACAGTGAAAATGCTTTTATTGATAAATTGTCGCAAAAAATCCCTGACACACCAAATCGCCATGCACACCAAATTCGCGTGCAGCCCCCAACCCTTCGAGGCACTCAAATCTGCCTTCATGCACTAATCCGTGTGAAGCCCCAAATCCATGTTTACTCATAAATCGGTGTACATCCTAAGTGCGCACCCCCAAATCGATGAGCCCTCCGAACTCGCTGACACCCCCAGATGTACAGCAGAGCATTCCAGAGAATGAATTATTTCAAACAGTTCTAAAAATGGCTGCCTCCACCACAAAATAACACGAATACTGTCTAAAGTTAAAGCTGCATTTATAATGTAAGTATTTGTAAATGAAACTGCCTTCAAATACAACATAACTCCATATCCGCAGACACCACAGATCTCTAAGAATCGCTAAATCAGTAAACATCAAAATATAAGCTAACACAACTCAAATTAATTCGCATGTTGAACCCGTTCATCTCTAAATCTATTCACATCGGCAAATGAATGTGCATCGCAGTTTTACAGACACTGCCCTAAATCTGCGCAATCCCCAAAGCAGTGCGCTCCTGAAACAGTCTGACAGCACCGCTGCATAATTGATTATCTCAGAGCAGGAATCATTTTAAACAGTTCACCAATACCCGCCGACACCATAATTTAACAAGAATACTGCTGAAAGATCAATGTGTATTTATTATGAAAGTATCTGTAATTGAAGGCATTTTCAGATACGTCACAACTCCAAATCCGTAGACAAATCCGTAGAACCCGAAATCCGTAAGCATCGCCTTATTGGCTTACACACACCTAAACCAGTGTGCATCCCATGTTTGCCAAAACCACACTAAATCTGCACAATCCCCAAATATGTCCGCACCCATAACAGCCTGACAAATAAAGCAAGAATTATTTCAAACAATTTAGAAAATATCTGCATCAACATTAAAGATTAAAATACCGCATACGCCCCGAAATCGTTTTGCAGATCGGCGACATACCAAAATCTGCGTGTCACCCCAAATCGATGTGCACCACCATATTCAACAGTACATACGTTCACATCAGTAAAAGCTGTCTGTAATCCCAAATCTGCGCCATTCCCAAAAAAGAGCGCACCCCAAACCCGCTGGCAACACCACAAGCTTAGTAGCTGAATATTATACTTGAGGAATAATCATTCTAAGCACAAAATGGCTGCCTTCACATTAAAAACCCACACGCATCCTAAAGTCCGTGCGCACGTCACCAAATCCGCCGACACAGCCAGAACCCCCATATGCACCCACAGAAACGTGGCGACTCCCATATTCGCCAACACACCCCTAAATATGCTATCCCCAAATAGGTGCGCACCCCATATCCGAGCAGACCGCTAATTCCATGTGTAACCCCTAAATCGGAGCGCATCCCCAGATCCAAGACCATATGCAACCCATATCGCTCACACAACTTCAGTGAGCACCCCAAACTACTGACACCCCCTCATGCACATCAGAACATGGCAGTATCGACTCCGAACGCAATCAATCATTCGTGTGCAAATCCTGATCTGCAAATTCACACAAATCTATGTGTATCCCCACATGCCTGTCTATGCCCATGTTCGAAATTCAGTGCACATCACCCATCACTCTGCACCCTCAATCTATGCACATCAAAAATTAGTTTGCACCCCAAACACGCGAATACCCCACATACATAATAGCAGGAATCATTTCAAACCTATCAGAAACTGGTTATTTCGACATTAAAAGTTCGCACGCATCCCACATCGTTCGAGAAAGTCAAATCTGCGTGCAATCCCAATTCTCCGTACACCCCCACACCTCTAAATATCAGTGTACGCCGCAATAATTGTCAATAAAACCCTAAATCAGTGCGCATCCCCGAGAACACGTTCACTACCGTTTACACCCATATTTGCCGGCAGACTCATATTTGTTTCCACATCCCTGAAACTGCGCACATCCTCTATTCCATGTTCACCCCCGAAGCCGTGAAAATGAACATGCACACCCCCTATGTGCTGACCCCACCCTAAATTTGCGCAATCATCAATTCAGTGCGCATGCAAACCCATTGTCACCCCACATTCAAAATACACTATTCCAAAACTCTAGATGTAACCACAAATCCCTGTGCAACCCCAAATTCCATAACACATTCCCGAATTCATGTTCTCCTGCAAAGCAATGTGCACCCCAATATTAGCCGACACTACCCTAATTCTAAGGAATCCCAATCCAGTGCACAGCTCACACTCGCTGACAACCCCACATGCACTTTTGCATATCCAGGAGCAAGAATCATGTGAAACAGTTCAGAAAATAAATGTCTCGACACTAACATCCACAGGCAGCCCAAAATTCGAGTGGAACTCCAGATCCGCCGAAAACACCCAAATCGTTGACTAACCCCAATTTCGTTTACACCCCCATATCCGATAACGAATATGAGTATTCCCAAAACCATGCACATCCTCAAATATGCGCATGTCCTCAAATCAGAAGGCACCACAATATCCATGTGTGTATCAAACCCCACATGCATCCCAGTGTAAGACTCGTGCTGCGTATACCAGAAATAAAACACATAAATAGAAATCAAGTTCAAATTAAATTTATTACTAACGTTATCTATAAATGAAAGAACTTAGATTCGTCACACCTCCAAACCTGCAGACACCCTAAATACATGCGAACCCCGAAACCCTTGCACAACTCCCAATCCGTATGCACCCCCATATCTATGTACAACTTGAAAACCGCATGCACACTAGATTATCCGAAAACAAGAACTACTCCGACTGCTGCTAAAGATGACAAAATCTGTGAACACCGCAAATCTGATTACAGCCAGCAAAACACAATACTCCCCAATCCTCCAACAACCTGACATACATGTGCACCTCCAAACTTATTTAACAACTTTCTAATGGTCAGGACATATAAATATTCGGATTTCAATTATAATATGGTAAACTGAATTTACAGATGACACCTAGATTCAAAACGTGGGTGGAGAGCGAGTCAGGTTATGAAAATTTTAGCAAGAGTGAAGCACCTGGAAAAATCGGCCTAAGAATACTGTCCAGTAATCTCCTCCCCGTGAAATGTGATTGAGAAGTCAATCTTTTCCTGGATTATCCATCCCCTTTCACGAATAATAGAATATCATTTATCAATGCTTTCCTGATGCCTTCTTTGTAGCTATGGAGGACACAAATATATTGGTTCTGTCCGCAGTAATCTAATCTGCTGCCTCTCAGTAATCTGCGGTATATCACGCCTGTCTCTGGAAAATTATCCACTTTAATACACCCTCAAGAGACCAAACACTACCGCCTTAGTGTCCTGTACGTAAACAAATGTAAAAGACACTGTCGGCAAATACAGTACAGGGAAAGTTTAATCAGAGACTCATACAGAAAGGAAAAAGTTCCTTCAGACTTTGCGATTGAGATGCACATTCAGGGTAATTTCTCTGCCAGAGGAGACGGGACAAAGGCATACTTTGGTTGTTCCCTGGTCTCCATGCACGGGGTGTGCCGAAGGTACAGTGTCAATTCTGTAATGGAAGTGCCTCGTCGGCGAGGTCGACTATATTCCTCTGAATATATGCGGAAGACCCCAAGAGCGTGACCGAAAGCCGTGAATAGCATGTTGAGGTATAATGATAACGGTACTCTGTACCGAGGGATGATTTCTGAAGGTAGGTTATCAGTTGTTGTACAGCGTAGAATAGAGAGATAAAAAACTTATTGTGTAAAATAGAAGTGGAAAGATGCATGTTACTGCAGGTATCAGGTACCAATACTGCGATCGCGTGGAACACGGAGAAAGAGAAGAAATTGCACACTTTTTCATCAAGCTTCCCAGTTAGAATATAAACACCCTTTCAGTACAGGTTTAAAAACCATGCTTCTTACACCAATCGCACCAAACCTGGCTGAGAGCCTGATGCCCGCCTGCACAAAACGTTACCCACACATTTGCCTATTTTTCCTTAGCATCTATTCCCTCGTAGGTCTGTGACGCCGGAGGTAAGTGTGAGATCACTAATCCGGAGTTGCAAGTTCTTAAGCCATAAGCCTTCTTAACCACTAAATTAATTTGTTCGGAAATTTTGAGGGATCTATAGGCTTTCATAACATGACTCCCCTGTTCCTCCTCACTGCGATAAAATCTGGCATTTGTGCTCTGTAATCCAGCTTAACTTTTAATGATGTATCAGCTCATACTGATGGAACTCCGTCCGTCACATGACAGCCCAGCTCTACACCGTGTCGATGTCCCATTGTAACACATGATGGAACACCACACAGGTGTCATTTATGCATTTAGAGATGAAGCGAATAAGAATAAGCCGCAGTGCCCAGCACATCAATTTTACCCTAGCCTGATCGCTAACTGTTGTTTCTCTTTTTCTTGGTTGAACTTGGGAGAAAGCCCATTAATATCACGGGGAGGACGTACAGAATCCTTCCAGGAAACACCGGATTTGAACTCCGACTTCCATTGTTCCGAGCTTGAATGTTTTGATTCTAAACGTTACGCATTTTGGAGCTTCAAATTGCAAATTATCAACTAACTTATCCACTTCCTCTTTCAAGTCACTTAAAAATATCAAAAAAAGGACGGGGTACATAACCGATCTCTTGGAAAGTTCCCATCTCCTGCCAGTCCCATATTCACTAGGGAAGATCATTCCAAATCCCGGCAGTTGAGATTCCATCAGTCCCATGACTCCCGACGTTCTGGGTGAGTCTATTGTGGCGGCTCCTGTAAAACGCCTCACTCAATTCCATGCACTGAACGTCCACCACTCTAACCACATTAGCTTGTTTTGTCACCCTTTCACGTCAAGTTAAGTCAAGTCAAGTCAACTTTTATTGTGATTTCGTCCATAACTGCTACTACAGTGCATAGTAAAAATGAGACAACGTTTTTCAGGACCATGGTTTACATGATACAGTACACAAAACTAGACTGAACTACATAATAAAAAAAAAACAAACACAGAGAAAGCTATACTAGACTACAGACCTACACTGGACTGCATAAACTGCACAAAACAGTACCGGCATTACAATAAATAATAACAGAAAGTTATTCAGGAGCGCAATTCATGACCTTCCCCTAACAAAGTGATCTGACTGTCTCGAATGCTGCTTCTCCAAATATTTGTCAATCCTCCCGCAGGGAAACCCATTTCAATGTTTGAGCCTCCATTGATGCCAGGAGTCACTGTTTCACAATTCCCAGGATTATCCCTACTACCCTCTATCCGTCTCAACCAAGCTTATACTTAATGTTTATATTACGATATTACCCGCTCACGATTAACATTAATTAAATTCACCGACCAACTACTGAAGGACTCAAACTGATTCCTCAATTCAGCTTCATCTGGAGTATGTAATATCCGAACACAATCTACTGCTACACCCATCATCTTTCTAATTTTGTAAATAATAATATCCCTATTCGTGTTTGTTTAGAGACCCTCCAATTTCCCAGTCGCTTGAAATACAAAATTAATTGAGCCTTTGTTCCATTAATTATCAAGTGTCTGTTTCTATATCAATGTCCTTTTCAACAATTATTCGCTTGTTCTTTGTCCAGGGTCAGTTCTGTGTTGGCATAGCCGAATATCTCGTTGAAACTGACTAGTAGACCAATCATAAACAAGAGAAAATCTGCAGGTTCTGCAAATCCAAAATGCTGGAGGAGCTCTGCAGGCCAGGCAGCATCTGTGTAAAAGAGTAAACAACGGACGTTTTGCGAAGAGACACTGCAGCTGAATTGGATCTTTTTTTCTCTATCTCTCTCCAGTCCTGCTGCCTGAGCTAAAGACTTTCTCCAGCACTTTGTGTAGGATTAGACCATGTCAGTTCCCATTTCGCCTCACCTGTGTCTTTTGTTCTTGGGTTCACAACATCTACTCTTCCACCGAACCAACTCCAGACCCCCTCCCCCCAACTCTTTCAATGAAGGCTAAATTTCTGTTACTGGAAGTTATCTCAAACGGGAAAACAGAAGTAGAAGCCACAGGTAGAGACAGAGGAGAAAACGAGCGTCAAGGAAATGACGGGTAATGACGGGACCAGGAATGGTGGTGCCGACGAAAGTATACTCCATATCAGGCAGTTTTGTCAGAATCGGGAAGGAGGAGTGATAGGTTTGCCTCAAGATTCAATTTAAGCCGGGAGAAGGTGAGATGAAAAAGGGATCTTTACGTGAGGCAGCTCATCAGGACGAAATTGGAAGCATATGTTAGATATAAGAAGCAGGAAGTAGGAGGGGCTCATGAGAAATATAGGGTAGCCAGGAAGGAGCTAAAGAAAGGACTTAGGAGAGCTCGAAGGGGGCATGAGAAGGCCTTTGTTATGGTCCAGTCCGAAGTCCGTGGACTGTCCCACGGACTCCGGACTCTGGGTTCTCCGGCGGTCACTTGCTTCGGTTGGACTTAACCAGAAACACCTGAGGCTCATAGTGGAACTGGGAATATAAGTGGCCCTGGTATTGAGTGTGGTTGGGGGTCGTCCTGTCAAGATTCTCATGGCACAGATGGCTGGTGGAAGGCTAGAACGGACTCTTGCCATCCTTGGGGCTGCGTTGGAGAAACATGGCTACTGGGAATCTTGCTGGCAGTAGTCGGAGCTGCCATTGCAGTATGGATTCAGCTGCTTCCCGGGCCAGCTGGGTGGCCGTCAGCCAGTCCGAGCTAGGTAGGGATCCGGTTGCTTCCGTAGCCAGCCAGGGCTGCCGACCGTAACGGCTACTCGGAGCTACCCCGATGCAGAGATGGTACTGTCTGTCGTTCTTTCGTGTTTGAATTTTCCTGTCCTCGCCCCTTGGGGTAAGTTAGTCCGTTTTGCCATTGCCCTGCGGCTGGAATCTGTCTTGTTTTTTTCTTTGCCTCTGTCGGATAAGTCCGGCCGTTCTGCCGTTACCCGACGGACGGTCCTGCCCCACCTTGGTGTAGAGTTAAAGATGAGACCCGGTTTGTCGGAGGATAAGTCCCGGCTCTCTGTCTGCGTACTGTCCCGTCTCATGTCAGTGTCTTGCTAAAGATGAATCCCGGCTTGTTGAAGGTTAAGTCCCGGCTCCATGTTGATTTACAGTTCCTAGACTGCCCCCTAGCTGCAGCCTCCGAGTTATTCAAGCTCCAGCCGCAAGCCTCGACCTGCAGCCTCAAGATCTCCAGCCTCTAGCCAAGCCTCAAGACGCCAAGCATCTAGCCAAGTCTCTAGTCTCTAGCCAAGTCTCTAGCCAAGCCTAAACACCCCAAGCCTCTAGCCAATTCTCTAGCCAAGCCTAAACAACCCAAGCCTCTAGCCAAGCCTCAACACCCCAAGCCTCTAGCCAAGTCTCTAGCCAAGCATCGTCAAGTCCTCGCCTGGGTTTGGGGTTCCGAGCCCGAGGCAAGTCCAAGTTTCCGGGTTCTGGGTCCTTGTCCAGTCTCGGGCTTGGAATCCACCCCAGGCTTCTCGGTCCCAAACCCTCGTCCTGGCCGGAATTCCCTTGCCTAGACTGCATCCCGTCCCGTCCTTTGGTTCCGTCTCGTCTTGTTTCCCGGACTTCAGTGCATGTGTCTTGCAGTTGGGTCCCGATACAACAGCCTTGGCATATAGGATTAAGGACAACCCCAAGGCGTTCTATGCATATGTGAAGAACAGTAGGATTACGAGAACGACGGTGGGACTGTTAAAGGATAAAGAGGGCAACATGTGCCTGGAGGCGGAGGAGCTGGGGAGGTCCTAAACGAATAATTTGCTTCAGAATTCACAAGTGAAAAGGATCTTGATCAGGGTAAAGGTCGAAATAGAGCAGGCCTGTGTGCGGGACAATGTGGAGATTAAGGGAAAAAAAGGTGCTGAATCTTCTTAAACATCAAGATTGATAAATTCCCAGGGCCGGATATAACACAACAACCCCAGGTTGTTGGGGGAATAGAGAGAAGAGATTGCCGGAGGTTTAGCTGTGATCTTTGAATCCTCTTTGGCTACAGGGGAAGTGTCGGAGGACTGGAGAATGGCAAATGTATTACCCTTGTTTATAAAAAAATTTAATAGGGAGAAACCTGGGAATTATAAACCGGTGAGTATTACGTTGGTGGTATGCAAATTACTGGAAAAAAATTCTTAAGGATAGGATCTACGAGCATTTGGAGAAGTACAGTCTACTCATGAATAGTCAACATGGCTTTGTGAAGGGAAGATCGTGCTTCACGAGCCTAATTGAGTTTTTTGAAGAGGTATTAAAATAAATTGATGAGGGCCGGGCAGTGGATCTGGTCTGCATTGACTTTAGCAAGGCATTTAACAAGGTCCCTCAGGAGAGACTTATCCAGTACGTCATTAGTCATGGGATAAGCAGAACCTTGGCTGTTTGGATAAAAAAAAAGCTTGAAGGAAGAAAGCAGAGGGTAGTTGTGGAAGGAAAGTATTCTGCTTGGAGGTCGGTGACTAGTGGACTGCCGCAGGGATCTGTCCAGGGACCCGTGCTATTTGTGATTTTTATCAGTGACCTGGATGTAGATGCGGAAGGATGGGTGAGTGAGTTTGCGGATGACACGAAGATTGGAGGAGTTGTGGATGGAGCTGTAGGTGGTTGAAGGTTACAAGAGGATATAGACAGGCTGCAGAGTTGGGCTGAAAAATGGCAGATGGAGTTCAAGCTGGATAAGTGTGTGGTGATGCATTTTGGAAGGACAAACCAGAAGACTGAGCACAGGATTAATGGTCAGTTACTTAAGGGCGTGGATGAAAAAAGGGACTTTGGGGTTGAAATCCATACATCCCTCAAGGTCGCTGCGCAGGTTGATAGGGTAGTTAAGAAGGCCTATGGGATGCTAGGCTTCATTAACAGGGGGATTGAGTTCAAGAGTAGAGAGGTCATGTTGCAACTCTACAGATCTCTGGTGAGACCGCACTTAGAGTATTATGTTCAATTCTGGTCACCCCATTATAGGAAAAGACGTGGAAGCTACGGAGAGGGTGCAGGAGATTTACCAGGATGTTAACTGGTTTGGAGAAAAAGTCATATGAAGCCAGGTTAGCAGAGCTGGGACTTTTCTCTTTGGAGCGTAGAAGAATGAGAGGGCACTTGATAGAGGTCTACAAGATTATGAGAGGCATAAATAGGGTGGATATTCAGTACGTGTTTCCAAAGGCACTAACAGCAAACACCAGAGGGCATATGAACAACATTAAGGGATGGGAGTTTAGGGGTGACTTCAGGAGTAAGTTTTTTTTACACAGAGGTTTGTGAGTGCCTGGAATGACTTGCCAGGGATGGTGGTAGAGGTTAAAACATTAGGGGTAGTTAAAAGCCTCTTAGACAGGCACAGGGATGAAGGAAAAATAGAGGGTTATGCGGTTGTGTGGATTTAGTACTTTTTTAAAGGATTATATGGTTCGGCACAAAGTGGAGGGTTGAAGGGCCTGTACTGTGCTGTAGTGTTCTATGGTTCTTTGGAGTTTTCTGGAATGTTGAGGCCGGTGCTGTCGTCGGGATCGGCTGTAAATAGTTGTTTTATAACTATAAGGCAGCACGCAGAAAATGCTGGAGCAACTCAGCAGATAGAAAAGAGTAAACATTCAACTCTTCGGGCCGACAACCGTCATGATTTTGTCCGTGCTGTTCTGTATTTCCAGCATCAACAGATGCTCTCCTGCTTTGTTTGAAACTCAGTTCATCATATTGTTTCCGTTTACTCACAAGTGGGAGTACAGAATAGGGGCATGAAGGTAGCTGAATTGTACTACTGCACAGTCTTTATTTCTATCGTTTAATGAGTTTCAAAATCCGATTCAGTGGGTATTTCACCGCATTCTTGAGATCCCCTCGGAATTTGCTCTGATTTATGGCGTAAATACACGTGTTGGTGCAAGAACTGAGGATCCGCAGCATTCCCGATGTCTCTTCTATAATGTAAACGGGATTCATGACAGAATAATAAACAAAACTCTTTGAAATCCGCTGATAGATGAAAAATACCAAACGTGTTCCCCACAACAATATGAAACTACCCGTTATACTGAAGAGCAAAACGATGGATTTGCGACGGTTCTCTATCTCCCGGTCCTTGTCATTCTCTTCACTTTTTTCTCCTCGGAGCCGCCTGCGTGCTGGACTGGCCATCAGAATTCGCCTGGCTGTCAGAATATTGAGCATCAAAATCAGAAAGAATGGGACACATGGTGTTAAAATACGGTGAAACATCTCAAAACCCGCCAATGAAGGAGAGTTTTTGTAGCTCGGTGTAAGAACATAATACCAGGGATTACCATCAATTATTACAAGAGGCTCAGAGGTAAAACCCCATGGGACACTCTCCAAACACGTCAGCACATTCACTGTCCCGATAACAACAGCAGCGGTTCTCTCGGTGCAATATTTTATCTTCATCTTCTCACAGCAAATAGCTACAAATCAATCGAGGGTGAAAGCGACAGTCAGCCAGACGGAGGCCTCGGTGCTCGCAAAAATCTAGCAGTACTGCACACAGGAGTGATGAACAGGAATGATTGTGGAGAGTAAATCCAAGCAGTCCACATCGGCAGCTGTTGTGATATAACGACCAGTTGATTGGCCGCTGCCATTCCCACCAGGTAGCGAGTTACACATTTGGAGAGACCACACTTTCCCCGAGACAGGATCACAATCGCCACCAGGTTCGCTGGAAGAAAGAGGGGAAATGGCAAATTGAGAAAATACTGAACAGAACCCAGTGCAGCATTTTTCGGGAATCGTGAAATATTTCCACTGTTTTGCTGCATGTAGCGGTAGAAGGGTGAAGAGAGAGTCAAGATCTGGCTGAGTTTACGCATTAAAATAAAGTCAAATGATTTGAATTCGGATTCCCTTCTGATGACCAAAATGTCAAAAGGCAGCCACAAGATAAAACTAGGTAACCGCAGAGTCAATTAATGGTTGGAATAATTTCTGTGGGCGTCATCCGCGTCTGATATGAATGAAATGAATAAAACTCGACGCTGATTGCGGGATTCTTGCATTAAAAATCATCAACTTCCATGCGACTACCTGTCAGCGACAGAACAGCCGAAGGACACAACAGAAACAGCAAATCACGGAACCACTCATCCAGACAAAATAAAATATGTGGGGAAGATATAAACGTGTATTTTCATTGATCTGTTTCAGAGAACCCCCATGACACGACTAACTCTTTCACATTATTAGAGTCGTCATGGCCTGCTGTATAAGCATCCCACATTATGGAAGTCATGGACATTATCTGGACCCATGTTGTAAGCAGCAAGCGCACCTTTAAGCTGCTGCTCTTTGTTCCAGCTTGGAAACTTTTGTTTAATGGCTCCAAACATTCCTACCACATGTCTCTGTTCCTTGCATAAGATGTTCTCTGCTGTCATAAGATCCACGAAGTGAATGCCAGCGTTTGTCAACCTGGATGGGACCAAATGCATTCCCATGGTCACCGCAGCCATTTACCAAGGCATTGCCTACCCGAGATTCAAGGGATGCTATAGCACCAATGGGGGCTGGATCGATTTGGTGGGCATGGACAACTTGGTATATCGAAGACTTGCAACGATTTGCCCTCCGAAGGTCAGTCTCCATCATCTTTTGAGAAATGGCAACACCACTGAACCCTTGGCCGTCCTGGTTTGCAGTGTTCCGGGAAGCACCTGTTTTGTCAACTTTTGTAATGTCTCCGTACCTACAAAATCTTGACATAATTCTGTTACTGGTAGCTACAGAGGTTGAACGGAGTTCTGATAAAATGTTGGATGATGACTCCTTTACAAGCTCACACAGATGCGTGGGGTAATTATATCTGTACCTCTGCCTCTTGAGTAAAGCCTCACAAGCCAAAGTCCCAACATCTACCAGTCACACACAAGCACAACTATGCATCCAAAATGCTGGTATAACACAGCAGGCTAGGCAGATCTATCGGAGAAGCGATGTCGACGTGTCGGGCCGAGACCCTTCGTCAGGACTAACCGAAAGGAAAGATAGTAAGAAATTTGAAAGTAGTGGGGGGAGGGGGAAATGCGAAATGGTAGGAGAAGACCGGAGTGGGTGGGATGAAGCTAAGAGCTGGAAATGTGATTGGCGAAAGTGATACAGAGCTGGAGAAGGGAAAGGATCATGGGACGGGAAGCCTCAGGAGAAAGAAAGGTGGGGGCACCCGAGGGAAATGGAGAACAGGCAAACAACTAAATATGACAGGGATCGGGTAAGAAGGGGAGGAGGGGCATTAACGGAAGTTAGAGAAGTCAATGTTCACGCCATCAGGTTGGAGGCTACCCAGTCGGTATATAAGGTGTTGTTCCTGCAACTTGAGTTTGAATTCATTTTGACAATAGAGGAGGCCATGGATAGACATCAGAATGGCGATGGGACGTGTAATTAAAATGTGTGGCCACTGGGAGATCCTGCTTTTTCTGGCGGACCGAGCATAGGTGTTCCACGAAACTGGTGTTGTTGGGGTCTCTGTGCTATTGGTCTCGAAGCAGTTACACTGCATTTGCAAATATTGTGTTTATACTGCCGAGAAGATAATACTAATTGATTGTCTGCATTGGTATGTGAGCGGTTGTGTGAGGTACGAGTAAAGGGAAAGATTCAGCAACTGTGAGGAGCTTCATTTTACCAATACAACGGTTTACATTGAAACGTCAATAATTACATTGAATTCTGTACAAGTATCCAACAGGTAGCGATACAGACCAAGTCCCCAGATCCTCACCCACGGGGCTGGTAGAGTCAGTGTGGGCTCAGGACTGAACAGACAGATGGAAAATTGGGAACTGATGAATGTGGTATTGGAAGAACTTAAAATTTTTGGATAAGCACACGGGGTTCTTGATAATATGCCTGGGTGATAATTAGTCAGCAGGTCAATGTCAGATAGAGGAAATAAAAGGACCACGTTCAGACATTTAGGTGACTCAGGGATTGTGCGTGAGACCCCAGCTGTTCACAGTCTACATTGGAGTTTTCAATGTGAGGACCAACTTTATTATATCCGTGTCGCTGTTGCACAGATCTGAATGGCAGGGTTAGTGGTGAGAAGGGCGCAGCCATGGTTTGGGGATGCAGACAGAAGTGAAGGAATGAAGATGTGGCAGACGGACAGAATATGTGGGGAATGTGAGGCCATCCATTCCTAGTGGACAAACTAGAAAATCCATATTTATATGGGGACAGATTGAATGGTTCAGAGGGTCCTCACGGTCCTTGTAAACAGGTCACTAAGAGTTAACATACAGGTACCGCAAATAATTAGGAAGCAAAAAGCAGTATATTGTGCTGTGATGCAGGAGTATTGGAGAAGAGGTATAGAGATGTCTTACTGGGAGGTGTCCTACAAGGTGTGGTGAGAATTCACCTTGAATATTAGTTCCAGGTCTTGTCACATTTCCTTGGGAAAGTTCTACCGATTAAAGAGAGGGTGCGAGACTATTGCTTACACTGACAGGTCTAAGTCCTGGGATGGCCCGCTTGCTGCGTGTGGGGAGAGTGAGTCTGTATTCTCTGGAATTGTGAGGAGAAATGCTGGATTCTTTCAGACCATTCAGACTAATTGCAGGGAGGATGTCTCCCCTGAATGAGAATTCTATTACCGTGTGTTATTGTCCCAGGATGAAGGAACGGATATTCAGGAATGCGTGGGAAAGTAATGTCCTCAATCAGTGATTCCTTCTCCAGTTAAAACATACAAAACTGCAGGACAGGAGGAGGCCATTTTGTCTGCGATGGTGGGCTGACCAGATTAAGCCATTGATGCCTCATTATAGGAATCCCTCTGCCTGAATGCTATTTTAAATATTTTTTCCATTTCTAGTTACAGTTCCTCAGGAAAGTTATCCCTGCAACGGAGAGAGTGAAGGGACGTTTCCTCACACTGACTTGAATGCTTCAAGAGATGGTAGGCTGTATGTGTAAGGGGAAAGTGAATAAGCTGGAACTGTTTTCTTTAAATTATGAGAAGAATTGATCGGTTCTTTCAGGTAATTCAGACCGATTGCTGGGAGGATGTTTCCCTTGAATGAGATTCTATTACCATGGGTCACAGACTCAGAATGAACGACGTAATATTCACGATGGAGTGGAAAATAAATTTCCCTCATCAGTGATTATTTCTTCAGTTAGACCGTGTGGGGCAGGAAGAGAACATTTACTCTGTGATGTTGGGTTGATATGGTTAAGCCTGTGATACCTAGTTAAACTAATCACCCTGTCTCCGTGTTGTCTATACCCGTCCCTTCTCTGTGAATTTGTTTGCCTATCGCAGAATCTCATAAACACCATTGCCTTCACCACCACGCCTGAAATGATTTCCAGACACTCGCAACTCTCTGTTTTATTGTAAACATTTCGCCACACATCTCCTTTGAACATTTTCCGCTTTCACCTCAACTGCATGTCCTCCGTTATCTGGTACTTTAATGCTGTGAGAAAGGTAGGTTACAGTTGCCGACTGTATTTATGACTCTTATCAGCCTCTCTATGTCCTGTTGGGGGCTGCCATTCTGGAAAGGATAACAGGAGTTCGTGCAAATCTTCCTCATAGATGTCTTGCCTATAAACCTCTTCCAAACCCTTTCCGAAGCCTTGTCCTCCTTTCTATAATGGAGCGACCGAAACTAATTTTAAATTCCAGATGCAACCTAACCAGAGCTTGAAAAAGCGGCAACAACACTTACTATTTTGAGAATAATGATCCGCTCAGTTCTCACCTTGGCTTCCGCCACTCGGACCAGAACAATCCAAGTTTGTGCAACTTCTAGTTCTCCTCCTAAAGGTCCTCCTTATAACCTCGTCTATACTCTTTCCAAATCCTCGTCACCCTGAAACTAAATGCAATACTCCACATGCAACCCGACCAGAGTTGTCCGGTGAAAAGGAACCTATGGGAATAGGCTGGCTCTGCGATGTCCCGAGAAGCAGTTGGTTGGTGGCTGTTTTCTCTGCACCCGGATAGCTGGGTATCGTTATCAACAGAAAGGAACGGCCACAGCACTTCCTCCTTCTAACACAAGAAGCTGGACGCACGTCGGGGACTGAGAGGTCCTCTCCCTATTGAAGACACAAAGCCAGACGGAAGATCACCCAGTTCCACCAAATGATCATGAAGACATCTTGTGGGACCTCATCGCGATTCCGTCCCCCTATCCAGCCAGTTACATGTGGCAGTCCACACCTCTGCAGCCACGTCCACCTTGACAGAAAGCATCCTGACTGGACACATCATGGCTTGGTACCGCAAACCGCTCCTCCTGTGACCGTGAGAAACTGCAGAGGGTTCTGGACGCAGCTCAACACGTCACGGAAACCAGCCTCCCCTCCGTGGACTCTGTCGTCACTTCCAGTGCCTTGGTAGAGTAGCTAGTGTACTCCAAGTCCTACCCACCCCAGACATCCTCTCTCCCTTCCAATCGGACAGAAGATGCCAAAGTATGAAAGCACACACTGCCAGGCTCAAGGTCAGTTTCTACCCACTGTTATAAGGACAAGGAATATGTTCTATCATAGTTTTACGTGATAAGAATATCCCTAATATGAGTAGATGGACTTGACGTCAATCTAGTGGATCTTGCACCTTATTGTCTATTTGGCCGGTGATGTAGTGGCATCGACACTGGACATCGAGGCGAGTGATCCTGGATTAGAATCCAACCAGCTTCTTCCAAAACAGACAGAAATGCTAAAGAAACGCTTTCTAAGTCGACATCTCTCTAAAGGACACTAACATACATACATCTTTTAAGTCGGTTTTTTTTCGTCCATCTTTTCCGTGTTCCTGGGACAGCTAAAGGCTGCCATTTACAGCCTGGAGATGGTTTGACTGCTCCAGCGCTTTTGCGGCTCCGAGAAGATTCTGTGACAAGAGTGCATAATCAGACGACCACAATGAGAAGAAACATCGATGCGTGGCGGGAATTGCTGTTCGACACCGTTTCGCCGTTTAACGAGTCCATTAATCTGCCAAGGAAGTTCGAGATATCTTTGGTAAATGCGAAAAGCGAGCGAGAGTTCAGCGTCGGTTGCATGTCAGAGTAGGAATCTATAAGTAATCTATATAGTATGGGTCTCTGTAGGCGGCGGGTAAGCCTCTTTGATTGTGTCTTGTCTCCCTCTTTTGATGAATGTCGTTGATATCAGAGGATGAAGCTGCGATTATAGCCTCTGGACTTTCTCAGATTTATGCTATTTTTATTCTGTGCTTTTATCGTCGGTTCCTTTTCGGTTTTGTTGTGTGAGGGGAAGAAGTTTCGGGGTTACTGCTCAGTTAGTATTCTAAAAGTCTTTTTTTTTTCGTTCGGGACATGAAGCAAATGTTCCTGCTCCGTTTCGTCGTTTCGTGCGGTGGTTTGCGGGGTGGGGGGGGGGGGGGGCGGTGGACGTGCAGGGAATTAGGTGATCAGGATGCTGTTCCTTTTGAGTACGGAAGGGTTTGGGTTCTGTTTCAATGTTTTTTCCTTGAATTAATTTCATGTACTTTCTTTGACTCGTGCTTCTCTAAGAAATGTTTAAGAAATCAGATTTGCATATGGATGTATGCTTTGATAATAAAAAAAACATTTGAATCTTTCAAAGTTGCCGTGCGATGCGCCACGACATCGTTATTGTTTAACTGTACTGCACTGTATCTGCGGCAGTTATATATTCTGCATTCTGTTATTGTTTTCCCTTTTCCTACCGCAATGCACTGTGCAATGTAGTGATTGTTGTGCACGGTATTCAAGACAAGACTATCACTGTCCCTCGGTACAGGTGTCAACAATAAACCAATCCTGCGAGGTACGACAAGGCGCCAGGGCACGGATCATTGCTCTTCTTTGTCTGGCATTGCTGGTTTATTGCGAATTATTCAGGAGCTCCAGGTTCACAGATTGTTGTCCGGTGCCCTACCAGGTGCTTCAGCACTTGTATCCCCCTGCCTCACCGCCAGGGCTGTGAGCGGTGACAGGAGTGGCTGACTGAACAAAGGTCCTTCCGACAACACCTGAACCTGAACCCCACCCACACAGACAGTACACACATTTCTTCCAAATCTGCTCCTTCCCTACGCTAGCCTGCGGGTCACACTTGGACAACGAGTAGCATAAGGTTAATCTAACCCACCCCCTCCACGATGGGAGCAGTTGGTGAAAGTTCGTATGAGAAGCTGCTGCATATCACAAGTTGTGTTTCTCTGACCACTGCCGCCAGACATACAAACTCGGAGGAGTATTGATAAGGGCAGAGTTCACTATTGTAAAAACACTGCACAGGAGCATACGGCAAACTACTGCAAGGGGGGGGGGGGACGCCAATATCAATATAGTAATGATTAGACGATGATCGCCCACATCATATGACATGACACAATATAATGGCAATGATCCACTTACTCCTGACAGAGTTTCGATCCCGGTGGTTCAGGTACTCTCTCTCGACTCTCCTCCAGCTCCTCTCCCGTCTCTCCTCCTCTCTCTCTCTCTCTCTCTTCTCCTCTCTCTCTCTCGTCTCTCTCTCCTCTCTCTCTCCTCTCTCTCTCTCTCTCTCTCTCTCTCTCTCTCTCTCTCTCTCTCTCTCTCTCCTCTCTCTCCTCTCTCTCTCTCTCTCTCTCTCTCTCTCTCTCTCTCTCTCTCTCTCTCTCTCTCTCTCTCTCTCTCTCTCTCTCTTTCTCTCTCTCTCTCTCCCTCTCTCCCTCAGAGGTTACATTCTCTTACCGTTTTCCAGTCAGCAGTAACCCTGACCTCCAAGGACCGATTTTCCCTTTTCAAATAGAAGGCCCTGAACTTATGGATTGCATCACTTCGTCGCCAATTCTCTCATGTCACATAACAGATTTAATTCTAGCGTGACCCTCTCACGTAGCTCGTCACAAAGTTGGCACGTTAACTAACTCTGCTGACAGCCACGTGACTCAGCGCCTTCCATAAATATCACATCTTGGGTCGGTACAATTTGGTATCAACCAAACAAGTAAGCTTGAATGTTGAAATGAGGGAACTTTAACTCTGGTGATTGCCGGGTGAATGCTGTCCCATGCACAGTTGTCATTCACCAGGATATAACAGATCATGCATCATAAAAGAAAATAATAGTAATAAAAAACTAAAGGGCCCATTGCCGATAAACCAGTCTAAACGTGTACATAAATGTTGGAGCTCCGTTCTGTACTAGTTGACTCTATCACTTTACTCACGATGATGGATTCCAGTCACCGGCCACAGATCGAACTTCCCCGCAAAGATCGTCATGTGCTAACTGGCTAACTCAGAATTATTGGCATTTCCTCCTTGAAAATATTATTTTGAACAATGCACTCCTGGCAATAGGATCTGCTCTTCAGGTGTTTTCTCCAAGCGTCTACCCTTGTGCTCTTCTCCACACACCAAACACGGCTGCTGTCCCTCGGAAATCTGATCCCGCTCAGCTCTCTCGAAGCTTCCATTGCACCCCCGGGTGAAATGTTACGAAATGCTCCAAAACGAACTTAGTTGGCTGACACGACATTCCTAAGTTTGGCAAATGGCTCCTCAACTTTAGCCAAAGCCAAAACACTGGTCCATGAGGTTTAACAACAGAACATGCTGTTATTGTAGAAAAAAATCAAAAACTTGCTAAACTAAAAATACCTAACAACATAGCAGTATAATACAATACAACATGTACTTAACCAGAGCATTACACGTGTAACTACTATCGGGCAATTTGAACGAGGATTAGTCCGACTGTATTAACTTCACCATTGCCTCAAGAGCCAGTCCGGCATACGGACCTGAAACATTCTTATGGCTCAGCATTGCTGCGCCATCCAAGCTGTAATCGTCAGTCGGTGTCATCGCCTGCTTTGGGTCAAAACTCTTTAGACATTTTCTACCACGTACCAGACTTTCAATCGTTGTAGCTGCAGCCGAATCTATCATTTCTTCTGGCAGCATCAAGATTTAAAACTTATTAAATATTATTACAAATGAACAATTTCAAATAAAAATGAAATAGTTGTTAACCCGGATGCAGCACAGAAACATTAAGATTAAGAACAACAGATTAAATTGGCACACAGAAGGCATGACTTGCCATACATAGATATATTAATTACACTGAATAACAAGTATTTTCCTGTTTCTTAGAATTTTGTCTTTGTTTATGTTTGAACACAAGTATAATTTCTGACTACATGTATCACTTAGGAACTTGGATAAAAAAGAAATTAACTGTCATTGAAAATAATATGTTTACTTGCATAACGGTGCTGACGATTTGCAATAGCTCAAATGACCTAAAAGGTTTTGTTGATGATTTTCGTCTGCTCAGTGTTTTGGGCTTCTTGCTTAGTAACCAACAATAACCAGCCATCATTGTTGGAATCCAGTTGTCCTGCTCTCATCATGACTGCAGTGTCCTGGTCAAACCATTAACCACGTTGGTCAGCGTCAGCGCCAGGATTTACAGGAAAGAAGTCTAAATGGGAATGTATAAAATGAAGCTTCAGTGGCAGGATACACTTCATGGTTTCGTATGTTTTAAGTATGCTGTCCACTAGCTGCACGTCGTTTGGCGCCTTGCAGTTGCCAGGCTAAGTTTCACCAATGTCCATGGATGTTTCCCATGCGATATTCTTCAGACAGACCTGAAGTTCTTCGAACTGCATGTCATTGAAAACCTGTTCGATATTTGGACCAATAACAAAGACTATCCTTAATCTTGGCATCAGTTATCACCTTTACGAAATCAGTCGAATTCGTTGTCCCACGCTCATATCCCCAAAAAAGTGAGAGAGCATGATCTCGGTCGTCCACCCATTCTGATTAGGTAGTCCTCATCCAATCAGTATTCTGCTGCCCCACCTTGATTACAATTGAATCCCAGGCTTACTACCCCATTAAGCATTTAACGTCCATGCGGAAGTGAAGAGTTAAGATTGATTCTGGAACAGGTTAAATGTGCAGCAAAACATTGTGGCCGAATGGACTGCAGTGCTGTACTTCACTATGCTCTGTGCTCCGGAATGAAGGTATGCAAGCAATCAAAATGGTGAAGACCTGTTTATTGAAATGTCGTTATTGGCTGGAGAAGAGAACACAAGATCAATGGAATCCTATTGCAGCTTCATGACACATTGATGATCACACTTGGAATACAGTTGTGCAATTCCGATCTCCTTAAGGTAACTTTTCATAGTGTAGAGTTACGACTTACCAGGATGCTGCCTGTCCCAAGGTTCATGAACAGGAGTTTAGAGTTTCAACAATCATGGGCTTTTATTGGAACGTTAGGGGCTCAGGAGAAACTTGATATAACTTCATAAAAATATGGAGCAATGATAATGTAGACCAGGGTTCAAAACTTTGTTTCTGTTCTTAACGGCGAACACCGTTAACGAAGGAGTACGTGTAAATGTGGGGGGAGGGGGGGAGGTGGGAGGGAGAGTTAAAGGAGATGAGTGGGCAAGTTTTTCTGTAGATTTTCTCCGGTATTCAATATCATCCTGTAACCTAAGACTATCCCACCGATTAACAGAGCCACCTTATTCTCTCTTATCTGCAATCTGTTTAGATTGGTTTCCTTTATCATAAAGTTACCTAGAAATATCTGTGCACTATTTTGTGTCTTTAGTGCATTGATTTTCACAACGTAGGTAAATGAGCATAACTATCACAACTGAGATAAAACGATATGTTCTGTATCAACAGATACAGAAATAATTAGAGAGACACATGATAATATCATGAATGCATCTACCCTTGCTAGGATTTACCCATGCATTCATTATTGACAACTTATTGGCCTTTTCAGAATGTAAACACGAATGCACTTGAACAAAACATCCTACAAAAAGTAACTGATACAGCCCGATCCATCAGGAATGCCTCCTAACTATTCTGTACATCTACATGATGCGCTAAGGCAGGAAAGCTGCCGCCGTTAACAGGAAATCCCAATATCAAGGACATGCTGTCCTCTCGGCACTCCATCAGCGTGCTTGTACAGGGGCCTCAGGTCTCACACAAGCAGGTTCAGAAACAGTTACCACTCCTCAACCAACAGGGTTTTGCACCAAAGGGGATTACTTCACTCAACTTCACCTGCCCCGTCAGTGAAATGCTTCCCGAACTAATGGACTCAGTTTCAAGAACACTTCATCTCATTGTTTCGATATTCAGCTCATTTTTATTTATTATGATCTCTCTTCATTTGGTATTTACACAGCTTGTTGTCTTCTGCACTCTGGTGAACACCTTATTTGGGCGTTCTTTCGTTGATTCGGTTATGGTTATTATTCTATTGAAATGCAAGAAAACAAATCTCACGATTGTTTATGATGACAAAGTAGAAGTTGGAGTTCCTGTGGTGAGGGTCCCGTCTAGCCAGCTACCAAGGGCTTCCCATGCTTTAAACGTCAGAAGCATTCTGGGTGGGTTCCAGTTCCTTTCACAGTTAAATCATGTCCCAAATCTACCACGTTACCTTCTCACGTTCTACAGGTAAAGACGGTGCTGGGACCCTCCCTACTTTCCTGGATGCAGTTAGTCTATGTCTCCAACATCCAACATGTTAGCTTGGTACAGTCTACTGGTCCGAAACGTCTTGGGACCCTTTCGAATTCCCTGGGAGCAGGTAGTCTATGCCCCAACATACACCACGTTACATTTTCACTGTGTACAGTTCAGGACTGTGCTGGTACTCTCAAGACTGCGATTTCGATGACTCGCAGTGAATTTGATATCATCCAGGACAAAGCCGGTCAGCTCGCCACCAAGCCAACCACAAGCACAGTTTAAACACATCCTCTATCCACCAAGCCAACCACAAGCACAGTTTAAAACACATCCTCTCTCCAGCACTCCACACACTGACTGCAGTGACTACGGACGAAGTGGAATTTCACCAAGGCTACTCCAACGCCCATCTCACACCCACCGCCTCGCATACCGAGGGGGTGAAGGACACGTGGTGCAGGGCAACATCATCACCCACAGGTTCCACTCTCAGTCTCAAACTTGGGGACGATATCACATCTCTCCGTCTCTGGCACTGGCCGTACATCATTCCGTACACTCAGGGAATGCACCGAGAGAACATATTCACTGAAGGACGGGGGAGGCTGAAGCAGCTGTTGCGTTAATCTTTATCTGGATGTGGAGACCAGGAAAAACAAACACAACTGTTCAGCCAACTGTTCACCCAGAAGGTGAAGAGAGAGGGAAAGGAGAACCCAAGTCACGCAGCAGGTGGAGCACAGATTCAGAGGGGCCATTAGTTGTGGGGCAATATTTCACGGTTTGGTCAAAGATTGGACTGAAATTTCCGTGGTAACCTTATACCTCTCCCGATAGCTTTAGAGTTCCTCGTCCTGGGCAAAAGAGCGTTGCTGTTTATCTTACTGAGGCCCCTTGTGATCTAATAAATCTCTTTCAGACCACATGACATAGAAGGAAAATTAGGCCATTTGGCCGATCGAGTCTGCTTCGCCATTTCGTCATGGCTGATTTACTGAATGTCACAGTTAAACTTAACTAATCGAAAACCTCAAACTCCGTTTTAGATATACTCAATGTCTTGGCCTCCACAGCCGCCTGTGGCCGTGGTTTACACGGATTCATCACTATTTGACTAAAGGAATTCTGATGTTGTTGCCTCTGGTCCTAGATTTCCCAAATACAGGAAACATCTCTGCACATACTCTACCTAGGCATTGCAAAGACCAATAGTTCAGGCTCCTTCATGCTTCGAAACCACGCTCAGTACAGGCGCAGAGCCATAAAACGTTATTTATATGTTAACCTTTCATTCCGATGATTATTCTCCTGAACCTCCGCCTGACCCCTCCCAATGTCAACACATCCCTCTTAAATAAAGATTCCAAGCTGCACACAACACTCCCAAGTGCAGCCTGACGCATGCTCTGTAGAGGCTTAGCATTTCACTTCTACCTGTCAGCCTCCGTATCTCCAGGAAAAGCGGTTCTAACCTGTCCAGTCTCTCATTAAGTCCGTCAGTCTGGTGAATCTTTCTCTGGTCGATCATAACATTGTGAAACATGGTCAGACCTCAGCTGAAGTTTTTTGTGCAGCTTTTGTCGCTAGCTTAGTGGAGGGATGGCTAACTATGGGTAGGGGATTCGGTGGGTTATGGTCCGCGACGGACAGACGTAGTAATGCAGAGCATAGAGAAAGAGACTCGTGAGAGAATGAGATGGAGACAGTGTGAGACAGAGAGAAAATATAATGAGATGGAATGGGAGATGGAAACGCTATGTAGTGAGAGAGAGGAATGAGGAATGAGGTGTGTCCGAGGGAGAGAGGGAAAATGGGAGAACGTCAGGCGGAGAATGGGAGAATGTCAGGGTGAGAGATGGACAATGAGAGTGCTTCATTGTGACCGGGTGGATATGTACAGGAGTGTCCTGTGGTGTGCGAGTGTACATAGATGTCTGGGCAAGGGTGGGCAGGATACTTTCTTCAGACATCCGGAGGTCCAGAGACGTTACACACTATATCCATACCTCATGACAATTTCACGGTTTTGCTTTTTAATCAAAACGCTATTCATTACTTTACACATTATTTCAGTATAATCAAGCAGTTAACAGCAAATCATTGGCAATAAATTAAAACAATGAAGCCCGGGTGTCACGTAATTTTTCAAATTTATTGTGAGCGCAGATGTGTGTCTCACACTGATCCGATGCTTCAGTGAGGTGTGTCGGTGGTTATAGGAACAATACACTGTGGAAGTGTGTGACCTCTCACACTGACCTCATTCCTATAATGAGAGGTCCGGTGTTTATCGGGACCATACACTCTGGAAGGGTGTGACTCGAACTGACCCAGTCCTGCAGTAAGCGGTGCCGGCTGTTTACGGGATCCATGCACTGTTGAAGGTGTGTAATCTCTCACACTGACCCAGTCCTGTAGTGTGGTGAGTCGGCTTTCACAGGGATCATACTC
The DNA here is from genome assembly GCF_048418815.1 of Hemitrygon akajei. Lineage (NCBI taxonomy): Eukaryota > Metazoa > Chordata > Chondrichthyes > Myliobatiformes > Dasyatidae > Hemitrygon > Hemitrygon akajei. The sequence continues at coordinate 556,662 of NW_027331942.1, read as the reverse complement.
TGTGGAAGGTGAATGACGATCCGTACTGACCCAGTGCTGTTGTGAGGGGTGTCCGTCTTTACAGGGAACGAACACGGTGGAAACTGTGTGACGCCCCCTCACTGACCCAGTTCTGTAGTGAACGGTGTCGTTCCTTACAGGGAACCATACACTGTGGAATGTAATTTGACGTCTCACACTGCAGTGAGGAGTGTCAGTGTGTACTGTGACCATACCCAGGATACTCTGTGACTCTAGGCTTCTGCTGTCACTACTCATTGGGATAATACTTCATATTTTGACCAACTAAAAACACGCAGGCTGAGATACATTGCGAATCAGGGGAATGTAGCAACATCTTGAGGCTCACTAGTATGAAGGCTCTGTGGACAGTATCTTTGGCTTAAGGCAGGATAGAGTAAGGGAGAGGGTGTGAAGCGTCAGGGAGATGGAACTGTAGACTTCTTCATTCGTTGATGGGTCGCCCCTCTCTCCTCCGGAATCTCCGACATGCACAGCACAAGTTCGAGCTGAGGATCTGGATTACCGAACATCTCCCGGAGCTGCGTAGAGGAAGGTGAATGCTTGGTGAGGTAGTTGAGGGGTTTTGACGGAACAAGAGAAGCTGAGAGAGGGAGGTAAGAGAAAAGAGGTGAATGAGAGTAGAGAGAATGGAAAGAGAGAGAGAGAGAAAAGAGTGGAAAGAGAGAAAAGAGAGAGAGTGAAAGAGAGAGAGACACGGAGGAGGGAGAGAGAAGGAGGAGACGTAATGGGAAGCGAAGGAGAGAATATGGGCCCCAACGTTCCTCCTCACCCCTACCTTACCCCCTGTCAGTTCACTCTCTCACCTTCTGCCGAGTGGGCTTCCCGCACCTCTTCGTCAGTCATGCCTCCTCGCTGCCACCAGCACTTCAATCCACGTGTGCTCTTCCTCTAAAGAAAACAGCCCAGTGTCAACATGGTTACACTGTCAGGTCAAGTGCCGCTCAGGGCACGTGTTGCGTCGTCTCTGTCCCCTCGATTGCGCAATCCCCTCCCCCTCCAGCACCGTCTGAGACATTGGATCCGCCCACCCCGACCTCATCACCTACGCTGTCAGTCGGTATTGCTCACGATAGGGGCAGGACGAGTCTGAGAAAACGGCAGGCGGGTTAGGTGGGGGTCAGGGAGAGGGGAGTAAGGCAGAGAGCATGTAGAGTTAGAAATGAGAGGCAAATAACAAGGGAGAGACAGACACTGAGCGCGATGAAAAGTGATAGCGATAGAGAGTGAATGAGAAAAAGAGACTGAATTGTGAAGAGAAAGATGTACGAATCCAGAGTGAGAGTGGAAGAAACATAGAGTGTGAGATTTCCCAGTTACCTGGATTGCAATGTGTTATGGACATGTGGAATTATGCCAGTGATATCCACATGTTGGTTTAGAGCGGTATATGTTCATTGCTGCAGAAGACTAGAGTTCCTGGTGTTTGGTATTGTGTGTTAATGAAGAGCGAAGGCTTTTGACCACATGGAGAACAGGCACATGGAGTAATACATCGTGGAATCAGGCCCTTTCACCCAATTGGCTTTAAACCACCCGCGTGCACTCAATTTATCAATCTCCGTTCAGGCCTTACCAAACATAAGGCCGTAACCCAGACCACCCCATATCTTCATCCCTCTCACTCAGCAATCATTCCCACAATCTCTTCAGAAATACAACATGACACACCACAGCCAGTGAGTCCCTCCTTCAGTGACATGACGTCTCTGTATATATATATATATATATATACAATCTGTTTCATGTCACTTCCCCAATTTCCCCATTGCTCTGATCGTCACTCTGGGTCTCCACGTTTTCCTTCTCCAGCCACGGACTGGCCACCCGCCCCTCTATCTCCCCTGGCAACATAACCCATGTTTCACTGCACATTCGGTGAGGGAGGGAGGGAGGGAGAGAGAGAGAGAGAGAGAGAGAGAGAGAGAGAGAGAGAGAGAGAGAGAGAGAGGAGAGAGAGAGAGAGAGGGGGGGGGGTGGAGTGGGAGAGGGATAGGGGAGAGTAAGCGGATAGGAAGAGGGATAGGGAGATGGAGAAGGAGAGGGAGACAGAGATGAAGAGAGGGAGAGAGGGGGAGTGGAAAGGGAAAGGGAGATGGAGGGGGAGAGGGAGAGGTAGAGAGAGAGAGGGAGAGAGAGAAAGAGAGAGCACAAAGATGCTCTCCAGCCTCCCTCCTCGCACTCTCCTTCACTCTTTCATTCTATTTCTCTTATCCTACCCCGCCTGACACTTCCTTTGGCCAGTTTTCCTATTCTTTTTTCCCTCTGCTTCCTTCAACCCTCCGTCTCTCCTGACCACTCTCTCCCTTCGATCTCTCCTTCACCACCTCTGCATTCGGTTCTTCCCTACCGCCTCTCTCCTCATTCCCCCCCCCCCCATTTGTCATCTGATTTCTGAATGAACATTGAACCAATGAACTCCACCGTTCTACTGTTTTTCTCACTCTGCAGTGTTTATTTAACTGAACATTTTTACATTAGAAATACATTTCTGTTTACTGTAATATACGGGATTTTTGGATGCTGTATCATAGAGTCCCGCTGTCACATAACGGCTAATTTCACAACGTATTGAACCTGATTCTGATTCTGGGAGGATGTTTGGAGGTAGGGGTTCAGGGCCTGAGTTGGAAGGCAGACACAAGTGTACTGCAGGGTGGGCTGGAGAAAATATGAAACAAACAATGCGCTGTGGCTAATTTATTATCCTTCTCAAAGATATTCTCCCGCAATTTCCCTGTAATCTTCGGCTCTGCTCCTAATCAAGGACCGATCAACCTCCACTGTAAATATAAGCAATTATCTGACCTAAAAGGTCACTGATTCATCACACTCCAGCTGAAGAAATTTCACCACATTGTTGCTCTAAATCAAAAGGAGAGGCCGGAAGAGGGAATGAGAGAGTGAGCGAGCCACAGAGTGACAGATATCCAATGACTGTAACAGACACAAGCCCTGGTACCTAAGGATGGCTCTTCTCTTGGGGCAGTTGACGGTTCCTGCGTGGACACTTCGGTCGAAGTTAGTTTTGCCTGTTCCGTCGTAGTCGTCTCCGGGGCTGTAATGAACGAACAGAGACAGGCAAGTGTGGAAATACCGAAAAAGGTCATCATAATGGGAAAAGAATTCAGGAGATGGGAGACGCAGTGTGTGATGAAACCAAAATCATTCCTCTCATTTTCATCTCCGATATTACCCTATCCTGGAAAACACTTTATCTAATCGCTCATCTCCTCCCTTATCACATTTCACACCATATCCAGCCGCTTCCTTCTTCACTGTCATTACTTTGCTCCATTCACACTGTCCATCCCTTCCCGTCACTCTCCGCACATCCATATCCACTGCCGCTGCTACTCTGCCCTCCGCCTTTCCCCAATATATCTGCCCTTCTTCCAACCCTGTCTTTGCCTTCTCCCCGTTGTTTATTCTATTTCCCACTGCCTCCCAGTACCCTCAATCTCTCCATACCTCTCACTCAGGGTCTCCCAACCACACCACCTTAGCGGTCTCCCCTACTGGCCCCTCCCCTTGGTCCCTCCCTTTCTTCCACCCCCTCAGCCTCTCTTGACGTCTCTCTCCCTCGGTATCTCCCTTTCTCCTTCTCCGCTCTGTCTCTCCTTACGACCCTCTCCCCTCCGTCACTGACCTCTACTATTTCCCGTCGGACTCTCCCTACTTCCTTCTCCCCTCGGCCTCTCCCTCCCTATCTCATTCTCCTCTTAGTCCCTTCCTTTCTACTCACCAACCCCACCCCACCCCCCCATCTCTCCGGACTTCCTCTCATCTCGGTCTCTCCTTACCCCATTTTCAATCGGTCTCTCCCTACCTTGCCTGTCTCTCGGTCTCTCCCTACCTGCCTGTCCCTCGGTCTCTCCCTACCTCCCTCTGGCCTCGGTCTCCCCCTACCTCCCTCTCCCCTCGGTCTCTCCCTACCTGCCTGTCCGTCGGTCTCTCTCTACCTGCCTGTTCCTCGGTCTCTCACTACCTCCCTCTCCCCTCGGTCTCTCCCTACCTGCCTGTCCGTCGGTCTCTCTCTACCTGCCTGTTCCTCGGTCTCTCCCAACCTCCCTCTGCCCTTGGTCTCTCCCTACCTGCCTGTTCCTCGGTCTCTCACTACCTGTCTGTTCCTCGGTCTCTCACTACCTGTCTGTTCCTCGGTCTCTCCCTACCTGCCTGTCTCTCGGACTCTCCCTACCTGCCTGCCCCTCGGTCTCACCCTACCTTGCCTGTCCCTCGGTCTCCCCCTACCTGCCTGTACCTCGGTCTCCCCCTACCTGCCTGTCCCTCGGTCTCCACCTACCTGCCTGTCCCTCGGTCTCTCCCTACCTGACTGTTCATCGGGCCCCCCTACCTTGCTCTGCCCTCGCTCTCTTCCTACCTGCGTCTCCCCAAGGTCTCTTCCTAAGTCCCTCTCCCCATTCCCACCTTCCCACACTCCAGGATATGGCTTGTCCACACTCCAGGCAGCTGTCTGGAAAACTCAGCCTGGTTGTGCATGCTGGTCACTTGGGACGCCCTCAGTTACGCCACAGCACCCATATTCAGTGTGACAGGGGAACAGTGACCTACCTGTACAGTACACGGCGCTGGAGCAGGGTGCCGGTTTCAGCTGATACACAAAGTAACGGCAGCAGTTTTTCACCTTGATCTCCCTTCTCCAATAACAAGTGAAATCTCTCCAGGTGAAGCAGACGGTTCTGGTCACCTCCCCCTCTTCCACACTGGGATGGGAACCTGGAATGCGGTTAATCAACACTGTAAAATGCACAAGGTCTCTCAGTCGTCAAAAATAACTGAACCCCACAGATGTAAACCCTGACCCTACCGTTCAACCAGCCCGGGATCACTCTGGAACAGCGCGCCCCTGGAAAGACTGTTTCGGAAATCATCCGTCCCCTGGAACTGAAACAGTAATCAGAGAGTCAGTCCCTGATCAGAGAGGGTGGCTTTCAGTTAGAAAGAATTGCGGAATTGGTCTCACCCTGTCTGTATCCCGACTTTAGTCAATAACCCCTTAAACCAGGGAATCCCCACCCTGTCGTACCTGCCACTGCCTCTACGCTGAAGAAAGTTTGAACCGCCTGTCCTGGTATTTACTCCCCATCTCAGTGTAATCACTGATGTTCCCGGTGTCCATGCATTTCCCATTCACCCGCACCTTGTTCCCACTATTTACATCCCCTTCTGTGATTGTTACCTCATGTTACCTGTTAAATCTGTACCATCCCACTTCAAGTTTTCCATCACCCATCCATTGTCCTCCGGTGCACTCAGTGTGGGAACAATCTGTGCTCCTCCAGAGCTGATCCAGGACGGTGTGAGTTACACACGGGTCAAAGCGTGCGGTGCCAGCAGCTGAGAGATAGAACAAAGTTCAATGTGAATCTGAATTTCGGCTCAAGTCAACGACCATCTACATCTGAACCTCCAATATCATTAACCCAGAGAACCAATCATCTCCCGTTTATCAGTAACAACATTCCTTAACTCATGGTTCAGCGCTCTCCCATCATCTACCTGTTTCAACAAAAATGGCCTTACACCCTTTAGGAAAATGGTAGCCTCGGGGGGGGGGGGGGGGGGGTGCGGAGTATGGTGTCCAGTCCAATGATACCCATCTCCCCTGCCTCTCCCGTTTTCTTCCATATATTCGCACAGTTCATCCACAAGGACACCTGGCCTTTGATTTGTCCTGACATTGATCCAAAGTTTGAAACATTTGATAGGAGCCAATTAACCGGCACGTATTTGTGTGGTGGAGGGAAGAACCCACACGGTCGCAAGAAGAACTTGAAACTCCAGACAGAGAGCACTGGTGTCAGAATTGAACATGGCTCACTGATGTTGAACCGAATACTCCAGCAGAGCACATGGTTCCCTGACAGGGACACAGGACTGGCGTGGGTAGTTGAACGGGGGGCGTGAGAGAAAGCGCAGAGGGCGGATACAGCAGTTCCAGGATGCAGAGATTCGAAAGTTCTGTTACGGGGAATATTCTAAATGGCTGCATTCCTGTCTTTTTTGGGAAGGTGGAGAGGGGTGAAACAGGCTCAAAGTATGCTGCTTTGTTATAAATTCAGTCAGCACTAGCCTCCTCAGCATCCCGGATATCTTCGAGGAGTGATGTCTCAAAAAAGGATGCATCCATCATTAAGGACCCCAATCACCCAGGACATGCTCGCCTCTCATTGCAACAGATCGGTGTGGGGATACAGGGAGTTTTCAGACACACAGGGAGCTGATTGACAGATACACAAGTGTGCCGGCGGGTGGGAGGGAAATAAGAAACAAACAATGCTCTGTTTCTGACCAGTGTAAATTGCTGATAATTTGAGACCATATGACTTGAATTAGCTCTACAAAGCCATCATGACTGATTTATTCACAAATAATTCACAAATTCATCAGCCTCATCAGCTGAAGAAATTTCACGTTATTTCTGAGAGGCACACAGAGGCAATCACCGACAGAGAGGCAGAGACAGAGACAGAGAGATAGAGGACTAGAGAGAGCTAGAGACAGAGAAAGAAGGTAACGGAGTGAGGGGAGGGTGGAGAGAGAGAGAGAGAGAGAGAGAGAGAGAGAGAGAGAGAGAGAGAGAGAGAGAGAGAGAGAGAGAGAGAGAGAGAGAGAGAGAGAGAGAGAGAGAGAGAGAGTCTTTTGTTGGGTCAGAAGTCAGTTCATGATGGATGGACCCTCCAGTCCATGATAATTTCGGCTGTTCCTTGTGGAAACTTCCAGGTCTGAAGGAAGGAACAGGGACGTGGGAAAGTTGAAAAACTGGAATAGGTCTGGGCCTCAGGGAATCAGTGACTAGGTCTGTGGTGAAACCAACGCCTGCCCTCTCCTGGAACGCAGTCCATAAGCTTTTACCTAATCTCTCAGTTCCTCCCCTGTGGCATGTGACACCACATCCAACCATTCTCTTATTCCGATCTCCGTTTTGCTCCATTCACATATTCTTTCCATTTCCCTGAATTTTCCATACCTCCTTTTCCACTGTCACACATTTCTGTTCTCTAATCACACAAAAATCTTCTTTAGCTTCCTTCATCCCATCATCCTCCATTTTATCGGTTATTCTTCTGCCCCTTCCTGCTGTCAGTCTTCCCAATCTCAATTATATCTCTCATTGCCTTCCACTCCTCTCTGGTCTCCCAACCTCTCTCCTCAACCTGTTCATACCGCCGTCTCACCTCAGTCTCTACATACACTTTGTCTCTTTTTGACATTCTCCCCACTCACACCCCACCTCCCTCTCTCTGCCAGTCTTTTCCTTTCCTCATCTTCTACCAACCTCCGCCTCCCCTCCTTCCTCCTCCCCTCTCAATGATCCACACTTCCTCCTCCCTGCTTGGTCTTTCTCAGTGTCCCTCAGTTATCTTTCTCACTCTACACCCCTCACCCCTCGGTCTCACTCTAGATCTCCCTCCTCTCCATCTTCCCCTACGTTTCTCCCCCACTTTCTGTCACTATTTCCCTCTGCTATCTTTCGTCCACTCCCTCACTTCCTTGTCGATCCCACCATCCAACCAGACGATGGTTTAACACAGTACAGCAGCTCTTCAGAAAACTTCTCTCAGCGTTCATGTTGGTAACACGGGATGTCCCAGATATTTCCCAGAACACCCATATTCCAGTGTCACGGGGGAACAGTGACCTACCTGTACAGTACACAGCTCTAGAACAGGGTGTTGGCTTCAGCTGATACACAAAGTAATCGGAGCAGTTTTTCAACTTGATCTCCCGGCTCCAGTAGCAGGTGTCTTCATTCCAGGTGAAACAGACGGTCCTGGTCACCTCCCCTTCTGTCACGTTGGGGTGGCTACCTGGAATAACGTTTATAAACATTGTGAAATGTACCCGTTCTCACAGTACGCCAGGCAGTGTGATACGGGAACCAGTGAAATAGCAGACCGCTCAACTACCTCTCCCCACCCCACCCTGCCCACAGCAGCAACGGCTCACGGCCGGAGGGTAGTCCGTGTGCCGATTCCTCTCAGGGGGTTTGGGTTCAGTGCCTGTGTTTGAAGTGATCCAAGTGTTCAGTCTGACCCTTCACAAAAACAACCAACCCCGTAGATGTAAACCTTGATCCTACCGTTTAACCAGCCCGGGATCACCCCGGAGCAGCGATCCTCTGGAAAGACTGTCTCGGGCATCGTCCATCCTCCGGAACTGGAACAGTAATCAGAAAGTCAGACCCTGATCTGAGGAAGTTTATTCAAAATTTCAACAGTTCGTTCTATGTCATAGACTCAGCCTGTCCGTTCCCCTTTTCTGGTCAATGGCCCGCCAATCCTGTGAATTCCTTCTCAATTGTACACGCCCCGTATTTCTAAGCCCGAGAGGGTGGGATCTTCCTTCCACTTGTACTTACTCCCCAACTCATTGTGGTCATTGATAATCCCGGTCTCCTTGCATTTTTCATTCACACTCCCGTTGTTCTTCTGTTTGCATTTCCCCTCAGTGTCCAGTTTCTCAGTGATAACCACCTCACAGTACCTGTGAAATCTGTACCATCCTTCTCTAAGATTTCCATCACCCATCCATTGTCCGTTGGTGCAATCGGTTTGGGAACAATTTGTGCTCCTCCACGGCTGATCCAGGACCGTGTAGTTTACACACGGATCATCGAGTGTGCAGCTAGCAGCTGAGGGATAGAATAATATTTAGTGTTAATCTGAAATTCAGCTCAGGTCCCGTTTACTCTCTGACCAATAACAACATCCCTTAACTCAGTCAACACAAAGTACACTGCAGATGTTGTGGTCAGATCAACACGTACAAACAAGCTGGAGGAACTCAGCAGGTCGGGCAGCAGGTGAAAACGAGCAGTCAACGTTTCGGGCCGAGATCTTTCGTCAGGACTGAAGGAGGGGGTAGGGGTCCTATAAACTATACTACACATTGTGCTTTCGCCATACATTCCTTCTTCACCTTTCCTGCCTAGCCCTCCCTGCTTCCCCTCCGCAACCCCTGATCTTTCCTCTGATTGTTTTTTCACCTGGCACCTACCCGCCTTCTCCTTCCCACCCACCCCACCCCTTCCCCGCACCTCTTTATAGGGCTCCAAATCCCCTCCTTCATCAGTCCTGACGAAAGGTCTCGGTGCGAAACGTTGACTGCTCGTTTCCACAGAGGCTGCTCCATTTGCTGAGTTCCTCCAGCTTGTTTGTACGTGTTGATCCCTTAACTCAATATCATTGCCCTCCCACTTGTAACAACAAAGGTGGCCTGAAACCCGTCAGGACAATGACTGTTCCAGGGGACCAGTCCCATCTCAAACCCCAAACCCCACCGCTTCAATACGATACATTTCCACAGCTTGTTTACTCTGACTCCTGTCATTGAGCCGAATGGAGCCGAACAAGCTGCACACGGTCACAGTGGGAACTCGTAAGCTCCTCACAGAGAGAGTGGGGGTCAGGATCGAACGTGAGGGGTGGAACCGAATAGAACGTGCAACACTGAGGACAACAACACAGAAACAGGCCATTCGGCCCACAATGTTAATACAAACCAGCGAGAAGCAAATCTGAAACACCCGAAGACTGATTGCCCCTACTTGCACCATGTCAACATCCCTGCACCTTCCTCACATCCATGTGCCCATTCAAACGTCCCTCATATGTTTGCCTCTCCCATCATGCCAGGCAGCATCTTCCAGCTATCCCAGGTTATCTTATCTTACCATCCCTGTCCTTCCTTCTAACAAGTACATATCTTTACCGTACTCTGTGCAACTCTACGTGTCTGATATGAATTTGTCAGATAAAAAAGGTGTTCCCAATTAACTCATCGTAGTCGTGCCTTAGCTCCTCCTATTCTGTTCTACTTCCATTTAAAACTCTCCCATAAGGAGCATGCCTCTCCTTGTCTAAAGCTATCCTGAAGGTTAAGGATTTGTGGTCACTGTTCCATAACTGTTCACCCACTGAAAGGTCTGTCAATTGGCCAGGCTCATTACCCTACAGCAGGTCCCCTTTAGCCCCTCTTCTCGATGGACCATGATTTAACAGACCCTCATACACAGACTTATCAAATTCTGCTCCATCTAATTTCCTCTGTACTAAGAATGTCCCACATATATTAGCGAAGTTGAAATGCCCCATGTCAACATCCCTATTATTTTTATACATTTCCATAATCTGGTTGAATATCCATTCCGCAATGTCCTGATGGCGATCAGGGGGTCTGTAGTACAATCCCATCAGTGTGATTGCACCTTTCCTATTCCTGACTTCGACACAGATCAACTCAGTCTGAACCCTCCCTTATGTCTCACCAGAGTGCAGTGGTGGTACTGTCCCTGATAGGTATTGCAACCGTGCCTTCCCCTTCAAACCCCTCTCCAGCCCCTTCAACACCAACTCCTTTACCCTCTCTGTTTTCTAAAAGTTGAAAACATGGTATATGAATCCCACATTATCTCAACCAAGTTTCTGTGATAGCGACACTATTGCAGATCCATGTGCTGATCTATAATCTACGTTAATTAGAACACCATTTAGTACAGTGATGTGGAAAACAACTTTTTCACCCAGAGAGTTGTGGATATGTGAAATGCTCTGCACTAGAAGGCAGTGGAGGCCATGTCTCTGGATGCGTTCAAGAGAGAGCTAGAAAGAGCTTTTATAGATAGTGGGGTCAAGGGATATGGGGAGAGGGCAGGAACGGGGTACTGATTGTGTATGATCAGGCATGATCAACAGTGAATGGCGAGGCTGGCTAGAAGGGCCGAATGACCTACTCCTGCACCTACTGTCTATTGTCTATGACCTTGACCGATCATACTCCAAGAACTAAATTATACACACTTCAAACTACCCGACCAATCATACCTGGCATTTTGAATTTTCTTTTCATTACATTCCCTGATATTTTTCTTCTGGTCCCATCGTTTCCTTACCTGACCTGGACATCCGGATCCAGGCCCCCTACAAATCTGTTTGAAAGTCACAGATAGGTTCCCGACCAGGATAGTGTTCCCATTCCAGCTGAGGAGCAATCCGTCCTTCTTCTGCAGGTCATCCCTTCCCCTGAAAAGTTTCCTAGAACAGGAAACCTGGTCCCCTGCACCATGTTCTCAGCCATTCATTCATCCGGGCGGTCACACTATTGCTAATTACCCTGGCCTGTGGCACTCTGGGAAATAAGGAGATTACTATCATGGAGGTCCTTCCCTTCAACCTCTGTACTAAATTTATATACCCACTGTGTAGGACCTCTTGCCTTTTTTCTACCTATGTCATTGGTGCCAATGTGTACCAGTACCTCTTGCTCCTAACCCTCACCCTTCGGAGTATCCTGCAGCCGCTCTGATACACCATGGACCCTCGCAATACAACAGCCTGGTGTCTAATTTACAGCCATAGAATCTCCTACCTGTCCCCTTGACTATCGAGCCCCGTGAAACACCGCATTGACATACCTTTGCCTTCCCTTCTCAGAGAGCAGAGGTCAGTCAAGATGGCGCTAAACGGCTACTCCTTTGTTTGCATCTTCGGAAACTGCTCAATTTTCATCCTCTTCATCTCTACTTTCTCCCCTTCAGGGTTTTTTAAAGATCCTGACCTGGAGTCATACGCTGACGTCGGTTCTTTCCGGGAATGGAACTGGCTCTCGGGGTATCACGACTGGCCTCCATCCCACATGCAAAGGGCGGGCCCTAAGGGTTCGGCTGGCCTTTAGAGGACTAGGATCTCGGGGCTCTGGAGGCGGTCTAATCGAAGGTCGGTGTTTCGGACCGTTGTGTTGTGAGAACTGGAGCATCTTCAGCTGTTTGCCCAGAGTCTTGATTTCTTGTGTCTCCTCTCGCTCTAAAACGGCAACATCTCTTTCTCCCTTATTTGGCAGAGAGAGAACCTGTGGCATGTCGAATACCGGGTGAACGCGCAATCTTTGGGTTCTGCAAGTCTTGTTTTTGCTGTTGCTTTTGCTGCACGCTTGACGGCTCAGTGGCATTTGCCGATGTTTTTTTCTGCTGGTGGGCGCAGAGGGGATCATTGCTTGCTGCCGCTTACGCGAGGGAAGTAGGGGAGCTGGGGGTTGGTGGTAGTTTGGGGTTCCCACACTTAACTGTCATTCATTCTTTGGGGCACTCCTCTGGTTGCGAAGAAAAGGCATTTGAAGATGTATATTGTATTTATTAAATGTACCTTTTAAATATTTTAAACGTTTTAATCTTTCTGTGTCTCATATCAAATGTTAGTCCATTTGCTGAGTCCCTCCAGCATTTTGTGCCAGTTTCCCTGAACGAAACCTGACCGTTTCTGGCATGAGAGGAAAACCAGGGAAACAGCGGGAGGCCCCGTGGTCACAGGGGGACCATATAAGCGCCATAGAGGTCAGATTTGAACTGGGTCACTAGAAATGCCTTTGATCCACCATTAAACTGTGCCCAGGAGCACTGAAACCTCAGGTCCCAGGTTTATTCATTCGCCTGGCCGAGCGCTCGATAGGTCTGTTACAGTCACTGACTGGCTCCTATCACATCTTTGCCCCACGGTGACGCTCGCCTTTGTAACATTACCCAACTCTGTCCCGATTTCAGCACATCTCTCACGGAAATCTCGGCCGCCTCCCACACCTGCCCTCTGTTCTCCACAAACACCGCGGTTGTTCCTAAAGTAGCATAAAACCCATCTTTGCTTTCACATCCCAACATCCTCAATACATCCTCCAAGTGTAATCACCTGCAACTCTTACACTCCCTCCAACCCCAAGCTCTCGGAAGGTAATCACTGCATTTCCAGCCGTGCCTTCTCCTCAGCCTTCAAGCCTGAAAATCTCTGCTGAAACCTCTGCCCCCCCGATCTCCAACCACTCCCGACTGTTGTTCTACAAAACCGGGTATCTGGATGTTTCTGATCAGCGGCTCTAATGCCGTGTATCCCGCAGTCAAATTGGATTCATAATGCCCCCGAGGTCCTTTCAATACTTTACCCCCATTAAATTCAGACCGTCTCCGTCCATCTACAGAAACAATAAATAACATCTACTTCATCTTACTGTAAACTGTACACAGATTGTCCCGACGAGACACAACTCACCCACAGAACCCAGGATCAGCAGCAGAACCGCCAGCTCAGCCAGTGACATTCTGGAAATGAAAAGTAGGAATTAACGCAGAAATGACACACTCGGGCTGAGGGCAATGTGGACATGGGGATGGGGAGTGAGGATAGAACGGTTTATCCACCTGCAGTTTGATAGATGCATTAGCCTCTCACTACAATCACGCCGACACAGGGGGAAGCTTATTTTTTTTTAACTTCACTGAAACCCATGGATACAGATGACAACTTCCTCGTTGAAACCCCATAGACAAAGGTAGGATCTCCTTTGCACCTGCATTGAGACCCCAAGGACAAAGGTGGGACCCCCTTCACTGGGAGCCCACGGACGGTGGTGAGATATCCTTTCCTGCTTCACTAGAACCCCACTGAACGTGTGAGATCTCCCTCACTAAGACCAAACAGGCAGAGGTGAGTCCTCTCACTGAGATGCCATGGACAAGAAGTAAGATCTCCAGCTTTCCATCACTGAGACAGTATAGATGGAGCTGAGATCTCCACGACTAATACCCCAGAGACAAACATGAGATATCGTTCAGGGAGACCCAACAAATGAAGGTGCGACCTCACTCTCTCCCTTACAGCGACCCCAAAGAGAGTGGGGGGAGGGGCGTTAGACACAAGATAAAAGGCCACCCACATCGATAGTGTTTCAGTAAATGCAGTAATGGGAGTGGACCGTGTGCAGGGTCCATAATTGTGAATACATTTAGAGGTAGTATTTTGAGATATGCAAGGTCGTGTATACCTAGTCAGATCTACCTTCACCGAGTCCATAGCTCTCCATACTTCACTCAGCCATGATTCGCATCGCATCCACTTGTCCAAGCCCTTCGTAAATGTCACTCTATACGCATCTACGACTTCTGTTGAAAACTTGTTGCACTCTCAAGAACCTCTGAGTGAAGTCCCCCCAATTGATTCCTTTTAACTATTTCATCTTCCCGCTAAACATACCAGTGAAGAAATTCCTAATGTATTCAAACTTTTTCTATCCTCAAGTTCCTTACTACGAATCAAATGGCAGAGGTGAGATCTTCCTCAGAGTGAACCCATAGACAGTATGATGTCCCTCTTGACCTCACAGGAGGAGATGAGATCTCACTCACTGAGATCTCTGAGAGGTCAGACCTCCCTCTCTCCCTTACTGGGATCACACATACATGAAATTTCAAAGACTGAGTCCCTGGACAGAGGAGTGAAATCACTTCCTGAAACCTCACAGGTAAATGAGGAGCTCCATCCATCTTACTTGCAGACCTTTTGTCTCTCTCTACCTCCCATGCCCATCCCTCTCGCCCAACAACACACACACACACACACACACACACACACACACACACACACACACACACACACACACACACACACACACTCACACACACACACACACACACACACACACACACACACACACACTTACTTACTGGTTAGACCAGTGGATGTCTGCTCACTTGTGACTCCCAGTGAGGTGATGGTGTGCGACCTGGAAGGAAATAGGGCCACCTACGACCTTTTGACTCTCTGCTGTAAACGGTGTTAGGTTAAGCGACACGACACTGACTACTTTGCGTATCAGCTTATCGAATCAGTGAACCTGGAGCTGGGTGGCGGAACGTTCTTGTAAAAATCATTCAATGCAAATAAACACTATTTATCCTGAGGCTCTGCAGTGAAGAGCCTTTTGTTCTCAGTCAGTGAGCTTCCTCTAACAACCATGGGTTCTGTGATGAGCAAATGAGCCAGAATTAACACAAGTTCTGGAGAGAAAATAGTCACAGGATTAGAGTTGTTAGGTTTATAATGGGTCAGAATGTTCGATTTGATGTGTATATCGTCGATGATGGAGAGCACACTTTAGCAGGAGTAGATACAACATAAACCCCTGGCCAGGTGGGCAATGCATCAGTACTGGAGTAATGGGTGTATTTCGTGTGCAGGATCGAAAATGGATAACGAATTTAGAGAAAATGTTATGAAAAATGGGAAGATGTTTGTTACACAGATGCAAACATGTAATCTGTTACGTACCCGTGACACGTGACAGTGGTACCCTTGTCACGTGACTGGGGTTGAAGTTATACTGGACATGAGGTAATGGTTTTGTGATGGTGGAGTGATGTCATTTTCCCGCCAGTAGAGGTCATGTGACAGGTTTTTTCTACAGGGTATAAAAGGAAGACCCACCCTGTCAGGTGGGGCAGTTCGTGGCGGAATTTGCTAAGATGACTTCATGTCACTGCGTGATTTAATGTGATGACGCAGTTTAGTTAAAAATGAAGTTCTATATAATGCCTAAAGTTTAAAAGGTCATTGCTAATGGTTTCTTTGCTAATGGAGAGTGAAGAAAAGTTTGGAAGGTAAAGATCGAGGAGAATCGATTTTCGAAGGTGGAAAAGTTCGACCTTGTTTGATCCTCATTCGGAAGGATTTCGTTTACTATTCTCGTGTTAGTCTCCGCTGGAAATAGCGGGAGATTGAGAATAGTGTGGAAGGAAGGTCAGTACCTTTTAAGCCGTTATATTTAATAAAATTCTTCGTAGGAAAGTTCGACGCCGGGGAATCGAAGGACATCGACGTGGAAGAGAATTTACATCGCTTTAAAAAAGTCTCTCCTTTTAAAAGTACTGTGAGCTTTTGAACTTTCGGCATATCGTTCTAAAGAACTGTTTTTTTCCAATACCGCTTTAAAGACTGTTTGGGACTGCAAAGCTATGAAGAACTGTGAATGTGTCGCACAGCAGCTGTTTTCCGGTTACGTTTGGGTTTGTTTACTTTTGAGGGGGTTTGTTTCAGTGTTTAATAAACATGTTATTTGTTGTTAAACCTTTGCCTATCTCATCTATATTTATTGTTGCCTGAATACGTAACAAATCACACTGGTCCACCACAGGGTGTTTACCTCAGACTGCAGGAAGGGACACCAGTAGTTGGGAAGGCAAATGAACGTGGACATTTATTGTATGGGGGTGCTGGTCAGAGAGTGATGGAGTACCACAGCACAGAAACAAGAACTACCACCCATCAAGTCCATGCCAGCATAGTCCCATCTCTCTGCATCCAGACCATAGTCCTCCATACCTCATGATGCATGGTCTCTTATCACATCCAGCTGTCCAAACTTTCCCTAAATTTCTCTATTGAACGTGCATCTAGGACTTCTGTTGATAGCACGTTCCAATCACAGGAACCTCTGAATGAAATTACTTCTCAGATTGCTCTTAAATATGTTATCCTTCACACTAAGCATATCAGTGAATAAATTCCTAATGTAGTCAAACTGTCTCTGCAGCTCAGATCCTGAAGTACCAACACCACCCTTGTAAATCTTGTCTGCATTCCTTCAAGTTTATTGATATCTTCTCTATCGGTACGCATTACTTTGAAATTAACTTCACTGACATTTTTTTTTTAAATTTCAACATACCTAACAACTCCTGTATTCAATGCCCTGATTTATAAAGGCCCATGTACTTAGGCTCTCCTTACAGCTGTACATCTACCGGTGATGCTGATTTCAAGGAAATATTGATCTGTATTTCCAGGTACACCGAACATTCGCTGTTGTATCGTGTGTTTGCCTCCTAAAATTGCAATATCCCACCCTCACCGGCAATGAACTGTTTGCCTCGTTTCAGTCCATTTTCTCATTTGGTCCAGCAAGCAGTAATAGACTTCTTCACTGTCCATTCCTTCCCACCCCCCCCCCCCCACCCCCCGCAATCTTGTAGTCAGTGGAAAATTTTGCTGTTCCAGTTTAACACATTCTCATTCAGATTATTGTCATGGATTCTTGTCGTTTAAGAGACTCCTGGACAGGCATATGGAGCTTAGAAAAATAGAGGACTAAGGTAGAGGACTAAGGGTAAATCTAGGTAATTTATCAGGGAAGGGTATGTTTGGCACAGTGTTGTGGGCCGAAAGGCCTGTAGTGTGCTATAGGTTTTCTATGTTTCTATGTTTCTTTTTCAAACAATTGATCTCAGCACTGAGCTCCGCTGACACCTCTAGTCACAGGCCTGTTGTTTGTGAGCCGACTACCTACTACCACTCTCAGGCCGCTGACCATGCAGAAGGTTGCCTACAGAGTTGTTAAAGTCCAGGTAAACAATGTCAAACACAATGTCGTTGTGTAATGCACCCAGTTTGGGGTGTTGTGAAGCATGAGGTAGAATATTATGAGAACCTCTCAGTGTGAAGTCTCCCTCCCCCTGCCCGCTCCGGCTTTCTTTTAAATATGCTATATATTCCCCACTAAACATAGCAGTTAATAAATTCCTGATGTTTTCAAATGTTCACTGTCCTCAAGTTCCTTACTGTGAATCCAAAGAAAGAGATGAGACCTCCCTCAGTGAGAACCCACAGGCAGTATGATAACCCTCACTGACCTCACAGAAGGAGATGATATCTCACTGACCAAGATCTGACAGAAAGCAGATCTCCCTCTCTCCCTTACTGGGATCCCACAGATAGGGAGATCTCCCTCAGTGAGATTCCACAAACATTGATGAGGTCTCCATCAATAACCCACAAACAGAAGTAAGATCTCCGTTAATGAAACTAATGGAGATAGGGCTTTACTCTCTGGAGGATGAGAGGAGACATGATAGAGGTGTACAAGATATTAAGAGGAATAGATAGAGAGGACAGCCAGCGCCTCTTCCCCAGGGCATCACTGCTCAATACAAGAGGACATGGCTTTAAGGTAAGGGGTGTAAAGTTGAAAGGGAATATTAGATTCAATAGAATGTTACCTGTGTTACAGCACCTAAGTTACAGAGTAAGGTTGAACAAGTTAAGTTTTTATTCTTTGGAGTGTAGAAGGTTGAGGGGGTTCTTGATAGAGGTATTTAAAATTATGAGTGAGATAGAGTTGACGTGGATAGGCTTTTTTCATTGAGAGTAGAGGAGATTCAAACAAGAGGACATGAGTTGAGAGTTTGGGGTCAAAGGGTTAAGGGTAACATGAGAGGGAACTTCTTTACTCAGAGAGTGGTAGCTGTGTGGAACGAGCTTACTGTAGAAGTGGTAGAGGCAGGTTCAATATTGTCATTTTTAAAAATAGATAGGCATATGGACAGGAAAGGAATAGAGAGTTATGGGCAGAGTGCAGGTCGGTTGGACTAGGTGAGAGTAAGCGTTCGGCACGGACTAGAAGGGCGGAGATGGACTGTTTCCGTGCTGTAATTGTTATATGGTTATATGGGAGTTTTTTTTTTACTCAGAGTGAGGTTTGTGTGTGGAGTGCACTGCCTGAGTCAGTGGTGGAGGCAGATACATTAGTGAAATTTAAGAAATGACGAGACAAGAATATGGAGGAACTTAAGGTGGGGAAGGTGGTTATATGGGAGGCAGGTTTTAAGAGTCGGCACAACATTGTGGGCCGAAAGGACTGTACTGTGCTCTACTGTTCGATGTTCTATGTTCTATGAAACCACACTGACAGCGTCAGTCCACAGATGGAGTGAAATCTCCTTCTCCCCTTCACTGTGATCACAACTATATGAGATTTCCTTGACTGAGACGATAGACAGAGCTGAGAAATCACTCCCTGAAACCTCACCGATTGATAGGAGTTCCATTTATTTTACTTAAAGACGGTTTGTCTGTCTCTACCTCGCACATCCATTCCCCCCCCCGCCCAGCACAGCGCGCGCACACACACACACACACACACACACACAAAACAATAACAACAACAAAACAAATGCACAGGATCAATCAGATACGTGGATGTCTACTCACTTGTGACTTCCAATGAGGTGATTGTGGACGAATTGGAAGGAGATGAGACCACCTACGACCTTTTCTCTCTCTGCTCTGAGCAGTGGTAGGTTAGGCGACACGTCCTGGACTACCTTCCGCGTCGGGATCTCGAATCAATGAATCTGAAGCTGGGTGGCGGAACAATTGATGTATTATTGTAAAAAATATGCAATGCAAATAAGCACCTTTTATCTTGAGGCTTTGTAATGAGGAGCCTATTGTTCTGAGTCAGGGAGCTTCCTCTAACAACCACGGGTTCAGTGATAAGCAAATGAACAGGAATGATCAGAGGTTCAGGGGAGCAAATAGTCACAGGACTACTGTGTCAGGTTTATAATGGGTCAGAATGGTGGAGTGGAATGTGTATATTGTCTGCGATGTACAGCACGCATTAGCAAGTTTAGACGCTGCATGAAATCCCACTCAGGTTGGCAAAGGGACTGCACTGGAATAATGGGAGTGCAAAGTGTACAGGGTCTATAATGGAGAAGGAATTCAGAGGAAATATCTTGAAATATGCAAAGATGTTTGTCCACTGATGCACGCATGCATTCTCACTGGTTCATTTAGGGTGTTTATCTCAGAATGCGGAAGGGACAGCAGTAGTTAGGGAGGCAAATGGCACATTGGTATTTATTGTATGGGAAGTGTTGGCAGAGAGTTATGGAGCACTACAGCAGACAGGAACTTCAGCCTATCTATTCCATGCCAGCCTACCTTCTGCCTTCTCCCATCTCCCTGCAACCAGACCATAGCCCTCCATACCTCATTGACCCAATATCTCTCATCTCATCCACCTGCCCAAGCTTTCCCCAATGTCATTATTGAACGTACATGTACGACTTCCGTTAGTAGCTTGCTCCACTCACAGGAAAGTCAAGTGAAGTTTCACCTCTGATTCCTCTTAATTAGTCTTATCCTTTCCACTGAACACACCAGTGAATACATTCCTAATCTGGGCAAACAGTCCCTGTAGCTCAGGTCGTCAAGTACGGAAAAGCCACTTGTATATTTTGTCTGCATTCCTCCAAGTTTATGGATATCTTCATTATCGGTAGGTGAACCAGAACTTCACGCATTACTTTCACTAACATATTTTACAATTTCAACATAACATCCCAACTCATGCACTCAATGCTTTGATTTATAAAGTACCATGTACCTAAAGTTCTCTTTACAACTTCATCTACCTGTGACGCTGATTTCAAGGAAATGTGGATCTGTATATTGCAGAAACACCTAACATTCACTGTCTTACCGTGTTTTGTCCACAAATTGCAACATCATACACTCACCGGCAATGAATTCGATCTAGCCCTTTTCAATCCATGGTGCAGGTACGACTGCCAGCATTAGTAGACCCCCTCAGTGCAGGAACCCTCATGTTACCCTTAAACGTTTCACATTAATAGACTTCCTCGCCGTCCATTCCACTCACAAACTTGTAGTCATCGGCAAATTTGCTGATCTAGTGTACTACATTATCATCCGAATTCTTGTTATAGATGACAACCAACGGACACAGCACTGATCTCCGTTGATACCACTAGCCACAGGCCTATAGTTTGTGAGCCGCCTACCTACTACCTCTCTCTGGCTTGTCCCACCCAGCCTATGTTGAATCGAATGTACTCCTTCATCCTGAATGCCTAGCGAATTAAACTTCTGACCAGTCTTCCATGTGGTAGCTTGCATAAAGACTTATGCAAGGTAAACAATGTCAAGCACAATGTGGATAACTTGATCAGCAAATTTGTGCAATAAATCCAGTTTGGTGGTTCCGTGTGTATGTGTAAGAATATCATTGTTTGCAGCGGATCTGGTACAGCTGGAAAATTGGGCTGAAAAATGTCAGATAATATTAATGCAGAGAAGTGCAAGGGTTTGCATTTCCGTAGGAACAACCAGGGTAGTTTTTACGCCGTGATGGTAGGACGCTAAGGAGTGCAATGGAACAAAGGGACCTGGGAATACAGGTCCATATTGAATGAAATTGGTGTCAGAGTTAGTCAGGGTTGTAAAGAAAACTTATGGCATATTGGCCTTCATAAATCAAACTATTTACTACAGGAAATGAGATATTATGTTGAAGCTGTACTAGTCCTTTGTGAGGCTTCATTTGCAGCGTTGTATGCAGTTTAATCACCTACTTACAGGAAAGATGTAGATAAGATTGAGAGTGCAGTGCATCTTTACAAGGATTCTGCCCGAACCGGAGAAACTGGGGTACGAGGGAACATTGAATATGGTCCGACATCTTTCCATGGAACGTAAATGAATGAGCGGGATTTTATAGAGGTATGCAGAATTATGAGGGGAATAGCTAGGATAAACACAAGCAGGCTTTTTTTCCACTCAGGTTGTGTGGGACCACTACTGGAGATCACTCATTAAGGACGAAAGGTGAAACGTTTAAGGGGAACATGAGGGTTCCGTCACTTAGAGGGTTGTGAGAGTGTGAAAGGGTTTGTCAGTGCAAGTGGTGCATGCGAGCTCAGTTCCAATTTTAAGTGGTTCGGATGTGTAAGTGAATGGTAGGGGTATGAAGGGCTATTGTCCTGATGCAGTTTGATAGAAGTAGGCAGTTAAAGTAGCTTTGGTGTGGGCTAGATCTGTTTCTGCACCGTACTTCTCTGTGACGGCAATGTTGTGGCAGTTTGCAAATATTCAGCTTGCCATCTAAAATTCTGATTTCTATATATGTGTGATGGAGAGTACACTGACTGGTTGCATCATTGCCTGGGATGGAAACAACAAGGCCTAAAATAATGCAGCCGACGCAGCCCAGTCCATTACGGGTAAGCATTGATCACGTCTCTATGGAGCATTGTCACAGGAAGCAGCATCCGTTATCAAGGACCTCCAGCATCCAGGCCATGGTTTCTGCTCACTGCTGCCATTAACAAGAAGGTACAGGATACTTAGTACTCTCCATCATGTTCAGGAACGCTTATTACCCCTCAAGTAACAGGCTCTTGACCTAGAGGCTATAAATCTACTCGACACATCACTGAACTTTTCATCTCATGATCTCAATACTGATTAATTAGTAATGTGTTTATTATTATTATTAAATATTGATTTTTCTCTTTCTCTGTGCATTTGCATGTTTTATTGTCTCTTGCACAATGGTTTTTTGTTCATCCTATTGGGTGTAGTCTTGCATTGAATTTACATAGAAACATAGAGACACAGAAAACGTAAGGCACAATACAGGCCCTTGGGCCCACAATGCCATGCTGAACATGTCCTTACTCTACAAATTGCCTAGTGTTACAAATAGCCGTCTATTTTTCTAAACTCCATACTCCTATCCAGTAGTCTTTTAAAAGACCCTATATATCTGCCTCTACCCCCATCGCCGCAGCCCATTGCACGCACACCACTCTCTCCGTAAAAAAAAAAAAATACCCCTGACATCTAGTCTGTACCTGCCCGCAAGCACCATAAAACTATGCCCTCTCGTGATTGCCATTTCACCTCTGGGGGAAAAAAATAAAAAAAATTAAAAAAAAACATCTGACTATCCCCACGATCAAAGCCTCGCATCATCTTACCTCATCATCATCTCTACCCTCCATCGCTCCAAGGAGTAAAGGTTAAATTCGCTCAACCTATTCTCGAAAGGAATGCTCCCCAATCCAGGCAACATCCTTCTAAATCGCCTTGGCACCCTTCCCTAACTTTAAGTTCCCAAGCCCCCACCGCCTTATTTTCCCCATGGTCGTCCAGTCCCTATATACCTCCACCCCTCACCTGGACGGTCTCAAAGCTCTTCGCTTCTTTTTGGATTCCAGACTTAACCAATTCCCCTCTAACACTGCTCTCCTCCGTCTAGCGGAATTAGTTCTTTCTCTCAATAATTTTTCATTTGGCTCCACCCACTTCCTCCAAACCAAGGGTGTAGCCATGGGCACCCGTATGGGTCCCAGTTATGCCTGCCTTTTTGTTGTTTTTGTGAAACAGTCCATGTTCCAAGTCTATACGGGTATTCGTCCCCTTCTTTTCCTTCGCTACATCGACGACTGCATTGGCGCTGCCTCCTGCCCGCATGCTGAGCTCGTTGACTTCATTAACTTTGCCTCCAACTTTCACCCTGCCCTCAAATTTACCTGGCCCATTTCCGACACCTCCCTCCCCCGTCTTCATCTTTCTGTCTCCATCTCTGGAGACGGCTTATCTACTGATATCTACTATAAACCTACAGACTCTCACAGCTACCTGGACAATTACTCTACCCAGCCTGTCTCTAGCAAAAATGCTATCCCCTTCTCATAGTTCCTCCGTCTTCGCCGCATCTGCACTCAGGTTGAGGCTTTTCATTCCAGGACGAAGGAGATGTCTTCTTTTTTTTAAACACATGGGCTTCCCTTCCTCTACTCTCAAACGCATCTCCCCCATTTCCCGGACTTCTGCTCTCACCCCATCCACCCGCCACCCCACAGCAGCCTCCATGTCCAACGTATAATTCTCCGTAACATCCACCACCTCCAACGGGATCCCACTACCAAGCACATCTTTCCCTCCCCTCCTCTTTCTGCTTTCTACAGGAATCGCTCCCTAAGCGACTCCCTTGTCCACTCGTCCCCCTCATCCCTTCCTACCGATCTCCTTTCTGGAACTTATCCTTGTAAACGGAACAAGTGCTACACCTGCACTTACTCTTCCTCCCTCACCACCATTCAGGGTCCCAGACAGTCCTTCCAGGTGAGGCCACACTTCACCTGTGAGTCGCTGGAGTGGTATACTGTGCCTGGTGCTCCCAGTGTGGTCTATTATATATTGGTGAGACCCGACGCAGACTGGGAGTCCGTTTCGCTGAACACCAACGCTCGGTCCGCCAGAGAAAGCAAGATCTCCCAGTGGACACACCTTTTAATTCCACGTCCCATTCCCAGTCTGATATGTCTATCCATGGCCTCCTCTACTGTCAAAATGAATCCAAACTTAGGTTGGAGGAACAACACGTTATATACCGGCTGTGTAACCTCCAACGTGATATCATGAACATTGACTTCTCTAACTTCCGTTAATGCCCCTCCTCCCCTTCCTACCCCATCCCTGATATTTTTAGATTCCCCCCCTCCTTTTTCCCTTTCTTTCTGCCCATCACTCTGCCTGTTATCCATCTCCCTCTGGTGCTTTTACCCCCTTTCTTTCTCCCGAGGCCTCCCGTCCCATTATCCTTTCTCTTCTCCAGCTCTGTATCTGTTTCGCCAATCATCTTTCGCGCTCTCAGCTTCACACCACCCCCTCCGGTCTTCTCCTATCATTTCGCTTTTACCCCTCCCCCTACTACTTTCAAATCTCTTACTATCTTTCCTTTCAGTTAGTCCTGACGAAGGGTCTCGGGCCGAAACGTCGACAGTGCTTCTCCTTATAGATGCTGCCTGGCCTGCTGTGTTCCACCAGCACATTGTGTGTGTGTTGTCTGCACCCTCCCTATCGGTTCTACATCCTTCCTGTAGTGAGGTGACCAGAACTGAGCACAATATTCCAAGTAGGGTCTCACCATGGTCCTATATAGCATTAACATTACCTCTCGGCCCTTAAATTCAATCCCAGGATTGATGAAGGCCAATGCCTTCTTAAACACTGAGTCAAGCTGAACAACAGCTTTGACTGTCCTATGAATTCCAACCTCAAGATCCCTCTGATTCTCCACAGTGCCAAGAGCCTCATCATTAATACTATAATCTGCGATCATATTTGACCTACAAAAGTCAGCCACCTCATACTTATCTGGTTGGAATTCCATCTACCACTTTTCAGCCTAGTGTTGCATCTTATTGATTTACCGCTGTAACCTCTGACAGGCCTCCACACCATCCAAAACACTCACAACCTTTGTGTCATCAGCCAATTTATTAACCTATCCCTCCTCTTCCTCATCCAGATCATTTATGAAAACACAAAGAGTAGGGTTCCTAGAATAGATCGCTGAGGCACACCACTGGTGATCGACCACCATATAGAATATGACCCGTCTACAACCACACTTTGCCTTCTGAATCCACAAAACAAATTTCCCCTTGGAAACCATGCCTCCTTAATTTTTCAATAAGCTTTGTATGGGGTACCTTATGAAAGACTCTGCTGAAATCCAGACACTACATCTCCTGATCTACCTCTCTGAATGTGTTTATTCACATCCACAAAATAATCAATCAGGATACTATTGTGCTTTTTTTTCTATTTACTGTGTGAGTCCACAAGAAAATAAATCTCTTTGTTTTATATGGTGACATGCAAGATATTTATAATGATCTTTGAATTTTGAACTCCAAATTGCTTAGAATCGACCTGCTTAGACCTGACTTGTGTCTTCCTTTTCTTTACCAGGTCCTGAGTATCTCTCGATACAAAAGTTCCCTGAACCTGTTAGCTTTCCCTATTATTCTCAGATGAACATACACTCAATATTCCACTTCTGATATCCTCCCATTGCCAAGTGTCTCTTACTTATCCAAATCCACATCCAGCAGATCCCTTCTGATTCCATCAAATGTATATTTTCTCCAGTTTAGAAATTCAATCTGAGGACAAGTCTTATCTTCCTACGTTGCTGTCTTGAAACTAATGGAAGAATGATAACTGGATTCACCCAGAGACATAGTTCTGCCATCTGGTCGGTCTCATTCCCAAAGAGGAAATCAAGTATCACGCTCTGTCGAGTTGGAAGTTCTTCATATTGATGAAGAAAACTTTCCTGACCACATTGGATAAACAATATCCAAACCCTCCCAACCCATAGTTGGGAGTCTCAATAATCAGGTCCTTTCACTTTGTTAACATCGATGACATGTTCATCTATGAGAGTTTCACGCTGCATGCACAGATTGACACCTCTCTAATGGACACTCTGCTGTCGCTGACTACAACCTTCCCCAAATCTGCTTTGAAAACACCCTTGGTTTTACCTTCACCAATTCTAACAGTGATATTTCATGACATCCATCCTTGCCATTCAAATGTCCTTGTTAACCATTCTGACACTTTTCATACTTACTGTATTTATCTCACTCTGCCTGTGAAATATCTCCTTTCTTCATTTTACCCAACCCTCAAAATTTCCCTCAACATCTCGTGTTCCTTGACCTTGTTACCTTTGGCTCTTACACTAATGGGGACATGACAGTTATGGCTTGTGTTATTTTTCGGTAAAACATAGTGGCTGAATTAGACCAGTCGGGCCATCGAGTCTGCTCTGCCATAATGCATGCCTTCTCCCGGTAACCTTCAATACCCTTACAAATCAATAACCTATTAATCTGTGCTGTAAATATACCCAATTATTTAGCCTTCATAGCTACAAAGGGCAACGAGTTCCACATATTCACCACTCTCTGGCTAAAGAAATTTCTGATCACTGTTCTAAAGGGATATTCTTCTATTCTGACGACCATCTGGTGCTAATGACCCCCATTATATGATACATCGTCTCCACATCCACTCCGTCTCTGTTTTAATATGCAACTGGCTTTAATGATATCCCCAATCATTTTTACAAACTCCAGTGAGGACAGATCCAGAGATATCAAAAGCTTCTCCCTTTCATTAACGAAATCATTCTCATGAACCTTCTCTGGACCCTTTCCCATATCAGCAGATCCTTTCTCAGATCAGGGTCCCCAAACTACCTGCAATATTGCGAATGTAATCGAACAAATGTCACATAAAGCCTCAGCATTACATCCTTCCTTTGATATTCTACCTCCTCTCGAATTAAATGCAAATATTGCATTTGCTTTCCTTACAACTTTTTTAACTGGCAAATGAATCATGAGGAATCCAGCTTCCTTTGCGGCTCTGAACAAATCTGCTCGCCACAGTTCCCGAAGAGACATTGGATTGCAGAGTAGGAGAGGGATATGTAAAGAAGCAAGTGGAGGCGGTCGGGACGTTCCGCATGCCATAGTTCCTGAGGAGATTTTGGATTGTGCATAAATAGGCACTTGCAAAAGATATATAACATTATGTTAAAGCGAACTCGCCATTCTGTCTGTGGCCCAGTGCTGGAGTTAGCAGAGAAGGGGTGAAGATTTGGTCATCCACAGATTTGCCAACACAGATGCCTTGTGCAGGAAGGCACAGGTCGACTGTACTTCCTAAGAAGGTTGGCGTCATTCAATGTCTGTAGTGAGATGCTGAAGATGTTCTATAGGTCAGTTGTGGAGAGCGCCCTCTTCTTTGTGGTGGCGTGTTGGGGAGGAAGCATTAAGAAGAGGGACGCCTCACGTCTTAATAAGCTGGTAAGGAAGGCGGGCTCTGTCGTGGGCAAAGTACTGGAGAGTTTAACATCGGTAGCTGAGCGAAGGGCGCTGAGTAGGCTACGGTCAATTATGGATAACTCTGAACATCCTCTACATAGAACCATCCAGAGACAGAGAAGCAGTTTCAGCGACAGGTTACTATCGATGCAATGCTCCTCAGACAGGATGAAGAGGTCAATACTCCCCAATGCCATTAGGCTTTACAATTCTACCGCCAGGACTTAAGAACTTTTTAAAAGCTATTATTAATGCTTTTTGAGATAGTGATTTAGATGCATATCATATTTTTTTACTGAGTTAAGTATTGTATGTAATTAGTTTTGCTACAACAAGTGTATGGGACATTGGAAAAAAAGTTGAATTTCCCCATGGGGATGAATAAAGTATCTATCTATCTATCTATCTATCTATCTATCTATCTATCTATCTATCTATCTATCTATCTATCTATCTATCTATCTATCTATCTATCTATCTATCTATCTATCTATCTATCTATCCCGCTGCAAGGGAGGCTTGATTTTAAACTGGAGTTGCGGGTGTGAGTTGTAAACAGGAGTGACAGAACAGATCGTAGAGCGGTTGAGGGAAATGATGTTATGATGCCTGCATACAGAGTCAGAACTGAAAAGTTGAGCCCAGCGAGACTAATATTCTGAGTTGTGTATGTTTCAATGTGTATTTCAATGCAAGGACTATTGGCAGAGAGACTGGTGTGCTCACCACGTGGAATCATGACCCTATTGGGACATGGTTGCAGGAGGAAAATAATGCTCCACTATCGGCTCAGTGTTCCAGGGATACACTGTTTTCGATATGACAGAGCAAGTGTGTGCGATACTTGATCTGCTGTTGGGGAATGAGACGCAGCAGGTCATGTTTGTTTACGGGAAGGAGTTTGCTAGTTCGAAGCTCTACCCACAGCAGAAAGTTTGCCAAGAACTAGCTGGATTCTAACCCAGACCACTCGCCTCGAAGTTCGAGTGTTCAGTTTAAAGGCAATTAAGGTGCACATTGTTCTGCTCCTCGGTTGACGTTCAAAATTGCAGAAAGGCTAGTCTTCACTTTATCAGAAAGTGATGTGGCAAGTGCCGATTGGTACAGGTTGTTTTCTGGGGAAAAGTATAATTTGTATGTGGAGGCTTTCAAAGATGAAATTTGAGAGAACAGAGTGTGTGTGATACTGTCAGAATAAAAACAGCAAACATAATAGATTTTGGAAACATTGGTTTACAAGAGATATTCAGCTCCTCGATACGAAGAGGAAAGGGATGCACAACAAGTAGGGGATGGAAGGAACTTTAGGTACCTGAATATAGGAAATGCCAGAGAACACTTAAGGAGGAAATCAAAAGTGCTAAAAGAAGGCATGAGTTTGCTCTGGTAGACGAGGAGAAAATATAACCCCGAAGAAAACTGGCCCTCCTGAAGATCTTCCGTGCATAGAGAAAAAAAGATGGGGAAAACCGAAATGCCCATACTCCTAATATTTTTAAGTTTTTATAAGATACATAACTTCCCCACAACTACCAACTCCTCCACTTATCATCCCACACACTTGGCACAAAACTGTCCAATTCTGCCTTGTAAATCATTGACAGAATATAATGTGAAAAGAAGAGGTCCCAACCAACAGCAACTGCTGAAGGAACAACACTAGTCACCGGTAGCCAACCAGGAAAG
Source organism: Hemitrygon akajei (assembly GCF_048418815.1). NCBI lineage: Eukaryota > Metazoa > Chordata > Chondrichthyes > Myliobatiformes > Dasyatidae > Hemitrygon > Hemitrygon akajei. The sequence goes on along the minus strand of NW_027331942.1, from coordinate 527,837 downwards.
TCCACTTTGTACCTACTCGTTGTTTCTTTCCAATCAGCCAATCCCCTGTCACGCTTGTACCATTTCTAGCGTCATCTGCGGAATCATTTAGAAGACCTACTAAAGGTCCCTTGTAATTAACCATTTACTGACTGTCCTTTCCTGCCTGTTATTTCCGCAAAATAATTCTAAACAATTTTATCAAGAATGATTTCCCCTCATGCGGACTACGGTCTATTTTATCATGTGCCTTCGAGCTCCCCAAAACCTCATTGTTAATAATAAATTCCAATGTCTTACCTACAGCTGACGTCATGCTACCTGCGTGTGTTCTGCCACTCTCCCTTCTTAAAGAGTGGAGCGTTGTTTACAATTTTCATACCTCCAGAATCATTCCAGAATCCAATAACTGTTGACTGATCAATACCAATCCTTTATAATTCAGTAATGCCTGATGGTGGTGGGCGGTGAGGAAGAAGCTGTTGCTGAGACAATGATGTGCGTGGCCTTCAAGCTACTGTACATCCTCCTTGACGGTAGCAATGAGAAGCGGGCATGCTCTGGGCGATGGGTCTTTAATGCTCCATGCTGCCTTCCTAAACATCGCCTATTTGAGATGTCGTTGCTGTTGAGGAGGCTGGAAGCTGGATGAGTCTGCCACTTTCCGTGGCTTTTTGTGATCCTGAACAGTGGGTACCTTCACCCAATAGCAGAGAGTGATGCAACCAGTTAGAATGCTCCCTGCGGTACAGCTATCCGAATTTGCAAAAGTCCCTTTGTGACATATCCAGACTGCTCGGACTCCGAATGAAATATAGTAACTGCCTGCCTTCTTCGGAATTAATGATGGGTAGGTCTTCACAGATGTTGACACCCAGGTACTTGAAACTGTTCACCATTTCCTCTGCTGATCCCTTAACGAAGACTGGTATGAATTCCCCGGACCTCTCCTTCCTGAAGTCTACAGTCAATACCTTGGTCTTACTGACGTTAAGTACAAACTTTTTGTTTTGACTCTACACAACAAGCTGATTTATCTCACTCCTGTACACCTCCTCATCACCATCTGAACTTCTGCTAACAATAGTAGTGAAATCGGGTTTCAGAGAAAGGTTGAACAAGTTAGGTCTTTATTCTTTGGAGCGTAGAAGGTTGAGGGGGGGACTTGGTAGAGGTATTTATAATTATGATGAGGGATAGATAGAGTTGATGTGGATAGGCTTTTTTTTCCATTGAGAGTAGCAGAGATTCAAACAAGAAGACATGAGTTGAGAGTTAGGAGGCAAAAGTTTAGGAGTAACACGGAGGGGGAATTTCTTTATACAGAGAATGGGAGCTGTGTGGAACGAGCTTACGGTAGAAGTTGTAGATCTAGTTTCGATATTCATTTAAAGTAAAATTGGATAGGTATGGTGCACAGGAAAGGAATTGAGGGTTATGGGCTGAGTACAGGTCGGTGGGGCTAGGTGAGAATAAGCGTTCGGCACGGACTAG